>NC_080078.1:71533086-72155796 GCF_949987535.1 Balaenoptera acutorostrata | reverse complement strand
CAAGAAAAAAAAAATGGTGCTTCATTAAAAATGTGACTAGTTTAGCATGTAACTCAAACAATCACAGAAATGTTTTTCCTTAAGAAACCATAGTACTTCAGTAAGCAGAAGACATGATTTAGGCTTACTTCCTATTGTGTCACATGAATATTAAAAAGCTGTCTACTCAAGGGTTGAAATGAACACTTTTTACTGCTTCATCCAGGACATTCTTAAGCAAAACTGGCATTTTTGGTTTTTCATAGCAAATTTTTATGTGGTGGTGACAAATACAATGACAAGTACAGTTGGGTACCACTGCTGGTAAAACCAGCAGTTTTACTCACTATTGCCTTTGCATTCAGTGCAAATATCAACAGAGTGGAAGAGGCAAATAAGGTTGTAGTATACTATTAAAATTATTTTGACATTGCAGAACCACTGAAAGGGTCATAGGACTTAAGCTTTTGTTCATTTGGGTTTTGTCTATCATTATCAATATGCTCTATTAGAAATTAAAGGTACATTTTAAACATACGATAATTTAAAAAAATAATAGTAAAGGCATTCACAGACCACACTTTGAGAACTGCTAAATTAGATTGATTATATTGTATCCAAGGGTCTCTTTGCCTCACATCACAAATTCAGGGCAAGGCTTCCACAGGAGGGTCTCTGAAACGTGTTGTATATAAGAACATCCAGTGAGCTTGTGCAAAGTTCATATTTCCAAGCCCTACATCGAGAAATTCTTAGTAGGGCTCTGGAATTCACAGGCGATTCTGTTGTTAGATGGAGACCTGGCACCTACAGTTCTCCACACATAGGTGATTTGTATTCCTGCAGATAACCTCATCAGTGGGTTACATTTTCCCATAGGAAAAATCCTCTAATTGGTGTTACTGTTCTTCTATAGCATTTATTTGCCCCATCTAGCACTAATATGCCAGTTATTATGATTAGTTTAATGGTTAATTAATAATCATTCCATTTAGCTTTTTAGAGTTTAGAACGTCTTTTTGAGGACAATTGATTTCAGATGGTCTTATAAAAAAGTGCTCAGAGGGAGGAGATATGGGAATATATATATATGTATAGCTGATTCACTTTGTTATAAAGCAGAAATTAGCACACCATTGTAAAGCAATTATACCCCAATAAAAACGTTAAAATAAATAAATAAATAAAATAGGAAAAAAAATAGTGCTCAGAGGATTTTCGCCACTTTCCTTTCCTTAAGCAAATGTCTTTGTTGCAAGTAGAGAATCCAAGACACCCTATTGATTACTGTTTTAAAAACAGCCGCTGTAGCAGCTTCCTCTGTAAAAGCATCATTATGGGTTTTAATCGTGAAGTTTGGAGACTGACTCCCTATCAGAGCTAGCCTTGTTCAACTTCATTTTTTTTCTTTGCTCCTTTCACAACATAAAATGACTTTAGAAAACAACAATGACATTTCAACTGAGAACTTGGCAGGAGGGTAAAGGGGTTGCTTCCCAGGACATCTGAGGAAGAAGGCAGTATTGGGAGACCTGGGGTGAGGGAAACAGCCTGGCTTTCCACTGGGGGACATAAAAAGCTTCAGAATGTTTATTAAAAAACAAAACAAAATAAAAAAGGAAGATTTTCAGTTCCCCAAAGTGGTTTGGTTTTTTTTTTTCACTTTATGGCTTTTCAAAATTTAATATGTAAATGTATTAACCTGAAATCTTTTAAAATGAAGATTCTGATTCAGTAGATCTGGCATGGGGCCTGAGATTCTGTGTTTCTAACACATTCCTAGGTGATGAGGATGCCGTTGGTTCATGGACCAGTGCGTAACAAGGTCTTACAGCATTCTGCTTCTCCTAGCAGTTGTTGATAGGCACTGTTTGCCCTAAACATTGTTTATTACTTAGGTCTACGTAAGCTGTTTTAAAGTTTTTGTTCAAATGAGCCATTAACATTAGCTAATAGAGCTATTGGTCAGTGGTGATTATAAATTCTTCTTTATACGTTAACTGTATCCTTGATTGATTGAAATGATACTTTGCAACATGAACCTGAAAAATAACACTCTGAAGTTAGGTAGGGGTGGAGTATATTTATTAAAAATTCCGAATTCACATTACTCAGTGAGGCAGAAGTGTATTCGGCATGGATCATGCCATGTCACCCATGTGCAGAAATCCATTTGTCAATTAAAGATATGATACTACAGCTAGTTGTAGTATATTATATTAAATGATCATTTTCAAAGTTCTTTCATATTCCTCATTATCTTTGGTCCTCATTCATAATACCGAGGTAGTGAATATAAGTATGACTTTATTGTATCATTTCATTTAAAATAGTTTAATTTAGATTCCTGACAAAAATAAGCTTATAGAAATTATAGAAAAAATTTAAAAAAGGAAAAAGTCATTATGATCCATCATAAAATATTAACATTTGGGATGGGTTTTTCTCATTTTTCTTTACCAAATTAAAAAATTAAGTTGAACATAATTTTGATCCTCCCTTACAATGTTGCATCCTACTTTTGCCACGTATCGTAATAGCTATTATATTATCATTTTAACATTTTAATGATGTTTATTGGGTACATCTTATTTTATTTCTCCGAATTGTCAGCAGATCCTCTCCACATTTATTGAATACTTCTTCAGTACTGCTGACTTGTGATGCTGTCTCTGTGTTTGTGTGTGTGTGTTTGTGGGTATCCCACTATATTCTTGGTTTGCCTACACTGTTCCATTAGGTCTTTCTCTTAATTGATCACTGTGTCTGCACCACCCATTTTAACTGTAGCTTTAACAAAACATTTTAATATCTGGCCCTCCTAATGATTCTTGTTGTTCCAACTGTTCTTAGCTATTTTCACCCACTTCTGTTTTCCTGTGAATTTTAAAATCACTTTGTCATGGTCCCTAAATAATCCCCAATGGAATTTAGTTTTAATTGATTTAAAACTCTTACTTAATCCCAAATGGTTACATGAGCATGAACTTTTCCACACTGAAAGAGGGCAAGCCTATCCACCCAAGTCTTCACTATTTCTCAGGAAATCTGCCTCGATTCCTCCATGTAGATGACATCAAGAGCTACTTTGTTAAAATTGTGGTATTTTCTGTTATCATTCCACCATTATGTCTGCTAACTGGGTTTTGCTGGTATTTAGGGAAACCTTGTGTGTGTGTGTGTGAGAGAGAGAGAGAGAGAGAGAGAGAGAGAGAGAGTGTGTGTGTGTGTGTGTGTGTGTGTGTTATCCATCTCATTTGCTGAAACCTCTTGTGAGTTTCTTTAATTAAATTTTAGTATCTAGTTTACCAGTCTAATAATCACATCATCTGTGAATAATGAAAATTTTGTGTCCTCCTTTACAGTTGTAATATCTCTTATTTTGGTTTTATGTTTTGTTGCATTGGGTAGAGCTTTTTGGGCAGTGTTTGGGTAGAGCTTTGTGTTACTGCAACCTCCAAGACTTGTCCTCCAGTAAATTTTTCTTACGTGTGATGTTAGTGGTAGGTTTGAAATAGCTATTTTTAAACATCATAATAAAAAATATCTCTATTGCATCATTTATCTTTGTGCCTTTTTAAATCAGAAATGGATATTAAATTTTATCAAATGCCTTTTTAGCATCTATTCATATGATCATATTGGTTTTCTACTTGGACTTATTTATGTGTTATTTTCCTAGATTTTTTTTTATTAGTAAATCTGTCTGTGTACCTGAGGTAAATGACCTACTTATGGGGAACCAATTTAATAGCATATTAAAAGAATAATTTGTAACAATTTGAGACTCTCTCTTTTTCTGTCTTATGTAATTGCTTATATAACATGGAAATTATCAGTTGTTGAAAGATTGAAAGAAATCATTGGAAAAGCCATCTGGCTCCAGTGTTGTTTATTCTAATTTTCTTTTTTATGGAATGCTTAATTAATGTATTGTCTTTCTTTTTTGTTTAATAATGGCTTTTCGGATTCTGAAAACAGGTTTTGTCCTATCCCATACGCATTACACATCATTGTTCTCATTGTAATAGTTCTAAAGTATATGAAATTGTGGTTTTGATTTCCTATTTGATATGAGAGTTACTTAGGAAAGTTCTTATTTACCCCAATTGGAAGTTTTTATTTGTTTAGAATTTTGGTTTAATAACATCTGGTTCCATCTCATTATACAGAGGTAATATAGTGTATGCCTTTCCATATACAGAGAATTTATTGATTTTTGTGAATGCCCCTTGACATTTTGGTCCTCCATCCCAAATATGATCACTTAAGTATTAAAATATTATTTCCTTCTCTATCATATTTTCTGGGAGTAGCTTTCATAATTTTTTGTCTTATTTTTACTCATAAATTCAGATATTTCAAATGTATACATACACAGCCTTTTTCTTTTCTCTTTTGTGAGTTGTTCTGTTGTTAAGCTGAAAAAGATTTTTGCCGCTCCAGATTATTTTTTTTCAAATTTCAGATCTACAGGCTGTTACAAGAATGGCACAATAAACATCCCTATATCCTTCTCCCAGATTCACTAGTTGTAAATATTTTGTCAATTTACTTTATGTCTCTTCTCCTGATCTCTGAAAGGCTTGCTAGGTTAGTTGTAGTAATCATGACTCTTTAAAGCCTCCAGCTTGTATATCCTCAGAAAAAGGTCAGCCTTCTACATATCCACAGTGCAGTCATCACACTCAGGAAATTGAGTGCAGTATCTAGTCAAGAATCACACATTGCATTTGACTGCCATAGTCATCTTGAAATTTTTCAGTAAACAAATTAAATTTTGAACCGTTTGAATATAATGTGGTTTGTCATATATGGTGAAGTCTTAAATTTGGTGCTTTTTTTCTCATAATTATGGAATTTTCCCAACACTATTTATTGATAAAATTTTCTCTTTTCCATTGCCTTGCATTGCTTCTATTTCTATATATAAAATTCACACACACACCTACACACACACACATCCCCCCCACACACACCCCTCTTTCGTTTTCTTTTAATCATACTCCAATATCCATGGTTTAATTATTTTAACTTCATAATATGCTCTAATATCTAGTAGTGGTTTTTCACTCACATTCCTCTGTTTAAAAATAAGTGCTGTACTATATTTCCTATTTTAAACAAACAAACCAAAATAATCCCGTTGACATTGTTAGTATTTCAAAATTGAGGTCATCTACATCTTCGGGGCTTCAAATTGTCACCTAACTGACCTCCTATTTTATACTATTTGCTTTTTCCCAAAGAAAAGAACATCAATTTGGCAAGAATTGACATCTTTACAATATGTGATGCTTTCATCCAGGGCTTTAGCATTTCTGTCCATTTATTCATCTTTAGTTCAGCACAATTGTTTAACACCCACTGTGCCAAGCCCTGTGCTAGGGACTGGAGATATTCTCTTATATCACTCAGTAGAGTTTTTTTTTCTTTTCCTTTCCCAAGTCAGGCCTGTACATGTCTTATTTGTGTTATCCTTAGCTATTTTTTAAAGGATTCTATTCTAAAAGGGTTTTTCCCTTACCTCTTCTAGCTTGTTTTTCATGTTGTACAGTTTATCTCTATCTTCTATCAAACCACTTTACTGAATTCTTTTATTAATTTTAAAAGTCTTTCACTTGATTCTCTTCGACATATTAGGTCACAGTCATATTATCTACAAATGATGATAAATTGCTTTCCTCTCTAAAATGTGCATCTCCTGTTTTGTGTCTTATTGCATTGGCCAGAATTATCCCATTTTAGATACAAGTTCTAGAGGTGAAATGACTTGCTCAGCATGTCAGACAGAGCTAGTGAGTGGTAAAGCCAGAACTAAAACCTCAACCTTGCTTTTTTGGTGCAGTAAAGGTCACTAAAATAAGGCCATCCATCTAAATATAACTGGCCCCATATCTATCCAGTTGCTTTTTCCTAAAAGGAAGGTTGACATTTGCAGTGCTTTCAGTCCTCTCTTTAAATGACTTAACCTCTTAGGTGCATACACACACACACACACACACACACACACACACACACACAGCGGGCATGATGATGATAAATGATATGGAGAAAAATTAAGTAGTGAAGTGTAACAGGGTATAATGTGGTTGGAGTTGCTGTTTTACTTTACTTTTTTAATATATAATTTTTAAAATATTTATTTATTTATTTTTGGCTGCACTGGGTCTTAGTTGCAGCACGCGGGATCTTTGTTGCAGCACGTGAGATCTTTAGTTGCAGCATGTGGGATCTTTTAGTTGAGGCATGCGGACTCTTAGCTGCGGCATGCATGCGGGATATAGTTCCCCGACCTGAGATCGAACCTGGGCCCCCTGCATTGGGAGCATGGAGTCTTACCCACCGGACCACCAGGGATGTCCCAAGGTTGGTATTTTAAATACAGTGATCATGTAAGACTTCTCCAGCAGAGGTGAAGAAGCAAGCCTTCCAAGGGTTATGTATATCTGAGGGAAGAGCATTCCAGGCATCAAGGATAGTAAATGTGATGGCCTTGAGATGGCAACATGCCTATAGGGTATTCAAAGGACAGCAAAGAGGCGTCATAACAGAGGGCCTTGGAGACACTGTAAAGATGCTGCCTTTTACTCTACACAAGGTGGGAGGCATAGCAGGGCTTTGAGCACAGGAGTGTCATGACCTGAGTCATGTTTTTAAAGGGTCACTCCAGCCACTGTTTTGAGATTGTTGGGGGCAAGATTGGAAGCAGGAAGACCAGTTGGTAGGCTATGGCAATAATCCAATCAAAAGATCATGGGGGCTTGGTAGGGTAGTAGCTGTGGAGGTGATGGAAGTGGTCAGATTCTGGATATGTATTGAAATTAGCACCACGGGAGTTGCTTATGTACGGTATTGTGAATGAGAGAGGACCAGTGATTAAGAGAAAATACATGAGGGCTAAGTCTTCTGCATTATGGTTTAAAATATATCTCCACCCCAGTAAGTACATGCTCAATTAAAGCTAGTTATACTTCTTTTAAATATTTGAGAAGAAGATATGGCACTCTAGCCATCATCAGTTGGTTGTCTGGTTTCTCCTTTTAAGGTTTCTTTTGATTTTATCTGATAATAATTAAAACTTAATTTGAACTCTTCAGTTGAATTGTTATGGCCCCTTTACACAACATATGTTTCTTCCTTTAAATGTCTACTCAAAATCCACTTTTGTTAAATTTATTAAGTGCAGTTCAATCACAGGAGAAGAGTCCAAATGGAAAACAAGGCAAATCTTTGTGGTCTAATTTGATAACACTGTAATAATAATGCATGCAGCAGTTGTTTTGGCTCCATCCAACTTTTAGAAAAAGCACTTTACTCCATAGAAAGAATGTTCTAGACACACTATCTCATTTAACCCTCGCACTATCCTGTAAGCACCCCTCTTCTCAGAATCTTTCCCTGGCCAAGTTCCTCCTTCTGCCCTCCCCATATTGAATTGTACTGAACAGTTAATATCTGTCTTCCCCATCTCAGTTCTGAGCTCCCAGTGCCCAGGGGCCATATTACATTCAAATTTTAACCTGCTACACTGTAGTCACACAATAAATATCTGATGAATAAATGAATAAGTACATGAAAGACAGAGTGGGCAGTAGATCACACAGCTAGTCAGAAGCCAGGGAAAGATGCACATGCACATATTCTGATGCTAAACTGCAAATATATTCCTCTCCCCATTTCCTTGCCTCCTCTAATGGCTATTGTGACTAAGCAAATCGTGAACAAAAACAGGAATTCCCAGAGCCTTGGAGTAAAGGTTGGCTAACTAAGACATATCATTGTAAATTTCAGTTTCATAGTTCCAAGTGACCTTTAATGTGCGGAATGTAATTGCAAAGCTAGATTCTGTTGGGGATTACAAAGCTCACACTTGTTTCTTAGCCCATCTTGTACAATAATGCCAAAAGTTTATCAGAGCATTTCTGTATTAAAATGTGTGCATCATTGTATACTAAAGCACAGACTCTTTTGAAGGGAGAAAGAACATCCAAGATTACTCAGTCCGTTTCCCTCATTTCTTTAAGAGCTTTATTGAGCTATAATTTGCATACCATAAAATTCAGTCAGTTTTAAGTGTACAATTCAATGATTTTCAGTAAATTTGTAGGGTTGTGCAACCATCACCACAGTCCCATTTTAGAAAATTTTCATCACAGCATAAAATACCCTGTGCCTGAGTGCAGTTGATTCCTGTTCACACCTGCAGTCCCAGGCAAACACTAATCTGATTAATGTCTCTATAAATTTGCATTTTCTTGACATTTCATGTGAATGGAGTCATACAGTATATATAGTGTTTTTCATCTGGCTTCTTTCATTTAGCATAATATTTTTGACCCTCATCCATACTGTAGAATATATTAGTAAATTGTTTCTTTTATTGCTGAATAATATTTCATTATATGGATATACCACATATTGTTCATCTGTTCACCACTTGATAGACATTTAGATTGTTTTAGTGTTTTGGCTATTATGAATAATACTGTTATTAACATTTGTATACAAGTTTATATATAGACATACATAGATAAATATTTATGAATGGAATAGCTGGGTGAATGGTAGCTTTATGTTTACCTTTTTAAGGAACTTCCAGACTATTTTCCAAAGTGACTGCACCATTTGACTTTCCCACAGCAATGTATGACAGTTCCAGTTTTCCAATACCCTTGCCAACACTTGGAATTGTCTCTTTTCACTGATAGCTGTTCTAAGTGGGAAGGGGGGTAGTTTCTCATTGTGGTTTCTTTTTAATTGTTGTTGTCTTATTTTCTTTTGTTCTTTTTTGTTTTTATTTAAAAAATTTTTTTTATTGAAGTATAGTTGTTTTACAATATTATTTTAGTTTCAGGTATACAGCATAGTGATTCAGTATTTTTACAGATTGTACTCCATTAAAAGTTATTATAAGATAATGGCTGTGATTCCTTGTGCTGTACAATATATCCTTGTTGCTTATCTATTTTATATATAGTAATTTGTATGTCTTAACCCCATACCACTAATTTGCCCCTCCCCCCTTGCCTCTTCCCTTTGGTAACCACTAGTTTGTTTTCTGTATCTGTGAGTCTGTTTCTGTTTTGCATATATATTCGTTTGTATTATTTTTTAGATTCCACATATAAGTTTGATTCCTTCTTTATATCTTTAGTTGTAGAAAATCTTTTCTGCTAGTCTTCAGGTCATTCTCATAGATAGCTACTCTGTAAATAGTTGTAATTTTGGTGTGCCCATGGGAGGAGCTGAGCTCAGGGTCTTCCGACACCACCATCTTGGCCACACCTCTTAAGGTTGACCATCTTTTCATGAGTTTATAAACCACTTGTATTTTATCGTTAGTGAAATGTCTAGTCAAATCTTTTGCCAATTTTTAAATTGGGTTGTTAGTGTTTTTATTATTGAGTTGTATTGTGTCATTGTGTATGTTAGATATGTCATCTTACCTTGCATACCTTGCATACGTTGCAAATATTTTCTCTCAACATGTAGCTTGTCTTTTCATTGGTTTAATAGTGTCTTTTGAAGTCAAATTTTTTTTAAAAAAATCTGATAACATCCAATTTATCAGATGCTTGTTTTTTTTGAAAAGTGTTCTGGGATTCTGATAGAGATTGCTTTCAATCTATAGATAAATTTGATGAGAATTGCCATCTTAACAATATTGACTATTTCAATCCATAAACAGGGACTGTCTCTTCATTTATTTAGATCTTCTTCATTTTTTTCAGATTTTTTTTATACTTTTCAGTGTCTAAGTATTTCACATCTTTTGTTTAGATTTATTTTTAGGTATTCTTTTTGATACTATTGTGAATAGAATTGTTTACTTAATTTCATTTTCAGATTGTCCTTTCCTAGTGATAAAGATAATTCATTTTTGTATATTGGTCTTATATCTTGTGACCTTATTGAAATTGTTTTATTTCAAGTTGTGTGTGTGTGTATATTCTTTAGAATTTTCTACATACAGAATAATGTCATCTGCAAGTAAAAAGTTTTACTTCTTCCTTTCAAATCTGGGTACCTTTAATTAATGAATTAACTAGTTTCACTGGCTAGAATCTCTAGTACAATGCCTTATTTCATTGGCTTGACTCTCTAGTACAATGTTAAACAGATGTCCTTGTCTTATTCCTGATTTTAAAGGGAAATCATTCGATCTTTTACCCTTGAGTATGATGTTAGTTTTATGTATTTTGTAGATGGACTTACCAAATTCAGAAAGTTTTTTTTTTTCTATTCCTAGTTTGTTAGTACTTTTTATCATAAATATGCCTTGGATTTTTTTCAAATATTTTTTCTGAACCTGTTGAAATTATCTTGATGTTTCTTCCCTTTATTTGAAAAATATGGTGTATTGCATTAATTGATTCTGGATATTAAATCAACCTTGCATTCCTGGAATAAATCTCACTTAGTCATGATGTACAATCTTTTTCATATGTTGCTAGATTTAGTTTGCTAATATTTGGTTAAATATTTTTTAGATCTATGTTCATGAAGGATAATGCTGTAGTTTACTTTCACTGTAATGTATTACTCTGGTTTTGATATCAGGGCCTCACAGAATGAGTCAGGATGAATTTCCTATTTTCTGGATATCAGAACTATTTATTGTTTTAATATTTGCCATATGGGCTGGGGCTTTTTGAGGGAAGAATTTAATTACTAATTCAATTATTTTACTGGTTATGAGTATATTGAAATTTTCTATTTTTTTATGAGTCAGTTTTGGCCAGTTGTCTTTCTGCGAATTTATCTATTTCATCTATGTTGTCTATTATTTGGCATAAAGTTTTTCATAGCATTCCCTTATAATTTTTAAAATTTCTATAGGCTCAGTAGTGATGCCTCCTCTTTCATCCTTGATTTTGTTACTTTATGTCATAGCTCTTTGTCTTTGGATCAGTGTAGAGAAAGAGTTACCAATTATGTTGATCTTTTCAAAAACCAACTTTTGTTTCATTGATTTTTCACTCTTATTTTTATGTCTTCTATTACATTGATTTTCACTCTAATTTTTATTCTTGTTTCCTTTCTGCCTATTTAGAGTTTAGTTTGCTCTTATTTTTCTACTGTCTTAAGGTAGATACTTAGATTAATGATTTGAGATCTTTCTTCTTTTCTAACAGTTATTTAAAGCTATAAATTTTCCTCCAGTCACTACTAAAATTGTTATTGTCGCCAATACTGTTCAGTTTAATCATTGCTCTTTGGAGAGAGAATGTGCTGAGCTCCTCACTCCACCATTCAAGAAGGCCCACACCCTGATTTTTAAATATGAGGAAGTTGAGGCATATAGAGGTTATTTTAGGTTGGGTTCTTCCAGGAACAGACTCAGGGATTCTGGGTGGGCTTCCACTCCCTACTCTGGGCCACCATGGCTTCCCCCATTATGTACAGATGCCTGCTTTCTCTGCCCTGTCTAATGACTTTAGGACTGAACCATCTGGGAGGGAACTAGAGCAGGGCAGTTAGAAATCTTGAACTGTACTTATAAGTTTTGAGGTTGGTTGTAGTGTTGATGAGTTAATTGTGAAACTATTTCGTGTGTGTCATGTGACAATGTATATGAGTAAAATATTGATATTGAAAATGAGGGTTCTTGGTGTAGGAATTTGGAAAAACAAATATGGGAAAGGTAAAGAAGATCTTGTATTACTGGATTTGAATTGGCAATACCAGTATGAACTAATCAGTATGAACTTATGATGTTTAAAAAGGTATTTCACAGCAAGGTCCTACTGTATAGCACAGGGAACTATATTCAGTATCTTGTAATAACCTATAATGGGAAAGAATCTGAAAAAGAATTCACACACACATATGTATGAGTGAATCACTTTGCTGCACACCTGAAAGTAACACAAAATTGTAAATCAACTATACTTCAATTAAAAACTGTATTCCTTAATTCTGTCCAGTTAAAGGGCATAGAAGCAATTGTTTAACAGTACAATGAGCTTACTTGGTGCCCAGAAGTGCCTGATTATGGTTCCAGGGAAGGAGAGCACAGGTGAACCTCGAACATCTTGTGGTGCCTGCGAGCAAGGGGTGTGCTCAGTGATCAGTGGGGCCACCAAAGGATGTGCGAGCTGCCTGATGGGGCTTCCACTGGACTTAAAACTATTTTTATTTTACTCTTACTTAGATATTTTATAGGAGAAGTCACTGTGATTGATGGACTGTTACCATATGCCTCAGCAGAGTTGGGCTGAAAACAAAGGTTGAAAAATACTTTGCCTAACTGGATCTCTGCTCTTATGAAAGTCCCATGTGGTCATTGGTCATAGGTGCCCTGTAGGGGAACTGTTGGTGCCCATACAGATCCCCTCATCTCCCCTTTCCTGCAATGTGCCCATCCTCCAGATTCTATCTGCTTTGATGCAAATGGCCCTTGACCGTGACCATCTTTGAAGGGTTGCCGTTAGGCTACCAGAGCCACCTTGTTAGATCCACAAAGTTGGCAGTACCTGGGAGTTTGTCTCTGCAGGAGGGTCCATAACCAATAACTGATTGGTATCAGAGGCTCAAACACCCTTGGCTTGAGATAAGACAAACTGTGGGGTACAATTTATGCTCCAGAGCTCCCTATGGGATCAGATTGAGTCTGGGACCTTGCCTTGAAATCATATTCTTACTTAGCTTCTGCCCTCTTCTCTCCTCTTCCCTCACTCCCTTACTGGTTTCTCCTGGGGCCACTTCTTTAACAGATTATTTGCATTGAAACTTTGGCTGAGGGTCTGTTTCTAGAAGAACTTGAACTAAGACAAACCTATTTCTGGGAGAACATTGGCTCAAATATGCCACTTTCTGAAGTTGGGCAGCATACCCTCCGTCTGTCTGCTGACTTCAACATTCTGAATGGATATAGCCTCTGGCTGGAAACATCTTCCCTGGATATAGAAAGGGTGCCACAGGATGTGTCTATGATGGAGGCATGGGTCTGATAGGTCCCTGGTGCCCCTCAGTGGTACCTGGTCAGAGAAGCATGAGTCATCATCTAAACCATTAATTCGGAAAGCAGAGGAGGCATGAGGGTCCAGTGGCAGGGTTCTTCCAAAGCCTGCAGAGGTTCCTGCAGGTTTTGCTCTTAAAGGCATCTAAGGCTATTGACCTCTTTGAGCTGGGGTCTTGGACTTGGGACCAGAGTAGAGTATTCTTGTCTCAGGAGACACTGAAACTAAAATATAGAAGTTGCTGGCAAGCCTGGGTCTGAAAAGTCCGGGAGGAGAGGGGAGGGGGGTATCAGTCACTGTAGAAAGAGGATGAACAATGGACATTGACGGTGAGGGAACCAAAGCTAAGGAGGTGAAAGAGGTACAAGTGCCCCTTGGCCTTATGCATTGAGGTGAGGTTGCAGCCTAGCTTTCAGGGTCCTGAAAGAAGAGACCCTTATAATAAATTATGCAGAAAATGTGGTCATAAATGTCCACCTTCTCATTGGGAGAAATAGAGAAGGTATCACAGGAGGGGGAGATGTATGAGTAAATGTTGTATGTTGTGAGGTAAACGTAGAAAAGAATAAGTTATTCTCGTACTATCAGGAATTTTCTACTTAAAAAAATCCTGTCTCTTTACAAATGATCCTGAATAGTTTATTCTAACCACTTATTTTGCACTAGAGATAATGACTTGGTAGGGGGGAGTGGGTAGTCTCATTTAGGTATGATTTAATCATCACCAGAGAGCTGAAAAGAGCTTCGATAAATATATTTTCAAGAGAATGATGATGAGAATGAAGTTACCTCAGAAACAAAAATAATGCCCCCTCTCTCGTTTTTCTCCCACCGCTTCCTACAGTATGTATTTCAGGGACAGGAAAGTCGCATAACTTGCTCAGCCATTTCTTACCTCCTTCCCCTTAGTCAGAGCTCCCAGATCTTTGAGAAAGGCTGCATTCCCTGGCAAAAAAAGATTTATATGACGAAATGGTTTACAGCTTTCTGGCTGCAATTGTAGATTTGCCTCTGAATGGACAGACTACAGACACAGTGGGCCTCAGGAAGCTGCTGGGTGTGCTCTGGCACATTGATCCCAACTGTATGTGAACCATATGTTGACAACACAGTTTAACCCAAAAAATACCCTTTGCTAGTCTTTGTGATTTCAGACGAGGCTGGGTGGAATAGAGCTATGCAATTTCATCTGCCAAGCAAAACAAAACAAAAAAATGCTTGGAAGCCCCTCTGCACATTTTGTTGGCTTATGGAAGAAGAAGGAAGGTAGAGAAAATGAAAGGATACTGAACTGACTGTGAGTCTGGATTTCTACTCTTGCTGCAGTTTGACACCCGTGCAGCACTTAGCCTCTCAGCCTCAGCTTCCTCATCTGTAATCTGGCTGCTGAGTTTGGTTGAATTGACAAGTGAGTCCTCAGTAATCAGATTGGTGGGGAGGAGGGGGCAGTGGGGTCGCAGGCTGACCCCTGGAGAGATGATTTACCTCTCTCTGTAGCCCTTGGCAGCATTCACGTGTCAGAGCTCAATGAAGACCCCACTGCTTGGCTGTCCATGACTGCAGAATCTCATGCCACTCATGGGCAGCCCTCAGACCAGCCTTGTGACTCTTCTATTTTTTATTTTTATTTTTGTTTATCGTTTGTCTGCGTTGGGTCTTCGTTGCTGCGTGGGCTTTCTCTCTCTAGTTGCAGCGAGCAGGGGCTACTCTTCGTTGCAGTGCACGGGCCTCTCACTGCGGTGGCCTCTCCCGTTGCGGAGCACGGGCTCTAGGCTCATGGGCTCTAGAGCGCAGGCTCAGTAGTTGTGGCGCACGGGCTTAGTTGCTCCACGGCATGTGGCATCTTCCCGGACCAGGGCTCGAACCTGTGTCCCCTGCACTGGCAGGCGGACTCTGAACAGCTGAGCCACCAGGGAAGCCCCTTTGTGACTCTTCTTGATCCATCCCATTATCGGAGGGACAGGGACAACAGCATGATTCTAGGGAGTGGAATCCAGCCCCAGTGAAACTCCCAAGGTTTTGGGGTAAGGATGACAGAAGGATTCAAGGGTGGCATGAGAGTTCTGGGCTGAGAAACAGAGACAGAGTTCTTCTCGTGTGGGTGGGATTAACCCAAGTGGTGATTAGGGATAGGCTGGGCCTCAGGGGAAAGCAGGGACCCACAGCTCTTTTCAACGTCCTGATTCTAGGGATGAAGCTGTTGGTCCCTGCCGACCTGGTCAAGAGGGCAGGAGGGCTGGATCGGTTGAGTGCCCCCCAAGCCCAGTGTAGAGTATTGTAGGTGCTATTGCAAGCATGGATAGGTGAACCCAAGAGACTGTTGCTCCTTTTCTCTTAATTCCTTTCTGCCCTTCCCCTCATAGATTAGAGTCACATGAGTAATGGACCCTCAGCAAGTAGTCCTTAGCACACTAGCCAGATTAAGTTTTACTCGAGATTCTTGTTATATGTAAAGTAATACAGGTCCTGGAAACTGGCATAGGTGCTCCTCCACTCTCACCCCATGACCTCAGTTTGGGACTTGGGTCTTTGTGCTGTTTTTCAGGGACTGTTTTGAGCTTAACTGTCCTGATAACCATAGTGATGGTACCATTGAAAAGGACCTCAGAGTTGAGCATAGGATGAATATTAAAGTCGTAATTTAATTTAATTATTTGTTGACTTCAGTTTTATGTACACATATGGATGTCTCACACACACACAAATACATACACACACTTTGGGCTGTTGGAGACACTCACTCAGATTTCATACACACTTATTTAGGTGTCCAAACACTCAGGTTCACATTTGTCTGGATGTTACACCCACTCAATCAGAGAGTATACACGTTCGCTCAGCTTTCAGACACCCAGGTCCTACAGATCCTCATTTGGACATCGTTCACCCTCAGATGTAGTTCGTGCTCCCAGAGAGGTTGGCCGCATTCACTCACATGTCATGCACTCTGGGCTGTTGAGTTCTTGTTCAGATGTGCACAGCAGATAGCAGGCATCTCATTGAGCTGTTGCTCACCTCCACTCACGTATCACTCATCCAGGGGCAGCACTCGCATGCCCATTTGTTTCCCATCCGCATTGCTGACCATCCCCATGCTCAAGGAGATCCAGGGGAAGACTTGACCTATTGATTGTGTCATGTTTCCTTGGGTCAGTCCCTCTGTAGCCTTTTTTCCCTAATTAAATAATCCTGTACCTCTGTCTTCACCAAGTTGTGCTTCTTAACCAAGTGTCTTTAGATGGGTAGTCTGACCGAAGAATGGTAGCACTCACCACGTTCCATTTTTATAAACCGTGTGTTCGTTCACTGTGCCATCTTTAAATGACTGGTTTGAGGCCATTGCTGCAGTCACTTCATTAATTTGCAAAAGTTCCTGGAGGTACTCTTTGGATAATTGGCTTAAATCATGAGTCCCAGAGATATGTACAGTAAAGATCTTCTAAAAAAAAAAAAAAAAAAGGCATTTATTCAAGAGAACTACAAACTGTGGGCATTTGAAGAGATAGTAAAATGTTATCAAAAGTCACAAAATTTAGGATAACTTTTATAAAAGGAGCCTACACATTTGGCATACAGTTGGTGTTTTAAAAAGGCTCGGTCATCTCTCTTCACACACTAACACCTTCTTACAGTCCTTCTAAGTTGAAGGGAATGTGTGAGATCACTAGACAGGAGCTCAGAAGAATCACTGTTTATCTTGATTAGGGTTTCTGCATCCTGTCAGGTTGGGTTTCATGCTTATTTTCAATTTTAGTTCAATTTGGTCCATTTGAACAAGCATTCACTGATCACTATATAGGTATCAGGCAACCTGCTAAGCAGTATGTGGATGGAGGAGAGTGATACAGAGATAACTAAGCCACAACTTCCACTGCCTAAAAGGTCACAGTCTAGACCTAGAAACAGCAGTTCCGTGCTTATGTTATTGCCGTCCTGAGCAGATAGCCATTAACGAGCAGTTAACTTGGGGAGCCGAGTAGGGGGAAAGTCATTCAGATTTGGAGGATCTATACCGGCTTCATAGAGGAGATGAAAGATAGGCTTAGCCTTTAGAGAAAGGCTTCCACAGGCAGAAGTTGAATGAGAGGGCATTGCAGATGGAGGAAACGCGAACTGGTGATGGAATAGGCTGGGATCCAAAGGAGGTTTGTGCAATAGCATGGGGTCTGCAGCAGCTGCAATGAGGGGTTTACCATAAGACTCTCTGAGGGGTAGACTAGAAGCCAGACACAAAGTGCCCCAAAGGTCAGGATGAGGAGTCTCGATTGTCTCATTTAAATAATGGAGAAGCTATGAAAGTGCTTGAAGAGGGACAATGTTTATGTTTAGGAAGATCAGTGGATTGACTGGTGAGTTGATCCAATCAGTTAGAGGCAAAGAGACTAGCTGAGTTCAGCTAAGAGGTGGGGAAGTGCCCAACCTCAACAATTTGATGGGAGGAGGAAAAAAGGGAGGGGCAGGTTCAGATGGCTGATGTCAAGTCAACAGAGCTTGTTGATTAAAGCAGAGTGCAAACCAAGGATGCAGGAAATGAGAATGAGCCCTGTATTCAAGATCTGGCCACTTGACGAGTAATGCTACCCTCACTAAGGAAAGAAATGTAGAAGGAGGAGCATACAGGTTTGTAGGGGTTGAAACTGAGTTGCATTTTTGGACATATGCAGTGTGAGCTGGCTTTGAAACATCTAAATGGAAATCTGTTTCTACAAAGCAGCGGGTTTGTAAGTCTGAAGCTCAGGAGGGAGGTTTAAGTTGCAGACAGAAGTGACGATGATAAGTAAAAGTTCATCCCTCCAGGCAGTTGCTCATCTGCCTCTCCTCTTTCCTGTCCAGTGTTTATCAGCTGGTTGTCAAGGAGGAGCGACTTCAGAAGTCACGGAGGGCAGCTGACATCATTGAGTGCTTTTCGGTGCCGGTGAGCTATAGGAATGCCTCCAGCCTCGATTCTCTACACTACTTTGCTGCTGAGTTGAAGCCTGCCAACCTGCCTGTCACCCAGCCATTTACAGTGGGTGACAACAAGACATACAATGGCTACTGGAACCCACCTCTTTCCCCTCTGAAAAGCTACAGCATCTACTTCCAGGCACTCAGCAAAGCAAATGGAGTAAGTATGGCCACATGGAGGCCATTTCTTGCCTTGTTTTTCCATTCTTAAATGAGAAGGCAGCATGGCTTTAGAGCAGAGGTTGACAAACTAAGGCCCGTGGACCAAATCATCCTGACCCATGCCTTTTTTTGTGAGTAAAGGGTTGTTGTTGGTTTTTGTTTTTTGTTTTGAATACAGTGACACCTATTCATTTCCATGGTCTGTAACTGCTTTGATTCTACAGCAGTACACTTGAATAGTTGAGACAGACTCTATGCTGCATAAAGCCTAAAATATTTACTATATGGCCCTTTACAGAAAAAAATTCTGAGACCCCTGTATTAGAGGATAGAAAGGTGTTTCACTTGGGCAAATCATATGCAGATCTGAGTCTTAATTTCCTCATCTATAAAAGAATACCTATAAATTTGATATCTATTAATGCACTAAACATGTTTTAGTTAATCAGTGACTGCTAACCCCTTTGTCATTACCGTTAGTCACATAAGAAAGTATTTTTCTCCCAAAGACAAGGTAACCTTTTTGTGTCAAATATTTTTTTGGTTATTGAGGCGTGCCAGTCATAACATTACAAAATCACAAGGCTGTAAAGGATCTGAAAGGTCATCCAATATCTCCCTCCCTCCCCTACATACAAAACAGTGCTTCAGTCAATATTACAATATCACAGTTAACTGATGTTAATGATTATTCTTTTTTTTAAATTGAAGTATAGTTGATTTACAATGTTGTGTTACTTTCTGGTGTACAGCAAAGTGATTCAGTTGTATATACATATTCTTTTTCATTATGGTTTATTACAGGATATTGTAAATAGTTCCCTGCAATATACAGTAGCACCTTGTTGTTTATCTGTCTTATATATAGTTATGTATCTGTTAATCCCAAACTCCTCCAACCCCTTTCCTCTTTGGTAACCATAAGTTTGTTTTCTATGTCTATGGGTCTATTTCTGTTTTGTAAATAAGTTGATTTGTATCATTTTTTTAGATTCCACATATAAGTAATATATGATATTTGTCTTTCTCTTTCTGACTTACTTCACTTAGTATGATAATCTCTAGGTCCATCCATGTTGCTGCAAATGGCATTATTTCATTCTTTTTTATGGCTGAGTAGTATTCCATTGTGTATATATATACACATATACATATATACCACATCTTCTTTATCCATTCAAATGATGAACATTTAGGTTGCTTCCATGTCTTGGCTATTGTAAATAGTGCTGCTATCAACATTAGGATGCAGGTATCTTTCTGAATTAAGGTTTTCTCAGGGTATATGCCCAGGAGTGGGATTGCTGGATCATATGGCAACTCTATTTTTAGTTTTTTAAGGAACCTCCATACTGTTCTCCATAGTGGCTGCACCAATTTACATTCCCACAAACAGGGTAGGAGGGTTCCCTTTTCTCTACATGCTCTCCAGCATTTATTTGGTGACGTTAGTGCTTATTCTTGAATACCTCCAATGACAGAGAACTCACTTCTTTATGTGGTAACTTTGCTGATCTTTATGGAGGCTGTGGCTCTAAGAAAGCTTTTTTTTTAACTGACTTAAATATATCGTTTATTGTAGCTTCTACCCATTGCTCTTGATCCATACTTTTAGGTCCCAATAGAACCAGTGCAATCACCTTCTCAGGTGGTATTTTTTTTCAGTTACATAAGAACTTTTCCACCATTCACTTCCCCTCTATACACACACACCCATCTGGTCTTACGTTCTGCAAGCTAACTATCTTTAAGTTCCTCTTATACTCAAGTATTTTCCATCTAGGCTGCTTTTGTGGACATGTTTCAGGTTGCCATATTTCATCCAACAAATAGATAATGAACAGTGACATTTGCTAGACCTGATAGTTCATATTAAGATTATGTAGTATGTGCCCTCAAAGAGCTTCTATAAATGTAAGGGAATCTTATGTGCCATGTTCCACAGTGTTTCGCTCACTGGAGAAGGGAAAGCTGAGACAGAAGCAAGATTTGGTGAAATTCTTACAGAACAGCCTGTGGCAAAGGTAGTCTAGTCTGTCAGTGGCAGTCATTACCTTATGAGAAACCTGGATTGAGAAACTAATTAACATTTAAAATGTCCACCTACCCATTTAGATTCCACATTGGTATTTCAGTTCTGCATTCATTACTGGTTCAAGCAACATTCCTCACAGAGAGTATAAAACTACAAAAAGAAGCCAGACTGCCTTCCACCTGTCCATCTGGTCTTCCCTCTGCATGCACCACTCTGAGGTATTGAGGAGGAAGACATAAAGATGGCCAGAAGCATCTGGGAGCTCATCTTGTTCTTGGTTCTCTGCATCCCATATGAGCCAGTTTCTTGGTTCAGCACAGCCCTGAGAAGGGATGGCCTTCCCTGCTCTTGGCAGCATATCAAGTGGTGCTGTTGGGTTTCCATGCTGTGGAGCAGAGTCGTAGCTTCATTCAATTCACCTGCTATCACATTCCTACCAAGATTCTCCTGAAAACCCAGCAACAGACCAAGTCTGTAGAACCCAGGAAACTGGAAAATGGACCCCAGCAGAGATTTCCCCAACCTGAGCATGGTAGGTCCTAGAAGAACAGCAGATGAGGCAGGAGACTTCGTATAATAGAAACCGTTTTCAAGACATGCGGTTTTGCCATTGGGAAAAAGTCACCCCACTGTGAAGCTACCTCATCTAAGAAGCAGTGTCTACTACTGCTTCCGAGAGAAACAAAGCCATTTAATTACTCATGCCTCTGATCCCACCCCATGTGTACACCCATTGGGGAACTAAGGTTTGCTGTAATGGAACACGAGCAGGGATGGAACTGGATGGGTGCTTATGCCAGGTATCTTGAGGGTGTATTCGGCCTCACAGGAACAGAGAGGAAAAAGCTGTGGGAGCTGGCACTCAGAGTACTGTATTTTTCTAGCAAGAGAAAAACCACACACCATTTCAAATTACTGTGTAGTATTAAGTTTTACCGAAAAGAGTTGGGTGAAAGGGACACAGGAACAGGAAAGTCATTCTTGGTCTAACACATCTCTGCTTGGCCCCCTCAGATTTTGCCATATCATAAAGGGCAGAAGACAATGCAGTTAAGCCTGGAGGATTTTTGAGGAGAAAATGTTATAACCCACAAATTTCTTATCAGCCGAGTTGTTGTTCTTGTGTAAATGCATCAGAAAGACATTCTCACCATCCTGAGGGTCCCACAGGTCCTGCTTCTAATAAATCATTCAAAGAGCAACTGACCAAGCAATGAATCAAAATAAAGAAATCAAGAATAGAGAAATATGAAATAAAAAGACCCACAGTGAGCATGGAAACTAATTAAATATCACATTAATGCTAAATAATTGCTCTAAACATGTTACAGAGAGGTTAATATTAAAAGCAATTACTTGAAGAAAAGATGTATAATGTAAAAAGTTAACAGTTGTGATCTGGGTCTGTAATTCACTCTTATGTCAACAAAAACTAAGGAAGAGTTGGAGGATTGATGAATGTAAATAAAAATCTGCTAATTTTCCCACTTTAGACAGGATGGAATAGCTAATGACTATTTTCATTTTGATACTAAGATTTTTTTTAAGTATACTTTTTTGGAACATAAAGGCAGCCTTCCAATCTATCATAGAAAAGCCAGAAGACAACAATCTGCAAAGAAAAGGGGGAGAAATAAAGGAAACTATAAGTAAACATGAAAATCAGCAACTATAATGCAAGCCGGAAAACAGAAGCACTATATTTTTTTTAAGTGATGCTTTACTCCCTTCATAAAGGGGTAAAATGTCTTGAGTCAAGTAAAAACCAGAATTCAGCAAATCTATATCACTAGAAGATCAAAAACAAAGGTTAGGGCAAAGTTATATTACGTTTAAAAAATTAAAGGAAAGCAGAAATGGCCATTTGTTGCAGGATGGTTGTGGGCAAGGTTGAATGATTTACTATCAGTCAATTTCTTTGCTTCCAATCCCATCTCCAAGTTTCAGTCAAAACAGGGTAAGAGAATTTTAGGGTTCAGATATATTTATTCTATGAATAGTAAAGATGTTTTTTCAGCTTAGCAGAGTGGCTAAATATTCAGCCTTTACAATCAGACTGCCTATACACAAAACCCTAGTAACTGTGTGACTTTTAAGTAACCTATTAAAAGAGTTAGATGTGATTGATTAATTAATTAAGGAAACATCTAGCAAGCACACACTCTATGTTCCCCCCACCCCCTAAAAAAGGTACCTTTTTTGAGTGCTGGGAATAAAGCAGTAAGCCAAACAGACAAAAACTCCCTGCCCTCATAGCATTTACATTCTAGTGGGGGAGAGACCAAAAATAAATAAGTAAAATAATGTGTCAAATAATTAGTCATTAGGTTTAGAAATGTGGCGGTCACTCATTAAATCTTGACTATTATTAGGATGGGAGTAAAGACATTTTGTAAACTCTACAGTGAACTATGTAAATGTGGAATAATTTAATCCAGCCCCGTAAACACCATGGAGGGTCCGAGTATGATATGATGTCCATTATGAAGCATGGTCCGCAGAGTCCTCGCACGCACTTTCATGAAGTGTGAGTTGTTCACAGGTGCTTGCGTTTGGAATTCTGATCAGATTAGTATTGGGTTGGCCCAAAAGTTCGTTCAGGTTTTTCCATAGCAACTTATGGAAAAACCCAAACGAGCTTTTGGGCCAACCCAATATCCCATTAACCCATTTATGCTTTCTTACAGATAACAAGGTCAGTCCCACCTGTTGAAGCACTGCCTTTGGTGCTGAATTCTCAGCATCTGTCTTTCTTGTGAATCAGGCCATACTGTAACTATTTGTTTTGGATACAACAATATTACAGATCTATAGCGGTTAAGAATTGGATGATTTTGAGGTGTCATCTAATCTACACCAGAAGCCAACATAGAAATCTCTAATAAAGTGTTCTTGGCAAGGCATTATATAGCCGCAGCTTGACCACTGCAATTCTTTGGAGGGAAAGAGTTGATTCCTTTGTTGAACAAGAAAAATTGTTAGAACTTTCTCCTTTCTATAAAGCCAAATTCTGTCCCCTTAACTCTCTACTCTAGGACACTTGTATTGATTGGAACAAATCAAATCATTCTTTACCATGTCAGCCTTTTGGAGAAAATACGACAGTATCAACTACCATCCCTGGCCACCCAGGCCATCTCTCATTGATATTTAATATGCAATTACTTCTATTTCTCATATGGCATGATTTCTGTATCTCTTTCATCCTGTTTATTCTGTTCTCTCATAGACAGACTCCTTTTTTCCAATGCCTTCCTTAAAAAGGGGTAATCAGAACCTAGCATTGTACTCCAGATATAGTTAGACCATTCCTGCTACATTTCAACTACCCCTCCTCTCTTGACCATTTTCTAAGACATTATTTCTCATACATTCCAAGATATTTTTCTCACTTCAGGGACCTCTTGCAGGCTGCTATATTATCCACGTCTCTCTTCTTCATTCTTTGAAGAACTAGTACATTCTCAGTTTTCAGGCCTCATCTTCAATGTCATATCCTTTGGGAACTTTCCAATCATATTATCTAAGAGCCATCCACACCAGTACTCACTATATGTTAACCTGTTCTTTTTATTTACAACATTGTGTGTATTTTTTTAACATCTTTATTGGAGTATAATTGCTTAACAATGGTGTGTTAGTTCCTGCTGTATAACAAAGTGAATCAGCTATACGTATAAATATATCCCCATATCCCCTCCCTCTTGCGTCTCCCTCCCACCCTCCCTATCCCACCCCTCTAGGTGGTCACAAAGCACTGAGCTGACTCCCTGTGCTATGCGGCTGCTTCCCACTAGCTATCTATTTTACATTTGGTAATGTGTATATATGTCACTGCCACTCTCTCACTTCATCCCAGCTTACTCTTCCCCCTCCCTGTGTCCTAAAGTCCATTCTCTACATCTGCGTCTCTATTCCTGTCCTGCCCCTAGGTTCTTCAGAACCATTTTGTTTCTTTTTTTTTAGATTCCATATATATGTGTTAGCATACGGTATGTGTTTTTCTCTTTCTGAGTTACTTCACTCTGTATGACAGACTTTGGTCCATCCACCTCACTACAAATAACTCAATTTCATTTCTTTTTATAGCTGAGTAATATTCCATTTTGTATATGTGCCACATCTTCTTTATCCATTCATCTGTCAATGCACACTTAGGTTGCTTCCATGTCCTGGCTATTGTAAATAGTGCTGCAAAAAACATTGTGATACATGACTCTTTTTGAATTATCGTTTTCTCAGGGTATATGCACAGTAGTGGGATTGCTGGGTTGTATGGTAGTTCTATTTTTAGTTTTTTAAGGAACCTCCATACTGTTCTCCATAGTGGCTGTATCAATTTACATTCCCACCAACAGTGCAAGAGGGTTCCCTTTTCTCCACACCTCTCCAGCATTTATTGTTTGTAGATTTTTTGATAATGACCATTCTGACCCATGTGAGGTGATATCTCACTGTAGTTCTGATTTGCATTTCTCTAATGATTAGTAATGTTGAGCATCCTTTCATGCGTTTGTTGGCAATGTGTATATCTTCTTTGGAGAAATGTCTGTTTAGGTCTTCTGCACATTTTTGGACTGGGTTATTTGTTCGTTTCATATTGACCTGCATGAGCTGCTTGTATATTTTGGAGATTAATCTTTTGTCAGTTGCTTCATTTGCAAATATTTTCTCCCATTCTGTGGGTTGTCTTTTCATCTGTTTATAGTTTCCTTTGCTGTGCAAAAGCTTTTAAGTTTCATTAGGTCCCATTTGTTCATTTCTGTTTTTATTTCCATTTCTCTAGGAGGTGGGTCAAAAAGGATCTTGCTGTGATTTAGGTCATAGAGTGTTCTATGTTTTCCTCTAAGAGTTTTATAGTGTTTGGCCTTACATTTAGGTCTTTAATCCATTTTGAGTTTATTTTTGTGTATGGTGTTAGGGAGTGTTCTAATTTCATTCTTTTACATGTAGCTGTCCAGTTTTCCCAGCACCACTTATTGAAGAGGCTGTCTTTTCTCCATTGTCTATTCTTGCCTCCTTTATCAAAGATAAGGTGACCATATCTGCGTGGGTTTATCTCTGGGCTTTCTGTCCTGTTCCATTGATCTATATTTCTGTTTTTGTGCCAGTACCATACTGGCTCGATTACTGTAGCTTTGTAGTATAGTCTGAGGTCTGGGAACATGATTCCTCCAGCTCCGTGTTTCTTTCTCAAGATTGCTTTGTCTATTCTGGGTCTTTTGTGTTTCCATACAAATTGTGAAATTTTTTGTTCTAGTTCTGTGAAAAATGCCATTGGTAGTTTGATAGGGATTGCGCTGAATCTGTAGATTGCTTTGGGTAGTATAGTCGTTTTCACAGTGTTGATTCTTCCAATCCAAGAACATGGTATATCTCTCCATCTGTTTGTATCACCTTTAATTTCTTTCATCAGTGTCTTATAGTTTTCTGCATACAGGTCTTTTGTCTCTTTAGGTAGGTTTATTCCTAGGTATTTTATTCTTTTTGTTGCAGTGGTAAATGGGAGTGTTTCCTTAATTTCTCTTTCAGATATTTTATCATTAGTGTATAGGAATGCAAGAGATTTCTGTGCATTAATTTCATATCCTGCTATTTTACCAAATTCATTGATTAGTTCTAGTAGTTTTCTGGTAGCATCTTTAGGATTCTCTATGTATAGTATCATGTCATCTGCAAACAGTGACAGTTTTACTTCTTTTCTGATTTGTATTCCTTTTATTTCTTTTTCTTCTCTGATTGCTGTGGCTAAAACTTCCAAAACTATATTGAATAATAGTGGTGAGTGGGCAACCTTGTCTTGTTCCTGATCTTAGGGGAAACGGTTTCAGTTTTTCACCACTGAGAACGATGTTGGTTGTGGGTTTGTCATATATTGCCTTTATTACGTTGAGGTAAGTCCCCTCTATGCCTACTTTCTGGAGAGTTTTTGCCCTAAATGGGTGTTGAATTTTGTCGAAAGCTTTTTCTGCATCTGTTGAGATGATCATATGTTTTTTCTCCTTCAATTTGTTAATATGGTGTATCACATTGATTGATTTACGTATATTGAAGAATCCTCGCAATCCTGGGATAAACCCCATTTGATCATGGTGTATGATCCTTTTAATGTGCTGTTGGATTCTGTTTGTTAGTATTTTGTTGAGGATTTTTGCATCTATGTTCATCAGTGATATTGGCCTGTAGTTTTCTTTATTTTGTGACATCTTTGTCTGGTTTTGGTATCAGGGTGATGGTGGCCTCGTAGAATGAGTTTGGGAGTGCTCCTCCCTCTGCTATATTTTTTGGAAGAGTTTGAGAAAGAAAGATGTTAGCTCTTCTCTAAATGTTTGATAGAATTCGCCTGTGAAACCATCTGGTTCTGGGCTTTTGTTGTTGGAAGATGTTTAATCACAGTTTCAATTTCAGTGCTTGTGATTGCTCTGTTTATTTTTTCTATTTCTTCCTGGTTCAGTCTCGGAAGGTGGTGCTTTTCTAAGAATTTGTCCATTTCTTCCAGGTTGTCCATTTTATTGGCATATAGTTGCTGTAGTAATCTCATAATCCTTTGTATTTCTGCAGTGTCAGTTGTTACTTCTCCTTTTTCGTTTCTAATTCTATTGATTTGAGTCTTCTCCCTTTTTTTCTTGATGAGTCTGGCTAATGGTTTATCAATTTTGTTTATCTTCTCAAAGAACCAGCTTTTAGTTTTATTGATCTTTGCTATTGTTTCCTTCCTTTCTTTTTCATTTATTTCTGATCTGATCTTTATGATTTATTTCCTTCTGCTAACTTTGGGTGTTTTTTGTTCTTCTTTCTCTAATTGCTTTAGGTGTAAGGTTATATTGTTTATTTGAGATGTTTCTTGTTTCTTGAGGTAGGATTGTATTGCTATAAACTTCCCTCTTAGAACTGCTTTTGCTGCATCCCATAGGTTTTGCATTGTCGTTTTTTCATTGTCTTTTGTTTCTAGATATTTTTTGATTTCCTCTTTGATTTCTTCAGTGATCTCTTGTTTATTTAGTACTATATTGTTTAGCCTCCATTTGTTTGTAATTTTTATAGATTTTTTTCCTGTAATTGATATATAGTCTCATAGTGTTGTGGTCAGAAAAGATACTTGATACGATTTCAATTTTCTTAAATTTACCAAGGCTTGATTTGTGACCCAAGGTATGATCTGTCCTGGAGAATGTTCCATGAGTACTTGAGAAGTAGCTGTATTCTGCTGTTTTTGGATAGAATGTCCTATAAGTATCAATTAAGTCCATCTTGTTTAATGTGTCATTTAAAGCTTGTGTTTCCTTATTTATTTTCATTTTGGATGATCTGTCCATTGGTGAAAGTGGGGTATTAAAGTCCCCTACTATGATTGTGTTACTGTCAATTTCCCCTTTTATGGCTGTTAGCATTTGCCTTGTGTATTGAGGTGCTCCTATGTTGGGTTTATAAATATTTACAATTACTGTATCTTTTTCTGGGATTGATCCCTTGATCATTATGTAGTGTCCTTCTTTGTCTCTTGTAATAGTCTTTATTTTAAAGTCTATTTTGTCTGATATGAGAATTGCTACTCCACCTTTCTTTTGTTTTCCATTTGCATGGAATATCTTTTTCCATCCCCTCACTTTCAGTCTGTATATGTCCCTAGGTCTGAAATGGGTCTCTTGTAGACAGCATATATATGGGTCTTGTTTTTGTATCCATTCAGCCAATCTATGTCTTTTGGTTGGAGCATTTAATCCGTTTACATTTAAGGTAATTATTGATATGTATGTTCCTATTACCATTTTCTTAATTGTTTTGTGTTTGTTTTTGTGGGTGTTTTCATTCTCTTGTGTTACCTGCCTAGAGAAGTTCCTTTAGCATTTGTTGTAAAGCTGGTTTGGTGGTGCTGAATTCTCTTAGCTTTTGCTTGTCTGTAAAGGTTTTAATTTCTCTGTTGAATCTGAATGAGATCCTTGCTGGGTAGAGTAATCTTGGTTTTAGGTTTTTCCCTTTCATCACTTTAAATATGTCCTGCCACTCCCTTCTGCCTTGCAGAGTTTCTGCTGAAAGAGCTGCTGTTGACCTTATGGGGATTCCCCTGTATGTTATTTGTTGCTTTTCCCTCACTGCTTTTAATATTTTTTCTTTGTATTTAATTTTTGATAGTTTGAGTAATAATGTGTTTTGGCGTGTTTCTCCTTGGATTTATCCTGTATGGGACTCTCTGTGCCTCCTGGACTTGATTGACTGTTTCCTTTCCCCTATTAGGGAAGTTTTCAACTATAATCTCTTCCAATATTTTCTCAGTCCCTTTCTTTTTCTCTTCTTCTTCTGGGGCCCCTATGATTCGAATGTTGGTGCATTTAATGTTGTCCTAGAGGTCTCTAAAACTGTCCTCAATTCTTTTAATTCTTTTTTCTTTTTTCTGCTCTGCGATAGTTATTTCCACTATTTTATCTTCCAGGTCACTTATCCGTTCTTCTGACTCAGTTATTCTGCTATTGATTCCTTCTAGAGAATTTTTAATTTCATTTATTGTGTTGTTCATAATTGTTCATTTGCTCTTTAATCCTTCTAGGTCCTTGTTAAACGTTTCTTGTATTTTCTCCATTCTATTTCCAAGATTTTGGATCCTCTTTACTGTCATTACTCTGAATTATTTTTCAGGTAGACTGCCTGTTTCCTCTTCATTTGTTTGGTCTGATGGGTTTTTACTTTGCTCCTTTATTTGCTGCGTATTTCTCTGTCTTATCATTTTGCTTAACTTACTGTGTTTGTGGCGTCCTTTTCACAGGCTGCAGGTTCGTAGTTCCCGTTGTTTTTGGTTTCTGCCCCCAGTGGGTAAGGTTGTTGTAGGTTTCCTGGTGGAGGGGACTGGTGCCTTTGTTCTGGTGGAGGAGGCTGGATCTTGTCTTCCTGGTGGGCAGGCCACATATGGTGGTGTGTTTTGGGGTGTCTGTGAACTTATTATGATTTTAGGCAGCCTCTCTGCTAATGGGTGGGGTTGTGTTCCTGTCTTGCTGGTTGTTTGGCATGGGGTGTCCAGCACTGTAGCTTGCTGGCCGTTTAGTGGAGTTTGGTCTTAACCTTGAGATGGAGATCTCTGGGAGAATTCTCGCTGATTGATATTATGTGGGTCCAGGAGGTCTCTGGTGGTCCAGTGTCGTGAGCTCAGGTCTCCCACCTCAGAGGCTCAGGCCTGACACCCGGCCAGAGCACCAAGACCCTTACATGTAAATGGGTTAAATTCTCCAATCCAAAGGCACAGGGTGGCTGCCCTTCCACACTCCACTTGGTCCTCCAGCTGGGCCTTGTCCATCGGGCCTGGTTGATATGGAGAGCCTGCTTTGGATCCAGGTCCAGCTGCATTCCCTAGCGTCTAGAAGAAGCAGCTGACGCCCCTATCTTCCCTTATCCCTGCCACAACTCATCACGATCCTGTGGCGCCTGAGGCTCCGCCCCTCATCCATTGTGCATATTTTTAATTGCACTTGTTTTTTGCAATGCATGACTCTCTCATTAGACTGAGAGCTCCAGGAGGCAGGAACTCTTGTTTGCTGCTGTATTCTCCCTACTGAGTACAATATTTAACACACAGTAGAAACTCAGTCATCATTTGATGAATGAATGAATGAGAGTACAGACTGTTTCTTGTTGTCTGTGAGTCTCAGTTCCCTCACTTATAGAATTGAAATAGTAATACACACTTCGCACAACCATTTTGAGGAGGATTAAATGAGAAACGATCTTGAATACTGAAAGGCACAAATTAAGTGTGAGTAAAGTCTGAATTTCCATTCAGTGCAGCATGAGAGATACGGCTCTGGGCTATTTTCCTCATAGAAAGATGAGCCATAAAGGACCTTCCTTCCATCATAGCAGTAATACTTTCCGCAGCTGTCTCATTTCACAAGCTCCAGGCTCCTGGGAAGCCTTGATTTCCTCCAGATCTTCCAAATGGTACCCAGAGTAGTTGTCTCAGTTGTAAACAGCGGGTGGGTGCGGTTTGCATCGTTTCTTTCCCACTCTTCCCAGAATGAGGTCTGCTGAATCTACTGTTCTCTGCATCCCCACCACCATTAGCCACGATTGTGAAGTTGAAAGGACCATAATTAACGGTTGTATGCAAAACAAGTGTGGCGGATTCATGCAAATATCCATCAGAAGCCACCCTTTGTTGGGCAGTGCTGTTGTGCCTGTTCTATTTATGCGGAGGGAAGACTCCTTCCTATATCCTTTTCATCATGTGGGGGCACGTTTAACCTGCATGATGCCTCCTCCAAATGGTGAGCTAAATAAGAGAAGTGAGAAGTAGAAGGGTGACCACTCTCTGTGTTTCATTTCCTCTTGCAGCTCCTGAATTCAGTTGCCTCTTAAGAACAGTTGGAAGGCAGATGCTATTTTGAATGAGTCCTCGTGTTTGCAGCATAATCACATTATAAGAGTTGGGACGATCTAGGTAGAGCTGGGTTAGGGAAAATTCTGTGTCTCTGAATGAATTGGAAGAAACCATATTTAGTTGTGTCCAAGCCCTGTGAAAATAATATTTGCACATGGATGGGTTTACTGAGGCATGGTTGGGTAGACAGAACTGAAAGTCAGGCATCAGACAGACTTGGCTTTGAATTATGGCTGTTCCCATGTATGTGAACTTGAGCTGATTTCTTAACATCTCAAGATACCTAATGAGATTAATGATACACCTCCCCCAAACTTGGGGAGAGCAAATGAGACAATGCATATAAGGCATCCGTCACAGTTGTTGTAGTTCTAGTTCTCTTTTCCTTTTTGCTGCTTTCCTGAAGCTCCTCTCTTGAGGGAGGGGAGGGTTGAAGCACCCTTACCTGGTACGTTCCAATTTGCCCTGTAGACTCCGCATAGAAGCACATCACTCCCTAGGAGGACCTCAGGAACCATGTCTGTGTGGCACCTGTTGACTGCCTTAATTCACCCATGACTCAATTGCTTTGTAACCCCACCCCAAGCTTTATTTTTCTTAGTTTAACTTTTCATATGTGGTTCCAAGCCTGACATCTGTTCCTGTTGAATCTTTTGATATAATTGATTTTGTCTTTGGAGAATGATCTTGCCCCTCCCCACCCCATTTCCTGATTCTGTTTTTACTTTAGTGACTGTTCACATGAAAAAAGCTCAGATGGGCCATGGAATGAGAAGGTGCAGGAATCCGAAGCTCAAATGAGTTAGAGTTAAGACCACACAGGAGATCACATGGCTTGGGTCTGAGGTATTCCAGAGGGAGTTTATAAGAAAACTCTTATATTGGTTAGGATAAACTAATTTATGCTGTAGTAACAAGCAACCATGAAATCTCAGTGTATTCCAGAAAAAATATTTTCCACCCTTTCTACGTGTGCAAAATGGGCCAGCAGAAGGGCTCTGCTTATCCTAGTTACTCAGGGACTTAAGTTGGAAAGTCCATCTTTTTTTTTTTTTTTTTTTTTTAAAGCAATTGACTTTTAAACATTTTTTTTTTTTAATTTTATAGCTACTTTATTTATTTATTTATTTTATTTTTGGCTGTGTTGGGTCTTCGGTTCGTGCGAGGGCTTTCTCCAGTTGCGGCAAGCGGGGGCCACTCTTCATTGCGGTGCGGGGACCGCTCTTCATCGCGGTGCGCGGGCCTTTCACTTATCGCGGCCCCTCCCGTTGCGGGGCACAGGCTCCAGACGCGCAAGCTCAGTAGCTGTGGCTCACGGGCCCAGCTGCTCCGTGGCATGTGGGATCTTCCCAGACCAGGGCTCGAACCCGTGTCCCCTGCATTAGCAGGCAGATTCTCAACCACTGCGCCACCAGGGAAGCCCGGAAAGTCCATCTTGACATGTGCTTCCATAATCACCAAGGCAGGGAAAGAAATGTGGCAAACAAGGCAATGGTTCTAAAAAGTTTCCACCCAGAATGATACACAGCACTTTCCATTGGCCAAGACTAGTCATGCAGCCATGCTTAACTTCAAAAAGGAATGAGGCAGTGCCTTCCAACTGTGTGCCCAGGGGGAGAACTGGGATATTTGAGAACATCCCTAAGGACCACCACACTTCCCCATTATACCCTAAGCTTTTCCTTCAAATTCTCATAATACCCAGACTCACTCTTGAAGCACCTGTGCAGTTTCTATCACAGATCCTGAGAACTTTCTATTTTTGAGCACCTGCTGCATCCCACACACTAAGCAAGGTGTTTTCATGTATACTACCTCATGATTGGTCTCACAAAGTGACTCCTTTGAAATCAGTGCATGCATGGACTGCCAGAAGCACCATGAAATCTCATAGCATCTCAGTTACTTCATACTGATGGAAGGATTTCAGTAACAGCTTTCGCTTTACCTCCATGGAGATGTGGTCAAGAAATGTCTAACGCTCCCTGTGACACTGTTCCACTTTAAAAGACTGTAGTTCTTCAAAGTCTACCATGCAGTGTGGTTGAGAGGCATTGGAAAACCTTAGATCTCTCCTACCCATCAGTAGCTGAGCCAAGGTAGCAGAAAACTGTGAATCAAAGGCCTCCATACAGCCTTTTTCTGACTTGTTGCCATAGTCCTACGTTAGGAACATATTTCTGTGATTTATTAGCTCTGCGAAAATGGAAAGGAAAACTGAGAAATGGACATTTAGAACCCAGGGTTATCATCACACCTTTCTGTAACCATTTTGGAAAACTTTGGCCTGCTAAGTGTCCCCTCCCAGTTCTTGTCTGTCCCCAGAGCCTGGGTGCCGTGCCCCATCTACCCGCCCAGGCCTCCTTCCCAGTCCTCGGTGGATTTTGTCTCCTGGGGATCACCCAGCCCCTTGGGTATGTCTCCCTTCAGGGCTGCATTCTACCCTTTGAGCCTCATCACTTGCTCTTGAAAGCTCTGAATTTCTGCTGAATCCCTGTTAGGTCTCAAAATTCTCTTTCCGGGTAGAGAGAAATTCTCTGAGTGTCACCTTGTACAAATACCAAGATGAGCTCTCCCAGGTTGCTTTTTCACTCACTTACAGTTCCTACAGATTTTATTATCATGGTATGAGAGCCGAGGGACCAAGAACATTTTCCTTTCAATGAAAATATACTTTAAACTCATTTGGAGAAGGAAATGAAGGTTACCCAAATGTTGACAGCTGATAATCTTGTCAGCCTGGGCCTTGAGGCATCAATGCTGCAGACCCCCATCCCTAAAAAGTTCAGTTTCCACATAGCAGGGTTTCTGCCTTCATCAGGCCCCTTCCAAACTGAGGGTCTCCATGAACTTCAGCCCAGTTGGCTCCCAAATAGTGAAAAAGTGGGAAAACCTCTGAATTTGGAAACTGGATCCATGAGCTTAAGCCATTTTATAGCTACATGAACTGAATATTGACCCTAAACTTCAGTTTCCCCATCTGTCAAATGGGGATGAGATATGCCCTCCCAGACTCACTGGGGTCTTTGTGAGGAGTAAACAATAGGTGTGATAACTCTTTGCACATTCCTAAGCAACTTTCAAAGGAAGGTGTTGCTAACATGAGTATGTGTTTGAGTACAAATTCAGCGTAGGTGTGTATATACATATATACATCCATACACATAAACATTTTAGCGTGTGTGTGTATGTATGTACATGTACATATGAATATGCATATATACATATTCAGTTAAAATAAAAAGTTTATTTAGCTCAAGAATCTTAGTGGTAGAAAGGTTATCATTGTGCCAGAGTTATATTGGCTTGGCCAAAAAGTTCGTTCGGGTTTTTCTGCAAGATGTTACAGAAAAACCCAAATGAACTGTTTGGCCAACCCAATAGTATAGGTGGTTAATGAAATAGAACATTACCTATACCTCTTGGGCTTCCTGGAAGCCAAGGCAAAAAGGGGCATGTGGCAGGTTCTCTTACTTGAGAGAAAGAAGTATACCTATTTTTCATCAAAGACACTAGAAGAGGTATGTATCATATATATCCTTACATAAGGGGCCTTGAGGAGATACCAATCAATATCATAATAGCATTTTTGCTCAAACACTCCATTATTTCCTTCTCCACCAATGTTGTCATACAGTAGTAAACTGGAATTTAATGGAGCCATTTACATGCAAAGATTCTCTTTCTTGTGCTGTACAACAGCATTAATGCTATAAATTAATGCCATTAAATAAGATGAATGGATCTCAAAGTTTCTTTCCCCTCAGCATTTTTTATGACTATGTTTAGTATGGGGTCTTTCCTATTGCATAGATTGGCACTAACTATCTGTGATCTTAGGCAAGTGATTTAGACTCTCTGAGTCTCATTCTCATTTGGAAAATTTCGATGCCCATAGTATCAACTTTATAAAAATGTTTGTAAATTGTTTAATGAGAAGATGCATTTTAATTATTATTTATTTATTTATTTTTGGCTGTGTTGGGTCTTCGTTTCTGTGCGAGGGCTTCCTCTAGCTGCGGCAAGTGGGGGCCACTCTTCATCGCGGTGCACGGGCCTCACTATCGTGGCCTTTCGTTGTGGAGCACAGGCTCCAGACGCGCAGGCTCAGTAGTTGTGGCTCACGGGCCTAGTTGCTCTGCGGCATGTGGGATCTTCCCAGACCAGGGCTCGAACCCGTGTCCCCTGCATTAGCAGGCAGATTCTCAACCACTGCGCCACCAGGGAAGCCCAGATGCATTTTAAAATGCTATCACGGTGGTTGGTGGTCAATAAACACTCAGTGTCAGCTATCATTATTAGAATATCATAGGTGATAAGTATGAAGCAGAATGTGGGAGTTCACTGAGGAAAGAAAAAGCAAAATCTATGGGTGCACAAATATTTTTAACCCATCGATCAAATTTGAATAGACTGTGGATAGGGTACAGGAAGAGGAAATTCAGGAAGGAGAAGCAAAATCGTGAAATCCAGGGTGTGCAAAGATACCAGCCGACATGCTGGATGCATCGAGGAGAGAGAGGGAGTGAGATTCCAAAGGAAGGTCAGGAATGTTGTGCTTATAGAAGGACAGTTTCAGAAGTGAGGCAGTTCTTCTGCAGGCCCTTCCTGGAGGCTAAATTTTGGTCAACTTCCATCTTTTACATCATGGACCCCAACTTTGCAAACTCATAAACTCAATTTATCAGGATATAGAGTTGAGAGGAGATTCAAATAAAACAAACGTACAAGAGAATGGTGGAAATAGTAGGCAATTCTTTTTTAAAATAATTCCTTCCCTCCAAAAACATCCCTAAGTGTTTCCTATCTCAGAAGTCTGGGTTGCCCAAGATACCTCACGTTCTATATCCAGTTGTCACCAAGTCCTACTGATTCTACACTCTAAAATTCTCTCCAATCCATGTACTTTTCTTATCTCCAGCGCCACCATCCTCATTCTGAATACCATCATCTCTTGCCTAAGAAACCTCAACAGCCACCCCCTGCACCAAGCTGGTCTTCTCACATCCACTCTTACTTGCCTCAAACCCATTCTCCAACCACAGCAAGCGTGATACTATATGTATCTTCATTTAACAGATGAGTAAGCCAAAACTCAGAGAGGCTATTGAAGCACATTCCAGAAGCAAGAGACTGACCTGGGTTCGAACCTGTACATGTAAAAATGCTGTTAGTTGGTCCTGTGCAATTAGTGTCATGCTTCGTGCTGAGTCGTAACCCCACAAAGTGGAACCTGGCTAGACTGAGACCAGCAGGAGCCCCTAAAAGACCCCCAATCCCCCCACATCCACATGTTTCTCTTTCTCCCACCAAACGTGGCCAGCTTCAATGCCCTGCTCAATCTTGAAACACCTGCTGGCCCTGTCGTTAACATCAACAAATACTGAGCTGTACTAATAACAATTATCATAATAAATTGGCCTTTGATTACATCTGTCACCTGAGAATTTCAAAGACTTTACAAACATCAATTAGTAATTATAGCTAAAAGGGTCACTCACCAAGAGCAGGGATCATTAAGGTCAGATAAGAGCTGTGCAGGGAGGCATGAAGCACAGCTCTGGCTTAGGCTGGTTTAGACCTGAGAGTCCCCAGTCCCTGGTGGCAGGTCTAAGCCTCTCTCCATGAGGCTCAGAGGAGCCACAGTTCTGACATCCCAATTAGGGGACAGTTTGTACAGCTGCTCCATCAAAGTCCTGGTGCTGAGGAATGGGAAGCATGAAATGTAGTTTTGGAAGGGAGCTTATAGATTGTGCAGTTCCTTTCTTTGTGCAGAATAAGAAACTGAAGTCCGGAGTAGAAAAGTGATTTGCCCAAGGTCAAAGCCATGTCTTGAATCTAGTCTCCTGTACCTTGTCCATATTTGTTTACTCTGCAAAATTAGGACCATGCTCTCCTCTGTAGGGAGATATTGATTGATTGATGATGATGATGGTGGTGATGATGGTGATAAAAATCCAACAATCATTTATTAAGGGCTTGCTCTGAGTCAGTGAGGGGATACACAGATAAACAAGATACAGTCCCTGCCCTCAGGGAACCCACAATGCAATGGAAAAGACAATCATGAAAACAAATGTGTACAATAAACTATATCAGTAATCACATTGGCAGAATACCCAGTCTACAGCTGGAAGCCTGGAGGTGGAAAGGATCAGGAAGCATCTCATATAAAAAGTAACATTTGAGCCGAATACTGAAAGATAAGTGGGCATCTCCCACACAGACAATAGGGCAGAGGACAGGGTGTGTCCTGCAAAGGGAGCACCTGGGCAGAAGCCCAAAGCTTGGGAATTCTGTGATACATTTGGGGAGATTTGGTGTGATTGGTTCTGGGCTTATAGAGAGAAGGCCTGAGAGAGACAGAGAGCAGATAATGGCTGGCCTCACATGCCATGCTAAAAAACTTGGGATTTATTCTGTTGAAGACAGGGAAAATGATCTTGTCAATAACACAATTATTGACAAGAAACAAACACAATATATTGTGCTTTCTCTGCCCCAACATCAGTTTATTACAATAATAAAGCCATGCATGTATACTTCTTTGCATCTTTCAGGTATTTGTGCACTCGAAATTTTGTGCAACCCAATGAGATGTGCAGAGGATATTGCTACATTCTATAAATGAGGACCCTGTGACTCAGAAAGATTAAGTAATTTACCCAAGGAATTTACCCAAGGTCCACTCAACCAATGAGAAATGAAACTAGAATTTGAATGTCTAACTTCATTTTTTATGGCATATATAATATGTGCTAGGCACTGTACCATCAATGAAAAGGATGGGCAAGTCTCTTGCTTTCATGGTCTTTACATCTGGTGGGGAGCATGGAACGTGACAATTAGTAAACATACAAATAAATAATTTCATCTTGTTATGGGTGAGAAAAGAGCGATATGATAGAGGGCAACTGGAGAGTGTGGCAACTGAGTGGAACCATCAGGGAAGGCAACTTTGAGGAGGTGACAGATAATAGAACTCGAATGATGAAGATGTGAAGGTCTCAAGGCATTCCAGGCAGAGGGAACAGCAAATGCAAAGGTCCTGAGGATGAAATAAATTCAGCAGATTCAGGAATTATAAACAGGATCAACAGGAAGGGGGAAGGTGGTAAGAAGCTAGTCAGAAGAGATATCAGTGTTGGTTTATGCAGGGTGATGAAGATAAGGGGATTTTACCCTTAATCCACTGGGAAACCATAGGAGAGTTTTAAACAAGGAGTAGTGGGATTTGACTTAGGTAATTACAAGGTGATCTGGGTCACAAGGGGAGGCATTAATTATCAGAGTCAAGAAAGGCTGTGGATAAAATGGACCAGAAGCTACAGTAGCCATCCAGGCAAGAGATGGTGGCAGTTTAGACCAAGGTGGTGAGAGCTGAGGCCAAGATAACATGACGAATTCAGAATATGGAAAAATATTTATTCTCTCCCTTTAAAATCATGTTAATATGGAAAATTTCAAACATATACAAAAATAAACAGGATAATAGACTCATTTTATATGCCCCTCACTCAACTTCAACAATGATCAACCCATGGCCAATCTTTTTTTTCCTCTCTATCCCAACTAACTCTCTCTGCTCCTCCAAATATTTTAAACTTCTTATTTCAGTGTAATTTCGATCTTACAGAAAAGCGTCAGGAATAGAATGAAGAGCGTTCACAAACTCTCCACCCCAATTCCCTAATTACTCACAGTGTACCATATTTGCTTTACCATTCCATTCTCTCTCTCTCTGTCTCCCCTTCCCCTCTGCCCCATCTGTCTATTTGTCTGTTGATCAATCTATCAATTGATCTGTCATATCTCTATACCTAAATGCTTCAATGTACATTTCCAATACAATACAATACAATATAATTACCAGGAAATTAATGTTGATGTGATACTGTTAGCCCCAGTTTTCCCAATTGTCTCCATTATGTCCTTTACATAAAAATTCTTTTTAATCTGATTCGCAATCACATGTTGCATTTAGTTGTCATATCTTTAGATTCCTTGTATCTCAGTCTTTCATTGGCTTTCCTGACCTAGACTCTTGAAAATTACAGGCCAGTTATTTTGTAGAAGGTCCCTAACATTGGGTTTGCCTGAGGTTTGCTCACGATTAGATTCATGATGAATCTGATGCTTCTTTGGCAGGAATACCACAGAAATGACGTTGAGTTTTCGGTGCATCATATCAGGAGATGCGTAATATCCATGTATTCCATTACTGGGATGTTAACTTTAGTCACTTAAAGTGTTGTTCATCTAGGTTTTCTCCATCATAAAGTTACTGTTTCTCTTTAATGTATATATATCTTATAAGGATATAATTCTAGGCTACGTAAACATCCTGTTAGCCATCAAAATTTCATCCCTTAGTTTCAGCATTTGATGATTCTTGTCTACCTCAATTATTGGTAAGATGTTTTACCAAATGATGATTATCTAATTCCATCATTCTTTCTACATGCATTAGTTGACATCTTTTGTGAGGATGAGCTCTCCTTTGTCTCATTCTTAATTAATTAATTTATTTCTAGTAGTAAAGACTCATAGATTCTTATTTTATTCAGTAGGTTATAAGCGATTGCCATCATTATTTTTAATGCTCAAATTATCCCAGTCTTAGCTAGTGGGAGCCCCATGCAAATTGGTTCCAATGTCCTTCATTTTTTCTTCTCTTTAAAAAAAATTTTGCCGACTTTTAATTATGTAAAAACCATACAGATATCTTTTGATTATTGCTTTTATATGTATACATTTTTCAAAGTAGAAGGATGGAATATATTTTATTTAACAGGTTTAGCTTGATCTCTCAATTCAAACATTTAAGTAAATAGTATGTGGCTTCCATTTTTCCCTCTGCCTAAGCCCTGCAAATATAAGGAGTGTACCTTCAGGGAAGTGTACCTATGTCCTTCTGACATGTCTCCATCAGTTCATGAAGACTTATTTTCTTTCTGGCACAATATATTGTGCTTTCTCTGCCCCAACCCTGTTATGAGGAATGGTACTTAGAAACCAGCATCTGGGAACTAGTGGGTGTCATTGCTAATGGATATCATTGCTTTTAGGCTCTATAAGTGGACATAAACACAAGATATGCATATATCTGTATATTTTCATCTATCTATCTATCTCTGTATTAAAAACCAAAAATTCATAATGATACCCCAATTCCAGTTCAACATCAGAAGACTCATTCTAGTTTTTACCCTCCCCCTCATATTTTAACTGTTTCTCTGACAATGAGAAACTTGCCTTTTATTATTCTCAATACATGCTTTAATCTGAGGCTGTATAAAATATTTTGTTCAAAATAGTTCTTTTTGATTGAATTCTTTTTTTATTTCCCTAGGGAATGGTTATATATTTATTGGAAATACAGTTAGGTTTATTTGTTTCTAATTTTGGGTTCACTCTCCCCATCCTTATTGATGTTTTTGGATATATAAAATATTATAACATAGTTCCAAAAGCCTAATCTGTACCAAAAAGTGCATACAAAAAAATACACACCATTTATTTGACCCCATTTCCACCATCCCCTATGGGAAATTACTGTCATTGGTTTCTTATAATTTTTTTGCAAAGTTAAAAGGTTCATGTATATTTTATTTCCCCTTCTACTTATAGAAAAGATAATACACTATTGATACCTGGAAATCACTTTATATTAGTTCATAAAGGTCTTCCTCAATCTTTTTTACAGCTGCATAGTATTCCACTATGTAGATGTATCTTAATTTATTCAATCACTCTTATGTGTGGACAGATAGTTTCCAATATTTTTGAACTGCAAATATTGCTGCAATAAAGTATTGTGTACATATATATTTTTTCATATTGTTGAAGATGTGTCTCAGGGTACATTCCTAGAAGAGGGATTGTTGGATCAAAAGGTGGACAAATATATAGTTTTGGTAGCTGTTTCTAAGTTTCCTTCCTTAAAGCTTGAATCAGTTTTCATTCCCTCCAGCAATGTTTCAAATTATCTGTTTCCCCACAGCCTCACCAATAGTTTGTGTAGTCTAACTTTAATTTTTTGTCAAAGTTATACACACGAAATTGTATCTCAATATAGTTTTAATTCCCTTTCTCTTATAAAAAATGAAGTTGACATCATTTCATATATTTAGGAGACATTTTTATATAATTTCGGAACTACATGTGTATGTCTTTTGCCCATTTTTCTATCAGGATTTTTACCTTTTTCCCCTCAGTTTTTAAGAGCTATTTATATATCAGGGATATTAACTCTCTATCTGTGATATATGTTGCAATTTTCTAGTCTTTGCTTATAATGTTTTTGCCACACCAAAAAAAGAATGTAGTCAAATGCATCACTTTTTTAAAAATTACATCCAGACTTTGAGTCATAGTGAAAAAGCCTTTTCTTACACCAAGGTTATAAAGGAATTCACCCATGTTTGCTTCTAGAACCTGTATAGTTTAAATATTTTTTACATTTAAATTTCTGCTGTTTGGTGTTTGTTTTGGGCATGGTGTAAAGTATGTATCTAATTTTATCTTTCTTCCCAAATGTCTATTTAGTTGTCCTAGCAACATTTAAAAAGTCCATCTTTGCCCCAATAATTTGAGATGCCACATTTCTCATATTTTAAATTTTCATATGTTCTTGTGTCTTTTTTCTGGAAAATCCAGAAATTCTCTTCCACTCACCTGTTTGACTATTTATGTGCTAGTACCTCACAGTTTTAATTATAAACACTCTATGCCTTGATATCTGATAGGGCAAGTCCCCCTACCTGGATTTTCTCTTCCAGTGATTTCCTAGTTCTTCTTGTGTGTTCATTTTTTCGTATAAGTAGTGTTAACTTGTCCAGCTCCAGAAAAAGCCTATTGGTAATTTTACTGGAATTGCATTAAATTTATACATTAATTAGGGTGAACTGACATCTTTAAGATGTTGAATTATTTTAGCTGAGAACAGAAGATGTCTTTCTGTTCAAGTCTGCTTTTGTGTCTTTCAGGAGTGTTGTAAAGTTTTCTTCATATAGATTTTGCAGTTCTTGCTAAGTTTAATATCAAGTATTTAATCTTTGTTGCCATTGTGAATGGGATTTGCTGCCATATCTGCTGACTGAGGTTGGTTGTGTTTGTGGTTACTATTCACTTTGTATGTTAATTTTATATCCTGCTACCTTTTATCATTGAGTCTCTAAGGATTTTCAGATATACTGTTATATCATCTCCAAACAGATATTCTAAAGTTTATTTTCCAATTTGTATGCCTCTAATTGATTTCTTTTATCCAATTGCACTGGCTAAAACTTCCAGTATGATATGAAGGAGTAGTGGAAATAGGGGGCATTCTACTCTTGTTCTTGGTATTAGTGAGAATGCCTTTACTAGAGTCCCATTAAGTAAGATGATGGTGTTAGAACTCGGATATATATTTTTATCATATTATGAAAATATTAATTCCTAGTTTCTTGGATTTTTTTTCTTTTAATCAGGAATGGGTATTAGATTTTGTCAAATGCTTTTTCTGCATGAATAGAGATAGTATGACTTTTCCTTTGATCCATTAATATGGTATACTATATGAATGGACTTTTTAACATCCAACCAACCTTGCATTTCTAGAATACATTCCACTTGATCATGGCATTTTATTTTTCTCAATGCAGTGTTGGATTCTGTTCACCAACATGTTATGTAATAGTTTTACACATTCAAAAGTAAAATTCGTCTATAATTTCTCCCCTTCTCCCCTCCTTTTCTTTTTTTGGTATTCTCTTCCCCAGGTTTAGGTATCAGTGTTTTGCTGGTTTCATTTAAAAATGAGAATGTTTTTCTTCATTTTCCGTGCTGCAGAAAAATTTATGTCAGTACTATCTTGTCTTTAAAAGTCTGATAGAAATTCCCTATGGAAACATTTCAGCATGGTGTTTTTCTTATGGGGGTAGTTCTTTAATATCTTCCTCTATTTATTCTGTGAAATTAGATCTGTTGTTTTTGTTTTTATTTGTAATACAATCTATTTTATAAGCTATATTTTCCTAGGAAATAATCATTTCCATTTAGCTTTTCAAAATTATTTTCAGAGTAGTAGTAGTCTAATTTTAAGAAGTTTCTTCTTTTTCAATGGTTATTTCCCTGTTGTCATTTCTTCTTTTGTACATTGGTGCTTCCTCTCTTTTTTCTTTTTTTCTAGTAGTTTTCTCTTCTCTATTTCAATAATTTCTGCTTTTGCCTTTATTATTCCCTACTATGGTCCTATTTTTGCTCATTTTTTTGTTTCGTTTCTAGATGTCTGTGCTGGAAATATAATTAATTTAGTTAATTTTTTTCATTCTTTCATTTTACTGATGTACTTTAATCTAGTCACTGCTTTACATGATTTTTGTAGATTCCAATATGTAGATTTTTCACTATTTTGTTTAAAAATATTTAAATTTTTGTTCACAACTTCCCTTTCACCTAGAAGTTGCCCAAAAGAAATTATTTTGTAAATTTCTAGGTGGAAGGACCTACTTGGTTTTTTTATATTCTTAAAAATTTCTCGGGCTTCCCTGGTGGCGCAGTGGTTGAGAATCTGCCTGCTAATGCAGGGGACACGGGTTCGAGCCCTGGTCTGGGAAGATCCCACATGCCACGGAGCAGCTGGGCCCGTGAGCCACAATTGCTGAGCCTGCGCGTCTGGAGCCTGTGCCCCGCGACGGGAGGGGCCGCGATAGAGAAAGGCCCGCGCACCGCGATGAAGAGCGGTCCCCGCACCGCGATGAAGAGTGGCCCCCGCTTGCCGCAACTGGAGAAAGCCCTCGCACGAACCGAAGACCCAACACAGCCAAAAATAAATAAATAAATAAATAAATAAATAAATAAATAAATAAATAAATAAGAAAATCCTTTAAAAAAAAAAAAATTTCTCATCTTACTATATTGTAACCATAGAATGTTTCTTGTAATATTTCTAATCTATTCAACATAACAATGCTTTCTTAATTAGCTAACATATGGTAAGTTTTTCTGAATGCTTCATAAGCTCATAAGAAGAAGATTTTTCTCTATAATCAGGCTGTAGGGTTTGACACAGATCCACAAGATCTGCCTAATTATTTTAGCTCTTCTGTATCCTTGCCTATTTTTTTGCCACTTGATCTGTCTTATACTGACAGTAGTCTTCTATTATTCTTGTATCTCCTATAATTTCTACTTCATAAAGGTGATCATTGTGGCTTTTGGTGCATAGATATTCATGCCTGTTATATTTCTTGTTAATCGTGGGTTTAGCATTAAAAAGTGTTCTTTGTTATATTTTATGCTTTTTAAATTGCATTTTACTCTGTCTGATATCAGGATCACTGATACGGCTTTCTTTCTTTTTTTTTTTTGCTCCCATTCCTTTATTGTTGCCTTTCATAATTACTTTGTTTTAGGTTTGACCTTTATATATAGCAGATAGTTGGGTCTCACTTTATCAGACATTTTGAAATATTTTTCATGTAATTATATGAGTTTAAACCCATTCACATGTGTTGATGTGACTGATATGTTTGGTCTCAACTCTGTCATGTGTTCTTTATATCATAATTTACTGTATTCGTTTTGTAATACTTACCAATATGTTTTCCTTACCCTTTTATTTTAAAATTTCTTTTGATATTTAGAAAGGTTTGTATTTTTGTTCTAGTAGTTATCTTTGTTCTTATACTTTTCAATACATTTTATCCTCTCTTTTCTTATTTAACCTCTTCCTGGCAGCATGTTTTCCAGCATTTTTGAGGTGTAATTAACAAATAAAAATTGTATATATTTAAGGTGTACCACATGATGGGGTTTTCGGTTGATTTGTTTGTTTTGGGTTCTTTGTGAAGTACAGCTGATTTATAATATTATATTAGTTTCAGGTGTACAGCACAGTGATTGAGTATTTTTGAAGACTATACACCATTATAACTTATTACAAGATAATGGCTGTAATTCCCTCTACTGTACAATATATCCTTGTTGCTTATCTACTTTATACATAGTAGTTTGTATCTCGTAATCCCATACCCCTAATTTGTACCTTCCCCCTTCCTTCCACTGTGAAATGATCACCATGATGAAGCTCTCACAGTTACCATTGTGTATGGTAAGAACACTTAAGATCTACTCTCTTAGCAAATTTCAAGTTTGAAAAGCAGTAATATACAAATCTCCAGAACTTATTCATCCTACGTAACTCTTGGATCAACATCTCCCCATTTCCTCTACACTTTAGCTTCTGCACCCACTACTCTCTGATTTTATAAGTTCGACTTTATCAGATTCCACATGTAAGTGAAATCATGCATTACTTGTCCTTCTGTGTCTGGCTTATTTCACTTAGCCTAATGTCCTCCAGGTTCATCCATGTTGTTGCAAATGACAGGTTCTCCTCCTTTTTAGAATAATAGTCCATCGTCTGTATCTACCACATTTTCTTCTCCCTGGTCCTAGCTGCCTCCAGACCATTCAGCCATACTGATCCCCTCTGTTTTCTGGTTGGGACAAAAAAGAAATGGGCCTCTTGAGCAGCATCTTACATAGCTGGGGAGGTGGGTCACTCATGATGTTCTCCTTTCCCCCATGGGGTCTCTCTTGGCACTGAGCTGTGCCACTTTGGGGGACAGATGACACATGTAAAGTGAAACTGTTCTTTTTACCCTCCTCAATGCTTTTATTATAAGAGTTTTTGCTCCAGTGGGGTGCTGGGACCTCTCTTCTGGACTTTCAAGTTCCCACAAAGGCACTCTCATCCATGGGTGTCAAAATTATGTTTCTGGGGGATGATGAGTGTGAAAATTTACTCTGCCATCTTGCAGACATCATTGCTTTGTCAGTGTTTGACGGTACCCACTGACTTTCATCTATTGCCTGTACAACAGAGTGAACTTACTCTGCTCTCCTCTTTCCCTATTTCTTCTCTTTCTCATTTTTACTTGCATTATTTTTACAAGAAAATAAAACATTTATATATTCTGCTTTCAACCATGTCCCTACCTTGTTTTAGTCTTAGATTTACAATTAAATATATTAAACGCTTTCCATCAGTCCTTTTGCCAAAATTTCTTCAGTCATCTCTTTGTTGAGTGAAGTTTATCCTCTGGCATATTTCTCAAGAAAGACTCATGAGTACAGGAATCTCTGAGTGATTGAATGTTGCAAGTTATTTTTCTATAGCTTTGATAATTGAAAGATACTTGGCTAGCTATAAAATCCTTGGTTCATAATTTCTTTCTTTGAGTTCTTGAAAATGCTGCTCCATATTTCTCGGCCTTGTATGTTGCTTTGGAGACATCTCATGGCAGCCTAACCCTCTTGCCCTTGTAAATTGTTTGATCCTTTTTGCCTGGAGTCCTTGAGACTTTTCTTTTTTTTAAGTTAAACAGTTTTGCTAGGATCTTGAAATTGATCTTTCAGGTCTTTGAGTCCTTGCAATATGTAGGCTCAAGTCATCTCTTAATACCAGACATTTTCCTCAGATTATTGTTATAAATCTTTGCTTATTTAATTACTTAATCTGTCTTCTCAGGGATTTCAAGTACACGTATATTGGATCTTCTTTGTCTTCTCTTTAAGCCACTTTTTCACTGACGCATGTTACATTTTTCTCTATATCATTTTCATTCCCTTGGCTGTCTTTCTCTTTCTTCGATGCCCCTTATTAAAAATTTCCTTTGGGGACTTCCCTGGTGGCACAGTGGTTAAGAATCCACCTGCCGAGACCAAGCTCCGCACAGCCGCGATGAGGCCCTGGAAAGCCTGGCTGCTCGTTCTGCTCTTAGCCCTGGCGCAGCTGCTGGCAGCGGCGAGCGCCGAGGGCCCGGATGAAGTATTGACCTAATGGTAAGATTTACCCAACTTTTGGGCTTCCCTGGTGGCGCAGTGGTTGGGAGTCTGCCTGCCAATGCAGGGGACACGGGTTCGAGCCCTGGTCTGGGAGGATCCCACATGCCGCAGAGCAGCTAGGCCCGTGAGCCACAATTACTGAGCCTGCGTGTCTGGAGCCTGTGCTCTGCAACAAGAGAGGCCGTGATAGTGAGAGGCCCGCGCACCGTGATGAAGAGTGGCCCCCACTTGCCACAACTAGAGAAAGCCCTCACACAGAAACGAAGACCCAACACAGCCATAAATAAATAAATAAATAAATAAATCCTTAAAAAAAAAAAGAATCCACCTGCCAATGCAGGGGACACGGGTTCAAGCCCTGGTCCGGGAAGATCCCACATGCCACAGAGCAGCGAAGCCCGTGCGCCACAACTGCTGAGCCTGCACTCTAGAGCCCGCAAGCCACAATTACTGAGCCTGTGTGCCACAACTACTGAAGCCCGTGCACCTAGAGCCCGTGCTCCACAACAAAAAAAGCCACTGCAATGAGAAGCCCACACACCTCAATGAAGAGTAGCCCCCACTCACCACAACTAGAGAAAGCCCGCACGCAGCAACGAAGACCCAACAAAGCCAAAAAAAATTTTTTTAATTAAAAAAAAAATTTCCTTTGGACACCTTGTAATTTAATAATTTAATCTTCATTTCTGATCACTTTTGGTTTTGTTTTCTTTTTTTTTTTTTTTTTTGCCTCTGAGTTCAATCAGTTATTTTTTCCTAGTTCTTTTATGTTTCACTTATTAATCTTTGCATTTCTAATTCAAAGTTGTTTGAGGAAATTTAATTCAGTTTGGAGTATTATTGTGTTACAGATTCTTTTCTTTTCTGGTTTGTAATTTTTTTGGAGGGGGTATATATTTCTATCAGTTGGGATGTTTTGATTTTTATTTTCTGTTCTCTTCGTATAGCAGCTTTATTTGGCTTCTTCCATTTATTCATTTTGTAGATTTGAGGTTCAGAAACACACTATTCTGATAAGGTAGTGAAGTATGTTTTAAGGTACGACTGAGTTTTTTGTATCATGGGGGATGGGTGGTTATGTGCTCTCTGACTTGTCACTGTTGCTCTTCTCTTTTAATGTACAGAGTCTTAAAATTCCCCCTTTTGCCTCTTTCCCTTTCATCATCCGATCTCCCAAGGACACTTCTCCCTTCTTTTTACCCTATTTTCCCCCATAAGTGATACCTATGGAAGATTACCACCTTGAATTTTGTGTGCTTTCAGGTTGTTTTCACATAGTCATTTCCTTATTCTAGCAGGATTCTCTTTCAGAATTTTCACAAGTAAGAACTTGGTCTTTCTGAAGATCGTTTTATAAAATCTTACAGCCTCTACTACCTTACCTTTTTTCTTTTTCTTGTTGTTTTTCAGTACAGCCCTGGCTCTCCGCAAAGGTTTGTGTTGAGATCCTTAGAAATAGTTCATTCAACTGCAGTGCTTATTCTTCTACTAACAGGGACTATGAAGTTTTGAGGGTTCTATGTATATATTTTTAAATTTATTTTTTCTTTTTTTTTTTTTTTTTTTTTTTGGTCTGTGTTGGGTCTTTGTTGCAGCACGCGGGCTTTCTCTAGTTGGGGTGAGCGGGGGCTACTCTTCGTTGTGGTGCATGGGCTTCTCACTGCGGTGGCTTCTCTTGTTGCGGAGCACAGGCTCTAGGCATGCAGGCTTCAGTAGTTGTAGCACGTGGGCTCAGTAGTTGTGGCTCGCAAGCTCTAGAGCGCAGGCTCAGTAGTTGCGGCGCACGGGCTTAGTTGCTCCGTGGCATGTGGGATCTTCCCGGACCAGGGCTGGAACCCGTGTCCTCTGCATGGGCAGGTGGATTCTTAACCACTGCGCCACCAGGGAAGCCCCTCTATGTATTTTAATGATGTTAAGGTTGTGAGTTTTGTATAGCTTTATTTTTTTCTTGTTTTCCTGTGTTGTTTTTTTGAAGGATATGTGGAGAGATTTGATTTTAGATGGTTATCATTTTCTTCAACTACTAAGAGCCAGCAGGAATTGACTGTGGATTGGTTGTGAGAAATTATGGAACTAGAAGAATTCAAGGATGACTCCTAGGTTTTTTACTTAAATCAACCGAGTAGATAATGGTAACATTTCCTGAAATGAGGAAAACTGGTGTGTGTATAAGGCCTGGAGTAGAAGTGAAGAGAGTAACAGAATTATCTTTTGGAGGTTTGTAAATTTGTTATGAGTATATGGATATATGAGCCTGGATCTCTGGAATACCATTGTTAAAAATAGAAATTTGAGCATTACAAGGGTTCAGTACTTAAAGCCTTTTAACTAAATGTAATCTCTTAGTGAGAAAATTGGGATACAGATGAAAGAGGATATAAAATGAGACCACTCCAGTGTTTGGAGGTCAAGCAGATGATAAATGTCTAGACAAATAAAATAAAATTTAAATTTAAAAAAGGGGATTAGGAACAGACAGTGAGGTAGGAGAAAAACCTAGAGAGTAGAGTGACCTAAAAGGCAAGAGGAGAAAAAGAGTCAAAGGGAAAGTGTCAGTTGCAACTAATATTGATGAGAAATTAAGGAAGATGGGGTTGGAGCAGTGACCTTTAGAGTTGACCACATGAAAGTTTTTGTCGACCTGATGAGAGCAATCAGATTAAGGTGAGTTCCAGGGTGCTGGTGAGGTAAGACAATCAAGTCTGCATCTAGAGAGAGAACACAGAATATTTTCAGAGCTTGAGTTTAATCGGGAGTTTTCTGAATGAGCTTGCATGTTACTTGGGAGTTCCGTCCCTTAGAGTCGGGCTCAGGGCCCTGGCTATTGCCTGAAGCAGAGCCTAGTGCCTTCCAGGAAGATCTGATAGGGTTGGTGATGAACATGTATCCAGTTAGAAGAGCATGCCACCAAGAGCCAGCTCTCCTGCATCCTGCAGCTTTACTTTGCCTTTTGCTGGTGACTGAAGATCTGCAGATTACAGCATGCCTGATTATTAGGGAGTTATATCTCAGAGGGTACTCTGGCCCTTTCATGCCTTAAAAGGCACTCCTCACTCATTTTTTTCCAGAGGCTGAGCCTGCCAGGTGACCTAGTCGTAATGGTTCTGGGCTGCTCAGTTTCCAGGGCCTCTCTGCTTCCCTTCTCCATCCCTGGCTTTCTGATTGCTCAGGGTCCTGTTTCAAGTCAAAACAGAATTCCTTCATACAAATTGCTTGGCCTGTTTTTCAAAATATGGCTGTGCCCCGCATCACTGTGCCTGTGAACAAGCCAAGAAAGCAGGGCATCTGACCTCAGTGGCAAAAACATATTTGCCGACAGACACCTCAGAAAAGAAGGCCATTTACTTCAAGGTTACTGTGTTTGGCTTACTCTCTGTGTAACCTTGGGAAATTTTATGTAATCTTGTTTCATTAGAGAAAAAAAAGGGAGCATTGTGGTATTCATCACATAGCCTTGCTACAAGAATGAAAAATAAAATGTTCGAAATAGGTACCTTAAGAAAAGAGAACCTTCCTCTTTTTTTTTTTTTTTTTCTTAGTGATGCTTTCAGGGACTGACATGCTAAGTGGATGAGCCACACCGAGGCCAAACAACAGCTTAGGGATCAGGGCAATGGAAGAGCATCACAGGAAATTGGGCTGCAGAGAGACTAGACTGAGGACCCAGTGGGTATCATCAATACCAGAAGCATGGGGCAGGGTGAGGTGGTGGGAGGACTCTGGGACCAAGCAGAGCCAAAATACGCTTTCCAAAGGTTTGGGGGGAACAGGATCTCTGCGGCCAGTTTCTCCCTCCTGGTCCAAGCCACTACCATCATCTACACCACCACACTCTCCCCAGCAACTAGTTTCTCTTGCACCGGAAGTCTATTCTCTATACCACAGCCTCTACATTTTGGAAAATGAAAGTCTGAAAATTTTATTCTTCCTACTCATGACTGGAAGCAACCTTAGAATATCCCACCTACTCTACCAAAGTAGCCTTCTCCATCCCTTTCTCTGTCATTTGATTGGTGGGAAAATTGAGCCACAGAGAGGGGCAGTGAGTTGCTCAGTATCGCCCAGCACTGGCAGATCCTTGAGTAGAAGCAGGTCTCAACAGAAGCACAACAGTTAGGGCATTATATTCTATCCCAAAGTGATATATTCCTGTGTGCAGATTTGCAAGTCTAGAGTGGGAAATGGAATGTGAGTGAGGTTAAAATAATGGGGACATGAAATTGTATTGCACTGTGGAGATGGAACGGAAAATATACCAAATGCTTTTCCTTTTCCCAAAGGCTTACATAATCTTGGCACAAGGAAAGTACTCATTTCCTTTTTACGGAACCAATTGGGAACTTTGAGTTAATGCCCACAGGCCAGACTTCCCAAATGATCAAATGCAGAATTTCAAGCATGTTCCTGACTTGCTTGCTAACAATTCAATCACGCAGAAGGCCAAGAGAGTGACTCAGGACTTTGTTATTCTGTACTTGATTCTAACCAACAAAGACAAATTGGTTATGGAATTAAAGATGTCAGGAACTTGGGAGAAAGCAGATATGTCAGAGTCATGTTTGTGAGAGCCAAGGGTGGTTAAACATAATCAGATGCGTGCTCTAGGTGATAGAAAATAGTTTAATAGATTCGGGTGGAGGAGGTGGTATTGGGAAATGGCTCACTTTCAGGCATGCAACTGTGGAAGGGAAGATGATTCTAAGGAGAATTAGAAAGTTCTACGAATGACTCAGTGAGGAAGAAGGCAGTAGAATAAACCATTGTGGCTACGCAATATTCCCTTTAATGTGGCACATTTTAAAGTGAACTTTCCCTCAAAAGACACATTAGCCTTCACCTTTGTGGAGAGGAAGTGACCCAGAAGGAGCATGATGGATATTAGTTCAAAGGACTCAAATTCTTATCGTATGAGGAATTGTTGACGAGAAGAAGGTTAATGAACCTGAGAACTGTCTTTCAATATCAAGACACCTTTCCTACACAAGCAAAGGCAGACTTTCTGTCATCTGCAGAACAGAATCAAGACCATTGGGGAGTCATACTTGGGTTTAATAGGAGTGACAATTCCTAGCATTTGGAGGTGTGCATGGATAAAATAGACTCTGCTGTAGACATTATCATTGCTTCTCTTCTTGGTGCCTGGAGGACTCCATTTCCTACCTCACTAAAGTCAGGCATGGCCCTGTGAGTGGCTCTAGCTGATGAAACCTGAGTCAAAAGTGTTACTTCTGATAGTTGCCAGTGCTTAACTCTTCATCATGCTTTTCTCCTGCCTCAGTGAACACTGAAGCATTGTGTTAAAATGGAGGTACCTGCCTTGGTCTTTGAGTGACTACAATGATTAGAGTATCCCCTAACCACCACCATTACCTCCCCCTCAGACCCAGCCATACACATACATTGGACATGTAGCTTGAGTGGAAAATAAACCTTTGCTGTTTTTAGCCCCTGAATTTCATGGGTTTTATTACTTCTGCATAATCCTGACTAGCCCAGTGTCTTCAAGATGAAGTGGTTACTTACGTGTGAGCATTAGCAAGATAGGCATTGGATTCTTGAGCCTCACACACTTGCATCCTTTGCTTTTTTTTTTTAACATCTTTATTGGAGTGTAATTGCTTTACAATGGTGTGTTAGTTTCTGCTTTATAACAAAGTAAATCAGCTATACATACACATATGTTCCCATGTCTCCTCCCCCTTGCATCTCCCTCCCTCCCACCCTCCCTATCCCACCCCTCTAGGTGGACACAAAGCACCGAGATGATCTCCCTGTGCTATGCGGCTGCTTCCCACTAGCTATCTGTTTTATGTTTGGTAGTGTATATATGTCCATGCCACTCTCTCACTTTGTCACAGCTTACCCTTCCCCCTCCCCATATCCTCAAGTCCATTCTCTAGTAGGTCTGTGTCTTTATTCCCATCTTGCCCCTAGGTTCTTCATGACCTTTTTTTGTTTGTTTTTTCTTAGATTCCATATATATGTGTTAGCATATGGTATTTGTTTTGCAGTTCTGTTTACAGTAGCCAGGACATGGAAGCAACCTAAGTGTCCATCAACAGATGAATGGATAAAGAATATGTGGCACATATATACAATGGAATATTACTCAGCCATAAAAAGAAACAAAATTGAGTTATTTGTAGTGAGGTGGATGGACCTAGAGTCTGTCATACAGAGTGAAGTAAGTCAGAAAGAGAAAAGCATTCTTTGCTTTTTATTTTCCTTTGCTACACAATATTCAGACTCTTAACTGGGGGTATAACTTAGTCAACTGGAATGTTCAACTGGTTCCATGACCTCCTAGGATATGATCCCAGTAACGCAGGCTAAAATGATTCTCTTGCTAAGCACACTCTTCTGTATCTCAACTGCATGCCCAGCAACATCATAAATTTATGGATCCTGTTCCCTTGGGGAGCAGCCAACAGCAACAAGATAGCTCACCAAGCAAAGATTCTATTGCCACGCAAACACACCCACACAACATGATCTATGAAAACTGTAAGGTGTCTACCAGAGATCTCTGGGCCAAAGTAACTTTTTGACCATGAATTTTGCAGTTTGTTTCTTATACATTCATATTGACTGGGCTATTCCTAAGTGTCTGTTTCAGTGTATGCATATAGGTGCATTATATACTTTTAACTGAGCTTCGCAAGGATGCCCTTGATACCATCTACTAACCCATGCAACTGAGTGAAGCACACACATGCCACAGTGTACCCACTTAGTGTTATGGTTAAAGTTGTTCTGTGCTGGGCAGTATTTATGCATTGGTTCTGTCTGGGGAAGAAGCTTATAAGGTGATGGGAGCCAGGAAGTGAAAGTAATAAAATATGTACCTACCATGAAAAGAAATGAGATAGAATTAAAAGGTGATTCCAATGGTGGAAAAAATGGAAGGGACAAATTTTCAATTATAATTAAAAATACATATGCATGCCTGTATATGTATATTTTATATGTATTAAAAAACCAAACCCACGACAAATTAACTGAAGTCTCACTTTTGTTGTTCACAGGAGACCAAAATCAACTGTGTTCGTCTGGCTACGAAAGGTATGTTGGCATGCCCTGTCTGTCTTCAGCCATTTAAGTACTTCTCCCTCTAGCCACACAGGGAAATTTTAGGCAACAATGGCTAAAAATAACAAGAAAGAATTGTTATTTTCATTGGAGTCATTTGCATCTAGGTATTAATATATACTTACGGTACATATTAATAACACAGTGCCTAAAGCATAGGAAGAGCTCAAAACATATTTGTTTAGTCAATGGATGGCTGGATGGATGGACGAACTAGTACATTAATCAGTGGAGTGGTAAATATAAATTTACTCAAATAGTCTTCTGCTATAGATTTTCATTGTATTTGGGTCTGTGTTTGGGTATTTTTTTGCATGTCAATTAGACCTATCTTCTGGTTTTGCACTTTATTCAATTGGCGCATGGCTTTCAAAAACGAGGTGATTAGTGTTAGTGCCTTCAGTAATGAGAAAACAAACACTGCATCGTTATGTAGTTGGCATTTTCAACACTAATCCCCAAAACTAAGGCAGCATTGTTCAGGCTCATCACTTTTTGTTTCCCTAATTATAACTGAATTGCCTGGCTCTTTAAATTGGTACATGTTTCTGTTTATTATTCTTTAAAAACAAAATCAATGAATGGTTTGTTATCATTTAACCTATTACAAGGTTGAATGGTTAGAAATCAGGTTTATCTTTTTGTTACAGAATTGATACTTTAAACAGCTATCCTCCCTGTATAAACACACCAAAATTGGGCAATTGCATTCTGTTCCCTGCATTTATTGACAGCATATATAGTTTCATAGATTGCTTCCACAGTGATGATAAGTGTAAATATAAGTAAACATATAGTCATAAACTATAGACAAAGACAATGACTCAAGTATGTATACACATGAGGATATACACGCAGTCACACACATACAGAGGAAAATGCACACATGTCAGGGAGGGGAAGAGACAAGAGACGGGGCGGGGGGGAGAGAGAGGAATATTTTATGGTTATTTGGCAAAATATGCAGCGAGACCTATCACACATCACTTTTATAACTTTGAAGAAAATCACATCAATTTGTAGGCAGAAAAGGGAAGATGCAGGAGGAAGAAGACAGGAGCACTAAGGGCTCACTGTGATAAGAACTCACTCTGGCTTCACATACGTCATGAGAGGTCGACATGTCCCTAACGTGTTCTCTCTCGAGAACCCGGGCTACCAGACAGAAAGAGATAAAATACTCCTTGTGAGGCAAGGAGAATTGATGGCCTGCAAACAAAAGTGACACAAATTATGGGCCTTGGCAGACCTCTCCACTGAAGAAAACAGATAATCTAGAAAGAAGAACCTTATCAATTGACTAGCACTAAAGCTCTGGTCTCAAGCTGGACAGATGGGTGTCTGCAGCATCCCCCCAGGAGGGGGCAGGACACACACAGAGAAACCTTCGCCGTGACGGTGCTCCGTGGCTCCCACTAGCTTTTGACCCCTAGACAAGGGAGGGATTGATGCCATTGCTCTCCCCTGCCGGAGGTGTGGGAGTCTAAGGACACCCTCTGGGACATAAGCCCTCCTAAAGGGGAGTTTGTTGGATCGTATTTTCTGAACTGGGAATTGGGAACATGTGATCAGACAGGCAAAGGTATACATGGGGAATTTGAGAGAGAATATTTAAAAGTATATGTTGCTGGCAATGTCAGGACCCACTGTCCTGATAGATATAGAGCCCACCATGCCACACTTCTCCAAAGTTGCATTGCTGATCTGCAGAATTACAGTGACCTTTAAAGAACTGGAACAGAAGAACTCTCTACCTCTTCTTAGCATAAGGATTTCTCTTCTTGTCTGATGTTTAGATTACAGTCTTCCTTTAGTGCAGTGTGTTGTGTACACACGCCAGGTGTGGCGTGGGAAAGGATAGGAATGCATTCATGAGTATGAATGCCCAGCTGGCCATGCCCAGGCAGGGCTCCGAGGAGTCGGGAGTAAGTGGTGGATTCCAAGCTTCCACACCCTTGTTTTCCAGTGAGGGCTGTCACTCCAGCCAGGAGAAGCAGGCTCTAGCAGCACTTGGCAGTGGGGCAGAGGGCTGGATAATGCAGAATGCCCGTCTCCCACGGGTCAGGGAAAGCTGTGTTTGGCTATGTCTACTCTGTACCCTTGCAGCATCCAGGGTCAACTAAAGGAGAACCCTATCTGAATTCACGCACTGCCCGTGAGGACTTGGTATCAAGGATCTAAGTCCAGGAATCAACATTTGACCCATCCCTTTCCTGATGATGTGAATCAAATTTCCCTTTTTATGGGTTCGCTGAAAATACTGGTTTTTTTAATAGAGAAAATACGATGGTGGGAATCCTGCAGGCGATGGGGGTATGTGAAGTCCCAGCGGCAGATTCCATGGGCCGTCTGTCTCCCTCCAGGCTCCTCCACCTCTCTGTCATCCTGGCACCTTCTTCACGGGTTTGCCAGCGGCCAGCCAGCCTCTAGAGTAAGATCACATGGGCAGGCTTGAGGCCAGTGCTGTGGGGATGAAGCAACTTGCTGATGTCCTGTCCCTGACCCTGGTGACTCCAGACAGCATCTGTGGTCAGCTGTGTGGGTCCCGGGGAACTGGAGGGCTGCCACTCAGAATGGAACAGCCTGGAGCTGTTCAGGGTCATTCTGACCTGACCGAACGCCCAGGGCATCTTCTATTAAATACAGTCCTTGGCTCTAGCATGCAGCTCTAACCCTTGTCTGTCTGTAAGGTCGCTGTTAGTCACCCAAGCTCTAATTAAATGCTGCCCAGTTTTGAGGTTTGCAAAGCAAGGGACCTGGGTTAGTTTTCGGCGACTGCAGAGTCCCACAAACTAAGTGGCTTAAACAACAAAATTTATTGTCTTATGTTTCTGGAGGCTATAAGTCCAAGATCAGGATGTCAGCAGGGTTGGCTCCTTTGAGGGCTGTGAGGGAGAGTCTGTTACACGCCTTTCCTCCAGCTTCTGGTGGTTTTCTGGCCATCTTAGAACTATCACCCCGATCTCTGCCTTCTTCACATCTTCCTCTGTATGTATCTGTCCAAATTCTCCCTTTTTACAAGGACACTGATCGTATTGGATTGGGGGGCCCACCTTACTCCAGTATGACCTCATCCTAACTTAACTAATTACCTCTACAAGGACCCTATTACCAAATAAGGTCACAGTCTAAGGTTAGGACATTAACATAAGAATTTGGGGGGAACACAGTTCAATCCATAACCGGCCCCATGCAGTTAGGGGCAGTGCCCAGTGGTTCCCATTGAAACCTCTGACTCTACCATTCACAGCGTGATCCCAATAGCTTTTAGGGATGTGCGAGGAGCCAGAACGGGCCCTGCCAGAGGGGGCCCCGGAGGTGGGCTGAGGTCCACATGTGGCTCCTGTTCCTTCCGGAAGCTGAGCAAGGCTGCCTCATGCAGAGGAGCTGCATGTTCTGTGGAAGGAGCCCAGGGCAGGGGGTACACACAGTGGGCCACCCCTACACACCAGATGCTGGGTCCGTGGCAGCAGGACCCTTCCCAGACCCCACATGATGGTGGAGCATCAGGGTCTGGGCAGGGCCAGGCCTCTGGGACAGGCACCAGCACTGCTGTTTGAGAGGAGTCCTGATGAGGAACTGCTCGGGCCTGACCACTAATTTCCCAGTCACATTGTGCCGTGGCAGGAAGTTCCTGGCACATAGTTAACCCTCGAAAAATGCCTGCTGACGTAGGAAATGCATTTGGAGTCAGCATTTCACTGCAGCAAGGCTCAGAGACTGGGGGGGGGGGTCTCACTCCATCTTCTCAAACCTCAGCAGCACCGTATTTAAAGTGATCCCTATCTACCCATTCACATGACAATTTTTGAACGTACCTACTGCCAGTGGTTTGCTGATAAACCTGCTCTTTGTAAAAGAAAAGCCCTTATTTGTAATCTTCGTCCATTTCCAGGGTGTAAATATACCCACAAATCCAATATCAAGTTACCAATGTTTAACAACTGGCTTATGAGAAAGTACTGAATGTTTAGCGACATTTCTTCTGCAGCGAGCAGATGCAAGCCAGCTCCAGCACACCGAGACCTCGACCCACTAGTTTGTTATGAGGATCAAATGATATCATCAACATAAACATGGTTTTATTTACTGCAAATTGATTTGGAAATTTTAGAAAATCATGATCGATGACCATTATTTCTGTCATGTGGTCAGCTCACTCACTGAGCACCTGCGAGCCAGGTACCTTGTAAGGAACCAGGGGTTTTGTGATGCACCAGCAGGCGTGCTTCTGGTCCTCAAGAAGCTCGCAGTCTAGGGCAGAAACAGACAGTAAGTGAAGGATTGTAACAGACAGTGGTGGAGTTATGATTGTGGTCAGTGCCTCTAAAGAGAAGTGAGAGGTACTGAGTGAGGCCTGATGGCAGCAGAGCTAAAGCCCTAGGCACTAATGAGTGTGTGTTCCTGGGACACCCCCTGGGGCTCCCTCCCCTGGGATGGGTGCAGCGTGAGAGACTTTGTGCCCCCTCGTCCCATCACCACCCCTTCTCAACTAACACTGGGAATTGAGTCGTGGCACAGGGCAAGGGTGGCATTTGAGAAGCCAGTGGACTCAGGACCTCACCCTGTGAGAAGAGCCACACCCTTGGCCCAGACTCCACGGGAAGAGCCAGGTCCCCTGTGTTTAGAGAGCATCTGGCCGGTGGATTCACACACCACCAGGGGGCAGTATTTATTTGTAGAGCCAGGGCAGAACCTCCCGCTGAAGGTGCTGCTAAGGGACCGTGGGGTGGAAGTTTGGTATTAGCTGGTGGAAGGGTTAGTTCTGGGCTTAGGACAGGCCCCTCTCAGAAGGCTGGAAGGCAGTCTTTTTCATTGATACGGAGGGGCGGGGGCATGGTGCACCATCCCAGATTCACATCTTCTGTACCTTGTTCCTCAGCCAGGGGTTGGTTGGCTGTTAACGCTGACTGGAGATTCAGAGGAATCAGAACAGGAGTTCAGCTGTAGTGGGGAAGAGGAATTTGTCAGTGAGCAGATAAAGAAGAATGGTAGCATTTTAAGACAGATTCCCGAGAAGCAGAGCCTGAGGCAGGGATTTGGGTGCATGGGATGTACTGAGGGAGAGCTCTTGGAAGACATCTGTAAGTGCAAGAGGGAAAAGGCTGAGTAAGAATCTCTTGTCAGATAAAGTTAAATCTAGGCTAGATCCCGGGGGTAGAGTGTAAAGTTCTCCAAAGTTGTTTTGCTTTGAGGCAAGAAACCAGGACTCCTCCCCCATACCAATCAGCCCTTGGCATTTTCCCTTCACTTCCCCTTCTCCTTCCCCTCAGGAGATCTCTCAGGTAGCTCCAGAGGAAGTGGCACCTCTGAGACTTGCACAAGTCTCTGGAGAGAATCACAGGGATGAATCCTTAGCCCCCCACGCACGCAGGAGCTGGTGGATGTCACACCAATCTGTAAAGGGATCTGGGTGTGGCACCAACAGTTGTGACCACAGGGCTCTTATTATATGGAGGGTGTTACATCTTCAGGTTGAGGATAGCAAAAAGCTAATGGAATTGCCTCAAGTTCAAGATCTAAAAGAACATTTCAGAAGCCCTTTGCTTGGCAGACTCTAGCTCCGGGAGTCTGCTCAGAGCTATGTAGAGAAAACTACAGTCAGTGGGTAAATAGACATTAAGTTTTGGTTTGGAAACAGAGAATTCTGATTCAGACTTTGAAGGGAGGGCAGTCAGGGAGAAAAAAGGATCCATTTAAAAGTTAGGTTTTGTTCTTGTAGTTAAAACAGGAACTGTGAGAAAGGGCAAGTAAGAGGGAGGTGGACTTAGACCCATTCAATACTGTTCACTCTCCATTTGTAAGATGGGGGATGGGCTCATTGTAGGAACCAGATTGAAGAGATAAGCAGAACATGCCTGGGAAAACGGAGCTTGTGAAAACTTGGGGTGGGAGACCTAAACTTCCAAGGTGCTGAAATTTAAGTGAGAGACAGCTCTTTCCAGGCAAGCTGATCATCCGGTCTGCAGAGGATGCCCAGGGTTGCAGTGGCTGAAAGAGGTACCCAGTATCTCAATTCACGCCCTTCTGGCTGGGCCAGAGCAGGCCATGCGGGAAATGGAACTGAACACAGAGGCTCAGTTCTGGAACCAGATTGGTCCGTTCCCCTTCCAGAAGCTGTGTGCAGTTCCATCCAAGCCCTCCTGCCTACACATTCGCCTACCTAATTCTTCCCCGCCTCCTTCCATGCACTCATTCACTTTGCTACTTTCTCCTGCCCACAGGCCCTGCCTCCACCAGACTTGGCTGCATGATCTGGCCCCTTCCTACCCTCCAGCTTCATCCAGGCTTCTGTCCTCTTATTCACTCCACTCCAGCACACTGCTCTTCTTTCAAGCTCCTTCCAGCCTCAGGACTGTTGCCGAAATATCGGCTTCCCAGTGCACTGATGCCAAACAAATACGGAGACAGAGATTTTGGAGGAAGAGGGAGATGGCTTTATTGTTCTGCCAGGCAGAAGGGAAGACACAGCAGGCTAGCGCCTCAAGAACTGTGTTTGTCCCCCCCACCCCAAACAGAGAAGATTTTATATGTGGGGCTCGCAGTCCGGGGTATATGATAAGGATCAAAGTAGTGAAGGTCTTGCATTCTTCTTCCTGCATTATTTCAAAACAGTCACAGCTGGCATCAGGCAGCCAGGTAATTGAGTCCATTTGTCTCTGGGTTATCGGCCTGTGACCTTTTTTTGAAATGCAAATGCTGCAAGGGGTGATTTGCTACAAGGGAGTGCAGTATGTAATTCACATACTGTTAAAGAGTAATAGGTTAGCTTTGTGAGGTACAAATCTAGTTACAGACACTACAGATTAGTAACAGTTAAAAACTAGGAGTGAATAACTCTTTCAGGCCATGTTATGTTTCTTCTCTAGCCTGTTCACTGTTCCCTTTACTTTCCTTGTTCTCAGGAGAGGGAAAACTTTATTTCTATTTTTGCCGCATTAAGACCTTTGCTCATCCTGCCCCCTCTGCCTGAAATTATCTGGTTTAACAGATTTACATCTTTCAGATTGCAGCTTCAATCCCGCCTCCTCAGAAAGACCATCCTAACCTCCAGTCTAATGTGTATCCCCAAAGTTTTCCACTCTCATTATACCCTGTACTTTTTTTCATAGCATTCATCATGACTTATAAATATATATATATTTTTGGCTTACATGTTGAATGTCTGTCTCCCAGCTAGATTCTAAGTGAAGTAAGTGAAAGGATTGTGCCTATTTTGAGCCATGTTGTGTCCCCAGATCCTAGGAAACATTAGTGCTCAATAATATATGTTGAATGAACACATAGATAAATGAATGGACTGATCAATCAATTAATCAGTCAATTAATGTATGGATCAATGGCTAGATGGCTGGCTGGCTGGCTGGATGAGGTCTTCCATGACCTCATTTTTTCAAATACAAGCTACTTGTCAAAATGTTCTCTTGGGGACTTCCCTGGTGGTCCCGTGGTTAAGAATCCGCCTGCCAATGCAGGGGACATGGGTTCGAGCCCTGGTCCGGGAAGATCCCACATGCTGCGGAGCAACTAAGCCCGTGCACCACAACTACTGAAGCCTGCGCGCTCTAGGGCCCACGTGTGGCAACTACTGGGCCCACGTGTGGCAACTACTGAGCCCACGTGTTGAACTACTGAAGCCTGTGCACCTGTGCTCTGCAACAAGAGAAGCCACTGCAGTGAGAAGCCTGCGCACCGCAGCAAAGACCCAACGCGGCCAAAAAAAATAAATAAAATTTAAAAAATATTTTTTAAATGTCCTCTTGGAAGGTAGGAATAAAAGTGGTAGAGGCAGGGATTAGCTACATGATCTACAATCCCCACTAACAAAAAGACCAGCCAGGCTCCGCTTGATTGCCTGTTGTGACAGGGACCTCACTACTCCCCCAGGGAGGTCGTCCCACCATTGGACACTTCAGTTGAAGGAAACCTCAACATCAGGGGTCCAAATTGACTCCCTATTATTTCTGCCATTCAGTCTTTGGGGCCACATAAATCTGCCTTTCCTCCTTCCAGAAAATAAAATTTGCCTCCTCGGACTTGTTCCCCCCTCCCCAGGTGGGGTCAGTCAGGTCCTTGCTTGTCCACCGTCTTCCCATTGGAACCTCTCTGGCCGCCTGCAGGCAGCCTCACTCCCATCTTTGGCGCCAGCCGGCAAGGGGACACAGCTGGCTCTGCACACTCCCGCTGGGTGTGCCCAAGTGGCAGTTGGAAAAATCGGCTTTGATTTGATTTGCAAACTGAGCCCAGTCATTGAGACAGAATAAATCTGGAAACCCATAAAGCCATTTGCAGAGTTGCTTTGCAGAAGAAAGTCACAGTTTTAATCTCGTAAACACTCTCTATAAGGATCCCATTAAAACAACCCCCTTGGAGTAGGTGCTGAAAGCTGAACTCCAGAATAATGAAGCATGAGATAAGGGGCCAGTGTCACCCATAGTCCCATGCTGCCTGGTGGTATTGATGGACCAAAACCACTGTCTCGGGTAACAAGAGGGTGGGTAATAGTCTTTCGTAAATGTGGCTTCTTTTTATAATGGCTAAGCCTGAGGTAGGTTTCATCCAGCATTTTCTCTCCTCTCTTCCTAATGGATTCTCACCCCTGCAGGGACAATAAATAGCCATTCTCCAGTGACATGCCCTCATTTCACAGATGCTAAGACTGGGGCCCAGAAGGGGAGTGATGTGTCCCTATGTGTCCCTGGCTTTTTTGGTTACAAGAATAACCTGCCACAGGTTATGTGAGAAGCCAAGCAAGATGCAGGAATTGTCTGCTATCAGATAGGAAATACCCACTGCCTGCCCTCCCTGCTCCCATTGATCCAGTTCTATATGGAAGATTCTGTCTTGTATAAAGCTTCCTCGAGAGATTGCCTGGAATGATGGGAAATCAGAGACACCTGGTTTCAAATCCCACATCCAGAATTTAGCTGTGTAACCGTGAACAAGTCACAACCTCTAGGAGTCCATCCCATCACTTTTAGGCCGAAGATCATTAGTTCTTTCCCCTGTTAATTTGGGATAATGCACATAAAAGGTCAAGAACATCACAGGTGATACAGCTTGCACGTCCTTTCTTCCTTCTTCTGGGTCTTGTCTTATATGAGACCTGGAGACCCAGGTCTACTAAGCACACGTCCTCTCTCTGCTCTTCCCCAAGGAAGAAAGCCAAAGCCTGGACCGTAGTCGCTTCTCATACAGTTGTACAAACCAGGCATTTATCACATGGACTCAGGCTAGATTCAAAGTGCAGAAACTGAGAGGGGACAGGAATGACGCTGGCCTTGGCTCTTAGTATTTATCCTCTTCATCTACAGGCCATTGTGTCTAGATGAGCTCCTACACAGCAATAATATATTTGCATTGACTGAGTATAAGATTTTGCTCATGAACTTGCTAACCTTTCACTATGGCACTTTTCCCCTTCTCATCATCTGCCCAGCAATTTCAGGAGGGATCCAGAATCACAGGGTGCTCAAATCTAGCTATGGCAGCTGGAAGTAGGGGCTATAATGAAGGATCACTTGTGAGAGGCTAGGCTATAGTGAGCGAGTCTGTTGGAAAACTCTTGGTTATTGTTCAGTCCTTAGAAGTCCTACCAGACTTTCAGAGGAGAAAGCCCAGGCGTGTGTTTTGGGGTTAGGGCAGGGGAGTGCTACTCCTCTCTAGCCAAGCCCCACGAGATGAATTTTCCATGCTTGGGGTTCTCAGAATTACTTGAGTGTAACACAGTCTCTTTGTCCCTTGGTCCTCTTTGCTCTCAACCAGCATCTTCTAGACCCTAAGATGCCAATGCAGTACTGTGGATTTCCTTGAAGGTTATGTGACAAGATGGAATAAGAGGATTATATCATGAGTATACTGTAAAAGAACCTAAAGAAGACCTTTAAATATCGCAACCCTTTAACATTTTTCTTGCTACAATAGCTGGAACATCTCTCTAGTCTTCTCTGTCCTCGCCCTACTCTCTATTCTCTAGATTTTCTCCGGCCACCACCCCGTAACAAACACACGTGCACACCTTCTCCACACCCCACTGACAAAGCTGGTACAACAGAGTCCAGAAAACAAAAGCCAAGACCAATACTTGTCCTTCAAGCATATCCCTGGGGAGCCCTATTTCATCCCTCTAAACTAGAAATGAGAATTATCTACTTAAGACCTGAGACGCCCAAGTTGACTTTAGCTCAGATCTGATATCCCAAAGTCATTGCATCTTATGAAGGGAATAGTAGGCCTTTTAAAATCAGGGGTCAAGGAAAGGGAGAAAACGTGGGTAGGCTGGAGCCAAGGGATAGAAATAAAAAGCATAAAGCTCCATTGGAGCTTTCTCTGATGGGATTTCAATGTAGTGTTGGGAGTGTTAGCAAAAATTAACCACCTATTGTGTGCAAGTCATAGGGCTGTGTGTTCACATGAGTCTACAGTGCAATGATAGAAGTAAAGCCTGGCATGTATTATGCACTAAATAAATAGTGGTCATCATTGTTACCCTTACTTAAGAAATGAAGCAGTGTAAGCTCAGATGGGTTAAATAAAGAGCTTAAGGTCCCTCGGAATTGTCGCTCAGATCTAACGCCAAAGCTCATGGCATTGCTGTGGCACCATTTTGAATCTTGTCAGTACCAGAGACTGGGTGAGATTCTATGAGCCACTGCCAGGGTCCTCTGTCTCCTATTTGTTAACCCCTTCCCATCCCTCTTTTCCAGTAACAGCTGATAATAGAACCTTTAGGGTGTGATGATGGGTCTTTGGCCTGTCTTCAGCAGTATTCAAGCTAAGTCCTGGGATCTGGAGCAGAAGGTGAGGTACCTCAAGGAGCCCTCAGCTTTACTTCCACAATGTACTGAAGCTAATAAATCAAGAAATTAATTTGTCTTCAAGGTTATCTGATCCAGGGCCATCTTTAGCCTATCAGCATCTCTTTGCATTCAACCTTCATTGCTTTAGAAGGGAAAAAAAACCAGAAAGCAAGTCTGAGGCACTCAGTATTCAGACCTCCTTCTTCTTTGCGTGGTCCCAATGTTTTTGTTAATGCCTGACATCTATACATATGAACAAGCTCTGGAAGCTGTGAAGAGAGAAGGATCATGAGTCCACCAGTAAAAAAGCCACACTGTAGGCAGACCAGATGACAGAGGAGAAAGCAAGGGACTTCCATCTTTTGTTCTGCTGGATTAGTCAGGATAAGCTAGGCTTTGCTGCAACAACAAATTAATACCTAAATCTCAGTAGTTCGATGCCACAAAGGTTTCTTTGTTGTTATGCCATCTAGAATATAAGTGGCCTCAAAGGACCCCATAGCAGGGGAGAATTAAGTATGGAAGTAGTAACCTGGATCTTAAATACTTCACTTGGAAATAACTCATGTGACTTCCACTTCCATGACCTTGATGAGACTAGAATTCTTCCACATGCCTTAAGGAGAGATGGGCCAGGCACCAGTAAACACCAGTTATCTCTAGCACTAAATATATGAGTCCTTTTCCTATTTCTGCTTCCTTTGTGTCCTGCTGGGACCCATGATCCATCACTTAACTTCTCCTACTCCACCCACTGGGAAGACTTCTCCCCCTCCCAGCACCTGTCCAGATACACCTCTGTTCCTACCCCTCGTAGCTGAGCATTCCTGCTAAACAGAGTTGTAGCCATAAATTGTAGGGTGGGGAGGCTGCTCTGGGCCTCCCAACCAAACTAAGGCTTTAACTCTTTTTCATTTAATCCTCGAAAGAACTTCATGAGATACTTACTGTTATCCCCATTTTATAGGTAGAGAAATTGAAACTCCAAAATGTGTGTAATTTTCCAAGTGACACAGCTAGTAAATGAAAAATACTAAACTAGAATTTCATTTAGTTTTGAGTGCAACTTAATATTGATAGGTGGTCCCTCGTCTCCTAGAGGTGAAGAAGTTTGTCTTTGGATTTAGACAGTCTTTGACTCCAGGCTAGAAAAGGTACTTAACTGCTCTGTGTCTCAGTTTCCCCACCTATGAAACAATGACAATAACACCACTTACTTCACGGGGCTAATTAAGAATTTAATGAGCTAATGCACATCAAGCGCTTAGTGCAATGCCTGGCTAATAATAAGCACTCAACAAATAGTAAGTAGTGGGAGAGCCAACCAAGAGTAATTATATCAATACACTATGATAAGGGCTATGATGAAGGTAAATTCAGGATGGTGTGGAAGGACAGAGAAGAGAAACATAAGTCAATTTAGGGTGTACCTTCTCAGGTATGTGGTCACTGAGACAAAGTTTTGAAAGAAGAGTGACAATTATCATATGGAACAAGGCCGGAGAGTAAGACAGGGAGGTCTGGGCTTCCCTGGTGGCGCAGTGGTTAAGAATCCGCCTGCCAATGCAGGCGACGTGAGTTCGAGCCCTGGGCCGGGAAGATCCCACATGCCACGGAGCAACTGAGCCTGTGCGTCACAAGTACTGAGCCCGTGAGCCTAGAGCCCGTGCTCTGCAACAAGAGAAGCCACCGCAATGAGAAGCCCGCATGCAGCAACGAAGACCCGACGCAACCAAAAATAAAAAATAAATAAATCAAATAAATTAAAAAAAAAAAAAAAAAAGACAGGGAGGTCTTCTGAGCTGAGGAATTTGCACATGCAGATCACTGGAGGCAAGAGAGGTGGCCACTGAACTTGAATGGGACAGGGTTCCTTTGAACCATGGCTAGAATGCCAATGTGACCACAGGAGGCTGGGGGGGGGGGGTCAGAGGTGAGGCTGGAGTGGTAAGCAAGGCCAGGACACTGAAGACTCTGCATTAGCCCCATGGCACATAGAGGAGCAGTGATTGTCCTGAGACAGTGCGAGCCCTTGGAGGTGCTTAGCAGGCTGCCTTTGTCATGAAGGCTACCCTAATTACAGCTCAGAAACTGGACCAGAGAACGGAGACTGAGGCAAGGATAAGGCTGGAGCAGGGGAGAACAGGTAGGAGGCTGCTGAAAGAGGCCAGATGGGAATTTGAGTCACCTCTTCTCTCAGCCTTCTATTTCTTTTTCTGGCATGCCAGGCCAACAGTCTTTGTCTTGCCTACCTCAAAAGGTGTTGGGGGCAAATTTAATAAAAACGTGCGCTTAGAACAGGGGTTGGCAAACTTTTCTGTGAAGTACCAGATAGTGACTTTCGGTTTTTCAGGCCATATGGTCTCTGCCACTACTTCTCAACTTTGTCATGGTAGCACAAAAGCAGCCGTACATAATGCATGTAAAACGAGTATGGCTGTGTTCCAATAAAACTTTATTTATGGACACCGAAATCTGAAATTTATATAATTTTCATGTGTCACAAAATATTACTCTTCTTTTTATTTTTTTTTCTCAGCCATTAAAAAGTGTAAAAACCATTCTTCACCGGTGGGCACACAGAAAACAGTGGGTGGCCGGATTTGGCCTACCAGCTATGGTAGTTTTCTGTAAAACTAGAACGTGGTTTGAAAATGGTGAAGTTGGACTTAGAATGTGCTTTGAAAATGGTGACGTTCCCCATACCTTTGAGGGAGGAGTATTATGATTACCGTTGACTGGTGGTTACAGTTTGACGTATTTCACAGCTGTTGGTAAAGCTTGCCATTTGTGTGAATTTTTGAAATTATGTATTTCCTGTTTATCAGTTGGTCTGGGATGTCCTACCCCTCTCTCCATTTTGTATAAGGACTTTATACAGTTTTGTTGATGAATCACTAGAGAAACATGCAGCCTTTGACGGGGCCTAGGACACCTTTCCTGCTTTTTGATTCACTTTCTTTCGAGAGGCAAGTAGTGGGTTCAAAAGGACAGAACATTGAAGTCGTACAAACCAGGATCTGAATACTGCCTCTACCAGTTCATAGTTCTGTGACCTTGAGCAAGTTACATCAATTTTCTGATTCATCCTTCCTTCCTGCCTTCATTCATTTATTCAACAGATATACCCTGAGTGCCTATTGTGCCAGCTCCAGCACAATGCCACAGCAGGACACGAGTAAATGACGAGTAAATGACAGTGACTGATTTCAAGGAGACTCAGAATTGCGGGGGTGGCAGCCACTTAAAATACAGTGAGGTTATTGCTTGGAGAAGGGAAGACCAGGGTGTTGGGGGAAGACAGAGGAAGGGCATCTGGCCCGTATATGGTGAGTCTCCCAGAGAGAAGGATCTCAGAACCGACACCTGGAGGATGAACAGTCGTCATCCAGGTGAAGAGGCAGGAAGGGGGTATTTCCACACCAAGTGACCAGCCTAGGTAATGCCTACCGACAAGGAGGTGGGCCGGGGGGCGCTGTTGATGGTGGAAAGGAGTTTATTGTGCTCGGGGCAGAGCACAGGGTGCGGTGGTGGGAGTGGAGAGAGGCTGGAGGGGCAGGCAGGGAACTCATCCCTGACGGTCTGTGAACTGGGTTAAGGAGGTTGAAGCTGACCTGGAGCACAGCAGGGTCACTGATGCGTCTCGACGGAAGGATGGAGAATGGACTGAAGGGAACAGGACGGGAGGCGGGAGGACCAGCAGGGGCTGCTTCAGTAACCCAAGCGAAACAGGAGGATGGCTTGAACGGAGTGGAGATGAAATTGGAGAGAAGGGGGCAGCTTCAGAACCTTTTCTGGAGTAGAATTAAGAAGGCATGCCAAGTGATCGGAAGTGGGAGGTCAGTAGAAAGGAGAGGTAAAGGACGACTCCCAGGCTCGTAGGCGGCGTGGCTACGCGGATGGTGGCGCCGTTTACTAAGAAAGGGAAGACGGGGAGAAGGTGTCTGGGTGGAAAGGCGATGGGCTCGTTTACCATAATACTGACCTTTCTGGGTTGTTCGGAGTCTTAGAAACATTGTACGTGAGGTAGCTGGCGGAGTCCCCGGCATGTCCTGGGTGCTTGATAAATGGTGACTCTTATTCTTATTTCATTAAAAAAAAATCCATTTCAGGCCCTGTTTTGTTAGATCATGATGTTCTTTTGCTGTTTAGTGTGAGCTCTTCAGAGCCACGAGAATTGCAGATTTGTTCACCGTACTGCACGTGTTCATGTGTGTTTCTTTCTCTCCTTCTCTTCTGCATGCTGCCTGGGGACTGGCTTCCTTGTGGTCAGCACCAATGGGCAGCGCCCAGGTGACCCCGGGGACTCCACTCTGCCTCCTCACCACAGGTGATCACCAGAGCCCTGGGCTGGGGGGGAGGGGAGGGGAGTGAGAGCAGCCTGTGCTCAGTGGTCCCTGCAGGCCAGGTGCACCAGAGAGGAACTGGCAGTCCCTCCACCCCACCCACACATCCACCCACCCACCCACCCAGCCATCCCTCTACCCCCGCCATCCTTCCATCCCTCCCTCCCTCTATCCATCCATCCATCTATTCATCCATTCACCCATTCTACTAATGCATACAAAGTACCTACTATGTGCCAGGCACTGCTCTAAGCGTTGAGGTATATAGTGATGAGCAAAGGAAAACATATTCCTATACCTTTTGGGGGAGGGGAAAGAGCCATTAGTCCAAAAAAACCAAAAAACTACACAAATAAATGGACAACTGCATCTCTGAGTCATGCTACAAAGGAGAGACGTGTGGTGTCCAAAATAAACCGGCAAACATACCTGGAGCTCAGGGAATGATTCCCAGGGGAAGTGACAGCTGAGCTGTGGTCTGAGGTCGGGGGAAAATTGACCTACCTTCTCTGTGCTTAGATCTGGCTATGACCCCCCCCCCACCATCTGCCATTTGTCTTGGACAGGTCACTTCAGTATGATGATCCCCACTTCTCCTCTCTGTTAAGTAAGAGTAATAATGCTTCCCTCTTAGGGAGCACCGTTTTCTTATAGACTTTGCACATGCAGAGTCTTCCGCAGCTGTATCCTGAGATGAAACAAGATAATGAATATGAAAAAGGATGCTATGGGAGCACCCAGTCTAAATAAATAGTGTAGGTATTTATTTGAAGCAAATACCAGCCCCTTCCCTGTAGCACATTGTGTTTCAATCTCATTTCATATAAACTTCCGCTGTTCTTTAAAGATTGGGATGCAGAACCCATCAGAGGCTGACGCCCATCATGGAGCCCCAGAGACAGCAGAGACCCTGCTGACGTAGAGATCTCTACTGGGGGGATCCCTCCTGGTCAGTGGAGGTTTCTTAGAGATTTCAAATCTTTAACTGGCACCCCTCTCAAAGTTCTTGCTCAGACAGCGGTCTCCTCTCTGCTAGTCCCTGACTGGTCAGTTTGTCATGGTGGGAGAGGGGATACATCATGCAAGGATGACATGAGTCCAGCCATCCAGGACCTCATGGTCCACTTCTGTGCACCCCCTTTCCCAAACTCGGAAACTTCACTGCTCATGATTGTCTTAGGCTGGGTTTCCCAGACACAGAGCCTGAGAGGGGGATTCTTGTGCAAATTATTCACTGATGAGTATTCTCAGAAGAAAGAAAGTGAGGGAGATGGGATAGGGCCGGGGAAGAAGCCAAGGGAGGATGTGGAGACTGTGTCAGCTGAGCCCACGGGAGCTCTGGAGTGTGGACTCTGTCACAGGGGTGTCCCCACTTTGAGGCAAGGGGGCCAGCATTTGTGCCGCTGTGTCAGTTCAGCCATTGCCCGTGTCCTGGCGAGGCGACTTCACTTTGCCTTATGGCAGTTCTGCAGGGAAGGAGGTGTCTGTGAGCTCTTAGCAGCCAGCAACCCCCCGCAGCTGGAGATTAGTGCACCAGCCCAGGAAAGGAGATCTGAGCAGAGCCTTCACAGCATTCACGACAGCCAAGTTCTGTCCCCTCCTTTGTGCCTGCCGTCAAGCCCCCTAGCCCAGCATGTCACCATCAACGCCCTAGGAATGCCATCTCAGCCACTCCCTAGTTATATGACCTCAAGTAAGTTGCACAGCCTTTGTTTCACCTGCAAAATGAATCGTCACACCTCCTGCAGAGTCATACTCAAGATTACATTAGGTGACCCTAGAGAGGTACCTGCCCTCTCGGCCTTCATCAAATGTCAGGCTCCTACCCCATCCCATCAAAGGCCCCCAGCCTCGCTCTCACCCCAAAGGAGGTGGCAGTTGCGGACGGATGCACGGTGACAGTGAGAAGAGAGTGGGTCCTACCACATGCCCTCCACCCAGTGTACCAAGAAAACAGCGCTTCTCCGGAGGGTTCAAGCAGCTCCCTTCCTGCTGGGCCATTGTTCTCCGGGCTCTCTTCAAGTCCGCAGTCCTGTAATGTTTTCTTTAAACAGAGTCAATCCCATATCAGGCACATTTGTTTTACCTCTTGCCTTCTGAGGCATCTGAATGCTCCCTCTCTGACAGGTTTATTTCATGGTGTTGCATTTACTTCCACGCCTTTCTCAGCCTCATTTGATGGGTGAGGTGCCCGCGAGTATTTTGAGCAGGCTGTCCCTTTCCAAGGGCGTTTTTGTTAATGCTTATCCCCTGGTAGCAGTAACGGCTGATGTGAATAATAACCACCCGGGTCTGAGTAACGGAGACGTTAGACTGTGAATACAAGCAGCCTCTTCGCATCAGCACCAACTCAGAGGACTGTGGAAGCCGGTTGTGGAGCAAGGGGGCAGGCTGGCTTTCGGAGTGAGCGGAGGCTGAGTGCAAGTATCAGCTCGGCCGCTTATTTGCAAGTCTTTGCTCTAGTGTGGGCTTCATTCTCTTCATCAGGAGAAGCAAGGTTACCAACACCCCTGGCCATCGTTAACGGTGAGAGCTGTGTGTGATAACTCCGACTAGTTCTTCAGGTCTTTCTGACTTAGTGGCTTTTCCTTCAAGGAGTTCACGCTCTAGGGTAGGGTTTCGCAGCCTCAGCACTAGTGACATTTGGGGACAGATAAGTCCTAGTTGTGGGAGGCTGTCCTGTGCATTGCAGGATGTTTAGCAAATCCCTAAACCCACTAGATGCCAGGAGCACTTGATTCCCCAACTAGGACAGCAAGTGCATCTCCTGACACAGTCAGATATCCCCTGGGGGGCAAAAGCACCCCCTGTTGAAAACCTCCAGAGTTGCACTGTGTTCAGTAGATACAGAATCTCAGCCATGTATGTATTTTGAAATTTTTTTAGAGTCACATTACAGTAAAAAGTAACAGGTGAAATTCATTTTAATAAATTTTATTTAACCCAATGTCTACAAAGTATTATCATTTTAACATGTAATCAATATTTTAAAATTACTAATGAAAGATATGTTGCATTATTTTTTTTTAGCACTAAGTCTTTGAAATCTGGTGTGAATTTTATACTTACAGCACTTTGCAATTAAGATGCTACAGAGCATAACAGTTAATAATGAAGTAGAATCCTAAAAAGATAAACATAGTGTTTAACAAAATATACTTGACAGTGTTCCCGTGTTAAAATTTAAATTAGTGGAGATAAATTTTAAAATTCAGTTCCTCCTTCACACTAGACACATTTCAAGTGCTCAGTAACCACATGTGGCTTAGTGGCTATCACCTTGGACAGCGCAGATGTAGAGGTAATTCGGAATTTAGGATTAGCAGATACAAACTACTGTATATAAAACAGATAAACAACAAGGTCCTACTATATAGCGTAGGGAACTATATTCAATATCTTATAAAATGACCTATAATGGAAAAGAATCTGAAAAAGGAATATATATATTGATATAAAACTGAATCACTTTGCTCTACACCAGAACCTAACACAACATTGTAAATCAACTATACTTCAATTTTTAAAAATTAAAAAAACCCAACAAAATGGCTTGACCATCTGTGAGCCTAGTTGGTAGACAGAAGCGTAGATGCAGAGTGCAGAGGGTCAGTAAATGTTCGGTTCTTTTTATTCCATTTAGACACACCCCCAGGCGACATTCAACAATATCTGGAAATGTATTTGGTTGTCACAGCTGGGTATGAGGTGTTACTGGCATGTAGTGGGTAGAGGCCAGGGATGCTTCCATCGAAAAAAACAAGGTAAAACCTCTTATGGTCAGGGTTGGGTGTTTTTCTGTAGTGGGATGACTTGAAGCTGCAGTGAACAGATGACTAGTTATTTAACATTTCAGCTGAAGGACCAGGTGGACCCCAGACCCACCATCACTGAAAAGAGTGCTTTTCTAGCCCCTGCAGTAGCTTGGCCAGGCCTCCAGGGGGCGCTCTGGGAGACTGAGCCCAGTAGGAGACGGGCAGCACCCAATCTGGAGGCTAGAATGCATGCACCGAAAGTCAGCCAGGCAGCCCTGCTCCGGTCTGAACCCGCAGGCTGGCCCATAGTCACTGCCTTGCCCATGCTGAGTGCCCATTGTCCATTCTCCCTGGGGAGGAGGGCTTTGGGACAAGCCCTCACGTGGAGCCCAAACTCTGTTCCTTAAAACTGGGGAACTTTGGCAAATCACTCAGCCTTTCTGAGCCTTGGTTTCCTTATCTATGATGTAGTAAGGATGAGTCCCTGCCCTGCCAGGCTCAGTCATGACCAGGGTCAGCAGACAAAGTGGATGCATTTCCAGCAGGGCTCCTGGCTTGAGAGGGTGCCAGGTACAACTCCACTCTATCATTCCCTCCTTTGCACTTCAGGTTAAAACTCTCTATTGTTATTTTCCTGGCAATTCTTTAAATCAGGGCCTTGCCACAGTGACAGGATTCAGGTCATAATACGCTCTCTGGGGCTGCCTTGCAGCTAACTGCCTCTAAAGCAACTTTGCCAGAGATGTCTTGTAAATCTTGGATCCAGGTAGAAAGAGTTTGAGCCTTTGGGGCAAGGCTGTGTGGCTGAGAGCAGATGGGGAAGCAGCAGGGCAGCCTTAGGGAAGGCCCAGCAGGATGCCTGGTGCCCCTGGCAGGCTTGGACGTCCTGGGGAGTGAGCGACCCTCCCAGGGAGGTTCTGCCCTCTGGCAGGGGTTGATGGATGGTGTGAGAAGAGGAGCTAGAGGCAGGAGGACCAGATGAAGCTCTCTGGAAAAGACTTAAACCTGTACACCCACCATGATGGGGCTGTGCTTGGCGGAGAGAGGTGGAAGACAGGCAGTGGGAGCACAGCCTGCCAGGCTGGCTGGAGAGAGGTGGCAGCTCTGGGGGACCGTGGCACCCGGGGTGTTCAACATGATGATGAAAAGAACAATAACATAGTAAATATGTGTTACATCCTTCTTACGTCCCGTGGAATGTGCTGAGGGTTTCATATTATTAATGTACTGAAACTTCTCAACAACTCTACCATGTAGGGTACCATGAGCATTCTCATTTTATAGATAAGGAAACTGTATTTTATAGATAAGAAATCTGAGGCTCTGGTGACTGAAAATCACACAACTCGGAAATGATGAAACGGGATTTGAACCTAGGTCTCTGGAAAGTCTGTAATCTTACCCGCTATGCTCTATACCCATGGCCAATATTAGTGAGCACCCATTACACGCCTGGGACCGAGAACTACCATGATCCAGGACTGTGCCTCAGAAACTATATCACATACTAGCTGTGGGACTTTGAGCCTCAGATAGATTACACAGTTTGCCCCATTTCCTTGTCTGCAAAATGGGGACACTAATAATTGCTAGTTGTTGAGAGGAATACGTGAGAAATAAACTTCAAGCGCTTAGACTTGTGCTGTCATTATTATCCTAAACCCATTTTACAGGTGAGGAAACTGAGGTCCAGAGAGGAGGGAAGCAGAGAATCTGGCTAATGGTGACATTCAGGCAGTTGGCTGGGCCAGAACTATGGCCCAGCCTAAGAAACACAGGGGATGGGGGTGAGAGGTAAGAACCCACCAGAGCCCCAGGCCTGAGGCACCTAAAGTGCCAAGCAGGATTTACAAACCAGGGCTCATTAGGGAATTGGGACATACAAGGTGGGAGGCTGGACACAGCAGCGCAGCAACCCCAGCTGCAGAGATGGCTCAAAGCAAGAGCAGGATGGAGAGTGAGGCAGCACAATGCTGAAGTCCCTTAGACCTGGGCATCCTCCGGTTCCCCTTGATGGAGGCTTCAGTTGGTCCCAGAGCGCAGTCCGGGGCTGCACCTGCAGAATAGGGGCGGAATACCTGAAGAACAGCTGGAGGTCAGGGAGGAAGGTGATGATCAGGAGCCAGGTGGTCACTGCAGAGCCTCCTCAGTTTTTCCGTTTGGCTGCTCAAGTGGCTGCAGGCAGACTTTATGGAGCAGGGAAGGAGTCTAGTACTCAGTCAAGTGCACCAGAGTGTCACCTTTGTCAATAGTCTTACAGCAGATGTTCACAGCCTGACAGACACCAGGGTCTTGGAACATCATTCTGACTGCCAGCTTCTGCTACCACTCTCCCAATGGACTCAAAAGACAATGCAGAAGAGGAAGGCATCTTGCTGGGGTGCCCTATCCCCTGTGGAGTGTTCTCCTGTAGCATGTGAATGTCTATGCTTCCTATAAAGCAAGCATCCAAGCAAGGAGCATATAGGAGACTGAGGCTCTCACTACACCTTTTTCTCTCTTGGGATATTCTCCTTAGACCAAGGAGAAATCAGTCTCCAGTCTGCTATCCAAACTGCCATTAAATTCAGATTCAGAAACCCAGCGTCATCCTTGACCTCTCTCTCCCCATCTTTAATATTCAGTTACTCATCAGATCTGTCCGATATTGCCTCCGAAATCTCTCTTGCATCTCTCCCTTCTCGCTCACTGCTGCGACTCATGTTTGAGATTCATAAAGTCTTCATCAGGTTAGTGTAACAGCTTCCAAAGTGGTCTCCCTGTCATCACGCTGGTCCTTTCCGACGTACGCTCCACAGAAGCCAAGTGATCAGCCCGAGATAAGAGTCTGATCCTGACTAAGATGCTGCCAAGGCTCCCTTCGTGCTCGGGGACAATTAGCCTGAATCAAAAGCCCTTCGCTCTCTAGTCGCCGACCCTTCCCCATCTCCCCACCTCTATTTCCTCCTTGGTGCCCAGTGCCACACTCACACTGGTTATGTACATAGGACCTGCCTTATCACACTCTGCTCCCTTTGCTGGATGATCTCCCTGCATGGTCTGCCTTACTCACCCCCTGGAATCAAATTCAGACAGCGTGATCTCTGCAAAGCCTTCCCAGATCCCCACTGTCTCAGGCTGCACCTAAAGAAGATGGTCAACTGGCCAGGCCAGTGGGCACTGAGGACACCCCCTCAGCCCTGCATGGGGCTCCTCTCCAACAGGGCACGCATTCTCATTACAGGCGCTTGTCTTGGCACTGTCTGGTTTCTGTCCCCTCTTTCCCTCTGCCCGGCACATATACGGTGGTCATCTACCTGGCCCCACGCACGAGTGGACTAATAAAGGAGCAGGTAGTTAACATTGGTAGAGCGCGTGCCAGGCATGACACACCGCCCCGCCCCACCTTCGGCCTCCACCCTGTGATGCTTCAAGCCCCCCATCTACCGTTTTGTTAGGTTTATTGTGAGTCGCTGAGCACTGGTTTTCAGTCCCGTATTTGAACTCCATGCAGCCCCATCTGCCCAGCTTCCTAGAGACTGATTCTCCGGAGTCTTTGAATAGGATTCCCCCAAATCCACTGGTCCAGCCCTGCTGAGCCCAGTACCCAGCCTGGACCCGCACGGTGCTGACCCAGGAGAGGTCAGGCTGGGGACGGGAATCGTGGGCATCACAGAGAGACCTGTCCCCAGACTCTATGTCCGTGTGAGCGAGAACCGACCCTGCAAACATTCCGGACCTCAGCTTTTTCCCTCTATCATCTGCTATAATAGCAGAGCTGCTTTTCTCTCCATCCTTTGGGGAGGCGGGTAGATCAGCTTTTAGTACAGAACACGGTGATTCAGTGTTTCTGCTTTCAAAAGCCAAGGGGCAAAGGCTGGAAGAAAGAAAACATGTTCACGGTGGATTTGGCCGGAATCTCAACAATCGATGCAGCTCCCACTGCTGGGTTTATTACCCTCACTCAGCTGCGTTGCACTAATCTGAACTCTGTGCTGCGTGTTCTCTCTCATCCTGCTCTCATGCTTTCACTAATCCCTGCTATAGATCTCTCTCTCTCCCTCCCACAAGCCTTCTCTCCTTTCCAGGCACCCTGATACTTGCTGTAAGCTGCATATTCCAGAGGTATGATCTGGGCAGAGCTGCCCCGGCTGGGCAAATCTTCTCTTACCCTCCCCATTCCTGCCCCTTTGTGGCAGGTACCATGGTCACCCCTTAGGGGATCAATTTGGCCGAAATCAGTTGGAATGAATTGGATTATGTTTCTGAGTAAGAGCCTTAGGGACACCTTGGCCCCTGGTACATCTTGCTGTGCTGTTCAGACAAATAAAGCCAGGACCTACTGTCCTTCCAGAAGCCTCCTGTTCCGCTCAGCCCATGACCAAGCAGGAGTCTCCCATCCCTCTTCCTGTGTGCTCTCCGTTTGACCCCATTCGTGTTTGAATTTACTTAGTGCAATGCTAAGACCTCCCTCCCATTTGCAGCCCCTTCCCAGGCTGCTTGAATCATGACTCAGCGTAATCTGGGGTTATGGGTTGAATTGTGTCCCCTCACAAAAGATGTGTTGAAGGAGAACTAACCCCCAGTTCCTGTGAAGGTGATCTTATTTAGAAAGAAGGTCTTTGCAGATATAATTAGTTCAGATGAAGTCATGAAGGTGGACCCAAATCCGGTATGGCTGGTGTCCTTACAAGAAAAGGAAAACATCAGGTGAAGACAGACACACACAAGGAGAACCTGTGTGACGACAGAGGCGGAGATTGGAGTGATGCATCTACAGGCCCAAGGGTTGCCAGCAGATGCCAGCAGCTAGGAGCGGCGAGGAAAGATTATACCCAGCCTCAGAGGGGGCATGGCCCTGCTGACACATTGATGTCAAACTTCCAGCCTCTAAATTTCTGTTGTTGAAGCCACCCAGGTTGTGGTAATTTATTACAACCCTAGGAAACTAATACACTTGGAAATGCGCTTGGAAATCCTGAGCAGCAGGCAGCAGGCGGGGGTCCACCTTCCAGAGCCGTGCCTTTACAGCAAACAGACCTCAAGGCGGCCAAGACCAAGAGCCAACATCCCAGAGAATCCCTCTGGCCCCCCCTGCCCCCGCTGTGGGGTCTCCGAGTTGGCTGGACTCTGCAGTTGTCTCTCAGCGGGGCTCCCCTGTGTGGCCCTGACCCTCCCCTCTGTGATCTGCCTCCTGCATTTCAATAGTTTTAGCATCTGCTGCTGGTCATGCCCCGCCCTTGGCCTCTGCCTCGCCAACCAGGCTGTTTCCCATTGTCCTGGCATCATTTGACCTGCAGGCCATCCCTGGTAGGCTTTTGTGCTGCCTCTATACTGACTGCTCCTGTGAAGGCTTCCCTTGTTCCACAGCTGCCCAGGACTGCTCTGAACTCCGCAGGAAGAATTAACAAGCCATTCAGTGTGACCATTTGCTCTCTCACAGCGGCTGCCAGAGAAAGTCTAAAGGGACTATCACTTTGCCGCTGGGCCTCCGAAAGCGTGTGTGTTCTCTCTCACGTCTGCTCTTCAGACTAAATCCTTAATCCCCAGCGCAGGCCCTGGGTGCTCCTCACTCCCGCAGCTAAGCAACTTTGAGCCCGCTGGGCTCCAGGCTCAACACACAAGTTCTGCAAGCAGGGAGCCGGCACTGTCGGCCCTGAGCTGACTCGGCCTCTCCATCCTCATCCGTGGGGCAGGCTTCTTCTGGACCACAGGGAGCCAGGGTGGGGAAGGGAGGGAGATGGCCACTGGGTGGTCCACAACGTGTCCCACACCACCGATGCCATACGGAAAGCAAGCTTGTAGTCTAGTTTTGCCTAAGCAGAGTCATACACTCCCTTCGCTGTACAGACCTCACACGGAGCTTTGATGTTCCGCTTGCACACTTGTCTCCGCCACTGTATAGCGAGTTCTCAGACAGCAGGGTGGTCTCCTAATCACCTTGCATGCCCAGCACCTGGCTGTACCCACATCATCATTGTAATCCCAGCACCACTCACATCAGGCAATAGCTAGGACTTTTCCCCTGTGGCCAAGGGTTGAATGGGTGCTAAGCAAGCCAAGGGAATAGGTGTAGTCCATTTGGAGGTCACGTAGCTTTGCCCACGTCCATGGCTGTGGGCGAAGTTTTATTTCTGGCCAAGTCCAGGCATAGCTCTAAGCATACGTTGACCCCTCACCGTGGGTGCAGACTGACCAACAGACGCTCCTAAACCTCAGCCACAGGCTGGCTCCTGATCACTCCTTCAGATCTGACTCCAACTTCAGCCACATCCCAGGTCTTTAACCCTAATTGTGGCCTGACACCTAAGCCAGTTGACGAAGTGCACCCACCTCTGGCTTCTTAGAAGTGCCACCCCCAACTCTAGCCAGAGCTCACGGTCCTAGTCTGGCCACAAGCTAGGGTCCAACACTCATGCTCCAGGCCTCCCCTGGGTACAAGAGGGAGCAGCTGAGACCAAGAAGAAAGGGCTTCTCAGCCCACCGATAGTGAAGGCCTTGAAAAGGGCATGCCTTCCAAGGGATGTGTCAATAATGACAACAGCTGGCATCAGCCGGCCATGACTGCTCTTAAATAAGCCTATTATGCTAAATCCCAAATGCACGAAAAATTCTTAGAATAAAGGAGTTGACTTGCACCCAGAAGAGATGCACCGCTAGGATCTTATATGGCCACTTTCCTACTGTCTGTAACATGACTGAATTAGAATTTGACCTACACTGAGCATTTGATATGTAAAACAAGGTCCACCTGGAAACACAGATCCGGGAGATGGATGGAACCAAGCAGAATCAGAATTTGAGGAGCAATTTATTTGAGTGGCCGGAGTGCTTTCAAACAATCAGTTAAAGCTATTCCCATCCACAGGGTGCTAACCTCCATTTAAGACTGAAAAAAAGGGGCAACTCTGTCAGCAATATTTAGCAGTTTTAGTTGTATAGGTTGTGATGAAGTCAATTCCAACCTCTTAGGACTGGCTAGGTAATGTTGCGGGAGTCTGGGATATTAGAAATCTGTATCTACTTTACACTTAACTCAGTACTTGTTAAGTGGTCTTCCCCAGCAAGGGTAGAGCTATCTTTGAAGAACCTGAGTCTCTGTAGTGTTTTCTAGCTACTTGACATTGATTTTAAGTTAAATCTTGGCTAAAAGCAATTACTGTCATATGATGAATTGAGGCAATTTATTTATTACTTGAGAAACATCCTAGGTGATGTCACTTGGAAGAATGATGGAATTATCCTTCTCAAGTAGTCCATTATCAACCAGATCTAGTGAGGGAGGCACTGTTCTGAGGTGTTGGGGAGGTAGTCAACAATTTTTAAAAATTAGTCATCGTGAGATCAAAGAAAGAGTATTGGAAGTAAAGCAGAAAACAGTCGCCTAAACTTGAGCTTGCTTGTCTCCCTGTGGGATTATATGGGATACTTTGATTGCTAAATATCAAGAAAGATATTACAGAGAAAGCCCAGAGATTAATAATAAAACTAAACTCAATGTATGAAGGGCTTGGAGATGGTGGTTAATGTACAAGGAAAGTGAAAAGGATGAGGGAACTTAAGTTAAAAAGGTCAAGTTTAAATATCATTTGAGCAAAGTCTGTATAATTTGGCCCATATAACAAGATTCACATGACATGTTCACATGATAATCTTCAAGAAAAGCAGTTATGAAATAGAACTGCATGATACAGCAGGTGGCAAACTCAGCAGGGACAGCCGTAAATACAGAGACGCCTTAGTCTGGCTGATCAAGATAAGAGTCTAGATCCCCTAAGGATGCCCTAAAGAACCAGTCTGATTCTTTCTTCCAGATTTTTGAGGAAAGACAACCAGATTTCTTTGTTGAACAATCCCTTCCCCTATTTATTGAAGAAGTGGCAGAATAGTATAGTGGTTTAAAGAGAATAAACTCTGTACCAGACTGCCGGGGTTCAAACCCCATCTCTGCCACTTGCTTCTGTTATTTAGTCTCTCTGAGCCTCAGTTTCCCCATCTCTGAAATGGGTATAATTATAGAACCTGCTTTGTAGGGTTGTAGTGAGGATTAAAAGGGATAGCATATGGGAAGGGCTTAACATGGCAGCCTGGCTTGTAGTAAAATCTCCAAATGTGTTTAAACTCTATTATTAATAATATGGCTGTTTCACATGCGGTCAGGTATCCTGACTCTGCCGTTACCATCTTCTGGATACAATTTAACACCTGGCTGTCCTGAAAGCGAGTCATAATTTCTGCAGCTTGGGCTTGACTTTGTTGCAGTGAAGACACAGAACTGGACATTCCTCCTGATTTACAAGTCCAGACACCTCTCAAAAGTGGCAATGAGGTGCACCTAGCATCATGTGTTCATAGGAAGCCCATGCTGGCCCTTGGCCCATTTGGCCTCACATCCATCCCTTGCTTTCCCTCTGCTGTGTGGGTAACCCCCATAGGCTGTGTTTCCTGGGCCCCATGTCAACTGGTGTCTGGGTGTGGCCAATAGGAGACAGGAATTGTAACATGAGAGGAAGGAGAAGCCTTCTCTCTCTTGGCCTCAGGCCCCTTCTTTGGCAGTGACCGTGTCCCCTCTGTGACTCCAGTTCTCCCATAGGTCTACTGGAGTTCCAGCTTCTGTTGGGTGGCCCCGACCTCTAGGCTCTGTTGAACCTCTGTCTCTCTAGTCTGGGCTGGGCAACGGCTCCTGAGGTTGCTACCCACTGGGTTGCCTCACCATCCTCTCCTGACCCCTGGGTACCAATTCTCTAGTAAATTTGCTCCATTTTAAATGTTTGGAGCAGTTTCCCTTTTTTTGGTTGGATGCTGACTGATGTGGAGCCTGGGCTGCTTTCTAGTAATGAGTCCCTCCTTTAGTAAATGGTAAGGGAGAAGATCTGATTTAATCATCCAGTCTATATTTTTTCCTGTATCAACATCACACTTCCTTGTGTGAAATATATGGAATCTACATTTTTCCATTAAAAAAAAAAAAGGTCAACAACAGCATTTGTTTCTCCCCAGGCTTCTCGCACCCCTTCTGTTTGCTACAGTTTCAGTCCTCAAAGACTGCCAAAGTAGTTCATGATCACAATTACAAATGCTCTCAATGCCTTGGGATGCAATTGGTAACGTCTGGAGGCTTGAATCTAATGAAGTATCCAGATGCATTCCTACCAACTTCTTTCCTATCTTGGACTTCAATTCCATCTTAAAAATAGCCTACCATTCTGAGAAGTCACTTCCAGGAAAAGCAAGAAGGGATATGGTGCATACCTGACTTTAGAAGAGCCAGAGACTTGCCCAGCTTCCTCATCTTCTCCCTGGTGCCTCCTCATGGCAAAACTCCCCAATAATCAGAGATACCTGCAATGTTCAAAACCTTCACTAGCATAGAGGTAGCAGCTCAGAGTCAGGATTTCAGAGGTTTTCTCTACTGGGTGCCAGATGCTTGTAAAGCCAAAGTAAAGACAGAAAAACTCTTCAACAAAAGAAGTCATTAAATAGATGGGCGTAAACTGCCAGCACAGTAGATGTGGGGATAAATGCCCTTGGATAGCTAAGAGGCAACTGTGTGTTTGAAACACTGTAGCTTTTAGGAATTGTGTCCCCGAGAGCCAGCTTCCTTTCTTTGTCATCAGCAATGATCACCAGCATGGGTTATGCGGCCGCTGGGATTTGCTTGGTTTTAACAGTTACAATTAGATGTTGTTTATCTGCAACTTCTATTTTTGCTCCGTTATCTTTACAGGGGAAATTCTCTGAAGTAAAGCTATAGAATTAGGGTTGTAGCCAGTGAGAGTACTTTGAGAAAGAATTATTAATCCTTTGTTGCCAAATTATGTTATTGCTGCCATTAAGTCATCCAGTCGGAAGCCTGATACCGGCCTTGCCTGTAGGAGGAAAGACAAGTGCATCACTCTGGGGCCTCTGCCTGCCTTCATCCTAAGGTTTAGATGAACCTGGGCAGCAGGTTGCCAGGAGGCAGCACCCACGGTGCACCCGCATTTGACAGACACAAGAATCCCTGCTACCACCTGGAACCAGTTCCAAGGTCATGCCATCATCATGCCACATATGGGAGCAGATTCTCAGAGTTTATTAAGCGTTTTTACCTCCGTTTTTACATTTGATCCCTAGGAAGGCCCTGTGAACTTGTCATTTACTCCCTGTTTTACAAATGAGGATATCAAATCACATTGTCGTTAACAGCTTTGATCAAGGTCACACAACTAGTTAGGGGTGGAGTCTGGGTGCAAGCTCATATATTTCTAATTTGAAACCCATTGGTTTTGACCAATCTCATAAAACCATAGCATTTCATCATCAAAAGGGGTATAAGAGGTCACGTAGTCCCTTCTGCTTGCTGGGGAGCACAGCGAATGCCCAGACAGTGCATTTCATTGTTGGCGACACATTCTTCTGCCATTGTGGGTAACTTGGGGGTTTGGGGGGTAGAGCCCTACTGGAGTCCTGTGGATCTAAGGATGACAGGGAGAATCTCTCTCACTCAGAGCATGGGTATCACTGTAATAAAGGGATGCTGGGTTGAGGTGGAAGGTGGGGTCAATAAGCAGAGAAGAAAGGTCAGCATCTCATGCAAGTGAGGTATTGAGGGCTTGGTTAAGCATCCAGGAAGCCCAGGAGGTAAGAACAGGTGGAGACAGAGTGGGCGGTCTGAAATAGGAATTGGGAACCATGACTGCTTTTGTGCTCCTCGTGACATCGTAACACTGAATCAAAAAGGGCTGGGCTTTAGCCTCATCTGAGTGGCATTTCCACATTAAAACCTTTCCCCATGTTGGCCCCTAATCTACTCTTGTCACTCCTACCGGTTTGTATTAGCTCTGCTCTTTAAAATTAAAGGGACCAAATCGATTCCGTCTTCCACAATGGCCTTTCAACATTTTTAAGGCAAGAATTCAGTCTCATATGAATCTTCCCTTCTCTAGGGCAAAAAAATCCCGATTCTGACTGCCACTCCTCCAAAGTCAATGATGTCTGGATTTTTATGTGCACCAGAATCACCTAGAGACCTTGTAAAATGCAGGAGCTGATTCAGCAGATCTGGTGTGGAGACCGAGAGTGTGCATCTGTAACAAGTTCCCAGATGGTGTTGAGGCTTCTGGTCACTGGACCACACTTTGAGTGGCAAGCCTCTTGGCATGTCTTCACCCTGAAGGTCCTCTAGGGGTTGGGGTCCACACATGAACAAACCTCACCAGAGTGGTCTGACTAGTGCAGAGAAGAACAGAGAAGCATTGTCCTTATTGGGTCTCAGGAGTCCCTGGGGAATATAAACTGGGATGGTTGTTTGGTACCATAGGAGGAGGCTGGGGGTTGAGGGGGGAACATGGTACCTGGGCCCCATATATTGAGGAAGAGAGGCAGGCTTCAAAAGGCTAAGAGCCCTGCCTTGGATGCCAGGTTTCCATATGCAACAGTCGATAGGTAGCACATTGAGAGCCAGATGTGCACTCTGGGCTGGAGCTAGGAGGGGACTAGATTCTAAGCCACCGTAGCTTTCGTGCAAAGAGTCAAGGGCAGGGGGCAGCAGCAGCTGCTTTGAGAGAACTGTCTCAACCTTTGGGAGTGCTCAGAGCATGGAAGGCACAGCTGGCTGGGGTGTAAGGCTGGGCATGCAACCTCGTATTGGAAACAGCAGTCTCCTGTCAGTGCAGACTGAGTTCACAAGATTATTTTTGATGACTGCATCACACAGGGGACTCAGGTAGAGCCTTGAAGCTACTCCAAATGGATAAATGTACCACCTGGTGCCTACTCGCTAATTCTGATTTACTTGGACTGTTCTTAGGTTGGCTCCCAGAGGAGGGCAGAGATGAAGAGGATGCATGCAAATCCCCCCCTTTCTCTCCATTCTCAGACTTCTAGTTCCTGCTTAGTAGACAGAAGTCGCCCAGGGCCAGAGACAGAGATGTTTAGGGACCGGGGACTGATACTATGTTTAATTTTCATGAAAAGGGTAGGTTTAGGGCAGGAGTAATGCAGTTACCATATTACTAATGGGCTTCCAGACCCCTTGGATTTCCAGTCAGGTGGCCAACTCTCTAGGTGGACCCAGGGCTGGCACTTCCTTAACAGTAGCTCCATCAAGGACAGTTCATTGTAATGATAAGGGGGTGAGCCTTGCACACAGAATCCCAGCTCTGAAACTCACCAGTTATACGGCTTTGGACAAGTCACTTCACCCATTTGTGAAGTTTCCTAATCTAAATAAAAGGGAAAATAAAACTAGCATCTTCTGTGTTAAGTTTTGTGAGGGTTAAATGACTTCATATATGAAAAGGGCTTATTAGCACATTTTTTGGCACCCGGTAATGCACTGATACGTTTAGGCTAAATTTTAAAAAGTAGTAGTAATTGAGCTTCTGTTTGCTGAGGTGCTCAGTCCCTGCCTGAAAGAGCTGGTTGCATTCCTAGGAGGCCCCATCATCAGCGAACCGTGATGTGCTTCCCTGTAAGTCCTGTTGCAGCTTCTCACCTGCACTTACGACATGAGCCCCGTGGACAAGCTCGTGACTCTGCAGCAGGAGCAGGACTAGCCCATCTGTCTCCGCCCCTCTCTTCTTCCTCTCAGACGTAGGAGCCACACGTCGGTGCTGTCTGGCCTTTGCTCCCAGAGCCAGTTCCTCAACACCTGTGTCACCTTTGAGCACTGTCGGCACACTTCCGTTAGGAACAGAGGCACACATCTCTAGTGGCTAGAGCCAGTGCCCTTAAAAGGATGCTGAAGTGGAAAGAGAATTTACCACGTCCCAGGGCAATTCCTGTATCTGGAGTCTAGTTGGACCAACCAGGCATGGCTCCTCCTAATAACCTCACCGTACAGGGTCTAGGATTTCAGCTGGGATGCCTGTTTGCTGAACTCATGGAATTTGTCTAAACTGCTGGGCTGTGGCCTTTCAGATGGCCTCTCTGAACGTCTAGGATGTTCCTCTGTGATCCTCGGGTGAGTTCCACTGTTGATTCATGGTGATCACTGAAGGTTCTTCTGTTTAGGAACATCTTGCAATTTACTTGGGAAAGGTTTTCTAATACTCATCCAAGATCTTCACTTTCCTTTGGGTGGGGAGCTTGATTCTATCCTAGGAGTAGCATTTGACACAGCTGATTACTCCTTCCCTTGAAACACTGTCTTCCCCTGGCTCTGGGACACTATACTCTCCTGGGTATTTTCTTACGTGTCTGGCCACTCCTTCTCTGTCTCCTATGCAGGCTTATCTTCCTCTTCACACTCAATAAATACTACAGACCCTCAAGTCTCTATCTAGGCCTGCTTTTTCATCCACTCTTTTTTTTTTTTTTTAACATGTTTATTACAGTATAATTGCTTTACAATGGTGTGTTAGTTTCTGTTTTTATAACAAAGTGAATCAGTTATACATACACATATGTCCCCATATCTCTTCCCTCTTGAATCTCCCTCCCTCCCACCCTCCCTATCCCACCCCTCTATGTGGTCACAAAGCACCAAGCTGATCTCCCAGTGCTATGCGGCTGCTTCCCACTAGCTATCTATTTTACATTTGGTAGTGTATATATGTCCATGCCACTCTCTCACTTCGTCCCAACTTCCCCTTCCCCCTCCCCATATCCTCAAGTCCATTCTCTAGTAGGTCTGCATCTTTATTCCCATCTTGCCCCTAGGTTCTTCATGACCATTTTTTTTTCTTTAGATTCCATATACATGTGTTAGCATACGGTATTTGTTTTTCTCTTTCTGACTTACTTCACTCTGTATGACAGACTCTAGGTCCATCCACCTCACTACAAATAACTCAGTTTCATTCCTTTTTATGGCTGAGTAATATTCCATTGTATATATGTGCCACATCTTCTTTATCCACTCATCTGTTGATAGACACTTCGGTTGCTTCCATATCCTGGCTATTGTAAATAGAGCTACAGTGAACATTGTGGTACATGACTCTTTTTGAATTGTGGTTTTCTCAGGGTATATGCCCAGTAGTGGGATTGCTGGGTCATACGGTAGTTCTATTTTTAGTTTTTTAAGGAACCTCCATACTGTTCTCCATAGTGGCTGTATCAATTTACATTCCCACCAACAGTGCAAGAGGGTTCCCTTTTCTCCATACCCTCTCCAGCATTTACTGTTTGTAGATTTTTTGATGATGGCCATTCTGACCGGTGTGAAATGATATCTCATTGTAGTTTTGATTTGCCTTTCTCTAATGATTAATGATGTTGAGCATTCTTTCATGTGTCTGTTGGCAATCTGTATATCTTCTTTGGAGAAATGTCTATGTAGGTCTTCTGCCCATTTTTGGATTGGGTTGTTTGTTTTTTTGGTATTGAGCTGCATGAGCTGCTTGTAAATTTTGGAGATACATTTGTCAGTTGCTTTGTCAGTTGCTTGATTTGCAAATATTTTCTCCCATTCTGAGGGTTGTCTTTTCGTCTTGTTTATGGTTTCCTTTCTGTGCAAAAGCTTTTAAGTTTCATTAGGTCCCATTTGTTTATTTTTGTTTTTATTTCCATTTCTCTAGGAGGTGGGTCAAAAAGGATCTTGCTGTGATTTAGGTCATAGAGTGTTCTATGTTTTCCTCTAAGAGTTTTATAGTGTTTGGCCTTACATTTAGGTCTTTAATCCATTTTGAGTTTATTTTTGTGTATGGTGTTAGGGAGTGTTCTAATTTCATTCTTTTACATGTAGCTGTCCAGTTTTCCCAGCACCACTTATTGAAGAGGCTGTCTTTTCTCCACTGTATATGCTTGCCTCCTTTATCAAAGATAAGGTGACCATATGTGCGTGGGTTTATCTCTGGGCTTTCTATCCTGTTCCATTGATCTACTTTTCTGTTTCTGTGCCAGTACCATACTGTCTTGATTACTGTAGCTTTGTAGTATAGTCTGAAGTCAGGGAGCCTGATTCCTCCAGCTCCGTTTTTCTTTCTCAAGATTGCTTTGGCTATTCGGGGTCCTTTGTGTTTCCATACAGATTGTGAAATTTTTTGTCCTAGTTCTGTGAAAAATGCCATTGGTAGTTTGATAGGGATTGCATTGAATCTGTAGATTGCTTTGAGTAGTATAGTTATTTTCACAGTGTTGATTCTTCCAATCCAAGAACATGGTGTATCTATCTCTCCATCTATTTGTATCATCTTTAATTTCTTTCATCAGTGTCTTATAATTTTCTGCATACAGGTCTTTTGTCTCCTTAGGTAGGTTTATTCCTAGATATTTTATTCCTTTTGTCGCAGTGGTAAATGGAAGTGTTTTCTTAATTTCACTTTCAGATTTTTCATCATTAGTGTATAGGAATGCAAGAGATTTCTGTGCATTAATTTTGTATCCTGCTACTTTACCAAATTCATTGATTAGCTCTAGTAGTTTTCTGGTAGCATCTTTAGGATTCTCTATGTATAGTATCATGTGATCTGCAAACAGTGACAGCTTTACTTCTTCTTTTCCAATTTGGATTCCTTTTATTTCTTTTTCTTCTCTGATTGCTGTGGCTAACACTTCCAAAACTATGTTGAATAATAGTGGTGAGAGTGGGCAACCTTGTCTTGTTCCTGATCTTAGTGGAAATGGTTTCAGTTTTTCACTATTGAGAACGATGTTGGCTGTGGGTTTGTCATATACGGCCTTTATTACGTTGAGGAAAGTTCCCTCTATGCCTACTTTCTGGAGGGTTTTTATCCTAAATGGGTGTTGAATTTTGTCGAAAGCTTTCTCTGCATCTATTGAGATGATCATGTGGTTTCTGTCCTTCAATTTGTTAACATGGTGTATCACGTTGATTGATTTGCGTATATTGAAGAAGCCTTGCATTCCTGGGATAAACCCCACTTGATCATAGTGTATGATCCTTTTAACGTGGTGTTGGATTCTGTTTGCTAGTATTTTGTTGAGGATTTTTATATCTATGTTCATCAGTGATATTGGCTTGTAGTTTTCTTTCTTTGTGACATCTTTGTCTGGTATTGGTATCAGAGTGATGGTGGCCTCGTAGAATGAGTTTGGGAGTGTTCCTCCCTCTGCTATATTTTGGAAGAGTTTGAGAAGGATAGGTGTTAGCTCTTCTCTAAATGTTTGATACAATTCACCTGAGAAGCCATCTGGTCCTGGGCTTTTGTTTGTTGGAAGATTTTTAATCACAGTTTCAATTTCAGTGCTTGTGATTGGTCTGTTCATATTTTGTATTTCTTCCTGGTTCAGTCTCCGAAGGTTGTGCATTTCTAAGAATTTGTCCATTTCGTCCAGGTTGTCCATTTTATTGGCATAGAGTTGCTTGTAGTAATCTCTCATGATCCTTTGTATTTCTGCAGTGTCAGTTGTTACTTCTCCTTTTTCATTTCTAATTCTATTGATTTGATTCTTCTCCCTTTTTTTCTTGATAAGTCTGGCTAATGGTTTATCAATTTTGTTTATCTTCTCAAAGAACCAGCTTTTAGTTTTATTGATCTTTGCTATCATTTCCTTCATTTCTTTTTCATTTATTTCTGATCTGATCTTTATGCTTTCTTTCCTTCTGCTAACTTTGGGGTTTTTTTTGTTCTTCTTTCTCTAATTGCTTTAGGTGTAAGGTTAGGTTCTTTATTTGAGATGTTTCTTAAGGTAGGATTGTATTGCTATAAACTTCCCTCTTAGAACTGCTTTTGCTGCATCCCATAGGTTTTGGGTCATCATGTTTTCATTGTCATTTGTTGCTAGGTATTTTTTGATTTCCTCTTGGATTTCTTCAGTGAACTCCTGGTTATTGAGTAGTGTGTTGTTTAGCCTCCATGTGTTTGTATTTCTTACAGATTTTTTCCTGTAATTGATATCTAGTCTTATAGCGTTGTGGTCGGAAAAGACACTTGATACAATTTCAATTTTCTTAAATTTACCAAGGCTTGATTTGTGACCCAAGATATGATCTATCCTGGAGAATGTTCCATGAGCTCTTGAGAAGAATGTGTATTCTGTTGTTTTTGGATGGAACGTCCTATAAATATGAATTAAGTCCATCTTGTTTAATGTATCATTTAAAGCTTGTGTTTCCTTATTTATTTTCATTTTGGATGATCTGTCCATTGGTGAAAGTGGGGTGTTAAAGTCCCCTACTATGATTGATTGTGTTACTGTCGATTTCCCCTTTTATGGCTGTTAGTAGTTGCCTTATGTATTGAGGTGCTCCTATGTTGGGTGCATAAATATTTACAGTTGTTATATCTTCTTCTTGGATTGATCCCTTGATCATTATGTAGTGTCCTTCTTTGTCTCTTGTAATACTCTTTGTTTTAAAGTCTATTTTGTCTGATACGAGAATTGCTACTCCAGCTTTCTTTTGATTTCCATTTGCATGGAATATCTTTTTCCATCCCCTCACTTTCAGTCTGTATGTGTCCCTTGGTCTGAAGTGGATCTCTTGTAGACAGCATATATATGGGTCTTGTTTTTGTATCCATTCAGCCAATCTATGTCTTTTGGTTGGAGCATTTAATCCATTTACATTTAAGGTAATTATCGATATGTATGTTCCTATTACCATTTTCTTAATTGTTTTGGCTTTATTATTGTAGGTCTTTTCCTTCTCTTGTGCTTCCTGCCTAGAGAAGTTGCTTTAGCATTTATTGTAAAGCTGGTTTGGTGGTGCTGAATTCTCTTAGCTTTTGCTTTTCTGTAAAGGTATTAATTTCTCCATCAAATCTGAATGAGATCCTTGCTGGGTAGAGTAATCTTGGTTGTAGGTTTTTCTCCTTCATCACTTTAAATATGTCCTGCCACTCCCTTCTGGCTTGCAGAGTTTCTGCTGAAAGATCAGCTGTTAACCTTATGGGGATTCCGTTATGTGTTATTTGTTGTTTTTCCCTTGCTGCTTTTAATATTTGTTCTTTGTATTTAATTTTTGATAGTTTGATTAACATGTGTCTTGGCACGTTTTTCCTTGGATTTATCCTGTATGGGCCTCTCTGTGCTTCCTGGACTTGATTAACTATTTCCTTTCCCATATTAGGGAAGTTTTCAACTATAATCTCTTCAAAAATTTTCTCAGTCCCTTTCTTTTTCTCTTCTTCTTCTGGTACCCCTATAATTCGAATGTTGGCACGTTTAATGTTGTCCCAGAGGTCCCTGAGACTGTCCTCAGTTCTTTTCATTCTTTTTTCTTTATTCTGCTCTGCAGTAGTTATTTCCACTATTTTCTCTTCCAGGTCACTTATCCGTTCTTCTGCCTCAGTTATTCTGCTATTGATCCCTTCTAGAGAATTTTTAATTTCATTTATTGTGTTGTTCATCACTGTTTGTTTGCTCTTTAGTTCTTCTAGGTCCTTGTTAAACGTTTTTTGTATTTTCTCCATTCTATTTCCAAGATTTTGGATCATCTTTACTATCATTATTCTGAATTCTTTTTCAGGTAGACTGCTTATTTCCTCTTCATTTGTTAGGTCTGGTAGGTTTTTGCCTTGCTCCTTCATCTGCTGTGTGTTTCTCTGTCTTCTTATTTTGCTTAACTGTGTTTGGGGTCTCCTTTTCACAGGCTGCAGGTTCATAGTTCCCGTTGTTTTTGGTGTCTGTCCCCAGTGGCTAAGTTTGGTTCAGTGGGTTGTGTAGGCTTCCTGGTGGAGGGGACTAGTGCCTGTGTTCTGGTGGAGAAGGCTGGATCTTGTCTTTCTGATGGGCAGGCCCACGTCTGATGGTGTGTTTTGGGGTGTCTGTGGCCTTACTATGATTTTAGGCAGCCTCTCTGCTAATGGATGGGGTTATGTTCCTGTCTTGCTAGTTGTTTGGCATAGGGTGTCCAGCACTGTAGCTTGCTGGTCGTTGAGTGGATCTGGGTCTTGGCGTTGAGATGGAGATCTCTGGGAGATTTTTGCTGTTTGATATTACGTGGAGCTGGGAGGTCTCTTGTAGACCAGTGTCTTGAACTTGGCTCTCCACCCCAGAGGCACAGCCCTGATGCCTGGCTGGAGAACCAAGAGCCTGTCCTCCACACGGCTCAGAATAAAATGGAGGAGAAAAAGAAAGAAAGAAAAAAGAAGATAAAATAAAATAAAGTTATTAAAATAAAAAATAATTATTAAGAAAAAAAATTTTTAAGTAATTAAAAAAACCCCAGACAGACAGAACCCTAGGATAAATGGTAAAGCAAAGCTATACAGACAAAATCACACACAGAAGCATACGCATATACACTTACAAAAAGAGAAAAAGGGAAAGAAATATATATATCGTTGCTCCCAAAGTCCACCTCCTCAATTTGGGAAGATTCCTTGTCTATTCAGGTATTCCACAGATGCAGGTACATCAGGTTGTTTGTGGAGTTTTAATCCGCTGCTCCTGAGGCTGCTGGGAGACATTTCCCTTTCTCTTCTTTGTTCGCACAGCCCCCGGGGTTCAGCTTTGGATCTGGACCCGCCTCTGCGTGTAGGTCGCCTGAGGGTGTCTGTTCTTCGCTCACACAGGACGGGGTTGAAGGAGCAGCTGCTTCGGGGGCTCTGGCTCACTCAGGCCGCGGGGAGAGAGGGGTACGGATGCGGGGCGAGCCTGCAGCGGCAGAGGCCAGCGTGACGTTGCAGCAGCCAGAGGCGCGCCGTGCGTTCTCCCGGGGAAGTTGTCCCCGGATCACAGGACCCTGGCAGTGGCGGGCTGCACCAGCTCCCGGAGGGGCGGTGTGGAGAGTGACCTGTGCTCGCACACAGGCTTTTTGGTGGCGGCGGCAGCAGCTTTAGCGTCTCATGCCCGTCTCTGGGGTCCGCGCTGATCGCCGCGGCTCGCGCCCGTCTCTGGGGCTCGTTTAGGCGGCGCTCTGAATCCCCTCTCCTCGCGCTCCAGGAAACAAAGAGGCAAGAAAAAGTCTCTTGCCTCTTCGGCAGCTGCAGACTTTTTCCCGGACTCCCTCCCGGCTGGCGCACTAGCCCCTGCAGGCTGTGTTCACGCCGCCAACCCCAGTCCTCTCCCTGCGACCGAAGCCCGAGCCTCAGCTCCCAGCCCCGCCCGCCCTGGCGAGTGAGCAGACAAGCCTCTCCGGCTGGTGAGTGCTGGTCGGCACCGATCCTCTGTGCAGGAATCTCTCCGCTTTGCCCTCCGCACCCCTGTGGCTGTGCTCTCCTCCGTGACTCCAAAGCTTCCCCCCTCCGCACCCCGCAGTCTCCGCCCGCGAAGGGGCTTCCTAGTGTGTGGAAACCTTTCCTCCTTCATGGCTCCCTCCCACTGGTGCAGGTCCCATCCCTATTCTTTGTCTCTGTTGTTTCTTTTTGCTTTTGCCCTTCCCAGGTACGTGGGGAGTTTCTTGCCTTTTGGGAGGTCTGCATCTTCTGCCAGCGTTCAGTGGGTGTTCTACAGGAGCTGTTCCACGTGTAGATGTATTTCTGATGTATCTGTGGGGAGGAAGGTGATCTCCGCGTCTTACTCTTCCGCCATCTTGAAGCTCCTCTCATGCACTCTTCATTCTCTCTCTGGGTGACTTCATCAGCCCCCATGCTTCAGATACCATCTATGTGCATATGACTCACACATTTTTACTTCCAGCTTAGGCCGCCTTTAAGAGCTTCAGACCTGCATTTTTAACTGCCTACTTTCCTAGAGTATCTCACAAGCTCAAATTGCCCCAAACACCCATATTTTCCTTCTAACTCTATTCCTTTTTGTTTCTTGAACCTTTAAGCATCACCATTATCTACCTTGTTATGGTCATCCTCAAGAATTCAATTCTCTTTCCCTATGCCCTGTATCCCGTCCATCACCCGGTTTTATTTATATCTATTTCAGGTAATTATCTCGTTTATTGCATCTTTCCATCTTCACAGCCATCTCCTGAGTTCAAGCAACTATTATCTCCCATCTGGATGACTATAATAGTTTCAAAATACATGTCTCCAATCCACTTTGGCTTCTCAAAGAAACTGGAACGGTCCGTTGGAAATACAAATCTGACCATATCATACCTCTATGAACAGCACTTAAATGACTCCCTGTGTTTCCTGGGGTAAAAAACGAAAGCTCGCACTGTGGCCTATAATGTCCTGCACGGACGGGCCCCTGCCGCCCTCGCCAGCTGCTCTCACCATGCTCTCCCTGCCTTCTTGCCCTCATTACGCCACAGTTCTTTCATATCTTGAATGCACCAGGCTCCTTGCCTCCATCAGACGGCCTTAGCCAGTGCTGTTTCCCCTGTCACCACTGTGTGCTTTTCTCATGGTGCTCTATTTGCCTAGTTATAGCCTGTCCTCCCTTGGAGCCCACCCCATGGGCCACTTCCTCCCAGAAGTGATTCATTTCCCAATTATGTGTCATGTGCCTCTCTATTGACAGAGTAGAAAGCTTCATCTTATTGATTCTTTATTAATTCTGTTCCCTCAACCCCACTCACCACTCATCGTAGGCTCTTTGAGGGCAGGGACTGTGCCTGTTTTGATCACCATTGTATTACTAAATGCCCAGCATACAGTGGGTACTTGTGATTATTCGTTGAAGGAATGAAGTGTGAATCTCATTAGAACAAGCTAATAACAGTGTTCCCAGGGTAATAGGATCCTCTCCATGGCTTTGCCTTTGTGCCCCCAGTCTCTAGAAGAGGATCTCCTAGCAGGCATTAAGTAAAGTTTAGCCATTACTACATCAGTGAGTGAATGCTCCAGAGCCAACACTTCCTCCAAAGCCAAATAAAAAGACTCTGACACTGTTGAGGAAATTATGGTCTGAGGTGCTCAACCTCCTTTATGCTTAGTCATGTTCTGTGTCTGAGGGACTAGACATATCTCAGAAATCTTGTCTCCAAACGTGAAAATGGGGGCTACTCGGGACTTGCCTGCACTCTGGAATGTGAGACCCGCCCTTCCTATGAGGTTGGCCAACTCTGCCAGGAATTCTCTGGCTGTAAATAGGCAGAGCCTGCTCAGACCATCCTGTGATTTGATGAGCTGGGTTTGTCTCTAGCTGGTGAGGGGACCTGAATAAAATCCCTTCTTTGTAAGTCCTTCCAGGAGAAGGATCTCTGACCCTGTTGATAGCATAGTTGGGCACACAGAACATGGATGCTTAGTAGCAAATTAATGAATGCTTGAATGAATAAATGAAGCAAACGACTGTGGTCCACTAGCCTTTCTGTCGTTCAGCCATCATCTGTAAACCAACGATGGGGAGGAGGGAGACCTGTGCTAGACACTGGCTTTAGAGAGATGACTAGGACACACTCTCTGCTCTTGAAGACTTGCCGTTCCCGCTAGGGAGACTTGACTAAGTAAACCCAGTTTTTCTAAGTTACAAGAGAGTCTGGGGAAAGTGCTGTGGTAAAGGAAACACTTGACGCTCTTCATAAGGAAGAGGGGATGTGCCGGAGGACTGGTCTGAACATCCGTAAGTTTGGAGAATCAAAATCATAGCTTATGGGCATTAACATCCCTTCAACTCAGCTGAGTTCTGTGAACACATGGCTGAAAAAAGGGAGAAACTCAATCTGGTTTCATGAGAACAAATGTGTGTGGGCAGAGATGTCATCCCTTCAGCTCAACATTACACCACCACAGACGTTAAGGGAACACCAATTATGAGCCAGATCCTGTGCTAACATGAGGCAACAAAGATAAAGGACGCTTCCTCTTGCCCCCGAGGAGCTTGCAGACCACTGGAGGAGACAGATGGGGAAACAAATCACTAATAACATCAGCACATTGAGATCTGTACCAAGTGGTACAGAGTGTTATCAGAATTTGGAGAAGACAGAGAGGAATGCTCCTGGGGCAACCAGGGAAGGTGGTGTCCCGGGTAATGAATGAGCTGATTCTGATGTGGTAGAAAAGTAGGGATGGGTCAGGGAAAGGATGCTTTGGATTTAAGCTGCCTCACATAAACATGGCATCATTGGGAAGAATTCACGGAGGTGCTGGTCCAGGACCACACTCTAGAAGGTTCACACAGGTTCCTGGGATGAGAAGTTGCCTCTGTCCCTGGTACACTGCATGAAGAGGCCGGGCTTAGGCATTCTTTGGCTCCTTACTTTTGCTATGGCATTAGCCAAGTGGTTGTCTGGGAGGAGAAGGATTGAGGGACTAGAGGGCATGAAAGTTGAATTCAGGGCTTCTGACTTTTGAGACCTAGACTTAACAGAAAACCTGTGGAATCCTGGCCCTGAGCTTTATCAGCCGTGTGACTTTTAGCAAGTTCCCTTTGTTTTCTCATCTGTAAAATGGGAAAATCAATATATACTTTAGGGAATATTTGCAAAGATTGGCCAAGCCGGATCCACAAAACGGCCCAGCACAGGGCAGAGGATATAGTAAGTGTCCAGTTCTCAGTCTTCCTTGATGTGGAATCGAGTCAGTGTGTTAGTAGCTGGCAGAGCACATAGCATCAGCATTAAATCCAAAAATGGAGTTAGCGGATATAAGCGTTTTCTGAACCCAAGGCAATTCCCTTTAATCCCCACCATTTGTTTCACATAAGGCACAAAATAAAAAAGTAATGTTTTTATCTTTAAAAATCCAGTGCTTTTAATTGTGTTACCCTTACACAAAGCTGTTGTTTTCGCCATTTACCTGAAAGAATTAAGTAGGATTTGGAATAATTCCATGAACCTAAGATTCAAACCATAGTTCCTTGGTTTGATCCTAGGGACAAACCGGTATGAGGGATAAAATTCTCTGCTTGATCTCATGGGAGGATAAGGGTTACCCTTGTATCCAGCATAGTGGTTGTGTAACCTTGGGCAAGTCAATTTCTCTGCATCTCAATTTCTTCCTCTACAAAAAAGGCTATCATAATAATAATTCAACATCTCAAGGAATTAATCCTCAGAAGGGTTAAATGGGTCAATGTGTATAATGCCCCCAGCACAGTGCCTGGCATATCGTTAGTACTCAGTGAATGGAACCTGTTGTTATTACGATTGCGTCTCGTCACGTATGTGAGGCTTTTCAGTTATCTTTCTTCTTCCCCTTTCCCTCCAAGGTGCCTCCACGCAGAATCCCAACAGCGTGGAGCCGGAGAAGCAGGTGGACAGTACTGTGAAGATGGCCGGCGTAGTCGCCGGCCTCCTCATGTTCATCATCATTCTCCTGGGCGTCATGCTGACCATCAAAAGGAGGTGAGTTTCGGTTGCTGCCCTGCAGACCCTGCCAACCCTAGGGGGCTCCGACACTGCCATATGGCCAAGTCCTTTCCCTGCTGATCGCTTCTGAGCAGGGACCTTCTGATACAACCGTTGAGGTCCTGAAATTTGGGGCCAGTGGTGGCTCATGGTGTTGGTGTCTGAAGGGCATGTGCTATCTGCTTGGCGAGCAGCCCCAAGACGGCAAGTTTCTTGCGGGGCAGGGGTTCCTTGGAGTCCCATGGGATTCCATGTATGACGCTTCTCAGAGATAGCTGCTCTGTTGTGATTGGTCACGTCATCGAGATTACAGGGGAGCCCCGGGAACACGGGTGAGCCCACAGATACAGATGCAGGAAAGCAATGCTTCGTTCCTTTCACCTTCATTCATCCTTGACTTTTCTTTGGTCAAGCGGCAGCATCCCAGGGGATTGATGCATCCTCGGCATCAAAGGGATAGAGCCACCTCTGATGGTGTGATAGCCCTGAGGGAAGGCTCCTTCCTACTCCACATCCCACAGAACCTTCCCAGCTGGATTGTTGCTGCTTGTCACCTCTCAGCAGGATGTTCTCCTGGCCCCTCTGGTCAGCGAGCGAGCACTGTTATCTCCTGTTGCGTGCATTGCTCATGAAAGCCAGGGTCCAGGTTCTTTCCTGATCCCCCGAATTCATTACATCGACATCTTCTGTTTATCAGACATGCAGGAGGCTTGAAGACAGCACAGAGGAGTTGCAGAGAGGGAGAGGAAATAGTCATCAGGGAAAGCTGAAGAATATCAGCTCTCACTGTCCCTGGGGTACACGATTGATTATTCCTCCAAACAGGGGGTCCTCCTGCCTACTGTACCTTACTGTACTGCCACCATGTCCCCGTGCCTACTGCCCGTCTCAATTTCAATGCCAGGATTCCAGCCTTGGTCTCCACCCTCCCACTCCCCAGGCTGCCAAAGCAAACAAAACACTTATCTACATTATAATGATATGTGCTGCAACCTGCCCTGCCTCCAATTTAAAGAGACCTTTTAGTCCATTCTTCAACAAACTACTAACTCCTCAGCCTGAAGCTCTGGATTTGGTTACTCACAGAGTTCAGGACAAGCCCAGTAATGAGGACGGGGACTTGCTTTCATCCCTGAGACAAAAACAGCTTGTGAAACTTGTTCCCACCAGAACAAAGGGACAGAATGCCCCAAAGACAAATTCCAGCTTCTACTCTAAGGAGTCCCATGAATATAAATGCATGAAGTAAACAAATGAAGACAGTGTCCTTATTTCCAGCCATCAGTTTCGCTCTACAAGTGGTCGGCCTTCTTTTAGCCGTTCTGGCACCGGAATGTCTCTGTGTGTCTCATGGTTCTGTTCAGAATCAGCCAGGACCCCGTTTGGCCAGGACATCTTATTGGTAGGACCTGTTCTTTCTGGACATCTTTGTTCTATAGGATCATTCCTTTCCTCAGGCTCCCAGCAGAATGACTGAAGAGTTTCGGTTCTCGTCCAGCTACTGATTTTCTGGTTGGAGCGGCTAGGGAGGAGGGAAGGTCCATGATAATATTGGGGGTCAAGAGCCCTCAGAGCCATCACCATCATCCATAAAGCGAGGCCACGTTTTATGTCTGTGACAAGCCAGCTGCTGTTGGATGAGGCCGAACATGAGGTTTGATTTCTCTGGGGGTGAGTGAGCATATCGCACACGTAAGGTCATTGACACGTTCTCGGAGTCGCAGACGCTTTAGAGACACAGGTGAGTTTGGGCCAGTCTCCCTGAAAAAAGTAACCAATTTAATAGAATTGCATTCCTCTTTGATAGACCCTGAATGTTCTCATTCTTCGCCACTGATTTGTAAGTCAGATATGCTCTTCCAATTTTGCTCTTTCTAAAGCCTGGCTTAACCCACGTCACCATTGTCTGCGAGCTTGTGAAGAAATTTCACTTCCCTCTCAACAGCTATTTCTGAAACGTGTGACTTTTTGGGAGGGAGGAAAGGGCTTTCTGTTTTCAGGCTGGCAGCAAGGATAAAGTGAGCCCTTTGTGTGGTTTTATCCTCTTCTATCTTCATCATCTCTCATCTCTATGAAAACCATCCGTCAGACCCAACCCACAGACATCACATGATCACCCTTTCTTTCCAAGGGGCAAAACTCAGATGTAGTGGCAGTGGGCAAGGGGGTAGGGGTGCTGATCAGTGTTTGCATATACAGTATCTTTGGGAGAAAATAAGACATTTTTCTGGCCTAGTTGATGGTAATATTTTACAAATAGGTATAGGGGAAGGAAAGGGGAGGAGCAGAGAGGAGGGGAGGGGAGAGGAGAGAAGAGTAGGGGATGGGTTAGAGGGAGAAAAAGAGAAATTAAACATCAGCCTGCGCTCTTTCCACTAACCCACAGTGTCTTCTGATGTCTAGAGGTGCCCCCACCAAAGGACAGGGAAGAGCTTAATGGGCTCCTTTCCCTCTTCTTATCCCAACCCCATATATAAATATGGGGAAAACTTCACTGGTCAGTTGCGTCTGTCACTAACTTACTTACTGCTCACCAGAATGATGTCCACAGCCACCTAAAAGGAATAGATACGAAAGGAAAAGAAACCCCCAGATAACAGGCGAATCATCACAACTCAGGATCCTAGTGTCAGCATCTCTTCAGTGTCCCTTTGTGACCTAGAGTTAGTTCCTGCATCTAGCAGCTCTCAGAAGTCGAATGCCTGCCACACTGCCTGCACTGGCTTGCGCTGGATCTTCTCCCTGACCTCCACAGACATGGCCGTGGCGGCTCCCTGTTTCCTCTGCTCCCAATGGATTCAGCTGTCTCAAAGTCTTCCCCAGAGCTGCAGGCACATGTCTCCAGTCCACTTAAGATGCCCCTAGTTTCTCCATACAGGCCTTGAAGCGTCCCTGTCACTCTCCAAAGAGAGTCTTTCTCTTACTATTAGGTGTTGTGTGTGTGTGTGTGTGTGTGTGTGTGTGTTGTACTGAACTAGAAAGCTGGCCCAGAAAGGGCTAGAGATACAGAGGACCAAGGGAAGGGCTTAGTGAAAGAAGCTAAATCAATTTACATTCAGAAAGGAGTGGAAGAGAAAGGAAGAGAGAGAGAGAGAGAGAGAAATATATCAGCATAGCCCAAGGAGAGTTTTGTTGTTGTTGTTTGGCTGCTTTATAATGGGTGGAGGGGATCTTGAAAAATGCAAGGTTGCAGAAGGGCATATAAGACGCTGGTGAGCAATTCAAACAGCATTCCCTTACAGTTTGAAAAAGATGCAAATTAAACTTTAGACTTCTTTTAATAGTACCTTTGGCTGTTTGGACTGGGCTTCTTTGAACGCAGGACCATACAGAAGCAGGGCTACATGGAGATATGGAGGATTGCATGAGCGTTATAAGAAGGGGATCTGGAGCCCCTTCCGACAGAGTTAAGAGCCAGTGTGGTTATAGCCAAGCTCACTGCACAATAGTCCTTCTTATGCTGTCACTGGATAATGGCTCCATCTTTTTCTCCTGGCTCTATTGATCACATCTAGACCTCAGAACATTCTAAAGTGGGTTCCTGCATGCCATTATGTAATGGAACGTTCCTCCTTTTCATGAACACCCTGTTGAGTCCTGAAAAAGAGAAAAGCTCTCCTCACTGCAGTCCCGTTCATCTTCTTCCCTGACCTCCTCCCTTTAGAATTATCGAACATCCTCTGCCAAAGGAATGGGCAGCCAAGGCATTGTAAGGCCACCCCTCTGGTCCCTTGGCTTAACACCATAGGGCCCTGGGTGCCTTCAATGCAAATTAAGGTGGAAAGCTCAAGCCTTAGTGCCTTCACTAGTGTATCTTGATGTTTGAAGGTGTTTCTTGGCCACTCACATACGGGAAGTTTGACATTTTAATGTTTGTTCGTGGGATATGGACATATGTGCATGTGCCTACAAGCTTCCTGTCATCCAGTTTATTCCCTGGGACACGCTTCCTGAAATCTGAGCATGGTCCTCCAAGGCTTAAGGCATAGCAATGCACTTTTGAATGGGGAAACACTGGAGCCAGCTTAAGCAGAATTCTTTGGTAACAGTATATCTCTACCCCAAGACTTGTCTGTATCCTACATTAACCTCACCATCCCTTCTTACTTTTCAAATGCAAACTAGGCAACTTTTAGAGAGACAGTTTCAAAGTCCTTCGCCGCACATAGTTCCATCCACCCCCATCTCCTCTTCTCCTCTCCCTGCCCAGCTCTTCCTGGTCCAGCCTGAGCTTCCTGCCAACCACGCTTTGCCTGTCCAAACAGTAACTCTTCCAAGAGTATATTTGGAGTGTCTTGAGTTTGAGATATGAGAGTCTACTTTGAGAGAAATATGCATCTCTTGGTGTACCTTGCTTCTCCGTGATTTGTGTCTGCCCTCCAGTGGCTCCAAGTCTAATGGGTATAGACATCTCATTAGCTGTGTACTGGGAAGCAGAAAAACTGGATCCGAATCTCTACAGCCCCATTTATCTGCTGCTAACCTTGGAGAAGCAACTTAACAAAGCTCAACCTTTGCTTTCTCAGCTGTGAGATGCAGCCAATCTCATGTAGCTGTTCTGAGGGTCAAATGAACTAATGGCTGGGACAGGCTTTACTTCCTGTACCTGCTTACGTACAGGTGATGCATGTATTGCATAATATCAACAGGGACATTCATCTCACACATGACCATCAAGTGTACCAAGCCAGCTCCAAACCCATCACTAATATGTTAAAAGGCAGTGCTGCAGTCAGTACTCACACTCTGACCTAATTTGTTCATTTTCCATTTGAACTGCTGCCATACTCTGATTTTAATCCTACAGATAACCATAGAGGGTAGGACTGTTGATACTCCTGTTTTTTGAGAAGAGGAAACTGAGGTTCAAAAAAGGTTTTTATGAGTTAGCCAAGGTCTTGGGCAGAGTTGAAATGCAGACCCAGGGTCTGTGACGCCAGACCCCTTGCTGTTAACTTCTGTTCTGTCAGTCTATGCAGACCGGTAGAAAATAAGTGAATCCTGGAATAGGACACAAGTGACCCAGATTCAGGTATCATTTTCTACTGTTCTCTGCCTTGGTACATGCTGTTTTCCTGAATCAAATGTCCAGACATTCCTCTTCACCTGCAAGTCTCCTACTACTCTCTAACTCTCAGTCCCAAGTTCTTCCAAGTAGGATTCCTCCAAGTATTACCTCTTCCTTGAAGTCTTCCCACAAGCCCTCCATCCCAGGAAGATTCAATGATCCTCCCCCGCATGCAGCCATTGTGCCACATGCATAGACCTTCAGCTGTGTATTTATCACACAACATGGTGGTTGTAGTTTTGCTGGACTGAAAACGGAAATGGCCTGGGAGGGCAGGTCCTCTGCTTTGGCCCTTTCTTGCCAGAGCTCTACTGCCCTGTATCATCTGCTCCTGGACATCTACCCTCAAAGTTTTTATGGTCAAAGGCAAAATCATCACCAACGTATTTCCAATCATGTGTCCCCATCTTAGTGAGAGGTACTACCTCTCATTCCATCAGCAAACTAATGGGATTCCATCACCCCAGTACTTTTGAACTTGCATCTTTACATTCTCTTGGTCGCATCCTCTCCCCTTCCCCCTCTCCACTGCCTCTTCCCTGGTGCAAGCCTCTATAGCTTTGTTCTGTGAGTCTCTTCGCCAGCCTCCCTGACTCTGGCCCCACCTCTCCAACCCATCTTCCACACTGTAGCCAAAGTGGTGTTTGAAAAATGAAACTTGTACTCCCAAACCTGCATTCTAGAATCCTTCAATGGCTTTTCCTTCCCTATAACAGCGGTTCGTAGGGTGGAAATAAGGCAAGAAGCACATACTTAAGTCATCTGGAGAGCCTTGTCAAGCTACGCTGTCCCCTTGCTCACAATGATTCTGGCAGATTTCCTGAAGTCTCACCCCACTCCTATACCTTTGCTTGTAAAGTTTCCTCCTCTTTCAATGCCTATGTTCCTCATTTCCATGTGACCAGATACTACCCATGTTTAAGGTCTAATTTAAAAGACACCTTCTCCAATAATCCCTTCTGACCTTCTGTGTAGACACAATCTCTTCACCGTCTGGATCCCCTCCACGAGGATCCATGTTATGTTCTGTCTTATGTTTGTTGTTTGTATTCACATCTTATCTTCTCCACTGGACCATCAACTGTCTGTTCTGATTCATCCTCATCACAAATGTGCCTTGCAGATACTTGGGATTCCCTAAAAATGTGTTGAATCCCAGTAAAATCAGAACAGATGGGGCCCAGGATTGCACTCCATCTCTTGGGCAAGAAAGCTTCACTCAGAACGCGGATCCAAATATCAGTGTTAAGCATCAGGGGTAAACCCAGCCCTGAGGGGTGCGGAGGAGGGTCAGGCTGGAAGGGCAGTATGTGAAAGATGTACCATGGTCTGAGACTCAGAGAACACACTATCTCTCCAGGAAAAAAAATAATGAGGCAGTAGGAAAAGCTAACTACTGGGTAAGCTAAAGAGGCAGGGCAACTATTAGATTGTACTGTGCTACAGGTCACAAAACTGACACATGTAGAACTTAAAGAAATTGCCCCAAATCACGTAGCTAGTAAGTGGAAGAGCTGGGTCTGAAACCTGGCCAATCTGATCAGAGTCTACATTCTTAACACCGTCTAACCTGGATGAAATGTGAAACAGGATTTGCAGGTATGCTGAATTGTGTGACATAATTTTGAATGGTTCGTTGAGGTGGGAAAGCAGCCCCACATAAATGTATTGATATTATCTTGTTTTGTCCACCCCATTCTAAACTGCTCCTTACTCCACACCCTGAAAAGTGAATCCTTCTTCTGTTTGCACTCACGAGGGGAGCCACTCAAGCTAGAGCCTTGGCAGTCCTCTTCAAAATGCTCACATGTAATCACCTATTGCTTTTGTGTTCTAGCCACCCATCACATCACCTCTTTTCCTTCCTCATAGCCATTGCAGGATCGGCCCCTAACATCTCTTGCTTTGACCCTTACAGCAGCTTTCATGACCCCAGTGCATCTCCCCTCCCACTTTTTGCTCACACTCCTGCCAGAATCATCCATCTAGAAAAATATTTGCCCACTTGGCTCTTTGAGTTCTCCCTGTGACCTAAGTTCTCCCTGTGAGAGTAAGCTCCTCAAACTCTTTGGGAACTAGACCCTGCCAGCATCTTGACATTCCCACCTTGACAACCCCCCACCCATTCCGTAAACACATATCCATCAGCCTGGAAATACCCTCCCTCCTACTCCATCTGGGTGTTCCTGGACTTTACAACTCCGGCATCATAGACTCTAAACCAAATTACCTCTCCCCCACCACCACCCCTTACCCTCAAATATGGTCCCACAGCTCCCTGAGCTGCCACCTCATACCATTTATCACTCCAGAAGATAATAACATAGTAGTTAGTAATGCAGGCTCTTAAAGTTAGACTTCTTGGATTCTAATTCTTGCCATGCTGCTTACCAACTATATAAACTTGGGCAAGTTACTTAACTTCTCTGAGCTTCACTTTCCTCATCTGTAAAACATAGATAATAATGCTTCTAGTGAGGATTAAATACAATAGTCCACATAATGTACTGAGAACAGCATCTGACACATAAGTGACCTCCTACTATCTAAATGGTGGCTATTATTATCATCTATTTTATAAGTTTTTTGTTTGGCTCTCCCATGAGACATATCGGCTGGATCAAGATGGCATTTCTCTTTCAATCTCTGGTAGTTGGAAGACACAGTCATATAATAGGTCCTTAAAAAGTTTTGGCTGTGATAGAAAGATGGATGAGTGGATGACGGGTTGATTGTTGGATGAATGAGTAGATGAGTACATGGATGATTTGATGAGTGGGTGGGGTTATGGGCTAGATGGATAAGTAGATGTATAGATTGTTAAGTGGATGGAGGGATGGAGGGATGGAGGGATGGATGGAGGGATGGATGGAAGAGTGAATGGGTGGGTTTATGAACTAGATGGACAGGGAGATGGTCAAATGGATGGTTAAATAGACAACTTAGTCTTGTTTAAGTAGTATGAAACAAAGGGAAGCTGTACCTCAAGTCATTCTTGTCAGCCAGCTGAAAAGATTCCGCAGTATGTGATTTACTAAGTTTGGGTTTTTTTCTTTGTTTTTCTAAGCACAGCTGTCTTCCTGCTCAGGATCTTTGGTCTCAGGCAATTTGTTACTTGCAATATCACTGTATCCTTGTAAATTTAGACCTTCAGTAAATCTTCAAGCCTGAGAGAAAGGACACATGTATACTCTGTTTTGATCACAGAGTAAAGAACTGCAATCCTTGCCCTGGAAGACTTTGCAATTTAATTTGGAAAACATATTCAATTAATAGAAGCTTGTCAGGTGCCGTCATTCTGGAGTTGCCTTGAAGCTGAGTCAGGGATAGCACTGGCTTTTGGTGACATCCAGGATAACTCAGCTACTTGGCAGAGGTGAGTTGAAGGTTAAGGAAGCACGTTGGAATGAGGAGGTGGCCCAGGCAGAGGTGAATCCTGAAAATGGAGAGCAGAAAACCAGAGGGCCCAGAATGTCGAGACCCAAGAGTGTAGCCTGGGGCTGCTGACTGTGAGAAAATTCTGGCTCAGGATGGAGGCCTTGCAATTGGTCCCAAAATACACAAAATATTAGACCTAGTGAGGGGTGACCTCTTAGAGCCTCAGATTCCTCAACTAAAAATGAGAAGACTAGTACCTGCTCCATAGGGCCAGGGGGAGGATTAAAAGAGATAAGGCTTGTGGCATCTCAGTGCCTGACCCACTGTGTTGCCCAACATATATCTATTTTCTTTTTTCCTCTAAGCCAGCACAGGCTAGTGGTCTAGCACATGAGCTTTAGAGCCATGTTGCTATCAAATCCAGTTACTAACTGTGTGATCTTAGGCAAGTTACTTAACCTTCTTTGCCTCAGTTTCCTCATCTGTGAAGTGGGGATGATAATAATACGTATCTCTCAGGATGGTTGTGAGGAATACACAAGGTAATGTATGATAAGAGCCTACAACAGTGTGTGGCACATAGTAAGTGCTACATAAGTATTTGTTCTTATTTTATTACTAATTTTAAAATTTTTTCTTACTATTTTTAATATTCCTAAGTAGGTGAGCACTTTGTTCCTGGTCACCAGAGTGAGAAGCAGCAAACCTTTTATCTGTGGATAAGGGGGGAACATAAACTCCCCTTTATTGAGGCCTACTGTATTTCAGATGTTCAATATATTCTAATATTAAATTAGATTAATGTATTTTACTTAAAATACTTTGTGTATTACATACCATATATAATTGGAAAGTAATTTAGATTAGTATAATGTTAATGCCCACCCTGACTCTTGGGAATAGATCATTATTGCCCCCAACGTTGAGATGGAGAAACTGAGGCTCAGAGATACAGCGACTTGCTCGAGGCCATGCAGTCAGCAAGTGGTGGTTCTGGGATGCTAAGACTTATCATATTTCCACTCCTCAAAGCTGTTTAAGCTGGCAGTTATCCATGCCATTCACCTTGGTACACGGATCAGGAAACAGAGATCCAGGCAGAGGCATCGACTTGCCCAAGATGTCACAGAGAGCAAGGAAAGAGCTGAGATCAGAACACTGGCCTCTCCATTCTCAGCCCAGTGTTCTTGACAATATGGAAAACAGAGATGTCTGTGAGTCTTCATCAAATGAGTCCTGAGCTTTCTGCCCCTGAGGAGAATCACATTCCCAGGCTCTGGACCACAGAGCCAGCAATGAAGAAGAGGAATGGTCACCTTACAGTGACAACCTGTTATGGTTGGTGGAGGGCCTTGGATGACTTATCTGGGCTGTTCCAGATCCCACCCATCAGTTAGAAGTTCTTCACCCCTTTCATCATCTGGGGCCACTGTTCATTTGGCCAAAGATACTGCACAGTTTTATGAGTAACCAGCTCTTGCTGCACTATGGTTCATTTTCCCCAGCTTAGCCTCCCAAGGAGGCATGGGGCTTCCCTTCTGCCATGGTGTCTTAGCTCTCAGATGTCACTTTCCTTCTGGATCTATGGACTTTGTCTTTCCTGATAAATGAAAGAAAGCCTAGAGATGGCCCTGCCTTGGGGACTTTGGCCAGTTCCTACTTAAGAAGGGGAAATTTGGGACTCTGAGGACATGTTTCCACCCTGTGGATATAAAGACCGCATCTTCCTGTGCCAACCAAACTGGATAACAGTTGCAATTAACCATATAACTCAAGAAGGAAGCAAATTATTCTTGCCCACTCAGATGGATATTTGGGGACCTGAATTATTCAGCAATTTTTCTCAGTCCACAAATGTATCAGTTATTGTCAGTGGAGCTAAGTCTGTAAAATAAAAATGTTCCTATTTATTTTTCTACAAAATACGAAAAGTTATAACAAAGGGAATATCACGGACTTATTTTTCTTTTATTGTTCAGAAGCCAAGAGCTAGAAGAGACATCAGAGATATATTGCAGGCAGTGATTTTTCAACCATTCTTTTGAAGAGTGGAATTCTGAGTCATGTGAAATCTTACACGCCAATTTATGAAACAGATTGAAATGGAGACGCTCCGAATGTGGTGGATGGCAGAGAAGCAGCAGCCCTCCCTCCGTACCCCCCTCCCCATTACAATGATGCTGCTCTGCAGGATCCTGGGAACACGGTTTGAAAATTAGTGATTCAGTTCAACTCACCTGAGGCTCATATAAGAAAATGCAGGCACAGAGAGTTTATTCAAGTTGTAGTCTGTTCAAACTGAAGTTTGGAATTCCTTTCTTTTAGTGCAGTGGTCTTTCATGATGAAGTTTGAATGTTGTTCTGGATTTCTCCTGATAATGTAACAAACTACTTCCCAAAATGTAGTGACTTAAAAATAAGCCATGAAAGTTAGTGATCTGTTTTTCTCACGAATCCGTACTTTGGTCAGGGTTTGAAGGGAATGACTTATTTCTGGTCTATGATATCAAGGGTCTCAGTTGGCGTAATCCAGTTGGCTGGGGCGGGAACAGCCTGAGGTTGGCTGGATGTCTCTTTCTGTTCATACAGGCTTAGGGCCTCTGTGTGTGGTTTCTTCACATGGTCCCTTCAGACCACAGCAAGCTCAGGATACTTAGACTTCTTACATGGAGGTTCAGGGTTCCAAGTGAGAGTTCCAAAGACCCAGAAAGAGCTGCAAGGCTTCTATCTGTCCTATCCTAGAAAGTTCCAGAATGTAACTCCACACACATTCTGTTGGTCACCCAGGGCCAACCCTGATTCTGTGTGGGAGAGCGCTAACATGGGCATGAGTGCTGGGAAGTGTGGATCATTGGGGAACCATCTTGGATGCTGGCTACACAATTTCCTTTCTTTTGGTGTGAAGTTACTAAATAGATTCTGATGTGATTTGACCTAAAACAGAGAAGATAAAAGTCATTATGGTTTTCCTTAGATCTTGGGAGCACTGTCATGTGGAAGAGTGGTAAACTAGTTCTAGAATGCCACAGAAATCTGACCCAAGACCAAAAAGTTATAAGGAAGCTAGTTTTACTTAACCGTAAGAAAGAATTTTCAAACAACTAAAACAACCAAATGCAATGTGGCTTCCTCTGCATGAGTAGTGAGTTTCTCCATCATAGGAGAGGTCTTTCTTCTACCGCTGAAAGTATCTGATTCTCGGGGACGATGACTAGTTGAGAAACCTGCATCTCCTTGAGCTTAGGGATGCTGAAATACTATGTGCATTTCTAAGAACCAAGATTTCCTATAAATCTAATTCTTGTTTGTTTGTCTTTTCTTTTCCCCCCTTTTTTGGACATTTCCATCATCTGACTGCCCATCAATATATAGAAGAAATGCTTATTCCTACTCCTATTACTTGTAAGTATCGATCCGGGGTGACTTTGCTTTGTGCCCTGTAAGGCAACCTGTAGCATGCATTTCCTGCACCAACCGTCTGTTGGTTTCTCATACTCGCTTCTGTCTAAGCCATCTGTAGCCTCAAAGTTTTTATTTTGCCTAGATGTTTTCCATTTGAAAATGCACTGTCCATGTTGAAAATGTTCATGTCTGTTATGTTTCTGCCATCTTGGATCTTTTCCCCTGTTTTTGGAGATGTGAAGGGCTGTTTCTCCTTTGTCAGTGTAATGCTCTAGTTAGAAATCCTCAAATTCCAGCAAGAGGAAAACCTAATCCTCCTGCAGGATTTGCACACATAAAACAAAATCACTGATCTCGGCAACTTCAAAGCCCATTTATGCCTACTTGGGGAATGTGTAGCCCTAGGGGCTCAAAGATTAGAAGGAAATTCATTGGCTGTTTCCACTATTTCAGGAAGTCTACAGGGAATCGTGGCTTTATCTAGAATCAGCTTCACAGGTGACAGAAATATACGTGGTCTTTGTTTGGGACTGGAATTATCTCAGTCTGATGTTTATCATTAGTTATGTCATGCTATCAGTGCATTTTGTTGGTAGTTATAGATGGCTGATTGCCTAACAATTCTTTCTAAATAAAGATGATGATTTTTCTTATTACAAAACCAGACCTTTTCACAACATGAGGGTAATGGAGAAAAACTCCATAAATAGATCCTTGGTAATGAAGGTGCCACTGAATTAGTTTCACATTTCTAATAGGCATTTTCCATATTTGAAAACGGAGGTCCAGAGAAGTGTGTGAAATCAAACTCCAGTTAGCAAAAGAGTGGGATTAAAACTCAGAATGCCTCACTCCTTGTGAAGTCTGTTATCCATCATTCCATGTCTTCCTCCACCCCTGGCAAACCCAGCTTTGTGAGAGGGACCATATCTGTTAGTGATCATCTGCTGAAACCTTCACAGATGAGGATGGAGCCAGCAGAAGCCTCCCCACCCCTCTGCTCAGTGTTTGGGTCCCTGGTCAATAGGTCCACGCAGTGAGCAGCTGAGATTCTGGTATCACCACCCTCATGTTATATAGGAACCAAAGAACCCCGCCAACCAACACTGAAAATGCCAGAAAACTTGCTTCATTTGTTCATTCATTTATTTGACAAATAGGCATTGAACATGCACATTATGTTCCAGACACTGTGGATGGAGAGACGGCCAGGACTTTGAGCCCCACCCTCACAGTACACAAGCCTATCAGAGAGACTAGCCTAACATCAAGTATTGATACTTGAAATCTCGGCGGAGATGCACCAACGTGTACCGTGGAATAGGGGCACTTAGTCGGGTGACCAGTTTTTTAGTGGAACAGGGGATAGTTATCAGTGCTTTTAGAGATGGATTTATCCAGTACTGAAGAAATAAGAATTCTGAACAGGGAAAACAGCATGTGCAAAAGGCAGAGAGGTATGAGACAGTGTGGGCTGTTGTTGCTGTGGTGGAAAGAGTCATGCAGCTCTGGGTTCAAGTCACATCTCTGTCACTCACCAGTTATGTGGCCTTGAGCAAGATTTCTGAACTTTTTCAGCCTCATTCCTCTCAACCCTAAAATAGAGGTAAGAGTGCCTAACTCATAGGGAATGAGGGATTTTGTAAGGTGCCTTGCAAAAAAATTAGCACTCATGAAATGTTAGTTTCTTTCTTTCCCCTTTCAGAAGGGCAGTAGTGGTGGCCCCTGGGGGCTCCTCTGGTCTTCTAGAGGGTCTCATGGCATCAATATTCCACAGTAGGTGTGGGCATGCAATGCCTTCTGGGCAACTCACCCCCTCAGTCTGTTAGCCAGTGTACATAGCACTCTCTGGATGCCCACTTTGTCCCATTCTCTGTGCTGGACCCTGTGGTGAAATCAAAGATGAACAATGTGGAGATATAGATATGCAAGTCCTTATAGTTCAAGTTGCGTGATAAACAAGGGTCTTCCAATGAGTGCAGACTTGGACTTCGAAGTGGCAGATCCTAGATTGTGACACTCATGCCAGCTCAGGAGCTGGCCATGGTTAAAGATTCAGAGGGGGAGAAGAACTGGAGAAGCAGACAGCAAGGTAGGAGGAGCACCATAAGAACCATGCAAAGTCCATTGCAGAAGGAGGACCTGACAATGGCAGATGCTGCAGAGAGATGGAGGTGGAGGGCTTGGGCATGGCCTTTGACCATCAGAAGTCACTCGTGCAGGTCATGGGGTATCCTTGAGGGAGGAAGCCAGCCTGCCTAGGGCCCATGAGGTAGATAACTTCTTCTTAACCACTGGCCCCTAAAACAGAGGAGAAACATGAGACTGGCCGCCTGAAGGGCCAGAAAGTCCTGGGCACGTGTATACGTAGAGGAACCTGTGCAGAAGGGAGAGCTAAGGATGCTGGAGGTGGGGTGCCTCGAGAAGGGAAGGTCTGGAGGCAAAGTGTTTGGGGACAGGGAGCCAAGGAGGGGATGTGTGACAGGTCTTGTGAAACCATAGGAGGGAGGGATGCATGTAGATAGAGAAGGGGGAACAGAAAGGAAATGAGGACCCCCACGGTCTGCAGATTCAAAACTCCACTCCGCCACGTCTTAGGCAGAGACCCTGAGTGGGTGCTTTAAACCCTTTCTACTCAAAAGTGTGGTCCATAGACCAGCACTGGCATCACACGGGAGCTTGTTAGAACTGCAGCACCTGGTGGCCCAGCTCAGACCTCCTGAGCCTGCATTGTGACAAGATTCCTAATTCATTCATGGGCACATTAAAGTCTGAGAAGCACAGACTTACCCAGTCTCAGTTGTTTCATCTATAAAATAGGAAAAATAATACCATCCTCGCAGGGGTTAAGGTGTCACCTCGTCCCTCTAAAAACCTCAAAATCTTCCATGAAAGAGAAAGCCTCCAACACACTTTGGCTGAACAATCTTTTCCATGAAATCCATATGTATTCATTCAACAAGTATTTGTGGGGTTCCCACTTATGTGCCAGGCACTGGTCAAGGTTCTGGGATATAAGAGTTAGCTCAACAAACAAAAATCCCTGCCCACATGAAGATTTTTAGTGGGGGAGATAGAAAATAAACAACATACGTAAGAAAAGTAGTATAGGAATTATGTAATGACCAAGAGAGATAAGGAGAAAAAATAGATAAACCGGGGAAAGAGGATGTAAAGTGTAGGTGGGGGAGGAACAGAGGAATTTTTTTTCAAAACCAAGAGGCCCTCAATGGCTCTCCCCCATTGAAAGGTCCCATACACGAGACCAAGGGTCCACAAACATTTTCTGTAAGGAGCCAGTAGTACATATTTTTGGCTTTATGGGTTCTCTGTTGCATCTACTCAACTCTGATGTTGTAACATGAAAATAGCCATAGACAATATGTAAATGTTTGAGCATGGGTGTGTTCCAATAAAACTTTATTTAAAACAATCAGACAGTGGGCCAGATTTGTCCTGAGGGCCATAGTCTTCCTATCCCTGCCCTAGACTTTTGAGATAGGGAGAGGATGGGGTTCAAGATTCATCCTGCTTTATGAGCTCCTACAATGTGCTGCACCATGTGTTAGCCACTGCAGACACAAAGGTGAATGCAGGGCAGCTGAACCAGCCTAGAAGGAGGCAGAAGTTGAAAACAATTACTAGCTGGTAGCTATGATGTACAGGGTTCATCTAATGCTCACAGCAAGCCCTGCGAGATACAAGCTATCGTGTTGAGTCTATTTAGACGTTGAGACTGAGATTTCAGGACTTGTGTACATCGCACAGCCAGGAGGTGGCAGGGCTAGGGTTTTAATCCAGGACCACATACCCCCAAGCCCTGCCCATCCTTCTCACTAGACCTTCAGGGCTCCTGCCTGGACCATGTGCTTGGAGAGCCCTCATCCAGGCTGCGAGAGAGCCAGGATTTGAGTGCAAGTGTGTCTGCCTCTACAGCCTCAGTTCTGTGCAGGGACATCTGTGCCTTGCTTGGGACAAGAAGTGGTAGCTATTCCTGGCTGGCAAGGAGGCCCTTGAGGCAATCCTGTCTTTGCTGTCCTGGGGACTTGCCATGTGGTCAGAGCTGAGAGCATAGGGCAGCCAGATCAGTGGTAGCCAAGGGGATAGAGTAAGGGGTGACCAAAAGAATGCTAATGACATGGATAAGTAGAGCTATAGGTAGAAGGCACTTTGGGACCCAGGGACAGAGGAGTCTAGAGTGGGGTCCTTCACGGTCCAGTACACATTTTAAAAATTAAAATAATGTGGGTTTTGGTGTCAGACTTAGATCACAATTCTAGGCCTGCCTCTTCTGTCAGACTGTTCAGACCTTGAGCAATCATGGAACCACTCTGAGCCTCAGTTTCTTCATCTGCAAATGGCGATAACAACTGTAACTTCCCAGCGTTTTCATGAGGGGTAATGAGCGGGTGTATCTGCAGAGTGGCTGACACAAAGTAGGTATTTTATAAATAGCAGCTATTATTCCTCACCTCCTGAGCTGACAAAAATGCTTCTCTAGAATTCCTTTTTACCTTTCTGTAGTAAAGCAGCACCCAACAACTTCAGTGTCTGCTTTCTGAAAAGATATTAAGAGTTGCTGTATGTTCATGGGTTAATTTACCTCCAGGCAGGTGATGGGCACAGTAATTGTTTTGAACAGAGACATTTTAGTGTAGTTCTTGAAAAGGCACTAAGACGTTTACCAACCATTCTGGCAGAGAGAGAGTACTTAACTATTTCACTTCACCTGTGTGAGTGTCACAGAGGCGGGTTCCTCCTGGGCTGGTCCCTGTGTGCAAACACTCCAGAACACTTGGGCTTTTCACGTCCATCCTATTTCTCTCCATTCCAGCATATTTAAATCCTACACCTCTTCTTCAAGGTCCGTGTCATACATTAGCTCCCACTGAAAGACTTCTCTGATTCTTTCCACCTGCAGGAATGTCCCTTTCTCCAATTCTCACTGCAGTCACTTTGTTATCATGGGCAGGAGCAAATGTGTCTTAAGGATGTTTCTTTTTCATTGCAGTGTTCCCCATGGTGCCCTAGCACGCACAGTGAACCCCCAGTAAATGTATGTGGAATGAGTGAAAAAACAAGATGAAATTGACATAACAGCTAAAGTCAACAGATGATCTGTTCTTAAAAAAAAAAAAAAAAGTAACAATTTTTAGATAATTCCAGACCCTGTACCTTCCTTGCTTCCGTAGCTTTAAGGCAACCTTTGCTCCTGTTCAGCATCTGTGACCTGAACAAGCCACTTCACTTTTTCTAAGTCTCAGTTTCCTAATTTGTAAAGTGGAGATTAAAAATGCATTCCTCACAGAGACCTTGCAAGGATTCAATGAGGCAAAGTTTGGAAAATGCCTAGCACTTAGCAGGTTTTCAACCAAAGTAAGAAACTGCCTTCTTTTCTGAAATGCATACACCTTTTCACATCAGAGGCTGTTGGAAATCAAATATCATTGCCTCAATACATTTAAAGAGGAATTTGAAATGATGATATCAAGAGAGACTCGAAAAGCATTTTATGTAATTCATCAGTCACTTCAAATAAAAATGAAGAAAAATAGGAATAGAAGGAAGCCATTTAAAGATGATAAGTATCAATTACCAAAAGCTGACAGCAAATATGTTGACAGGTGAAAATAGAACGCATTACCATAAAGGCAAGTCAAAGACGGCTGTCCTACTGCTGCTCTTCAGCCAAGGGGAAGACCTTGTGAGAATTCTGATTCCTGGGCCCCACCCCCAGATCGGCTCAGTTCCTTTGGAAGTGTGGCCTGGGAATCTGCATTTTACACACAACTCAGTTTAATATTTTGGATGCTAACTTTGAGAACAACTCCTCTCCTGATCCTCACATCAGCCTGATGTAACTGTCCCTTTCTCAGTGTCCCACCTCTGTACCTGCAGTGCCCTTTTCCTGGAATGCCTACCCACCTTCCATGCCTGGAAAATTCGAGTATCTTTATTTGTTTTTAATTTTATTGAAGTATAGTTAATTTACAATGTTGTGTTGATTTCTTCTGTATAGCAAATGTCTCAGTTGTACATATATATATATATTCTTTTTCATATTCTTTTCCATTATAGTTTGTCACAGGATACTGAATATAGTTCCCTGTGCTATACAGTAGGACCTTGTTGTTTATCCATCCTATATTAATAGTTTGCCTCTGTGAGTCCCAAACTCCCAGTCCATCGCTCCCCAGCCCCTCTCCCCCTTGGCAACCAAAAGGCTGTTCTCTATGTCTGTAAGTCTGTTTTTGTTTTGTAGATATGTTGATTTGTATCGTATTTGAGATTCCACATATAAGTGATATCATATGGTATTTGTCTTTCTCTGTCTGACTTACTTCACTTAGTATGATAATCTCTAGGTCTATCGATGTTGCTGCAAATGGCATTATTTCATTCTTTTTGATGGCTGAGTAATATTCTATTGTATATATGTACCATATCTTCTTTATTCATTCATCTGTAGATGGACATTTAGGTTGTTTCCATGTCTTGGCTATTGTGAATAGTGCTGCTGTGAACATAGGGGTGCATGTATCTTTTCGAATTATAGCTTGTCTAGGTATGTGCCCAGGAGTGGGATTGCTGGATCATATGGTAATTCTATTTTTAGTTTTTTTAGGAACCTCCATACTGTTTTCCATAGTGGCCGCACTAGTATCTTTTTTTTTTTTTAACATCTTTATTGGAGTATAATTGCTTTACAATGGTGTGTTAGTTTCTGCTGTATAACAAAGTGAATCAGCTATATGCATACGTATATCCCCATATCCCCACCCTCTTGCGTCTCCCTCCCACCCTCCTTATCCCACCCCTCTAGGTGTTCGCAAAGCACTGAGCTGATCTTCCTGTGCTATGCGGCTGCTTCCCACTAGCTATCTATTTTACATTTGGTAGTGTATATATGTCCATGCCACTCTCTCACTTCGTCCCAGCTTACCCTTCCCCCTCCCCTTGTCCTCAAGTCCATTCTCTACGTCTGTGTCTTTATTCCTGTCCTGCCCCTAGTTTCTTCAGAACCATTTTTTTTTGGCTGAGTTGGGTCTTTGTTGCCGTGCACAGGCTTTCTCTAGTTGCAGCAAGCGGGGCTACTCTTTGTTGCAGTGTGCGGGTTCTCATTGCAGTGGCTTCTCTTGTTGTGGAGCATGGGCTCTAGGCATGTGGGCTTCAGTAGTTGTGGCATGTGGGCTCAGTAGTTGCGGCACGCGGGCTCTAGAGCGCAGGCTTAGTAGTTGTGGCGCACAGGCTTAGTTGCTCTGTGGCATGTGGGATCTTCCCGGACCAGGGATGGAACCTGTGTCCCCTGCATTGGCAGGCGGATTCTCAACCACTGCACCACCAGGGAAGTCCTGAAAGGTGTGTGATTGTAAATGCTTCTATTCTGTAAATACATCTGAGCTTTATAAAGAAGTTAAAAGAGTGGGGGAATTCTCTGCTGACAGAGAGGCACGACCTAGTGAAATAGGGTTGGAAAGAGAAGTTTCTGTGGACAGTGTTGTGTTGTGCTACTCAGATCTCCCTTCAAGAATGGACTTACCGCCCCCCCCCCCAGTTGCTAGAACTGCTGCTGGCAGGCAGCCAGCCTCTTGGGACTTCTTGATCTTCAGAGCTGCCTCACCCAAGGTCTTCCAATAGCTGGTCAATAGCTGACTTTTACAGGGGTGTAAAAATCCAGCGTCAGAGCTTCCCATGGGGCTGGCTTAAACCATCACTGCAGCTACATCTCCATTCAGCTTCCCCTTCTGCCCACTTTTCCTCCTTTTCTTCCTTTCCCTCACTTTCTCTCCCTTTCCCCTCCCCTCTCTTCCCCTACTCTCCCCTCCCCTCCTCTTCCCTTCTCTCCCCTAACCTCCCCTCCCTTCCCTTTCCTGCCCTTCCCTCCCCTTCCCTTCCACAGATGTTGTCTCCAGAAGCTCCTCCTAACATATCCCCTACATGTCAATCTCTGTCTCAGAGTCGAATTTCCAGGAACCCAACCTGTGACACCCCCATTCAATTTGGTCACTGGAGACAAGTTAATCTGAGTATGTGTATGCCCCCCCGCCCGCCCTTGAACATGCATACTTCATTGCCTACGGACACTTTGTATACAAACTAATTGGGTCACCACTTTGTTAACCACTGATGATAAGTAAACTCTAAAAAGTCCTTCCTTAGGCAATCATTCATTCACAGGCATTTGCTCCTCACCCGTGCCTTTGCTGGGCAGGAGGGCAGTGAGCATCTAAATACATAGCTCCTGCCTAGGGGAGCTCACGGTGTATCCCAGAAGAGGGTAGTAAGATCCTGTTGCTGAACCAGCCAGAGGAGAGAACTAGGGTCAGAAGTGCCCCCTTAAAAATGTGTCACCAGGGCAGGAACGGATTTAGTTCTGAAAGCACTTGCCTTCAGCAAACGTCCCCAAACTGAGAATGACTCTTGTAGCTAGGGCTGTAGCGAAGATGGAATGCTGAGATGCACAAAGTGGAAAATGCCTTTCTAAGTGTTTTGGCAGAGTGCTTTTAATGGAAGGAAGTGCTTTAGTTATAGCTTTGCAATGTTGATGATGGTGATAATGATTACATCTTGTTTGTATATACAGCTTTATCTCTTCCAAAGTGCTTTTCCACTTATTACCTAGTTGTCTGGTTGGGCTTGGAGGTACTTAGCAAGATAGCAGACAGGTTTAAAGGCGTGCCGTGTAGGAAAGAGCCCTGGGCATTCTGGCTCCACAGTTTCAGTTAAGTCACTTAACTCCATCTCAACCTCAGTTTCTCATCTGTAAAATGGGGGTAATAACGCCTGCATTTCAGAACAGCCGTGATGTTTAAATGACATACTCTTTCATTCATGAGCATCTATTGAGCAATTCCTTTGTGCTGAGCACTGAGCTAGGTGTTAAGTGTTTAAAAAGAAATACCTTTCTCTCAAGGAGCTTAAAAGGTGACTTGGACATGTTAACAGTTATAAAATAATGTTGTAAATACACGAAAGAGGAGCAGTGAAGACATGACAAAGAAAAGGAAGTCACTGATTCAGCTTGGAGAAAAGATACCGTGGGCTAAAGGGCCAAAAAGGATGCCTGGTATAGGGCAGAGGCAAGATGTTTTACTGAAGAAATAACACATTCACCCACTTTTCTCCTTGGCCTCATTATCTTGAAGTACACGCGCGCGCACACACACACACACACACACACACACATTCTATAACTAGGAAGGTGACATGCTAGGAAAAACTTGGAAAGTAAAAAAGAAAAAGAGGAAGAAAGGACTGGAGTAGGAAGGGGAAGGTTTGAATCCCAGTTCCACTGCTTAGCAACTATGAGTCCTAAGCGCTCCAGGTCTCAGTTTCCCATCTGTAAAATGGGAATGATAGTGCTCAATTCATGGAATTATCTTAAGAAATTAAAAAATATAATGTCCATGCCATTTTGTTTTCATTTCACTTGCATTTCATTAGATTGTCATCTATCAAATGGTAGAACTAAGCTAGAACGTAGCAGTGGTTGGGTGTGTCGGGGATGGGGGAAGATAGAGTTTTCTAACTTCCAAACGTAAGTTAATGAAAGAAGAATTTGCCAAATAGAATGAAGTAGGGTAATTGTAGATGGTGGTTCTTAAACTTACAGAAATTCTCCTCTGAGCAATTGGATAGGACACCCCTCCTCCTGGTTTCCATCCCTGCTGATTTCAGTGAGGGATCAGAGTCAGCTATTGATTCTGGCAAAAAAACCACACGGGTAGACAATGTCATTTTAACACAAGAAGATTTTATAGGCCAGTGAGAAGAGAAAAGGCTGGAGTTGAAACTAGAAGGGCTGTCACGATATTTCTAAATATAGGGGCTGGGGGACAGGCTTGTGCTTTATGATGTGGCTGCCAAAACCTGCCTTAAAAGAGGCACGGGGGCTTCCCTGGGGGCGCAGTGGTTGAGAGTCTGCCTGCCAATGCAGGGGGCACGGGTTCGAGCCCTGGTCTGGGAAGATCCCACATGCCGCGGAGCAACTGGGCCGGTGAGCCACAGCTACTGAGCCTGCGCGTCTGGAGCCTGTGCTCCACAACAAGAGAGGCCACGACAGTGAGAGGCCCGCGCACCGCGATGAAGAGTGGCCCCCGCTTGCCGCAACTAGAGAAAGCCCTCGCACAGAAACGAAGACCCAACACAGCCAAAAAAAAAAAAAAAAAAAAAAAAAAAAATATATATATATATATATATAAATAAATAAAGAAGATTACTATTAAAAGAGGCATGGTTCTCCAAATGGAGAAGAAGCTACTCTACTCTGGACAGTCTCTTCGGGAATGTTGCCTCCTTCCTGGGAACAGAGCTCAGAGGAACTGGAGTATGTTTAAGGAGAGCAGTCAAAGAGGGAGGGGAGCACAGGCCAGAACCTATAAAGAAAGATTAGAGGGCTTCCCTGGTGGCGCAGTGGTTGAGAATCTGCCTGCCAATGCAGGGTACACGGGTTCGAGCCCTGGTCTGGGAAGATCCCACATGCCGTGGAGCAACTAGGCCCGTGAGCCACAACTACTGAGCCTGCGCGTCTGGAGCCTGTGCTCCGCAACAAGAGAGGCCGCGATAGTGAGAGGCCCGCGCACCGCGATGAAGAGTGGCCCCCGCTTGCCGCAACTGGAGAAAGCCCTCGCACAGAAACGAAGACCCAACACAGCCATTAATTAATTAATTAATTAATTTAAAAAAAATATTAGAGAACTGATTTCACTGGTCTCAAGTGGTACCTAGACATTTTAAAAGTTCCCCAGATTATTCTAATATGAAACTATTGTTGAGAACCACTCGTATGGGAGAGTTTGAGAATCCGGGGTCCTGGAAGATAGGCATTTGGAAGATTAGCATGAGGGCTTGGTCTGGCCACCTAACCCAGAACCTCAGATGAGAGTTTGACCCCACGGGATCATCAAATAGACACACGTCTGGTTAAAATGTTGGAACCTGAGTGTGGAGGGCAGAGTCTGTAGAAGACAACACGCTATTTGATGACACCGCTTCCTCCCTATAGATATTGAGGTAGACAGTCCTTATGCTGTTCTTAAGTACGTAGAAGCCATTTAATAAATGGCAAAAATGCCCCAGGCACACTTAAAAATAGCATTTAATTTCTCATAACAATTACTCCTCATACTGGCGTATGGTGGAGTAAAGACCCCTCAGCCACAATCAATCTCCTGAGAAATACTTGTTCATTAGCATTCTCTTCATTAATGAAACCTCAAGAAGCTCAATACTTCTTATGAAATATTTTTATCAGAATTAAAGAACATTGGGTGAGCTTCTTTCTGGGGCAATTTTTTTGTTTGTTTAAATTTTTATTGAAATATAGTTGATTTACAATATTGTGTTAGTTTCAGGTATACAGAAGAGTGATTCAGTTATACATATATATAAATATATATATTCTTTTTTTCTTCCATTGTAGCTTATTACAAGATATTGAGTAGAGTTCTGTGTGCTATACAGTAGGTCCTAGTTGGTTACCTATTTCATATATAGTAGTGTATATATTTTAATCCCAAACTCCTAATTTATCCTGTCCCCTCCCCTTTGGTAACTACAAGTTTGTTTTCTATGTCTGTGAGTCTATTTCTGTTTTGTAAATAAGTTCATTTCTGGAGCAGTTTTTCCTTTCAATGCCTTTGAACCACTGTGCAGAACATTCTAAGTGGGAATTATTGGGCATATTACAGCCACCCATGTTTTTTAAGGGGAAAAATTGAAAGATTAGTGTGGCCAATACCCTGTTTTTACTGGGAGGGTTTAATTTTTTTTTTAATTTTTATTGGAGTATAGTTGCTTTACAATATTGTGTTAGTTTATACTGTCCAGCAAAGTGAATCAGCTATATGTATGCATATATCCCCTCTTTTTTGGATTTCCTTCTCATTTAGGTCACCACAGAGCACTGAGTAGATGGGAGGATTTAATTTTTGTAAAGAGTGAAAATATGGTTTCATTAAGGTTATAAACCAAGTTGAAGCCTCAGGATTAAAGAAGGCTTGTTTTGTTTTGGAAAACAGCTTAATGACAATGCACTTTTCTAGAAACGGAGAAAAGCTAAGACTGCCTATACTTTATTTCACTTTTTTCTTGCTTCCCTGTGTCATTTATTATCTGGACATCTACTGATGAGAGAGAGAACTTCTGGTGAAAAATCTAACCTCAGATATGGTTGATGTGGGATTTCATATATTCTTTTGTCTTATCTTTGCTTTACACAGCAAAACTACCATGAAAATGTGGGATCTAAGGTTTTTCCAGGAGATCCATGGCTGATTCAAAGTGTATACATCTACTATATTGCTGTGCAGGTGTCTTCCGGCCATCTAGGTTGGGGGCAATTTGCTCAATAAATCATACTTCTGTAATCTCATCTCCCACTCCTTAAGGGTTTTAAACAGCACTTTGCATTAGCTCTGAATGGTGAGGAAAATAATACTTAAAACCTAGGAGCAGCGCTGTAGTGAAAGAGCGTGGACTGCACTTGGATTTGAATCCTGGACCCTGCTACTTTCTAACCTGACTTCTCTGAGCCTCTGTTTCCGCATCTTATAAAAGCGGGACAATAATACCAAATTTGGAGGGTTGCTATGGGGATTTACCAGGATCACATAAGATAATACAATGCATGTACAACATCTGGTTCTGTGTCTGGTGCCTTGTAGATGCTCGGTACATTGTAGTTATTATTATTATTGCATTTTGTTTTCTATTATTATGTCCACTCATGTTTCTGCAGTTTACAAAGTAGTTTCATGTAGATATCTCATGAAATTTTTTGAGTCACTCCAGTGAGGAAATGTCATTTTAAGTGTAAGGACATGAAGGCTCACCAAATTGACCAAGGCACAGGCTACCTAAAGAAAGAAATCCATGGAACAGAGAGTTGCCAATTACTGGTGCTGTGTTCTTATCATGGGTTGGGAGGTGGGTGTGACGAGAATTCTGAAGGAGGTTACTTTATAAGGCAGCAAAACTGATAAGAATTATACCCTCTCAGACCTGGTGAGATAAAAGATGAATAAGGTCCAGAGTTGGTCCCTACCTGAAAGTGTATAACCATTGCTCCAAATTGTAATGCGAGGGGCGGGGGGTGGAAACCTGTACCAAGCACTTCATTCCATTTAATACACTCACTATATAAAAGGGACAAGAGTCAAGCAGGAACAGGATCATGCATCTTTTTACAATCGTATGACTTTTATATCCTGCACTGGAGAAAAAAGGACCGAGATTAAAGAGAGGATGGGGTTAGGGCTGTTTTTGTGACTCTTTTTATAAATAGGCCTCTTGAGTCTCACTTTTAATTTTACAGAGCAACCCTTTGTCTCTTAACATGTCTTTGTTTAAAATGTCTATGCCAGACATAGAGAAATAATTTTATTTAAAAATGTACCCAACGATTATGATATTTAATATGACAACAGGTGTCGGGTTTCATTTTCTGAACAGTGAAGGTTTGAAGGCTTTTTTTCCCCCTTCTTTCTTTAAGAATAAATGTGCAATAGTATTTTAGAATCAGCTTGTGGATGTCTGCAAGAAATCCTACTGGGTTTTGATTGGGCTTGCATTGAATCTGTAGATCAGTTTGGTGAGATCTGTCATCTTAACAATATTGAGCCATCTGGCCCGGGAACATGGTATGTCTCTTCATTTGTGTGGGTCTACTTTGGTTTCTTTCATCACCCTCTTGTAGTTTTTGGCATGCAGGTCCCATGCATATTTTGGTGGATTTATACCTGAATGTTTCTTCTGTGTGTGTGCTGTTGTAAATGGTACTGTTCTTTTTATTTCATATTCGAATTGCTTGTTGTCAATATATAGTAATGAGACTGACATTTGTATATAAAAAATAAATGTACATAGAAACAAACCAAAAAAGACAAGAAAAGAGAGGTCTCGGGTGGAGAAATAGTAACTTACTTCACAAACACAAGGCTGTTGCATGAAAGATGGAGTAGGCTAACCCAGGCCGGGTACTTAGCAAAGTACCCAACACATGTTCAAAGTATTAGTTCTTGCCTTGTCATGTTCTGTATTGCTCTAAAAGCCAGACTCTGTTCAGAGGAGGTTATGGGACTTATATTTGTGTGATAGTTAAGATGTTAAGACTTAGTTTTAAGCACACCTGGGTTTGGGTCTGGCTCTGCCATATACTAAGTATGTAGTCCTGAGCGCGTTTCTCCCCTTCTCTGGTCTTCTGTTTCCTACACTGCAATATGAGGATGCTACAAGATAAGGCGGTAGCCCCACTGTGCCAGGGCACACGGTGCCTGGCGCCTAGCAAATGCTCAGGGAGCATTAGCTATTCTCGTTGTTTTAGTTGTTAAGTTTACAAGAAGGAAGATGCTGGAGAAGCATGAAGAGGCACTTTCTAACAATGCCTGTCCAACAGTAGAACAGGTTGAATGTGACATAGTGAGCCTCCCATCACCAGAGGATGGACCACCCCCTGTATAGGATGCCACAGGGGAAGTCAGGCTTGCCGAGGGTTTTCCCCTGGGTTGAGGAATTACGATACCATCATCACCCCCACCTTCGCCCATGGTGGCATTAGAAGCAAGTGGTAGCCATTCTGGGTCTCCCCAGAGTCACCTAAGACACTTGACCCACAGACACAAAGAGCTTGGAGCAGAAGCCAGAAACAGTACCCGTGAAAAAAACAAATGCAGACCAGACATACCTTTCCATCAGCTGCAGTTTATGACTGCACACTAAATTCAGCTGCTTTCTTTAGGAGGCTGGTGTTGAGACCCTTCACCTCCAGCCCAGTGCCATCCATACTGGCTTTCCCCAGGAGTACAGACAGACCAGGCACCTTCCTAGTGTTCACTAATTAATCTATCTCATGCTTGTGATTTTACAGTGCTTAAGTGCTGGAGCATTTCTGTCTATTCTTCTCCCCGCAAAGCACCTCACGTTGCATCAAGACCATGAATCTCCATCGCAAATGCCGTCTGTCTTGGGCAGCCAGCTGGCTGGCTGTCGTCTTGCTGGCACTGCCTCTTACAGCCAGAGTAACACATCCATTCATTTATCCTTAATGACATTTTGACATTCCAATCAATTCATCAGATGTTCCTTCTGCGAGACTTCTCCCCCACGGCCAGGCCAGGGTTCCAGGCCACTCTCGATGCATAATGCATGAGACCAGTGCACTGCTCAGTACCCTCTGACAGACGGACACATCTGCTATTCGAAAACTGTGTGTTCCTAACAGCCCTGGCTCCCTGAGTGATCCACGCCGCTGCCTTCAGAGCCATTTTCTTCTATGCTTCCAGCTGGCTGAGCTCAGAGGAAACTGTCCAGTTCAAGGAGATATGGTCTAGTTCAGAAACATACATGCAACAGTGCTATGGGGGGTTGGGAGAGTAAGAGTGTGCCAAACCCCTGCCTGACTCCAGGATTTAGAGTAGCCTGAATTCCACTAATTCAGGTGGAAGATGGAACTATGACAAAGCTAACATCTTGAATTTCATTACCCTGCTGCTACTTAAAAATAATGATCGTAAAGACATTCTGATAACAATAATGGATATCAAAGAAGAAAGGAAAATTATCCTTAATACCTTCAATCTAACACATCAGCTTAGATATACTTTCTCCTAGTGATAATCACAATGTAGACACAGTTTTATTTTCCAGGTTTTTTTTTTTTTTTAACTTAATGTGATCCAGTTAGCACTTTTCTATGTTGTTACGTAGTAATCATTTTTAATGGCACTCCATCATTTTAATAGCTGTATAATATTCCATCCGGGGGACACACCATAATTTACTGAACAGGCCCCCCCCATAGTTAGACAGTCATGAGGCTGTAACCGATCGTTTGCTGTCCAAGAGAAGAAACAGAGCAGGCTGTGGGAGCGAGCAGGGCTCTGCAGGCTGAGGAATGGGGGCCTCAAATCCCACCTGGTCCCTTTACCTGTTTTAGGAGTTTAGGATTAACCCTCTGGGCCTCGGATTCCTCATATATAAAAGAAAAGAAATAATCACCACTTCATAGTGTTGCTGTGAGGATTACAGAAGGTAATCTTTGAAGGTACCTAACGCATGGTAGTATTTACTAACTGGTAAACTATTACGTTCATGTGTATATACCAGTGGTTCTCAATCAGGCAGAGGGCAGTTCTGCCCACCCCCCGCCCCTGGGACATTGGGCAATGTCTGAAGACATTTTTGATTGTCACAGCTGGGAGTGGGAGGAGCCACTGGAACCTGTTAGATGGAGGCCAAGGATGCAGCTGAATGTCCTGCAGTGCACAGCCTGCACAGCAAAGAGTCATCCTGCCCAAAATGTCAGTAGTGCCACCGTTGAGAACGCCTGGCATATACGAAGCTGGGTTTTCCAGTATTATCTACATAATGTATGTATTCTCCTCTTTTACTATTATTTTATTAGGATAAAGTCCCAGGAAAATGGGAATCCTCGATTAAAGGGTATATTATGCTTACTGGCAGTTTTAGGAGAAATGGGATGGGGTGGGTGATGGGAATAAGGTTTCAGGTGACCAATGGTGAAAAGACAGCAGATAAATAGCACGTGTTCCCCAATGGGGCAGGAGATGACATCCCACAGACCAGTAGTTCTCCAAGGATAGTCCCAGCATCTCCTAGGGAGTTGGAAATGCAAATTTTCAGGCCTTAACCTCGTACTCACCAAATCAGAAACTCTGAGAGTGGAGCCCAACAATCCCTGTTTTAACATGCTTCCTAGGTGCTTCTGATGTACCCTCAGGTTTGAGAATCACTGCCATGCACCACCTGCAGCAAAAGGCCAACTTGTAGAATAGCAAGCAGGACCCGTTCAAGTCCAACACTTTGTGCAGAAGTAGATTAAAAGTGTCAAGCCTAAGTCATGAGGATGCTGAAATATGGAATGGAGTAATGATAAATGAATTAAAAGTGCCATCCATTCATGCATTTCATCAGTAAACAGTTTTAAAGCTTTTACAACGTGGTGCCAAGTGCTGAACTAGATGCTAGAGGAAATACATATATGAACTAATATGCATTATGCAAATTGTTATGATGAGGGGCGATGAGAGTGGGCAGGCAAATGACTAGGATATAACAGAAGTAAGGCATGTCCTGTAAGGGAGAGGTCAGAAAATGCCTCCTGGAAGAAGTGGTGTTTGAGATGGAACTTGAAGGATTTGTGATTATCCGTTAATACATTAATTCAACAAGTGTGTACTGAGTACCTGCTTGTGCCCAAAACTGCGCAAGGCCCTATCTGTGCAAGGCACTGTCTGTGCAAGGCCCTATCTTCACAAGGTGAACAAGGCCGGCATGGACCTTGCCCCTGCGGTTACAGTCTAGCAGCGGAGATAACCATGGAGACTGACCATCTGGCAAGCAGGAGTGATTTCTGGATGGGGAGTAAAGGTCTGGGGTGGGCTGGGGGTAAAAGAGAGAGCACCCCTGGGAGCCCTGGGCTGAGATCTGAGAAGAGGTGCGGGTACAGGGGTGTGAAATGCAGAAGGAGGTTGGCTGAGCTGGGGAAGGAACACAGAACCTCGGTGATCAGGAGAGACTGCTTGGAAGAGGTTGCTTGGGATAAAGTTTGGAAGATGAGAGCCATCAGTTCACCCATGCACAGGCTAGATGTGAAAAGCAGGCAGACCATCGACGGGTGTCCAAGAGGGCATAAGAAACAAGAGGCAGGGCTTCCCTGGTGGCGCAGTGGTTGAGAGTCTGCCTGCCAATGCAGGGGACACGGGTTTGAGCCCTGGTCTGGGAAGATCCCACATGCCACGGAGCAACTAGGCCCATGAGCCACAACTACTGAGCCTGCGCGTCTGGAGCCTGTGCTCCGCAACAAGAGAGGCCGCGATAGTGAGAAGCCCGCGCACCGCGATGAAGAGTGGCCCCCACTTGCCGCAACTGGAGAAAGCCCTCGCACAGAAATGAAGACCCAACACAGCCAAAAATAAAGAAAGAAAGAAAGAAAATTTAAAAAAGAAAAGAAAAGAAACAAGAGGCAGAGTTCAGCTCAGCCTCAGCTCAGAGACTAATCCTCATATAGGGACCTAGAAGGGGCTGCCTGAAGAGGTGATGAGTCCTTGTCTCTGGAGTTGGACAGTCACGGGGGTGGAGAGGGGGACATCCACTTGCTGGGGGTGTTGCAAGGGGTCTCCCAGCTGGGGTGGGAGAATGACTTTCCAGCCCAGAGAATCCAAGATTCTGTAACTTGTAATGGCCTGAAACTGAGGGTTAGAGAGTGACTGGGAGAAAAGTATCTGTCCAAGTATCTGGCTTGGTTTATGGTTGAATAAGCACAAGGTATGGATGGATCAAAAGGGGCACAGGAAGAAAAAGTATTCAGTAGTCACCTTGGTTCCCTGGCGTGCTCATCTCAGGGAGCAGATCAAACACCAAGTTAAAATTAAAATAAAGCAAGGAAGAAGGAATGCTGATGGCCAGTATGAAGAAGGGGGAGAAAAAGAGATAGCATTTGCTGAGTGTCTGTTATAGGCCAAAGACCATACTAGGGAATTAACACATATTATTTCTAATCATCCTAGTAACTCTGTGAAATAGGGCTTATCAAATACCTTCTACACGTGAGTCTCGTAGAGACGGAGACACAGTCATGATCACATAGCTGGTTAGAACCAGGTTAGCCTGGGGCCAAGGTCCGTGATATTTCCACAACACCAAGAACAGAGGGCATTTCGCCTAGCCCAGGGGTTCAGAGCCCAGTGGTCTGAAAGCTTTCAGGGAAGTTCCCACTGTCTGTGCCATAGATTCTGTCCTCATGTTCCTTTGAAGCATTTATTTCCTTCCCATTGCCTAATATTTAACAAACACTTATATGGAGCTTGTTTGGTAGGTGACAGACCCTATTGTAAGTACTTTAATATTTATAAGTCAGCATCTACTGCAAATGGTTGTTGTGAGAATTCACAATAATTATCCCTATTTAACAGATGAGGAAACTGAGTTACAAAGAGGCTAAGTAAGTGTCCAAGGCTACATAGCCAGTAAACGGTGGAGCCAGGATTTGGACTCAGGCAGTCTTGTTCCAGAGCCAATGCTGTTCCCACTAGGCTCTGCTTGAGGATCTAAGGGGTAGTGTGGCCGTGTACCCAGCAGCAGGAGGGCCTTGCATCTGCCTTAGGTCCTCTGCTATGCAGATTCCCCTGCCCTGCTCCAGAGGATGGTCAGACTGGGTCTGACTCTGTCCTTAGTGGAAAGAGAGCCCATCCAGGCAAGGAAGACAGAGAGGCAACCACAGGCCGAGGAGAGAAGCAGAGGCAGGTGGAGGCACGGACATGGAGAGCAAGACAGCAGAGGGATGGAGGTGTCAGAGGCGGTGGCCAAGGTCCCTTGACCTTTTGAATTGTGATAAGATGTGCTACTGTTGCTTCTGTAACTTTGCCATTCTGGTGGAAGCATGGAGAAGCCCCAAGGTAGGGTGATGGGGGTAGGAGAGGAAGGACCCACCAGTTATCTTCCAGGATTGGTACCCAACAGAGGTAACGAGCAGACAGGATGTGTAATGCCGAAAGGATGTGAGTGGATGCGAATGTCAGCTTTCTGGCCGCATGTATGTGCTTATATGTGTCACTGTGTGTTTGCCTGGAGAGGCAAGGAGCCAGCTGAGACAGCTTTGGGACAAGGGCATACATGTGTGGGTCCTTGGCTTAGCGTGACATAACAAGGAATCTTAAAGAACATTCAGAGGCCTGACTGCCTGAGTTTGAATCCCAGCTCTATCTCTTTTATTTATTTATTTATTTATTTATTTATTTTTGGCTGCGCTGGGTCTTCATTGCTGCCCGCGGGCTTTCTCTAGTTGCAGCGAGCAGGGGGCTACTCTTCGTTGCAGTGCGCAGGCTTCTCATTGCGGTGGCTTCTCTTGTTGTGGAGCACGGGCTCTAGGCGTGCAGGCTACAGTAGTTGTGGTGCACAGGCTCAGTAGTTGTGGCGCACGGGCTTAGTTGCTCCGCAGCATGTGGGATCTTCCCGGACCAGGGCTTGAACCCGTGTCCCCTGCATTGGCAGGCAGATTCTTAACCACTGTGCCAGCAGGGAAGCCCCCAGCTCTATCTCTTAAAGCATGTGTGGCTTTCGGTGAGTTACTTCAACTCTGCCTCATTCTTTCATCTACAAAATCGGGTTAGTAATACTATCAATCTCCTAGAGTTATTAAGAGAATTCAAGAAGTTAATACATTGTGTTTGTGATAGCCTTAAATAGCGCCTGGGAAGGATTAAGTGCTATATGTGTGTTTATTAAATAAATACAGTAAATTTAGGATTTATTGTTTCATGGTCATTGTATTCATTTCATAGACTGCCACAACAAGGTGATGGTTTAAAACAACTAAATGTATTCTCTCACAGTTCTGGAGGCTGGAAGTCTGAAATCAAGGTGTCAATGGGGGTCAGGCTCCCTTTGAGGCTCTGAGTAGAATCCTTCTTGCCTCTTCGTAGTTGCTGGTCATGGCTGTAAAATCCTCAGCATTCCTTGGCTTGCAGCTGCCTCACTCCATTCTCTGCCTCTGTCCTTACACAGCCCTCTCCCCGTGCGTCTCTGTCCAAATTCCCCTCTCCTTGTAAGAACACCAGTCATACTGGATTAGGGCCGCCTTAACTGGATTACATCTGTAAAGACCCTCTTTCCAAGCCTGCATTGGCCACCAATTTTGCTTCTAGAAAACTTGAGAACAATTGTGGGTTTTCCCTTTTTTCTCTGTATTATAAATATTTTAGTAGATTTTGGGAGAAGTTTTAGAAACCGCTATCTTATTAAGGAAACACTTCATAATTTTTCATATTTTTCTGAAGTTGTATCTCCTTTTTTAACTTGAGGTTGCTGAGAATGGATATGAGTGAACAAAACGAATGGTAATGACTTTTTTCCTGTCATATTAGTAAAATATTTCTAAAGTAAAATATCTAATTCTGTAAAGAGGCAATAAAATTCTTGAGATTATTTTAAAAAAAAAAGACCCTATTTCCAAATAAGGTCACATTCACAGGTACCAGAGGTTAGGACTTCAATATATCTTTTAGGGGAACACAGTTCAACAGGTAACAGTCATTTAAAAAGCATCAGTTCTTGCTGTGGTTCTCAGATGCCGGCTCCCTTCTATATTGAAGTCAATACCAGAAAGTGGAAACGGTGCGTCCCTGGTAACTCGGTGAGGTATTTGGAGACCTGGGGCTGGCACCCAGGTGTCCTGCCTCCTGGTCCTGGTCCTGGTCCTGGTCCTCCACCGTGATACGGACTCTCCAGTAATTCAGATCAGCTGAAGAGTGGGCTCTCAACAATGGGGATATGACACTTCAGCATGCATGAGGATTGCCTGGAGTGCTTATTACGCATCTGGAGTTTCTGATTCATGGCTCAGGGGTGGGGCTGGAGAAACTGCATTTCTAGTATGTTCCCGGGTGAAGCCGATACTGCTGGTCCAGAGACTACTTGGAGAATCAGTGTTCTACATCGGTGGTGCCTAAGCTCGGTGGCACATGACGACCACCTGGAGAGCTTCTAAAAACCCAAATGCCCAGGCTGCACCCTAGACCAATTAAATTAGAATCTCATCAGTAATTTTTAAAGCTCCCCAAATGATTTGTGCAGCCAAGGTTGAGAAGCACGGCTGTAGAATACATCAAAGAATGTTTTTAGAGAAAAGCCATTCTTCAGGGTATCTATTTGAGAGGATTCATATTTAATAAATAATGAGGCCATTTAAATCAACATGGCTGTTTCCTATATTTAAAAGATAACCAGAGAGCATTTATTGAGTGCTTACTGTGTACCATGCACTGGGGAAAATGCTTTGGTAACTACACACCATTTAATCTTAGCAAACACTTTGCCTTCCCTGGGAGCACTGCTGCTACCTGCAGTTCTATAGACAGGAGGAAACTGACATGCAAAGACATGCATAACTTGCAAGAACTCACACAGCTAGTCTGAGATGGAGCCAGGTTTTGATGCCAGGCTGTCTGGCACCAAAGTTGATGTTAACTGCTGTGTCATCCTGCCTCCTGAAAGAAGAGAAAGTGGCGTGTTCTCCTTTTAATCCTGCACTTTTCCGTATCCTCGTTTACACTGTCAACTCTGCTGTGCGGTAGCCCAGCCTCTGCCTCCATTACAGTTATTCTGAGTCAGTGGAGTTTGGATTAATGAGATTTTGCTGCATTCATAAGGGGCTAGAATTGTTACCATGGACTGAACTTGCACTTCTGGTTTTATCCCGAAAGGAGAGGTAGAGGAACGCTGGAACAGGTATCCTGAGCTGGCAGGCAGAAAGCAAGGTTAGGGTCCTGTGGCTTCCACTGATATGCTGCATGACTTGTCTAAGCCCCTCCTCTGTCTGGCCTCAGTTTCTTTTACAAAATAAGAGAATGGTGCAGTTCCCTTCCAGTTTCTGATGTATACATTTAATTAGAGAGTCAATCATGTCAGCATAGAAGTGGCTGTCCGGTCTTCAAAGAGCACAATGCCGGCTTTTAATAGGAGTGGAGTTTCAGCTGTGTTTTCTTTGTCTACCTCCTATGGACTGAGATATCTCTCTGGCTCCAGGGTTCCAACCTTTGTGTTTTCCCAGGAAAGTCTGTCCAGAGATGCCAATGGAGGATGGGTCGGGGAAAACCCTATGGAGAAAGGAAAGAGCGCCTGGTCAGTGTCTCCCCTGGAAAGTGGGCATGGCTCTTCACATCCAGGGAAGAGCCCTGTGGAACCAACACTCTCCCTCAGTTGTCCGGGTCTCCTGTTCTCCACCCACATATTCAAGGGTTTTGCAGGATCCAGATGCTGGAATCCCTACCACCTCTTTCCTAGGTAGTTTCTGAGTCTCTCCGTGAACTCCTCCAATAATAGAGGGCTCATTACTTCCAAAAGCCTAAACAGAGCAGGGGTCATGTCTGGCTTTTCACATCATGGTCTCCTGCTGTCTTAACAGCCACTTCTGTCTAACCATCTACAAAGTAGGTGCTCATTAACTATTTTTCCAACCAATTAATGTGCAAAGAGAAATAAACTACTAACTTTAGGGAGGAGACAAAGACTTCTAAGAGTAGGGGGCCTTTGAGTTGGCCCCTAAAAGGTGAAAAGAAGGTTGCCAAAGAAGAAAACGTGGGAAGGGCAATTCGGCACTAGGCACTTCCAGAAGAGACCCGAGCAGTTCTTCTTTGCTAGAAATTTCTTCCTTGTGTCAAGCCAATGTGGTGGTTCTAATCCTGACCCCTGGGACTGCACAGAGCCAGATGTCACGTGTGTGAAGAGAGCATTCCAGAATATTCCCTCTCCATGAGAAACATCCCTGTTTCAGACACTCTTCCTTCTCCTCTCGTAGCGTGATTCCAGAACCTTTCACAGCCCTTACAGTCCTCTCCGTGGAGCCATTCCACCTGCCACCCTCCCTTATCAAGAGTGGTGCTCAGGATAAACCACGGATGTCATGGTCCATCGTGGGGACATCCCTGGCCACCTACCCTCGCTCAGCTAACCAGCAAAAGTCGGGGGGACCTCCAAGTGATCTGTTAGAAGGAAGAATACCACCAGCCACGTCACATTGTCCCAACCTGTCAGAAGCAGGGAACTTCGGATTGCTGTGTCTTAAGACATTCTTCAGCTCTAGAGGTGACCCAGCAGAGGAATAGATAGGCTTGTACAATGCTGTCTTTTGAACAGCTCTTGGTACCCCCTGCTGGTGAAATTGTGTGACCCAATTGGCAGGAATCTCAGAACAACTGCAGGAAAAAGTTCCAAGTTCGGGAAGTCACAAGTGCTTGAGTCTTGAGGGATCTGAGGACAGCATGAGTTATGCGACCATCCCATATATCACGTGACTATCTTATATAGGTTTTTTAAAAAACATTCTATAGCTATGGCTATTCTGTGGGCTCTGAGGGAAAAAGAAGTCTCTGACTTCTGTGAACATTCCATCAATTATTCAAACAACCCAGGAAGGAAATGCTCAGTTGTTAGACAAAAATAATTCATTAACTAGAAGTATTTCAGGTCACAAACTAATTTCTTGCAGCTTTTTCTTCCTCTTTCCTTGCATATATCTTTTTTTAAGTGGTTATAATTTGTACTCAGAGTAGGATGACAGTCTTTTCTACACTTCAGATTGTAGACTTTTAAACATAAATTTGCACAACAAATTTATTGAGCACTGGCTGTGTGCCAGACACTCAGCAAAAAATTGGAGTAGGTACAGGAAGTCCAAAGAGGTTCACCCAAGAGGTTCTTGCCTTCCTGGGTAGAAAGGTTGAATCACTGCAATTGGATTAGTCAAGTGCTTAGCTGACATGGCAACGAGGCCCTCCTTGATCTCCTGACAGGGTTCAAACCAGCTATTTGCTGCTCTCCCCTAGCTGTATGTATTTCTCCTTCTTGGATTTCATCACCTTTGTGATTTTATATCGATTTATGTATTTACCTGTTTAGTGCCTGTCTTTGCCACTAGTGTCTATGTTCTATGAAGGTCAAGATCATGTCCAGTGTTTGACGCTATGATCTTCTTACATCTAGCAGAGACTGGCACGTGTAGGTGCTAAGTAAATTTGTGTTCAATGGGAGAGTCAACCCGGAAGAGAAAACCACACATCTGTTTAGGGAGCAAGAGGAAACCTCAAAGAAGATGTGACATTTGAATGCCACTGAGGCTTGAAGGATGAAGGGGAGGTGGCCCGGGGAGAAGAATGGGGGCGCACTGAGGAGTAAGGAATACTGAGGAATGGTTAGGACAGGAAGATGAGGTAGTTGGTGTTTCCTAAAAGGAGACACGTGTGGAAAATAAGGCTGAGTTGAAGCCTGGGGCCATAGGTCTTGTCTGCCCCACTCACAAGTTTGGGATGTTCCCCTCTTTTCAGGAAAAAGAGGGAGGGGGATCAACTAAACTCTATGACTATAGGAATGAATATGATTTTTCCTAAATTACTAAGAGGGTTTTTTAGTGATTAAATTTTGAATAAGATCCCAAAAGTACGGTTTTGTGTTTTATTTCCTTCCACATCCTTTCCATTTCCATTTTGTAGCTGAAGCACCTGTCTACATATTTTAAAATTTTACATAGTATCATCGTCACCATGAAAACATAGTGTCAACCATGGGTGAAAAACTAAGGATGTAAAAACCTGAGATTTTTACCACTCAGTTGTCCAGTTTTTAAATATCTATGTTTTAGAGAGGCTCCATTAAAAAAAAGTTTTTATCCAGGGGTTCAGAGCTACCCAAACATTTCTGTAAAATGCCATTTTTCATAGATGGAGCAAGACCTTTTTTTTTTTTTTATTCCTTTGGAAACCAGTGATTTGTGCCTAAGACAACTCTTCGCATATTATCTTACCCTGAATAGAATGAGATTGGTTGGGAGTTCTGGCCTAAGGAAATATCAGAGCCTCCAGTACATGCTCATTTATAGTTTGAAAGTTAATTCTCTTATCGATTTCCTTTTATTTCCTGCTGGGGCAGTGTGAGCAGAACTCAGATGGAGGCAGAGGGTCTGCTGTATATCTTTTCAAATTTATGATTAAGAAGGTCACATATACATTTTTTTAAAATAAATTTATTTATTTTATTTATTTATTTTTGGCTGCGTTGGGTCTTCGTTGCTGCGTGCGGGCTTTCTCTAGTTGCGGCGAGCGGGGGCTGCTCTTCATTGTGGTGCGCGGGCTTCTCATTGCAGTGGCTTCTCTTGTTGCGGAGCACGGGCTCTAGAGCGCAGGCTCAGTAGTTGTGGCTCACGGGTTTAGTTGCTCCGCGGCATGTGGGATCCACGCGGACCAGGGCACGAACCTATGTCCCCTGCGTTGGCAGGCGGTTTCTTAACCACTGCGCCACCAGGGAAGCTCCACATGTACATTTTGAAACACACTCCTTTTTGATAATAAATGAAGAATAAAACTTTGAAATGTCATCAGTAGCAGAATTACTCGTTTTTCTTTCATTTGCGTTCCCCCTGCCTGCTGGCCGATTGCCTGCCAATGGTGAGAAAAGGCGCAAGTGACCGAATGCTTCATTTCCTGTTGTTTTTCTGTCTGCCTGGAATAGTTTCACTAGTGGAGCAGCATGTTTGTGGCCAAAGCATTTTAACCAAAAGATGCACTTCTGTTCCTGAGCGCCCTTCTTTCCCCTGGCAAATTTTAAAACAAAAACAAAAACAAAAACAAAAAAGAAGAGGAATTCCATTTTAGGCTGCATTTGTCTTCAAATAGACAAAAGCTCTTCTCTTCCTGGATCCAGATTCACTCTCCACGCTTCTCTACTCTGCTGTCTGCTTACAGAGCAAGATCTAAATGGATGCCATGCCTTTGGCTTCCAGTTGGGTTCAGCTAATGTGAGCCGCTCTAGGAGGTCAGACGGGGGAGGGAGGATGTAGTCAGGGAATCTGTGCCTCTGGGTCCCTCCCTGTGGGGGTCATTCAGGACTGGCTGGATCCCTTGGGAGAAGTTCACTGCTTCTCTACAGGTGGCCTCCTCTTCACAATGCCTTTTGGGTTCTGGTTGCTGCTTCCTCTTGCTTGTCCCTCTGGACCCACAGGTGATGAACAGCTCTCCTGTCACTGTATTATACCTTGGGTTCCCCTTATACCCTTCTCACTTTGTCAGTAGTCCTTTTATACATTTTCTCCCCTCACTTGAGTGTACCATCTGCCATTCTTCTGTGCGGTCTACAGCTAGAGCAACTCCATGTGAAGGAAAACACCATCAAACTAGAAGTGATCCTACATGAAAGCTTCTAAAATACTGCTAAGTCTAGGTTTACCCTTGCATTTAATACCTCCTCTGACAGGGGGATCATTACCTCTTGAAACTGCCTGTTTCATTATCAGATGGGCTCACCTTTGGATATTTCCTAGGTGGTGCTGAATTTGACCTCTCTGGGACATCACGGAAACATGTCCTTTCCGTGTTGAAATAGGAGTGACCAAGATTGGATTGGAAGCCAAGTCCTGTGAAAAATGGAGCAAGAGACCTGGAAGAATTTACCCTCCAGATATTTAATGTGCAACCCATAGCCTTGCCTATCATAGGAACAAAATTACTATATTTAGGTACATAAATGTTGGGTAAACTCAGAGGGACCAGGTTGTTTATTTAGAAATGTTTGAAAAACTGTCATATGCAAGTGGGGTTAGTCATATTTTTATATCTCTGACAATAAATCTGAGACCCAGTAGTTGACATTTAAAGGGAGAAGATTTCAAATCCATACAAAGAACTTTTTAACCTTCAGCCTCCCAGTGAGGTGCCAAAGTCTCCATCACTTGATATAATCCAGGGAGGATGGGATTCCACAGCGGGACTGTTGGACCAGTGGTGATGATACAAAAACAAGAACAGCAGCTGCCACGTGTTAAACATTCACTGTGTGTCAGGCACTGTGCTCCGAACACATTATCTCACTTAATCCTCATTTAATCCCTATGAGGTTGGCCTGTTAAGTTCAGAACTTACTGAGGTTGAGGAACTTGCCCTGTATCATGCAGCCACAGGCTATGGAGGTAGGATATGGACCCAGGTCTGCCTGATGCCAACGCTGATGGTTTCAACCTCCAGTGGTTGGTGTCAGAATCACCCGGGGAACTTGGTGGCCAGGCAAAGGTCTAGTGCCTGTCCTACTTGGATGAATCTAGGATCTGTGTGCTTTTTCAGCTCTCTAAATGATTCTGATTTACACGAGTTTGAACATCACTGCTGTACTTCGTCGTCATCACCATCATCGACGTCATCATCATCATTCCAAATGCCCATCTGGTTCTGAGGGTCACTGTGGGAATAACTGTGCATCAAGTTCTGCTTTAACCTTTATCCTTTTGAGCTATAAGACTAACTCACCTCCACCCTTACCTGCTGCCCTCACCAGCCCCTACTTCAATCTACCTTTGTTTGGTGGGCTATTTCACGAGCTCAGTCCCTGAGAAAGGCCAGACTCCATTCTGAATCTCATTCAGAGCCCTGGGAACAGAAAGGTCCCCTACCTCTTCTTCCCTTTCAAGGGAGAGTAAGGAAAGCGTTGTGCAAATCTCATTATTTCCCATTTTAAGCTCAAGTAAAGAACACACCCATTGCTGAGGATGAGGCAGGATAAATGTCGTATTTCTGAACAAATGGAGTCCTTTAACAGTTTCAGGAAGACTTAGGTTTATTCCACCTTGACCTTGGAGGACCTGCCTTGACTCTGTTTCTGGAAAATGGACCAGGTTTGGGGGTTGAGGATGATGAGTGGGGAAAAAGAACAGTCTGATCTTCCAGTGCTTGGATGCAACTGTCACCATCTGACTGTGATTTTTTTTCCCCTTGCACATGTCCCAAAGGAAGCTGGCCAAGAAGCAGAAGGAGACACAGAGTGGAGCGCAGAGGGAGATGGGGCCCGTGGCCTCGGCCGACAAACCCGCCACCAAGCTCAGCACCAGCCGCAACGACGAAGGCTTCTCCTCTAGCTCACAGGACGTTAATGGATTCAGTAAGTTGAGCCAACTAAGGGGAAGGGGACGTCCGTACCAGCTTGACCCTGGTACCTCTGCTGTTGACCCCTCACAGTGTCAGGTGCTAAAGGACATGGTGTCTGACTGCTTCCCTGGGGTGGTCCAGGATGAAGGTGCTCCCTGGCAAAGACATGGGGCCGCCCATCCTGGGGTGAAAAGGAGAATTTCAGAACCTCAAAGCAGATGGAAATGAGGGCAAGCCATCTTAACTGCTGCTTGTGTACACAGAGGCAGGTTAAAACTAATAATAGTAAAAAAAAAGAAGAAGGAAGGCATGGTTATGCCCTTAGGGAGAAAAATATGCCAAGCTGAACTGAGTGTCTTACAGTTATCAAAACAACGCTGCACATAAAGTAGATGAGTTATGCGTTATCACGGTCTCCATCTCTCAGCTTATGAAACTGAGGCTCAGACTTCTCCAAAGTCCCATGGCTGATGAGTAACTTATCCAGAACTGGAAGCCGTGCCTTCCAAGCCTTGGCCAGTTTCAAGACACAGCTAATGATCCAAGTGGCATTTAGTCAAGAGCAGCGGTGTCCTCATGCAGAGTTAATACAGGATCCCAAGCTAATAGTAGTGGCTACAACTTCAGGGTTCACCCCATCCAAAGGAGAACATCAAGACTAGTAAACTAAAGCTAGGTTAGTTTAGTCTGATCTTGGGGATCAGACTCAAGAGTGCTGACTTTTGCTCTTAACTTTCTGAAAGCCAGTTCTTTTTCTGAATTGCGTAGAAATGCTAGATTCCCCAGCCTCTGCTCCAAAGTGGGGAAAGCAGGAAATCTAAAGGAATATGAGCAGAGACAAATGTTCCCCCTACACTGTGCCAGTGGCAAAGGGACGAAATCGTATTTTGTAAAAATCACTTAGATAAGGTCAATTTGGGATGACGGGGATCTATGAGAGGATGAAGAAAGAAAGGAAACCAGTATTTACAGACCACCTTCGTCTGCACCACAGCCTTGTGAGATGCTTAGTATGACTGTTCCCATTTTATAGATGATGTATCCAGAGCTCAGTGTTTGGCTGACCTTCCCACAGTTACACAGCTGCTTCCTGATGGATCTAGGATCCAAGGGTACCTCGGACCCGTGATTCCTAACCTCAAGTGTACCACAGCACCTACCTGAGGCAGTTTTCAAAATACGCATATCTGAGCCCCACACCTTACCTGCTGAATCAGAATCTCCTGGGGCAAGGGGAGTGGGGTGGGGACTCAGGATGTGGATTTTGTAAAAGCCACGCAGGGGGTTCTTATAGGCACCCCGTTAAGAAGGCTGAACTTTGAAAGAGGCAGCAGCTATTTTCAAATATTGACGTGCTACCTTGGGAAAGAGAGATTTTGTTTTAAACCTATAGAGACTGAAAAAATAGTAAAATGAATACTCATGTAGTCTTTACCTAGATTCACCAGTTGTTTGCATTTTGCAGTATTTGCTCTCTCTCTCTTATATACACACACACACACTATATGTATACATACATTATACATATATAATTTTATGAACCATTTAGCAGTAAGTTTTAGACATCATGACACTCCCTCTCCAGAGAATTCAGCATGTGTTTCCTGAGAACTAGGAGAGCTCTTCAGCATAACCACAATGAAATTATTTTACCCAAGAAATATAACGTTGTTTCAATCTCTGATAGACCAGAGTCCATAGCTGAATTTCCCCCATGGCCCTAAAATGTTCTCTCTTATTGTTACTATCTTTTGATCCAGGATCCAGTCAAGGTGCTCACTTTATATTTGGCCACCACGTCTCCCATCACCTTTCTATCTACAACAGTCCTCCCACCTTTCATTTTCCTTTCAGGATGCTGACATCTTTTAAAAGTCCAGGCCAGTTGTCCACAGAATGTTCCACAGCCCAGATTCGTCTGATTTGTTTCATCATGATCACACTCAGGTTAAACACTCTGGCAAAAATGCTGCACAGGTCACGTTGTGTACGTACTTCCCTTTGCATCATTTCAATAGACGCGTGCTGTCACTTTGCCCACTCTTGGTGATGCTAAGTTTGAATACTTCTTAAGGTTGAGAAATGGCTTTTAAAGACGAAGCCTAACAGCACATACTGATTATTTCATGAGTAAATATTTAACTTCTCTTTTCCTCAGAGAGCAGAGCAAGTTTGCAGTCTGCCTAAACACAAAGTCAGTTCTTAATCCGTTCTCCACCCAGGTGAATTTCTGGGACTCATACATTCCCTTGGGTCCAGGAAAAGAGGATGCCGACAGAGGGAAGGAGAGGTGGAAAGAGGGTAGCAAGGGACTGGGCTCGGTTTGTTCATAAAGGCGCGTCCTGGGCACCGCCCCACCCCAAGCCTCTGGCCCTGTTAACTTGTCACTGACTCTCCTGCTTTTGTCCTGAGGCAAGGAAGTTCATTAGCAAGTCTAGCTGATGGCACTGCTGGCCAGGTGGTACCTATTCACCCAAAACCTTTCCTGTCCAGGCCAGGCTCTTGTGCACCTGTTTTTCCATTTCCATTTTTGTAAAAATGTCCTGGGAGGACTCTGAATGCCAAAGAGATATGGTCAAAGACACGTGACAAACATCATGACCCCAAAATTGTAGGTATTTGATCTTAAGCTTTCTGATTTCAAATGAACACCTGGGTAACACCAATTTCTTGGATTTCAAGGGGAAACATCACCTCCATTTTCCCCATGGGCTAATAAAACTTAGACTCTTAAGATAAAAGCGCCCAAGACTGAGGGTAGATTGGTCAGCCAGAGAGGAAGAAGCAGCATATCCAATAAAATCTAATCAGATGTTTTAAAGTCCAGACACAATCTTTCCAAGATTGATATATGTGTGTTTTACATTTATATACACATATACATACACACAGACATAACACGCATACCCAGACATGTGTATATGTATATTGTATGTACATTCATTTTAATGATATTGCTTTTAAAAAGACAGAAAAAATTCAATTGATGTTACACTCAATTATTAAGAAATTTTGCATTTGTTTGAATCAGTAAATATTTTAGGATTCTATCTATGCATCTGGTGTCCTCAGGCTAGAGCCACAAACATGCTCTGGGGATTCTTTTGAATGCCCTGGAATGCATCAGGTACCTTTTAAAATGCTCTATGGAATCACTGGGGTGTGATTTGAGGGGAAAAAAATGTAAGTAATGCTTACACTGGAGATGTAGAAATTGCTTCTGCAATCACCCTGATGTATGTAAAATTGAATCCATTTTCGTGGCATTAGGGAAGTGACTGTCTGACTTCTCCATCGGGTCTTTAGGAGAGCCTGAGATTATTTGCAAATGTTGAAGCATTGCCAGAGGCAGAGCACAAGAATAGATGTCACATTGGAAAAGATTACAGAAAAACCTGCCCTGAGCAATTATTTCATTATTGAACAGGTGGGCCCTGGCCTAATTCAACCTTTGCATCCAACTGTGTGGGTTTGTTTTCCTGGGTTTTCGATTCCAAGTGACCGCTAAGTTCTGCAACATCCGTTCCATCAAGCCTCCCGGTTTTGTATAGGACCAGTGACCTCTGGGATGCAGGGGTGAGGGGGCTTTGTCAGGTACGGGCTGTTGCTCTGGAGTGCTGTGGCATTCTTGAAAAAGGAGTGCCCGTCAGCAGTGTGCATTGTTTTCAGTTTAAAGAAATGCTGACTTTTATTAAGTAATCTGATTTTGATCTTACTGCCTTGTGTACCTGCTTGTTATTTTTTTTCTGAGATCTTTTGCTCCCTGGGATCATTTTCTGGGTCTTTCTTCTGCTGCTTTCTTTTTACATTCCTGCTTAAATCTTCTTTATGTCTTTTGTTCATAGTCTCATCCTCTCCTTGTTTATTTTAGTCCAAATCAAAATGCTTCAAAACAAATTGCTGTTGAATTCTGTGATACGGGGCTTGGCTGTCTACCCTTCATGTAATAGCATTTGACAGACTCGCTTGCCCATTGGGTACTGTTAGTAAACTCCATCTTCATTTTTTTGCTTCCATTCTATTCAATGGTTTCACGTCTGGTGTGTGAAGGCAGTTTATCTCTAAGGAGCATCACATGCTGGGCCATCAAGCTCTCTGCTAAATAAAGAAGCAGGCGCCGTTGAGGGCTTGGAGGTGAGATTTAGTGGCCATTTTCACAGTGCTTAGTACGTGCCTGTCCCTGTGCTGAGTCCCGAGCACAGTTTGGGGAGGGGTGTAATTACAAAAATGAATAAAACGGGGCATTGTCTCAAAAATAATAAATGTTCCTACTTTTAAGTTTTTCATAGTTTACAGAAGTCCTTTTGCAAAATTACCTGGAGCCATAGATCCTTATTCCTGCACCATGAAAGAGCTGGTAGGTTTCTTACTACCCCCATTCTACAGATGAGGAAACTGAGGTTCAGAGAGACTCCATGCTGCAAATCACACAGGCATTTGCAGAGTCATAATAAGGATCTGTCTCTCCTGACATCAGTTAGGTTTTGTCCACTTAGTTCTTCAAAGAATTGAGAAAAACATCCATAAAAGTACCTACAGTAAAACAGCTGTATGAGAATTAAATAATCAGGATCAGGAAAACATAAATGAAGATAAGAGGGTCAAGACCAGGTTATTTTAAAATATAACTCCATTATATGAAAACGTAATCTAAATACGCAGGCTGGCAACTTTCAAATTCCACTTTCGCTCTGCGCTTTCTAGTAACAAAAGCCCAAATAGGAAGATCACTTTTATTGGCATCTACAATGTGCTAGACTGTATGCTTTATATAAATCCCATTCTTAAGCCTCCTAGGAACCCTATAAATTAGGTATTATTCCCATTTCATAAGTGAAGAAACTGAGTTTCAGAGAATTGGAGTAAATAAGCCCAAAGTCCCACACACATAGAGTGGGGATGGGATTGGAAGCCAAAATAGGGTTATCTGACTCCAGAATCCATGTTCCCTCTCCTGCACCAGGAATGTAGCTCTCACCACTCACTGGTCTCACTGTATGAGGCTGCTGACGGCTCCTCCCCTTTTCTACCACGTGGGCAGAAGCTGCTACCACCACAGTGTCCTGCAAGGAGCCTGTGGCTGGATACTGGCATGGAGCCAATCAGATTCCCACACCGTGCCAGGCTCTGTGATAAGCATGTTCAAATCTGGCATCTTACTCTGTCCTCACAGTAACCCTCTCTAGTTGGTACGTTTGTTAGCAAACCCATTGTACAGTAGAGGAAACTGGTGCTCTGAGATATTAAAAGATCTTCCTCAGGTCCTGTAATGAATACATAGTGAGGTTTGGACCCATGTTCTACTTTCTAAACCAAGCGTCTTGTCTTTCCTCCAACCTTACGCTTTCTCTCCATCACAAAGCAGGGTGAAGGAAAGAAAGGAGATCAGTGTGAATAGCCTTGCTAGCTGATAGGACAGAGCCTCCTCTGGGTTCCTCTATCCACTTCAGGGCCCAAAATGCCTGTCGCAGGAAGGTAGCTGCCCAGTAATCCAGAAAGGACCTGTGAGAATTGTCCCACCAGGAGCTTCTTCGGAAGTGGGACTGTAGACCAGATGGTCCCATCCCATCCTCGGGCATTCCTGAGCTGGTCCAAGCCCTGTATAGATATAGAGAGAGATGAGCAAGAGAGAGAGATTGCAGCCTGGTGCGGGAGACTATGGTCCCACAATGAGCATCTTTGCACAACCCAAATATGTATGTATGTATATACAAATGATGGACCTGGAATTCATCTAAGATCTTCTAGCTCCAAGGCCATATCTGGTTCCAGCTCTTCTGGTACTGGATTCTGTCTTCTTTTAAGGTGAAATCTGCTCTCTGTAACTTCCATCCATTCGTTCCTGATTTTGCACACAAAGTATGGGTTGGTCAGCAACCAGACGCTGGCCCTTGTCTGCCCTCTGGTGTCCCAGAAGGTAATGAAATCAGTCTTTCTCTTCCTGCAGCTCCCAGCCTCACCCCCAGCTATTGGACTGCAGCCAGCTGTGTGCCCTGCAGGTCCTGCCCTCAGGCTCAGCGGCCCTCACATCAGCTATCAACCTTCTTCAGTACACATTTCTGTTTTCCAATCTGTTCAAAATCTTGATTGGCGAATCTGTCTCCGTTTAGTCCGTGTCTATGGAGTGTGTGGTTTCCAAGTCTACCCTGGGCCGAACTACTGGAAGTTCAGGGGACTGCCACCACCCTCACTCCCTTTTCCAAACCTGGGTTCAGAACTCACTGCTCACGTTTGAATTAACCTCCAAATGTCCATCACGTATCTGCCTCACGCAGAGTTCATGGCTTCCAGCTCGGGGTTTGAGGGTCTCAAGTAAAGACTTTATGTTTCATCTGCGCTGTGTCTTCTTGTTAGATTTGACCCTGTTATCCCAGTGTACTGAGAGATTTTTGATTTCTAGCTGGGTTAGCCAAGGAGCTCACTTAATCCTCCCAGTTTGGGGCCTCGAATTACAGTAGTTATTAGATTATTAATATTCATCATACCAGCTATTATCTATTGAGCATTAATTATGAGCCCATTTCCAGCTGAGTGTTTTATATGCATTATCTTATCTCATTGGTATGTTGGGAGGATTAAATAAGTGTTGTGATTATCCCTGATGATTTACAGGTGAGGAAACTGAGGGTTAAATACTAAGGAACTTGCCTAAGCCTTCATAGTTTGAAATGGCAGATTTTTAAGCTGGAACTGAAACCTGGGTCTGTGTGACACCCCTAAGCCTACAGGCAAGATCATTCCACTATACTGCCTTCTGTAAGATAGATGGTATTATTCCCATTTTATAGAAAAGGAAACTGAAGTGTTCCATTTCAGCAAACATTGAGTCATTTGCTCCAAGTGTGGTCCCCAGACCAGCAGCGTCAGCACCACCTGGGAACTCTTTGGAAGCAAATTCTTGGGCCCCACCCCAGACCTACTGAACCCCAAACTCCGCGGGTGGGGCTCAGCAGTCACTGTCTTTAACAAGCCTTCCAGGTAATGCTGATGCACATTCAAGTCTGAGAATCGCTGGCTAGTAGTAAAGCCCAGGACTCTCAGACTCCAAAGCCCTAGTTCGTCTATGTGTGAAATTGTCTCTGATAGTACAGTTAGACACCCTGAGAGAGAAAGGCTGATTTTCCCTTTCTCAGGGTGGATGCACCAAGAAGAGGGGCTGCCTGGAGATGCTGGACCTGAAGGCTGCTAAAGCTCGTTTATAGCTGAGGGTCCCTAAACCCAGGGCTCCTTTCACAACCCTCTCTGGAACTTTCTGTCCTTTTGTCTGAATGGCAAACAACCCAAGAGTCAGAATGGAAGGAGTGGAAATTTACAAGGAAGAGCAGTCATGAGTCCCACAGTGAAGCCATGAGCTCGACAGAACATCATGAAGAGGAATTTTTTAAAATGCACAAAGTTCTGTTTGAAGGGACAGTTATATTTTCTGGTGGCTCCAGGATTAAACGGAATCTAGGAGAAGAATTGAATGTTACAAGCTTGCCACCTCCAGTTTTATTGAATATTTTATAGAGATTATTGAATATTTTGCAATCATCCTCTTGGCTGACAGATTAAAGGACACACTTATTAAGTTCCTGGCAACCCAAAGTGGAATGCAATTGCTTATTCCTTGGAAATGCAAAATGGAAATATAAGTGGCCTTGAGAAAGTAAACAAATTGTCCATCCCAAGCATTAAAGAGTTAAACTAAGATAAGTGTCAGAGAAGGATATTAGACCCCAAAAGGAGCCATAGTAGACCATCAAAACTAAGAATTACCTTAGACACCGTCTGATCCAACTTCCTCATCTTAAAGATGAAGAACTGAGTCCCTGAGAAGTCCCTGGTTATGGGAATAACTGAGGTGTTCCTTTAAATATTCATTGACTGCCAACTATATGCTAAAGCAGGGTAGGGATTGTAAAGATAAATAAGACATAGTCTCTGCCTTCAAGGCTATTACTGTCCTCCAAGAGGAGATTCGTAAGTGGATTAGTTTCAATAAATGCGATAAGTCATAGAGAAAAGGCATGTGTGGTGCCCCAGGAGCACTGATCAGAGGCTCAGCAGGTGATTAATTCTGCCTAAGTGAGTTAGACAGTACTGTCTATGTGAGGAAATGGATTTTGATTTGAAGAAAGTGCAAGAAAAAGATTGTCCCAGATAGAAAGGACAAAGGCTCGGAGGTGTAAGGGGTATGGTGAGCTTGAGGAAGGGGCCTTAAAATACAGGGTGCTTTGTCCTGAAAGCATATGGCCAGAGATATGTCTGGAACAGTAGCTAGAACCTGCCCGAGAAGGAACTTAACATTTGTAGCCTCCTTAAATTCACTTTGCAGGAGGGGCAACCTATATGGAAATTAGAGTGATCCCAGTGTCAGGTGCCCTTGCATGTTGTTGGAACCTGGCCTCATATTCTCTTTGATTTGTATAGATTCAGCTTTCCATTATAAATAAGTAGGGGTAGCATTTTATCAGCTACAGACCTTTACTTTCATTGTGAGCTGGCCCAGACATTCTTCCTCAATACCCTTTCGAAGAGACCTCAGTAAAGCTACAAAGCTGAACTTGTTTTTGGCAATTTATGCTAGGCCACTACATCTTGAGAAGAAAATAGAATTGTTCTATACACCTCACAGGTGGTCCTGAAATTGCAACAGGGCACTTAGGAAGTGCTTGTTAAAGTAATCAAGGATAAAGAAGTGATGTTGAAAATGTAAATATATAGTTGCTAGGTAGCAGAATAAACTGAGCTTAGAGACTAGGTTTTTTTTTCCTCAGCTCAAAGCTACAGCCTTGATAAGTTGAAAACACAGATAATAATTCTACCAGCTAACATTTTGTGAGTAATTCCTGGACAAAGCACTTTACATGCATCATTTCATTTCATAATCTCAACAATTTTGTGAGGCAGGTCAGGGAAACTGAGGTTCAGAGATTTTAAGTAACTTTTCAAGGGCACACAGCTACCAAGAAACCAGACTGAGGTTTGAACCTGGGTTTATATGATTGCCCTATCAGCAGCCTGTCCTTGAAATACTTTCTTTGCTTGACTTCTACTCTCCTGGTTTTTCTCCTTCCTCCCCAGCCATTTCTTCTCATGCTTCTTTCTTGGTTCTTCTTCTAACCATTCCAACATCCCAGGACTTAGTCCAGAATCTTCTCTTTTCTGCTTATTCTCAGTCTAAGTGGGCAGTGATGACATTAAGTGAGATAATGAGCACAAGAAGAGGCCAGATTTGAAGCAGAAGAGGGGGGTGGTTCAGATCTAGACAGATAAGGTTTGAAGTGCTGTTGAGTCACTGAAGAGATGTCAAGTAGGCTGTTGGATTTGTGGGCCTGGAGCTCAGCAGAGGAGTCTGGCCTGGAGATATAAATGTTTGCTACATTGTATGTACACAGTGATTGAAGACTTTGCCATGAATAAGGAAACTGAGGCACATTAAGATGGGACATGTTGCCTGGCATCACTTAGCAAGTTAATGGAAGAACCAGAGCATTGAACTAGGACTTACCTATTAGAAGTGCCTACAGAAAAGCAGTCAGTTAAAGCTGAGGGCAAAACAGGGGTCTATGAAAGGGACTGCATGACTAGTCCAAGTGCAGACTTTCTGGTCATCCACCCAGACCCTGAGATGGAACTTGGAATGTGTGAATGAGTTAATGGATTAGGTAGCCTCATGGTTGCCTACTCAGCCAGGATTATGATAAGATCTCAGTATGCAAAGCATAACTTTCTGAATCAAAATAGAAATTTTTAGAAGTCTGAAGTCTGATTTATATATTAGTGGTTGGGAGCAGATCTATATACCTTAGAAATTCAGTGAAGCAGCCGTAGTGCTGACATCACCACAGAGGTTGAGGAGCCCACGTAAAGTTCTTGCCCAGGTGGTAGGTTGTCCCATTGCCCACAGAGGTGGACAGCAGGTATAATACAGGAGGTAGAGGTTTGGAGAGGGAACGTCTTTGCAAAGCAGAATTCAAGGAAGTGGAAGAAGAAGATCAGAGTGCCAAGGACAGGCAAAATCCCTCTGTCCCCTGCACTACCATCTCCATCATTCTCTAGGTGGTCTCCTACATACTTCTGGAGTATGTCATGAGGTTTAGTTAGGCTGACTCAGTAGGATGCTCTTGACTGGAGTGAGAGGAACTGCCTACACCACCAGACGTCTATTATATCTCTAACCTGCACCTACCTCTAGAGTGGACAGATGTCGAGTGAGGAGATCCCCCAACCACAGTGCTAAGTGTTAGTAACACAAACATGAAAAAGGCAGTTCTGCTTCCAAAAATCCCACGATATTTTAGGGAACACAGACACAGTGATATGGCATGATACATCTAGTAGAGGTATGTGTAGAAGCTGCACGGAGAATGGTGTCTGGTGAAGGGAGGCTATTCTGACCCATTAACCGTGTAATTCATCTGTCTTCGGGTGATTTACTTTTCACTTCACCAGCCATGTGAGTTGACTCCCTAATTATATGAAGGCTGGAAATGAAAGTAAAATTTCAATCCCTTGGCAGTAAAACAAGAGGAAATGTGTTAAACATGATATCAGAGATACATTTAGCAGAGATACAATGTGGAGTAATCTTGACATGTTCCTTTCCCTTACCCTCCACATTTAATTCAATACCAAGTTTTGATTATTCTACATCTTCAATATGTGTAGAACCCATCCACATTCAATACCTCCGTCCTCGTCCAAGTTACCATCATCTCCTACTTCAGTAAGATCCATAGCCCCTAAATAGTCCTCATATCCATCCTTGTCGTTATCTAGTTCATTTTCTTCTTAGCAGTGAGGGAGATCTATTCAAGGCAAATGTAAATATGTTGCCTCATATCTCCCTGGCTTAAAACAATTCTGTGGCTTCTGATTTTTCTTAAGATAAAAACTGAAGTCCCCATCCAGATCTTACATACAGATCTTGCCCTGCTCATTTCTTCCAAGTTCTCACATTTCACTGTTCCTTTCTCTGTGAGCTCCAGCCACACTACCTTCTTCTCTAAGTGCTCCACCTTTTTCACACTCCTTCTACCACAGGGCCTTTGCCTATGCCATTGCTCTGTCTACAGCAGGGTAGACAAACTACAGCCCACAGGCCAAATCCAGCCCACTCTTGGTTTTTGTAAATAAAGCTTTACTGGAAAAGAGCTATGCTTGTTTGTTTACATCTTGTCTATACATAGCTGTTTTTGTGCTCCTATCAGTAGAGTTGAGTAATTGCTATTGAGACCATCTAGCCCACAAAGCCTAAATATTTACTCTCTGGCCCTTAACAGAAATGTTTTATAACTCCTCATCTAGAACACTGGCTATACCCACACTCTTCCGCTAATTGGCTCCTTTAGATCTCAATTCATGGATTTCTTCCTTTTCTGACCCCTTTCTCCCCAGGCCAGATTGGATTCCTTTGTTAGGTGCTATCATAGAATTCTGTTCTCTCAGCACTGACCTCATCTTCCAAATGTATTTAAGGTCCAACTCTTCTGACAGTTGGCAAGATTCAAGAGGTGAGGACCATTTCTGTTTGCTTACTACTGTGTCCCCAGCATGTAGCATGGTGTGTGGCACAGACTAGATGGACAGAAATTCTTATTTAGTTGACTAGATGGATGAATGGATGGATGTGTAGATAGATGCGACTCAGGCATAGCAATACTAAGTCAGAATAAAAAGGAATATTTAGAAAGCCTGGTACAGCTGATACTATACACTGTTGACCCACTTTCTGCATTCAGAATTGAGTGCAGCAGAGAAAGGAATCAAAGAATGTTTCTTTGCCAGTCAGCTGATATCCAGATCTTAGCATGTCTCCACCCCTGTCACCAACCTCTAGTCTGCCAACACTGGGGGGAATTTTACAAGTCCCTTTTCATTGTTCCTGCAAAATTGGGAGCTGCTACTCAAAATATCCTCAAGTAGTTAACTGTTGGCTGCTCTGGTAATGTGATACAATCATTCCTCTATTCATAAGAAAAGGGAAGGATAACAGCTGGTGGTCTTCAGACCAGACACAAATATAGGCAAAGACTCAGATAGGCTGCTATCTGGCTCTGCCAGTGGAAGAAACAAGAAAAAGAGTGAAGTCAGGAGACAGATATAACAGACTGTGAATCTCCACTGGCTGGATGGCCTCACAAGTAGCCATGAGAACATCAGTTATCTGGGAATGTTCTGATAGACAATGGGCATCAATTACATGGATCCAATCTATATGGTTATGGAGAGCTGGTTTCCCCACATGATTTGTCTTGGGAGCTGACATGTTTCTTTGGTTATTGAAACTCACTAAGTAAAAAGGAAGGGGTTTGAACTGTGTTGGTTTTTTTAGATGAGAAGAAGCCAAAATGAGTTGGTAGAATATCAGTAGGAAATGGAATTAGGCTTCTTGGGCTGCTTCAAGATGATCAAGGAAAGTGTCAGGGCGGAGCTGAATCTTAAACAATGAGTGATCAGAGATTGTCAAGGCAGAAAAGGAGAAACATGTTATTGCTGTCTTTGTTTTGTTATGACACACCACGTCAATACTTAATGGCATAAAACAACCACCATTATATTTTGCTCACAATTCTGTAGGCCAAGAGTTGGGGCAGGGGTGAGCAGGGATAGTGGTTGTATCTGCTTGAAAATGAGGAGACTCAGATGGAATGACTTGAATGGCTGGAAATAATTGGGATGGCTCTCCGAGAGCCATATGTCTGGGTCCTCATTTCTTCCTCAAGTGGCGTCTGCTAAGGATGGAATGCCCAAATGGCTCATTTATTTGTGTGTCTGACCCCTTGGTTGAAATGACTAGAACATCTGGGGACGGCTGGCCCCTCTCCCTATGTGTCTAACTTAGTCTTCTTTGTAGCACGGCAGACTCGTGGTACTCAGACTTATTACATGATGGCTGGCTTCCCCCAGAGCGAGTGTTCTGAGAAAGCCAGGAGGAATGCCAGTCCTCTTAAAACTAGGTTGAGAACTGGCCAGCATTACTTCTGCTGCATATCATTATTAAAAGCAGTCACAGGTAAGCCTGAAAGAGTGGAGAAGCAGGCTTCACCTCTCAACAGGGGAAATGGCACATGCCTCCAGGAAGGGAAGGAATTAATGGTGGTCATCTTGGAGATTAAACTACCACACTGTTCTAAAAGAAGAGAATACATGTACATGGACACCACGGTGTGAGGTCTACGTGGCTGATTAGAGTGAACAATAATTAGGAATACTTTCCAAATCTCCAGTTTCCACTTAGGTTACAGTGATAACTCTTCCATTACTAGCACATGGTTTGGCAAGGTCTCTGAAGATCTTCAGAATCTGGAAAGAGCTTTTGCTCTCATGTACAATTCCTTGTGAGTGTGAATGTCTTCGCTAAAATACAGAGTCCAAAAGACATCAATAAAATTATCTTCTCCCTAGAGCTTGAGAGAGAATGTGAAGGGCAGGAGACAGATGTTGGTGTCTCTGTCCGAGGGCCTGAGACACCCTGACCCTGACCCCTTTCTCAGGAAGTCCTTTCTCAGGAAGTCCTTTCCCTTGGACTTGTAATTATGAGTGGTTTGACATCCCTGGAGTATTTGGATTTTTAACTCCATGGGATTAGGTGGTGGGAGATGAACCTAGAAAAGTGATCAAAGACTGTGTCTTAAAGACTGTCAAAAACTAGAGAGTTTGGAATTTATAATGTTTTCTGCAAGGAGCTAGCACAGATTTTAAGAAGTGGAGAAGCAGGATTGAGTCCAGTTCCAGAAAGATCATCCCACTGACAGTGAGGAGAATGTATTGGAGTGGGAGTTGATAAGACTAATAAAAAGCAAGTATTGTTTCTGCATGTATCAGATCCAAGGAAAGTGACTTAGCACAAAACACTGCTGCAATGGACTTCTTTTTTACACATGCATCCACACCCACACCCACACCCACACATACCTGCTTACAGAATTAATAGTGACTACAAACAAATTGGTGTGGCCAACTGTTTGTAATGAAGCAGGTGATAGAGAGAGGATGTTCTACAACATTCCATTCTCGGGACTGTTAAGTCCAGAAGTATTGATTAGATATCCATGCTTGCTCTCTATTTTCTTGATCAGTCAATATTTTGATGGTTTGATGCCTGAAAATATTTGGACATATTCGATTTTTGAAATTAGTATCCTTATTCAGTTAATGTCTCATTGGGCCAATTCAGTTTTTCCAAGGTGAAAACCCCTTTCATCTTCAGGGTCTTTGATATAGGTTGGATGAAATTCCCTCTGATCTACAGATGTGACAGAGGCTCAGAAAGTAAGAGAGTCACTCCAAAGCAGCAGAGTCACTTCTGTTTCTGCTACAGTGAAGACCCATGTGGTCCTCCACTGAGTGTTCAGCCAGCTGTGCCCTAGCAAATACATGCACTTGTAAATCTGGTCCCCACTCTTATTAATAACCCTTCTTTTACTGTCCCATCACTCTCCTTGCAAATTGATCCATCAGCAGAGGTTTACCTAATAATTCAATGTCATTGTTATGCTTTACTTATAAAAGAGCTATTTGCCAAGCCTGTTCTGCAATTTAAAAATGCAAGTCTTACCATGCCATCGTCCATCTGAAAACCTGTCACCGGCTCCCCATTGCCCTCAGAGTGAAGTTAGGATGCATCTCATGGCCTGTAAGACTCAGAATGATCTGATTCCTGTCTACATCTTTGGTCTCATCTCTAACCACTCTCTGGATTTCTCAGTATAGTTCAGTCATATTGACTTTCCTTCTATTCTTGGAAAACACTAAGTATTTTCAAACATCATGGCTTCCACAATTCCCTTCCCTCTTCCTAGAACATTCTTCCTTTCTGTCATTCATTGTTTACCCTTATTAATCCTTCAGATCTATGATTCTCTGTCATCTTTTGAGGACTTCCTGATCTCTAATATAAACAGTGACCATTTTTTTCTAGTCCCTTCTTTCACAAGTATTATGTATTCAAATATTTATTTAACAGTTTTTTGGTTACTGTCTGCCTTCTTTACAGACTGTAAGCTCCAGAGTGCAGAGACCACTTCTGTTTTGACTATCACTGTGTCCCTAGAGACTAGCGTTAGGTGCTTGGTATTTGACAGATGCTTGATGAGTATTTGTTGAATGAACCATTATGTTAATTTTGTGATCAAGATGGATTCACAATAATTCACTTTTAACTATTCTGTATTCAACCGACTATTCTTGTGGACTGCGTGAAAAACGTGGTCCTGCAGTCGTGAAGATGACTAAGGTTACTCTTAGGTTTTGATCCCATGGTGGAGGTGGGGAGACCAGGAGGAGACCATTGCACTAGTCTGGGAGAGGTAGATGAGGTACTCTTTGCAACTCCTTTTCTTGGGAAGTCCTAATCCTAATATCTTTGTCCTCATCATTAATTCTAAAGACCTCATGGCCAATAATGGCATCCTTGGTCTCCATCATTCAGTGCAGGACTGGAACACAGAAGGAACACTCTTCAGAACTGCTTTGTGGCTCCTGGTGCCCCTACCCTTGTGACCTCCCCTGTCTCCTCCAGAGAGCTCTATGCTTCTAACAATTTTTTCCTTCTCCCCCTCGCACCCCAGTCACTGTTTACCCTTCTCCAACTTTATTCACTTGTGGATATTCCCAATATTTGGGAAAATCTGAAAAGTCAACTTACTCTTACGTTTAAGGAATATACCTCATTGTCTTTAAAGGGGAAAGTAGAAGAAACTAACCTTGATTTAGCCCTAACTATGTACCAGGGGCTGTGCAGGATGTTGTGATATGCTATATCCTTTAATCCTTACAACTTTTGAAGTGACAGTTATTAGTGGCATCGGGCTTCTTTCACAAGTGTAGAGACTGAGGTTCAGAGATATTAAGTAACTTGTTCAAGGTCACATAGCTAGTAAGAGTTATAGCAGGGATTTAAACCTAATATTTACCTTGCATATGATCTGACTACTATAATGTACTCCCTCCCAAATAATGTGAGATATGTAGACACTTGTGAGGCCATTGGGGAGATGGCATACTTTGATGCTGATGTCTTCAAATCCCAGATTGCACTACTCTCTTCAGTGATTAGAACATAATGAGTACTCTCCTGCCATTCATTCACTCAACAATGTTTGTTGAGCACCTGCTATGTGCTAGACATGTGTTAGCTCTCCTGCTACATCAAGTGAATAAAGCCAGGAAAATTCCCTGTCCTCATAAAGCTTACATACTAGTGGTGGCAGGGAGTGGAAAGAGAGAGACAGAAAATACACAATGGACAATAAAAAGATAAGTAAATTATATGGCATTATAGAAAATGATAAGTGCTATGGAAAAAATGGAACAAGATAAGTGGTATTTGGAGTTATAAGTGGGGGAGCATTGCAGTTTTACAGAAGATGAAATTTGACCGAAGACTTGAAAAAGATAAAATGTCAAGAGTGTCCCTGTTCGAGGCAACCAAGGCAAGAGTGTGCCTGATGTTTTCAAGGAAAAGCAAGACTCTGCTCTAGCTGCAGGGGTCCAGAGAGCAAGGTTTTCATGATGAGCAGTCTACACTGTTCTTTGTTGGACAGAACTTGGAAGTCCAAACCAGTAGAGCCCACAAGAAGCATGGACTTCTCTCAATCCACATCCTTTCAGAAGGCACCATAGTAAATAGGTTAACCCAAGATGCTTCCAAAGGATAACAAAGACCCTTGTACCTATGAAGTCACTGCTTTCCATGTTTCTCTTTGGTGCTGATTCCGACCTTCCTTAGCCCAGTAAGGTCTGGCATTGAAGCCTTCCTCCACTTGCCCATTACTCAGTTCTGCTGTGACTCCAGTCTGGCTATACTGGACTTCCCAAGTTCTCTCTCTGTCTCTCTTTTTTTTTTTAAAATAAATTTATTTATTTATTTTTGGCTGCGTTGGGTCTTCGTTGCTGTGCACGGGCTTTCTCTAGTTGCAGCGAGCGGAGGCTACTCTTTGTGGTGATGTGCGGGCTTCTCATTGCAGTGGCTTCTCTTGTTGTGGAGCACGGGCTCTAGGCATGTGGGCTTCAGTAGTTGTGGCATGCGGGCTCAGTAGTTGTGGCTTGTGGGCTCTAGAGCGCAGGCTCAGTAGTTGTGGCGCACGGGCTTAGTTGCTCCATGGCACGTGGGATCTTCCCAGACCAGAGCTCGAACCCGTGTCCCCTGCAGTGGCAGGCGGATTCTTAACCACTGTGCCACCAGGGAAATCCCTCCAAGTTCTCTTTTAAGCTAGTCACTCATGCTATGACCATGGTGATTTCCCTGCCCTCCCCCACTCCCCAATCTAGTACATCCGCACCATTCAGACATATTTACTAGGTCCCTGCTTGGCAAGGAACCCAGTGTAATGTTGTTAAGGGTGTTAGCTGGCACGATCACTTCTGTCATTGATCACTTCTGTCATTGTTTTCTAAAAGCACCGTTGCTTTTTAAACTGACCCTAAACATGGTGAGCATTTAGTCACCATTCTAAGTCATTTATTTAGCATGAAAATTTATTAGTTAGACCATTGTTTAGCAAATTCATCACATTGCACTTTTTACTTAGCAGAATCACTTAATTAGTGTTTTATTACTGGAATCGACTGTCAATTATGTGGCTAATTCATTTACTTAGGGAATGAATGTTTTATCTGCGTAACGCAATTCAAAGTGCACTGTTAACTCTTTAGCGATTAAAGACTGTTGTCAGTGGCAATTCATGTTGTAAGGAAAATTAAATCATTTATTTCCCTTGAAGTATCAGGTATTGGAAAAATCTTTGGAAAAGTGTAGAGAGGGTAGTTTAGAACCTTTCATGAATTAAAGGACTTTCATTAACTGAGTGCTAATGAAGGCTAAATAAAAGTAGCTGGAGGGTTTTGATTGGACCCCTTGGGATAAATTATTATAATATGTATACCCATATGTGTATGTTGCTGTAACGTATATAAATGCTCTTTTATTGACATTATTTCTTTGGGCTCTCACAAAAGCATTGTGGGGTGACATTGGGGTTTGTAATTGGCAGCCTCTGACATACCCCTGATGATTCCTGCCTGCTTTCACACATCCTTGTATTATCCCTTCCTTTGAATGCAGGCTGGATCTACTGACTGGCATATAAGGAATAGAATGTAACAAAGTATTGAGGTGTCACTTTCAAGATTAGGTTATAAAAAGTCTGGGGCTTCCATCTGGGCTGCTCGCTTTCTCTCTCTTTTTCATTTGCTTGCTCCATGGGAAGCCAGCTACCATGTTATGAGTTGCCCTATGGGGAGACCCACTGGGCGTGGTTACTCCAGTAACCCATGAGAAAACTAGTTTGCTAGCGACCACATGAGTGAACTTGGAATCAGAGTCTTCCCCCTAGATGAGTCTTCACATGCAACCATAGTCACATCTGACAGCGTGAGTGCAGATTCATGCAAGACCTAGAGCTAGGGGTACCCATGAAAGCTGCACTCAGATTTCCGACCTACAGAAACTGTGAGATAGTAAATGTTTGTTATTTTAAGTTGCTGATTTGGGGGGTGGTTTGTTAGGTAGTGATAGATAATTAATACATGGCTTAATATGTGATATGTTATAAGAATTTACCAAAGGCTTTTTGGTTAATAAGTAGTAGAGCCAGGATTTAACCTTGGTTCCTCTGATGCATTTCTGTAACCAAAAAAGAATAGGAACTGTAGTTAAGACCTCTCATTGCAACTTTCAGGGGTCCTCAAAGCATTGACATCCCACAAGTGCTACTATTCAGAGGCAGTTTCTCTATAACAATGATTCCCTTATGACCTGCACACCTTTATTACCATGAGAAGCCACTGGAATTCTGGAGAAGTTGGTGAGCAGCATGCTTGTAGGATTGATCTTCTTTACTATGTTTCGATCAGGAATTGAGTCAAAATTCCCCTTTCTGGCCCCCAGTCACTGCCCTGACCCCCATTAAATGGTTGTAACAGTAGTTCCCAAACATGACTGGCCCCAAACTAAAGCTACTAAGTCCTTAGATCTGGGGAAGAAATCTATATTTAACATGTTCCCTGAGTGACTCTTGTATAGCCCAATGGTTTGGGATCCACTACGTAAAACAAAGTAGGTTGTCATTTCAGTCAACTTCTATAGTTCAACAGCTGAGGGTCTGCCAGGCTAACCCTTGATGTGCACACACAGCTTTATCAGTTCTTATGAGAGAGTTAGGTATCTGTCCTTCCCAGAGTAAAGGCCAGCAGCGTTGGTTGCTTGAATGTTTTTGTTTGGTTGGTTTCGAGCAGTACTAAGGTGTACTACCTCATTCATTCACTAAAAGCAGAAAGGACAGTGCTTGCTTTATTGAGTAACTCCAGGACCATTAATGAACAAATTGTATTTCTTAACTGGAAGCTCCCTTAAAGACCATCTAATCTTACTACTCAAAGCGCAGGTCCGTGGACCTGCAGCATGACCGTCACCTGGGAGCTTGTTACAAATGCAGACTCTCGGATCACATTCCAGACTCACTGAATTAGAATATGCATTTTAAACTATCTCTAGCGTGTATATTAAAAGTTGAGAAGGAGTGGTCTAATTCAACTCCGTAATTTTAAAGTTAAGATCCAGAAGGTGAAAGTAATTGTGCAAGACAATTTAGTGGCAAAACCAGGATGAAAACTCAAGTCTTATAACTCCAAAACTGTGTTGTTTCCACTCTATTAATGTTCTGTTGTCTTTGTAGCTTATTATATCCACATACTCTGCTTAAGTATCCAGGGCATAGTTTGAAATGAAGAAAGCAGGCTTCTCTCCATCCAGGATAATGGCAAACGCGTTTCAAACAGCTGTTGCACATTTCAATTTCCTCTCCCTCTCCCAGACAAGTTTAGCATTTCATTTTCTCTTTCGTATACATCAACAAAAGACAAAGTCACCTGTCAGGCTGAAGACTGTAAAACCTGACAAAATTGAGTTTTTCTAGTTTAGCTAAGTATTACTCTGCAACTATTTTGCCTACCTTTGTCTTATTATGATTTTGACAAATGAGAGAGAGGAAATGTTTTCAATGTGAGGCATTATTTACTTTTTTTTCCCTTCCATCACGCACCTTCCTATGAGGATGTGGGTCTCCGAGTGCAGTGATACACACACAACACAAAATGCTGGGCTGGTTGTTTTTAGTGTGAGCACAACTCTGGAGCCAGGGAGAAATTCCAGATCATGCCCTGCCCGAGCTGGAGTCACAACTGTAACCTTCAGCTGTAACCTTCAGTCTGACAGAAACCCACCCTTCCCCACACAATCTGTCATCCCCCCTGTACAAACCTCTCTCAAAAGCCACCCTAGAATCCCTCTCTTTCCTGCTTGCAAGAATATCAAAACCATACAATTTACTTTTCTTTATTATTTCTGCTTCAAGTAACTTACTAAGCAGGACATGTTCCTCTACGTTCTTTGGAATATCCTATCTATACTAACATGAACAGCCATATACAGACTTTTCTACTAATAGTATTAAATAACTTCACAATGATAATAATCTTTCCAACGTTGAGTAAACTCACATTTTCTTCTTAATATACTTCATTCTCATCTGATAAGTAATATAATCCCCAGGAAGCCATTCCTTACCAGCCAAAATTTGTACCATACTTTATCATCTGTTTACAAAATTCTTCAGGCACATGTATCACTGCCTATTTACAAGGTATTTTTCTACTCATCAAAGTTCAGATAGTCCGTTGCTTCAAACAGAAGTGCAAGTGGATGGTGGCTATGCAGTAATTAAACACTGGACTTAGACGTTACAAGAAAGAGTTTGTGTTTCTGGTGAGCTGAAACATTTTAAAAGTCCGGCATTATACCCCTTCTCCTTTGTGGTTCAGCAGTGTATTTCCAAGATCCCGTACATACCCCGCAGCTTTGTTCTCTCATTTCCTAGTTTGATCACTGAGCAGTTAAGACCAAAAAGCATCCTCTTGTTGCTACAGGTCTGTTGCTTCTCGCTCGCCACGTGATCTTCATTTTTGTTTGAATTAAGTTTATAAAACCTATGCTGTGAACCCTGGTATCAGCACTTTTGCTGTCTTGTTTTCATGAAATTGTGACAAAACGGAAAAAAAAAAAAAAGACTTTCAAAGTCTTTTTTTTAACAGTGAAATCCTTTCTTCAAGCACAATCATACCTAGAAGTCTATTTTATAAAACAGATAAAAAACCATTTACCTCTGGCTGCAGCAGAGGTGAGGGAAAACTCATGTGCTTGCTGAGCATTGGGTGCGTGCGCGCGCGCGCGCGCGCACACACACACACACACACACACACACACACACACACACACACACACACACACACACACACACACACACACACACACACACACACACACACACACACACACGCAAAACCCCTCATGAGGGTCCAATTCACTCCTGACCCACAGAAGAGACTCTGAACAGAGGTCTCCCTTCCTAACCCTGGCTCAGCTCTTAGGTCACGAAGTCCACAGACTAATAATTCACTTATTCCTTCCCCTGGAGACCACATGCATGAAACTTTCCACATTATGATTTACCTAAAATAAAAATAACGATCCGAACAACTGGTCACTTAAACAAGTACAGGCTATGGCTTCTGACTAAAAGGGCATGAGTCACAAAAGCAAGGCCATAACATGAATGGCACTCTCTAAAATCAAGCAGTGCACAGCATGCGTGGCCACACATGGCCGCCCTGCGGACCCCCGGATTAGAGGAGCCTCGGGAAAGATGGGGCCCAGTTTATGGGGCTCTAGTAGACCACAGGGTTTCACTGAGAGACACTTTTTTCATTATTGCTACAGTCACCCAGAGTCCAGGAACCAGCCCTCAGCCTAGAGACAAGAGAGAAACTCAAAGGCCAGTGTTTTGTTACATGAGGGATCCTTGGGCTGGAAGTACTTCTGCATCTTGGCTGTGGTGGTCACAGGAATCTACACCTGTGATTAAATTACATGCAGCTGTGAACACACACACACAGGTGCACGTAAAACTGGTGCAATCCAAGTAAGTTCAGTGGAATGTGTTCATGTCAATTTCCTGATTATGATGCTGTGTGATAGTTAGGTGAGATGGTAAGTTGGGGAAAACTGACTGAAGGGTATACGGGGCCTCTCTAAGTTATTTCTTACGACTGCACGTGAATCTACAATTATCTCATGATAAAACTTCTTTAAGAAAAAGCTGGTGCTCTGGTAAAGGGCTGAAAGGTAACTTCTGACCCTGGCCACATCCATCAGAGTCTTCAGATGTGTTTCATGGTTTTCCCAATCAGTTACTCACTCGCCAATCCAAGCATGTGATAAAAGTGTTCTACCTGTTTCTAGTAATTGTGAAGTGGTTTCTGTGTGTCTTTTTTCTTAATCATTTTTGTCAGAGGTTTGTCTAATTTATCAGTGTTTTCGAAGGAAAGAACCAGCTTTTGTTTTTCTTCAGCTTCTCTGTTGCGTCCTTAACTTCTATTATGTCCCATTATCATCTGTTCTTATATTTATCTACTTACTTTCTACTTTCAGTGACTATATTTTTCATCTCTAGAAGTTAAATATGTATTTTGCAAAGTCACCCATCCTTTTTCCATGATGTGTTGCCTTATTGCTGTGGTTCACAGTCCTTCCATATTCTCTTTAATCAATCTAAGTGTATTTGTTTTATTGTCTCTTACACAGTTTAATTATTTTCAATGCTTGGCAGGCATATCTCTCTGTGTATCATGTCTGCTGACTCTCCCTTGTGGGGATAAGCTGGCTCATGTGGCTTGTCAATCTTTTTTTTTTTTTTTAACATCTTTATTGGAGAATAATTGCTTTACAATGGTGTGTTAGTTTCTGCTTTATAACAAAGTGAATCAGTTATACATATACATATGTTCCCATATCTCTTCCCTCTTACATCTCCCTCCCTCCCACCCTCCCTATCCCACCCCTCTAGGTGATCGCAAAGCGCAGAGCTGACCTCCCTGTGCTATGCGGCTGCTTCCCACTAGCTATCTATTTTACGTTTGGTAGTGTATATATGTCCATGCCACTCTCTCACTTTGTCACATCTTACCCTTCCCCCTCCCCATATCCTCAAGTCCATTCTCTATTAGGTCTGTGTCTTTATTCCCGTCTTGCCACTAGGTTCTTCATGACCTTTTTTTTTTTTCCTTAGATTCCATGTATATGTGTTAACATACTGTATTTGTTTTTCTCTTTCTGACTTACTTCACTCTGTATGACAGACTCTAACTCCATCCACCTCACTACAAATACCTCCATTTCGTTTCTTTTTATGGCTGAGTAATATTCCATTGTATATATGTGCCACATCTTCTTTATCCATTCATCCAATGATGGGCACTTAGGTTGCTTCCATGTCCTGGCTATTGTAAATAGAGCTGCAATGAACATTTTGGTACATGACTCTTTTTGAATTATGGTTTTCTCAGGGTATATGCCCAGTAGTGGGATTGCTGGGTCGTATGGTAGTTCTATTTTTAGTTTTTTAAGGAACCTCCATACTGTTCTCCATAGTGGCTGTATCAATTTACATTCCCACCAAGAGTGCAAGAGTGTTCCCTTTTCTCCACACCCTCTCCAGCATTTATTGTTTCTAGATTTTTTGATGATGGCCATTCTGACCGGTGTGAGATGATATCTCATGGTAGTTTTGATTTGCATTTCTCTAATAATTAATGATGTTGAGCATTCTTCCATGTGTTTGTTGGCAATCTGTATATCTTCTTTGGAGAAATGTCTATTTAGGTCTTCTGCCCATTTTTGGATTGGGTTGTTTGTTTTTTTGTTATTGAGCTGCATGAGCTGCTTGTAAATTTTGGAGATTAATCCTTTGTCAGTTGCTTCATTTGCAAATATTTTCTCCCATTCTGAGGGTTGTCTTTTCATCTTATTTATGGTTTCCTTTGCTGTGCAAAAGCTTTTAAGTTTCATTAGGTCCCATTTGTTTATTTTTGTTTTTATTTCCATTTCTCTAGGAGGTGGGTCAAAAAGGATCTTGCTGTGATTTATGTCATAGAGTGTTCTGCCTATGTTTTCCTCTAAGAGTTTGATAGTGTCTGGCCTTACATTTAGGTCTTTAATCCACTGTGAGTTTATTTTTGTGTATGGTGTTAGGGAGTGTTCTAATTTCATACTTTTACATTTCTCTAGGAGGTGGGTCAAAAAGGATCTTGCTGTGATTTATGTCATAGAGTGTTCTGCCTATGTTTTCCTCTAAGAGTTTGATAGTGTCTGGCCTTACATTTAGGTCTTTAATCCATTTTGAGTTTATTTTTGTGTATGGTGTCAGGGAGTGTTCTAATTTAATTCTTTTACATGTACCTCTCCAGTTTTCCCAGCACCACTTATTGAAGAGGCTGTCTTTTCTCCATTGTATATGCTTGCCTCCTTTATCAAAGATAAGGTGACCATATGTGTGTGGGTTTATCTCTGGGCTTTCTATCCTGTTCCATTGATCTATGTTTCTGTTTTTGTATCAGTACCATACTGTGTTAATTACTGTAGCTTTGTAGTATAGTCTGAAGTCAGGGAGCCTGATTCCCCCAGCTCCATTTTTCGTTCTCAAGATTGCTTTGACTATTCGGGGTCTTTTGTGTTTCCATACAAATTGTGAAATTTTTTGTTCTAGTTCTGTGAAAAATGCCAGTGGTAGTTTGGTAGGGATTGCATTGAATCTGTAGATTGCTTTGGGTAGTAGAGTCATTTTCACAATGTTGATTCTTCCAATCCAAGAGCATGGTATATCTCTCCATCTGTTTGTATCATCTTTAATTTCTTTTATCAGTGTCTTATAATTTTCTGCATACAGGTCTTTTGTCTCCTTAGGTAGGTTTATTCCTAGATATTTTATTCTTTTTGTTGCACTGGTAAATGGGAGTGTTTTCTTAATTTCACTTTCAGATTTTTCGTCATTAGTGTATAGGAATGCAAGGGATTTCTGTGCATTAATTTTGTATCCTGCTACTTTACCAAATTCATTGATTAGCTCTGTAGTTTTCTGGTAGCATCTTTAGGATTCTCTATGTATAGTATCATGTCATCTGCAAACAGTGACAGCTTTACTTCTTCTTTTCCAATTTGGATTCCTTTTATTTCTTTTTCTTCTCTGAATTCTGTGGCCAAAACTTCCAAAAGTATGTTGAATAATAGTGGTGAGAGTGGGCAACCTTGTCTTGTTCCTGATCTTAGTGGAAATGGTTTCAGCTTTTCACCATTGAGGATGATGTTGGCTGTGGGTTTGTCATATATGGCCTTTATTATGTTGAGGAAAGTTCCCTATGCCTACTTTCTGCAGGGCTTTTATCATAAATGGGTATTGAATTTTGTCGAAAGCTTTCTCTGCATCTATTGAGATGATCATATGGTTTGGCTTGTCATTCTTTATATTTTACTTTTCTGCTATGAATTCATCTTTAGTGGAGGCGGTTTTGTTCTGTGAGAATTAACATGTCTTGGATTATGAAAATAGCTCTATAGAGTGGTTCTCATTTGCTTGTCAGGACAGGAAGATTTTCTGTGATATTACACGGATTTTGTATGTTGATTTCTAGGTTTGCAGTTGCTCTATCACACGCAGAGCACAAATGCGGACCCCAGACCAAAATGTGCTAGGGGTCCAGAGTTTCCTTTGTTTATTGCCTCTAACTATTTGAAAACTATAAACCCTTCTTTTTATTCTACTAATTGATACCTTTAACTTAAGTGTGCACATACATACGTGTGCACACACCCACAGATATGCACACACATGGTTGAAATTAGATCCTTTACTTAAGAACGAGATTAAAATAGTATATATTGACGGTCTGTTATAAAAGGTGAAGAAGTTGATTTTTTTTTCTAGTGATTCATCAGTCATGCATTTCATCGTTTTTGTTAGTAACATTTCAGAAGTTAATCAAGTATTTTTATATTAGATGTTTTTACATGGTTTCTCATTAACAATTCTTTTTTATAGTTCATTGTGTTTCAACTCACATTTATTTTGATTTTAATACTCATATCTATGTTTAACTGATTTTGGTGTATAACAAATCAGTTCTTTTTTAATACAATTTCCTCCGATCTTGTGGGAGTTCTTTATTTTTTTCACTAAAAAATTTTTTCCTTATTTCCCCATCTCCCCAAGCCTCTAGAAAAGAATCAGAGCCAGTGTAATTTCTGAATCTTTGTGCATCGGGGAACATCTTTCTGTAGCCTCACAAATGAAAAACAACTTATATATCAGGGTATGATTTTTGAGTCACAGCATATTTGCCTCAAAAATTTTGTTCCAGTGATTTTTGGCATTTAACTTTGGGCAACAGAAAATATGGTTAGCATTGTTCCTTTTTCTTTATAGATAGCCTTTTTTTTCCAGCCTAGATGTTTATCTGAATATTTCTACATCAGTAATATTTAATAACATTATCAAGAGATTTGTTCTAATTTTAAATTGTACATGGAGAGCTCTTTACATTTTGTTCATTTTTGGGTTTTATTCTGCCAAAAAGCTGTTTTTACATTGTATCCTTTATTATTGCATCTATTTTGTTTATTCTATTCTCTTCTTTAGTAATAGCAATTATCTGTCTTTTATATGTCTGTTTTTTCTCTGAAAATGTCTTTTTGGTGCCTTCACACGTGAACACACATGAGCAGATGATATTCCAAGGAAATAGAAGTCTCACTGTTCTCATTCCCTTATATGTTCACTACAAGGTTCTCAAATTAATTCTCCACAAGTTTCTGCCTGTTGCTTATTCTCATTACAGATTCCAATGTCCATTCAAATTCTGCTATTCCATTTTGGTTTCCTTACCATCTTTCCCTGCCTCACTCAGCAAATTTTCTTCTAGTTGCTTCTTCACTTGATCCATATTTTGGAAAAGCTGTCCTCTTATTGTTTAATCTTTCACTTTCTTTATTCTTCCATGTTTTCTTGAATTTCATGCCATCTAAAATGCATTTCTGTTTTCCACTGTGTAGGTTATAGAAAAAAATCAAATGGGCTTAAACAATAAATTAACGTGTTATCTTACAGAACAGAAAGTCAGGAGTTAGAGGAGGTTCCATGGATTGGTTGAATGAGATGCCCAAGAATGTCATTAAGGCCCGCCGTCCTTTCAAGCTCTCCACTTTGCCATCTTATGTTGGCATTGCCCTTAGCCTGGATCCTTTCTTGGATGCGAGATTGCTTTAGCAGTTCCAAGCATCAAACCCACACATGGTAATGTCCAGTAGGAGACAGAAGCCACTGGAATATCCTTCTTAGAAGTAAGGAAATCTTTCCTAGAAGAAAATAGGACTCCCCTAGTAGACCTTCCCTCCTAGCTCATTGAAAATTTTTGAAAATTGGCAAAGACGATAGGAACATCTGATTGGCTTAAAAAAATCAAGGATTTTCCCCTATGTCTTGGAATAGGGTCATCCTCCTCTGAGTCACATGGGGAATGTGTGGGCACCCAGACTCGTTTGGGGGTTCTGCCAGAAAGGAAGAAGGTAAGGGATGGCTGTTAGGTAAACAGTCAACACTGACTACTTTTCTTTTGAAAATTTTATTTTTCTCAGCATCCAGAGTGTCATTTTTCATATTTTTCACATCGCGGATTTTTCTTAGACTCCGTGTTGTTTTGTTTCTGTTTTCTTAACTTCGAAGAAGGAGAGGTCTCTAGGGACTGGTGTTTGCCAATAAACAGAGAAGGCAGATTCTTATTGTTGCTTTCGCTGTTCAACTGATTGGAATCCTTTTCTTGTGACTTAAGCAGGAGAAGTAATGGAGGTTCACCGTCCCCATCCCTATGTGATATATCTTCCACCATCCTGCCATGTCATGTGAGAGGTGTGGAAGAAGGAATTCACACTCTCCACAAAGAGAAAGATTGATTTCTTTATCAGGAGGAGCAAATGAATCCAGAAGCTCTTTCCTATGACTGTTCCCATCACAAATTTTTTCTAATACTGAATCCGAGTTCTGGGGTACAAAGGTGTTTATCCACCCTCTTTTGTCTTAGCCAATGAAAGGGACGGAGGAAGAGAAAGGGCTTGGAGATGCCCCATCCCCGTATTTGCTTGCTAGAGCCTTTGATTCTCTGAGCCCAGGAAAGAAAATGGGAAAAGATGAAGCATTTCTTTTCTGTCCTTCAAGCCAGCGTTACCTTAAGTAACGAAGTATAACCATGTCAATTGTCAATTGTATAATGTCCATTTCAGCTCCATAGAATGTGGCACTGTGGGATGACATTCTACTTAACTACTAGTTTTACAAGTTCAACCCTGTGGAGCTGGTCAGATTTAAGACAGGGAGAGAAGGTAATTCCATCTGTCATTACACTGAGTAAGAGCACATTCCTGAGGGGATATGAGATGGGGGTATGTGAATCTACTCTTTCTCAAAGGTCACAAGTCTGTATACACCTATCTTAGTTTAAGTCAAAACTAGCATATCACGCCCATGATTTTATATTTCACTATCATTCTTAATGAGATAAAGTAAAGCAATGGTTGAAAATTGATTTAAAGAAAAACTTTGAAGACATGACTATATAGATATGCACTATTCAGTGCAGTAGCCACTGGTCACAGGTGGCTATTTATATTTAAATTAATTGAAATTAGGTTAAAGTAAAAATTCAATTCCTCAGTCACACCAGCCACATTTCAAGTGCTTGACAGTCATAGGTGACTAGTGGCTACCATATTGAATGTGCAGATACAGAGCACTTCCATCATCATATGAAGTTCTGTTGGGCACTGCTGTGCTAGAGCTGTCTTACACTAGATCAGTGTCTTTTAGAGTTCACTCTAGCTCTAAGTCAGCTCTCTTTAGAACTTGATTTGGCTCTGGATGTACACCCACCCTGTCTAATACTATAGCCACTTACCATATGTGGTGTTAAGCACTGGAAATATGGCTGGTCTGAGTTGAAATGCTTTATAAGTAAGATACACATTGGATTTCAAAGCCTGAGTATGAATAAAGAATGTCAAATATATCATTAATAATTTTATACCAACTCTACGTTGAAATATCATTTCGATGTATTGGGTTAAACAAAATTTCTTATTGCAATTAATTTCACTTGTTCCTTTTTACCTTATTTAATGTTGCTATAAGAAAATTTTAATTTACGTACGTGGTCCATGTTATATTTCCACTGGACCTCTTTACCCTCTGTGTAACTCCAGAATGCTCTCCCTTTCTCTGCCTCTTTCTCTAGATCTGTGCTTCCCAGTATAGTAACCATAAGCCACATGTGTACATTTAAATTTAAGTGAATTAAAACTAAGCAAAGTGTAAAATGCAGTTTGCCCATCACATTAGCCGCATCTCACACACTCAGTAGTCACATGTGTTCAGTGGCTACCATATTGCACAGCACAGATAGAGACCATTTCCATCACTGTGGAGAGTTCTATTGGACAGAGCTGGTACAGGTTGTACACAGTGATGGCAAAAACCACAGAAGTGGGGCGTGAATGCCTAAAGCTTGGGCGTTGTCTGCACGGTGCCTAACTCTGCAGCACGTTACCCTCCCACCTCCTGGAGCCCATCTGTTCCACCTGTGTCAGGCATGTTTATGCACATCTTATCTCCTCTTCTCTCCTGCAAGGGCCGTGGCAGCGTATCTCCCTCTGAACACACTTTCCTCCGCCCTCCTGTCTGTACTTATATCTAACACTGTGCTTTGTACAATATAGGTACTCAGTAAATATTTGTTAGCCGGCTGGAGTGGCAGTTCCTAGCGAGTGATTGGAAATACGTGGCTGTTGCTAGTGGGAGATCTCTAATGGCTTGGTAGCAGGGGGGATAAGAAAGAAAGAGAAGGTCAAAGCCAGGTTCCCAAGGAGGAAGGAAGAGCGACTGGCAGAGAGACAGAAAAGAGGAAATCAGAGGGATGGTGGTGACCTGGCATCTCGTACACGTCACCATAATCCCTCGGCTCGCCCTACCAGCCCTTCACGGGCAGCAGCAAGACACGTTGCGGGGGAATTCACAGCCTTAGACAACAGCTATAGAAAAGGTGCAGAAGAAATCCAAAATATTATTATGTGATAAACATGTAAGGCCTATAAATGAGCAGTTGGAATGGCATGAAAATTAAGGGTCTGGTGAGGAGAAAAATGAAAAATGTTCTCTCCCTGGGCCAGCTGGTTTGAGTTAACATTTTATGAGCAGCATGTGGATTCCAGCACCCTTGTTGAATTAGCAGCAGAATCACACATTAGTTTTAAGGCTCCCTCTCGAAAAGGAACATCGTAACGATTTTTAATTGGGGCTGATAAAAATGTAGCATTACTTGTAGGTTCCTGAGAGAAGTGAGTTGTGAAATTGGGTTTTCATTAAACCTAATGATGGAAAATTAAGTATAGTGAGTCTGGTGAAATGGGGTGTGATAAAAGGCATCACTTCTGCATTATCAGAGGTTAATAGGGAATAGGTGAAGTAAGCTACATTGGAAAAGGGAGTCCAACTAGTTGAATTAATAAACCTTGAAACTCCCTTGGTTCCTGAGTCTTCATAGCGTCATTAGCACCCGCATTGACATTATTACAAATGTTACAGCAATACAAGTTGCTAAATTTCAGACGCGTTTGTTTTCCATTCCAGTGTTGGTTTTGCTGACACCAAGTTTACAGTCTGTCTAGCAATGTGTTTAGAGGAAAATATCCATATTGGTAGCTATTTGGTTTTGGAAACACTTGGCATCTCACAAAAATTGTCAGATGTTCTTTGCTAAGAAGCCTATCTCTGCCAGGCAGCTGGTCTCCCAGGCAGCCCAGGTCCCAGGCCCATGGGTCTCTGAAGATACCTGTCACCATATATGATAGTGGCTTAGGTGGGAGACACTCACAGAGCTCCAGGCATTGACCCCAGTTCATCCTGTCCTGGGAATCGTGAAGTGCAGCATCTAGAGAAGCAAACTCAAGTGCTCCTTTTTTTCTCCATCCCCATGAGTGATATTCACTGGAAGGAGGCCTCATATCCATGGCAGCTAGGACGCCTACAAGAAATAGCGTGAGTCTTTAAGGAGAAGGAGTCTTCTTAAAAAAAAAAAAATCCTTCAATAGGGGCTTCCCCGGTGGCGCAGTGGTTGAGAATCCACCTGCCAATGCAGGGGACATGGGGTCGATCCCTGGTCCGGGAAGATCCCACATGCCGCGGAGCAACTAAGCTCGTGTGCCACAACTACTGAGCCTGTGCTCTAGAGCCCGTGAGCCACAACTACTGAGCCCGCATGCCGCAGCTACTGAAGCCCACGCGCCTAGAGCCCGTGCTCCACAATGAGAGAAGCCACTGCAATGAGGAAGCCTGCGCACCGCAACGAAGAGTAGCCCCCGCTCTCCACAACTAGAGGAAGCCCGCGTGCAGCAACGAAGACCCAACACAGCCAAAAATAAATAGATAAATAAAATAAATTTTTTTAAAAATCCTTCAATAGTTTCCCACTGGCTTGGAGATTCTTAGACATTCACACCTTTCTAGGCTGACCCCACACCATCTCTCACAGCTTTACCCCCATCGTATTTCCACCCTCTACCTCCACTCTGTCTTATCTTCCTTGCTCTTACCTGGATGTGCTTGGCTTTTCCAGCTTCTCTGCTCGTGCTTCCAGGGGTTCTTCCTGTCTGTCTACCCTACTAGACCATCCAGCCTTGAGGGTGAAACCTGTATTCTGTGCATTTCCAGTGTCTACCAGAGTCCCTGGAACAGAGTGGGGTCTCAGTAAATCTAACTCCTGATCGCAAGGGTGTGGTGGAGAAGGGAATCTGTGCCCACATTTGCCAGCTCTATGTTTAAGCAACACCAGTGAAGATGTGTTACCTGTTACCTCAAATCCCAGGAGAAAAGTAAGCAGTATTTTTCTCATGCTTGTCAGAAAACTTGTGCTTACATCTCACCTAGGCCCTTCTTCCTGGTGCATAAACCTATATATTCTAGATCCTTCTGTTGGCAGTCCTTTCCTTACTAGGAAGAATTTTGCTCATGCTGTCACATAGGAGGAAAGTTCACTTTTACATACAGAATCAATGTTTGGTGGATTATTGCGACAGAGAAACAAGCTGAAAGATATGTGGATTTTGAAAAGACGAGTTGCAGAAAATGAGGAATGTATGCTAAAACTCCCAGGGAATGAGTGTGGCATAGGCCCCGTGGGGTCTGCCTTGGTACCTTGCAGTGCCTGAAAACATCTGCGTGAGACACATCAAATCTGGCAGTTCTCATCTTATGCATGCCACAAACAGGAGGGTCTAGAGCATAGACTGTCCATGTCTTTGGGAGGAGGCTGGGGAGACCAAGCCTGAATGGTTCTGGATAAGACGAACTGGCCCTGAAAGATTGACAGTGTATGGCTGGCAGGGAGTTCATAGGGTAAGAAAGTGGTTTTACTGGTCTAAGGGGAGCAGAGGAATTCAAATTTCAACCTAAGCAGGCATCAGTTTTAAATTTATTGATTGATTGATTGCTATGTTGGGTCTTCGTTTCTGTGCGAGGGCTTTCTCTAGTTGTGGCAAGCGGGGGCCACTCTTCATCGTGGTGTGCGGGCCTCTCACTATCGCGGCCTCTCTTGTTGCGGAGCACAGGCTCCAGACGCACAGGCTCAGTAGTTGTGGCTCACGGGCCTAGTTGCTCCGCGGCATGTGGGATCTTCCCAGACCAGGGCTCGAACCCGTGTCCCCTGCATTAGCAGGCAGATTCTCAACCACTGCGCCACCAGGGAAGCCCCAGGCATCAGTTTTGAGGGTGGCCCAACTAGTAGGGAGCAGTTAACGCAATTCAGTGTGTCTATAGATGATTATCAGGCGAGATTATAGATCTTATACCAAGGATAGATGTATGAAGGCGATGAGGCATAGGACCCAGGCCTGGGAGAAATAGCTCTCAGGACTGAAGGAGGTGGCTCAGGCTTCCCTACCTGCAAGGTAGGTCCAGCATCACTCCTGGATTAAGAGTGTTAAATTCTGGGGAAACTAGACAGTAGGCAGAAGGTGATCATTGTTGCAGAGCCCATAGCTGGAGAGCAGCTGAGAGGGTCAGGGTCCCTGCTATCTACTGCGGATCCAAGACTGGCTCCAGTTCCTCCCAGTGTATGACCCAAAGGAAACAAACTAGTAGAGAAACCCGGTCACACGGGGATGCAGGCAGATGGACCAGAGGCACACACATGGCTCTGACCTCCAGGGACCTGAGGCTCTCGTCACCTGCAGGCAGGCACCAGAGACGATTCCAGGTAGTCCGCTTCCTCACCAGGAGGGTGTTCCTTGTATCCATCCTGCCTGGCTTCTCACGGGTTCTGGGATTGGCCTGGATTGGCCGAGACCACCCTGACAAGCCTGAAGGAAGGACAGAAACAGGCAGGAGATGACAGGCAACCTGGAGCCTTGTCTTTACTCCATCAAGATGCACCCTTGAAACAGAAACGAACCAAGGGTTATTGTGTCACTGGTTTGTTTGTTGTTTTAGTGTTTAAATCTACCGCCACAGCCATGCCAGGGAAACTGTGTTTCTTTATTCTTTCTGCAGTTCCCTGATCAGCTGAGTCCTGAGTTAGTTCCCTCTGCCCTCCTGAGGTCAACCTGGGGGAGGCACAGAGGACAGAGGACAAAACTCCTATAGGTGATGATCTGTTCTCCCTCCTTCTCTTTGAAGCAGGTGGCAGCCGTGGGGAGCTCTCCCAGCCCACCCTCACGATCCAGACTCACCCCTACCGGGCCTGCGACCCCGTGGAGATGAGCTATCCCCGGGACCAGTTCCAGCCCGCCATCCGGGTGGCTGACCTGCTCCAGCACATCACTCAGATGAAGAGAGGCCAGGGCTACGGGTTCAAGGAGGAATATGAGGTAAGAGACCAGCCTGCGGGAAACTCCCTGATGGGCACAGAGGCTTCGTGGGTACTAAAGCTACTCAAAGTATGGTCCCCGGACCAGCAGCATCAACACCACCTGGGAGCCTGCTGGAAATGCACCATCTCAGGCCCACCCAGACCTACCGCATGAGTTTGGAGTCACACCTTCCTTCAATGGGAAGGTATCGATAGAATGGCTCCGCCCCCATCTCACATGTTGTAGAAGAGCCAGCAGATCACCCCTGCCAGTGATTTTCAGCAGGCCTGCTTGCTCCTGGTCCCCTCTTGCCTCATTGTCATGCTTCTGTTGTGTTTTCAACACCCCAAAGTCAATATCGCATCTGGTGACTGCTGTCCTCCCTCTCTCTCTCTACCTGCTCCGCACCCCTGCCTTGGACATCCCTTACCTTCCTCCCCAGCAAGTCTGTAATGCCAAGGATTTGTGAGTAGCAGTTGTTGCTAAGGTTTAGGGTATCACAGAAGGATTGCAGCCGAGTACAGGAAGCACCTGAATACAAGTCCTCCTGAGGTGAGGCTCTGGTCACCAGACAGGTCTCTGTCCACTTCCTTTCCCAAAAGTTCCTTTTAGTGTCCTAAAATTTTCCTCTTTTTTTCCTCCTCCTTTTTATAGCAGCCAAGAAAAGAACTCCACTCCCTCTACTTTATTATGCAGAACAATTTAGCTATCTTTATCTCACTCCTTTTGTTTCACTCCTTGCTCTTTAGGCCTCACCTTTTACAAACAAAAGGTAGAAGGAAAAACTCATTAAGATGTTCTCCTGCACTAAACAGCATCTGACCCCCAAGAGGAATTTTGCATCCCTCCTGAGACTGTCGGAATCCAGCTGCAGGCAGCTTTGGAACCAAGCATCTCTTTCTTCTCTTTTCCTTTCCTCTCTCTACCTCTCCTCCATCCTTCCCAAAATATCTTTTGAGCATTTACTGTGTGCCAGGCTCTGAGTTATTCGCACTAGGTTTTGTTGTGGTGGTGGTGGTGGTGGTGGTGTTTTTTTTTCTCACATGCATCATGTGGCCCAGATATGCTAGGTTCAGTTTCACTGTGTGCAGTGAAAATGCATTGACTCAGACGCTACACATTTGGAATTCTTGATACTGCAGACTAAGTTTATCTCTCAGACTATATTCTGAGAAAGAGCTTACAAAGCAATATTTCAGAAGTTGAGTGAGGTCATGAAATTGTGCTAAATTTAGGGGTAGGGGATGTCCAAACATCCAGATTCCAATACAACAAACTGCGTGGCCTATCGTTTTGCTACCTGAGTTTTAAAGTTCTTTATTAGTTGAATGAAGAGTTTGGATAGGTGATTACTAAGGGCCTGTCTGGTCCTAAAACTTTATGAGAGTATAAAACATGGTAGCAAGGAGAACATTTGACACAGTTATGCAAACAAAAACGTTTATGTCAATGGACATGAGTAATTACCAGCTCAGGAGAACCAGCAGTTAATTTCTTTTGTTTTGTTTTGGTTTTTTTGTTTTAACATCTTTATTGGAGTGTAATTGCTTTACAATGGTGTGTTAGTTTCTGCTTTATAACAAAGTGAATCAGCTATACATATACATATATCCCCATATCCCCTCCCTCTTGCGGCTCCCTCCCACCCTCCCTATCCCACCCCTCTAGGTGGTCACAAAGCACCGAGCTGACCTCCCTGTGCTATGCAGCTGCTTCCCACTAGCTATCTATTTTACATTTGGTAGTGTATATATGTCCATGCCACTCTCTCACTTCGTCCCAGCTTATCCTTCCCCCTCCCCATGTCCTCAAGTCCATTCTCTACGTCTGTGTCTTTATACCTGTCCCCAGCAGTTAATTTCAAATATGGTCTAAGTAAAATAGTATTTTTCATATACTCAACCTATAAATTTTGGGAGGATACTGGGATAAGAGTTGCAGGTGATGGTCTCATCACCTCATATCCCTGGGCCTTATTTCCTAGGAGGTTGGTTAAATGATCCTGATCTCAGGGGGCCGTGGGGTCCAGCAGCTGGACCTCAGTCCTTGTCTTCTTTGAAAAAAGAATTAAGCAAAGAGACAGAGATTATGAAGCAGATAAAATGTTTATTAGAAGCAAAGTACGTGTGGAAGAACACACAGGCAGACTCAGAGTGAGTCGTGCCCAGTAGGGGTGGCTAAAATTGCTTATATGAGGGCAGTTTTCCAGGTTCCCTCTGGCCAGTCATCTTGCTCATGCCCATATTTGGCCTGACTCAGGGCCCTGCCCAATGTGCACGCACATCTTTCAGCCAAGATGAATTCTAGCGTGGGGGTTTCTGGGAGGTTGGCAGGACATATTATGGGCTGGTGCCCCCTCTCACCTTTGACCCCTGAGGATCTTTTCTGCACATGTGTGGTCTAGGATGTCTCCTTGACCACAGGAATGAGAAAAATGTGCTCGCCTTATCTTTTACTCAAGCAGGGCTCTGCTCCTGTCATTATCTTTATTTCATAGTGTCTACAGGAGACTGTTTGCAGCTGCTCAGCCTGGGGCCCATCTCTCTCCTGCCTCAATCTCAACCCCTTAAAGTATGGGGGGGGGCATGTGTGTGTGCTCACACTCACTTGTGTAGATCTGTGTGGTGAGTGAATGTCAGGAGAGGGTGTGTTGTTTGTAAAGTCATATTCAGTATCATGAAGGTTTAATAAGTCATTAGTCATAATATTTAATTTGTTTTAAAGTTTCAAATAGCATTAAGGGACACATGTGGCTTATCAGAAAGGGGGCCAAGTAGTCAAAGCCTGAGAAACACTGTTCTAAGAACTTGCAATCTATAATTTGAAAACAGAAATACAAATAAATTTGACGACTTTGGTGCATTTCCTTCCAGAATGATATCTTTTAAAGGTATCCATCCTTATGTGGTGGGATTTGGATTGACATTTTTTTCATTTATTTTTTGTGCCTTTTTACATTTTCCAAATTTTCTCGCATGGAAATGAACTGCTTTTATAATGAGAGAGAAAACAATAAATGTTGTTCCATCATTTGAACTTCAACCAGAAATATCATTAAGTAGACTAGACTTGCCCTCACTTAGTTCAAATTATATTAATCAGTTAGCTTGAATGCTTAGCTTCTAGTTAACAGCATTTCCTGATTAACTGGAGGTTAATTGGAAAACGTTACTTCATAGGAGTCTTTCCACAATGTCTTTCCACTTCCTTAGACTATAGCTGGATATTGCTTTGATCATCAAGCCTCCTGTGATGTCTGGAATCTACATACTGAGCAAAGAATCACAAATCTACTTGAAGACTGTTTCCTATTGTAGATATATGATTCCTGGGTCTTCAATCCTACTATCAAATGCACACACTCTGTGCTCTGTTTGTTGCCTGTCACTCCCCTACCCTGCTCATTTTTTTCATACAAATGAGTGGGTTTGACAAGTTGACATATAAGGGACCTCTCAGCTATAGCAAGCTGTGTCTTATAAAATTCACTTAAGTTTTACAATCACTTACAGATTTGCTCATTAAATATTTACTGAGTATTTACTGTTTCTAAGGACTGTTTGAGGTATTTGGGATATACCAGAGAACAAGAATGGAAAAAGATCCGTGCCCTTGTGAAGCTTGTGTTCTAGCAGAGGAAACCCAAAATAAACAATAGACTTAAAAATAAGGAAGTTATTATACAATAACTTACTTAATGTAATATGTTAGTAAATAATATGGTATGTTAGACAGTGAAAAACACTGTTTGCTGTGTTACAAACTACCCCAAATCTTAGTGACATAAAACAACCAATTTACTGTGCTCACTGATTCTGTGGATCAGCCATTTGGACAGGGTACAACAGGGATAGTCTGTCTCTATTCCATGATGTCTAAAGCCTTGACTGGGAATGCTCTAAGGCTTGGGACTGAAGATCTGAAAGTGTCTTCACTCAGATAGCTAACAACTGGGATCTCAGCTGGGATTGCCAGCTGGAACACCTACACTCAGCCTCTTCCGGTCGCCTGGGCTTCCTCACAGCATGGCTGCCTCGGGATCTCTGAACTTCTTACATGGTGGTGCAGAGCTCCGCGGGTGAGCCCGCTAGCTAACGAGGTGGAAAGTGCGTCACCCCTTGTGACCTACAGTTGGACGCCACACAGCATCACTCCTACCACCTTATATTGGTTATACGCAAACAATAACTGCCTACATTCTAGGGGAGGGGAATTATTAGAATCCACCTCTTGATGAAGGGAGGTGTAGCTGCAAGATTCTAAGAGAGAATACGGAACAGGAGTATTGGAAAATATAATCTGTGGATAATACAGTCTTCCACAAGTAAGTACCACGGGAAATGAAAGAGAAGCACAAGGAAGGGAGATGGTATATTCCAGGGACATGAGGTGAAGGAGTTCCAGTATTCAACAGGCTGAAAGGGCAGTCTTTAATTAGAAGATGAGATTTGAGCAGAGGCATGCTGGAAAGTATCTGGAGGAAAAGAGTCAAGATCAAGGGAGTAATATATCTGGCATGTACAAGGAGGTCAAGCGTGGTGTGAGTGCAATGAACAAGGAAGAAAAGTAATAGAAGGTGCAATTGGAGAAATAAAGGGGGCCTGACCATATAGTGCCTTATAAGCCATTATAGGGACTTTGGCTTTTACTCTGAATGAAATGGAAAGCCACTGCAGAGTTTTGAGAAGACAAGTGATCATTTTCTGACATTATTTTGAAAGATTGATTCTTGCTGCTCTGTGGAGAATAGACAAAGGGAGGAAAGGGTAAAAGCAGGGAAACCAGTTACGAGCCCACTGCAGTGACCCAGCAGAGAGACAGTGCTGACTCACCCAGGATGTGGCAGCGGGGGTGGAGAGAGGTGGCTGGATTCTGAATGTATTTTAAAGATAGAGCCAGCAGGATTTTCTAACACATTACATGTGGCCTGGGAGAGAAAGAGAGGAATCAAGGGTGCCTCCAAGGCTATTACCCAAGCCACTGGAAGGATGGAGCTGCCACCAGTGGAGATGGGAAGGCTGCAGGTGGAACAGACTTGGGGATAAGGAAGGAATGGGGAGTTCGATTTTGAACTAAGATGTCTATTGGATATCTTAGTGGAGATGGAAAGTAGGTAGCTGGATATATGAGTCTGGAATTTGGGAAAGAAGCCTGGACTGGGGAGAAAACTTAGGGAGCCATTGACACATAGATGATATTAAAAACACAGAATTTCAACTGTGAGATGTCAGAGCACTTTTCATAGACCAGGCATTGGACTGGACTGTAGCAACTGAGGAGACAAGATAGAGTCCTTGCCTTCTGGGGAGCTTAGAGCTTATTCTTCGAGATGGGCATATAAACTAACTATTTCACTATTTGGCAAAATGTCACAGTAGAGGTTTCCCCAGAGTGCTATCAGAACCCTGGGAGGTGGGGTGCATGAAGCCTAGCCTGAGGATGGATAGCCAGTGGCTTTCTGGAAGACATAAAGCCTAAGCCAAAGCTTGAGAAATAGGAGGGAGCATAGAAGGAGATGGGACTGAAATTGTTAGTAGGGGCAGGCATGGGGTGTGGGCAAGGGGATTTGGATTTTATTCCAGGAGCAATGGGGAGCCACTGAAGGCAGCAGGATTTTTTTTTAAGCTGGATTCGCATTTTAGATGCAACTATTTGTCGTAGGTCAGAACAGGGAGATCAGAGGCAGGTAGGGGGCTGGGACAGTAATTCAAGGAAAATATGGGTTTGCCTGAACCTGGAGACTGGGCCCCGAGCCTAGACAAGCCCACACACATTCTTTCATGTCGAGCCATAAAATCAGCTTGCTCTCTTTAGCATGTAAACTTGAACCTCTCAATGTATATATTTTAAGTTCGGTGACTTGAAATAATGCATGAATGGTCCTGAATTGAGAGTCAAAATGCCTAGATTTAAGCCCTGTCTCTTTCATTAACTATCTGGGTGACCTTGAGCCAGTTCCTCCCCCTCTCTGGGCCTCCATTTTCATATTTATGCAGTGGGCGTGAAGACATTGGTCAGAGTGATCCAAAGAGTGCTTCTGTCCATGATATATTGGGAGTCCCAGCGGGAACCAATTGTCCAGGCCAGCTGGATCTCCCATCCCACCTGTAGCTCCACTGGACCCCGCTCTCTGGGGCTACCACCCCCGTAGTTATGTCTCAAGTCCTAGCAACCATGATTGACCAGGGACCTTGGGTTCCTAAGAACTCAAGGAGGCCTAAGGCAAATTAACTGCACTTCCCATACAGATCTGAGTATTAGAGGCTTTCAATCTTCACTGCACATTAGAATAACCCAGTTTTAAAAACACCAACAGCCAGGCCATCCTTCAGAGCAATTAAATCAGAATCTCTGGAAGTGGGATCCAGGGATCAGTATCTCCTAAGCTCTCCAGATGACTCTAATGTACTTTCAAGGTTGAGACGCTGGTCTGAGGAGACCCGTGGAGTCCCCGGCACATGCCCTGCTTGTGCCCACAGACCCTTCCCCTCACCTGCTGTACTTGCTGCCGGTCACATCCGATGCCCGTGGAGGCACGTGAGGACCCCGCAAATCTGCCCTGCTATTGGACCACAGTCACATTAGAGTCAAGGGGCTTCTTCACGTGATCCTGGACTGCAGAGTCTTCCCTCCTCCCCCTCCTACCTCCCCCTCCTACCTCCCCCAGCCCAAATTCCCCCACCTTCCCCAGTTACAAACCAAAAATCCTAAGCATGCCATCAAATGCTAACAGATGTTGGCTGGAGAGTGGGATTGTCTGTGAGTCCTAGAACGCCAGCCACTGTCATGGTCAGATGAGTATCAAGTTTGGGAAGGATGTGGGGCAATAGGGTGAGGTGACTTTGTGATGGAGAGAAGGAAGAGAAGCATGTTAATCCAGTCCAATCCAGGCAGCCTGTCATCCTAATGAATAGAACAAGCCCAGTAGGGAAACCAGAAGGTATTGGTTACTACAGCTCCATTAAGACTATTTAAGACAACGAGGAACAGCTGTGAGGAATATGATGCAGCCTAATGAAGAGCAAACATTTGTTCATTTTCCAGCTCTGGGCAGACACGCCACGTGCATGGCTTGTGTGGGGTGAGGCCAGTGTTGCCCTCTTTCTCTTAGTCATCTAAGTGATGGTGGGCAGGCAGCCTCCCGATAGAGTGTAACCAAGGAGATGGATGCTTCAGATCTCCCCAGGTGCCCTCTTCTCTGCTCAGAGCCACCTGAGCAGAGACAGAGTGGACCTCCTGCTTCTCCCACAATTTTTCTCTCCTCTCAGTTGGTAAAAGAGTCCCAGAACATGCCACTGCAGGTGATCTCTGAGAGACTCTAGTCCAGCTTCTCAATTTGCAAATGAGTGATTCTTGGGTAGGGGCATGGGGAATTAGTGGCAGAAGCCCAAATCGTGAAAGGGAAAACCATGGTTGTTCTCCAACTCTGGAAACTCATAATGACCAAAATAGAAAGACTTGACTCTCTGCCTGCTCATCTCATTCCACTCACCATGGATTAAAATAAGGAGAAGCTGGGCCTTTTCCAGAGGTGGCCAAAAGACATCAGGAACCATGTGGTTTCAGACTTGGAAGTTTTCCTAGCAAGAAAGAGCTCATGTACAAGAGACTATTAACGGAGTCCTTTCCTTTGAGCTTATTTTTATTTTTCCACTTAGTATTCTGTTTGTAACCCAGCAAGCAATATTTTCTGTTTAATTGGAATCCTCCCCAACCAGGTGAGCAATTTTCAGGTGGTACCATAGAAAAGTGTCTCAAGTGAGAGTCAAGACGTGGTTCTCAATCTGCTACTGATATGCTGGGTGGACTTGGACAAGACTCTTCCATCTCTGGGTCCATGTTTCATCTTCTGTGACATGTTTGACTACATAGCATGGACTCCTGAAGGCTGATAATATATGCTGGTACTTCATTTGGCCAGAAACACTTACTGAGTACCTTACACTGTGTAGGTTACTGGAGATAGTTAGAAAGATACAGAAAGAAAATAAAGACCCTACTTTGAAGGAAGCTCATGGTCTTACCACACCATGTAATCATATAACAGAACTCTAGTTAACATGCTTTGTAGACCCATGAGAAAGGGCAGTCCAGGGTGAATGCAGGTTTTTGTTGTTGTTTATTTTTGCTTTTTGTCAGTTATTACTGCCAGGATCGATCAGAAGCTTTCTAAAAGATGAGGCACTGAGCTGAAGAAAAAGTAGGAGGCTGGGTAGAGGAAAAGCATGTGTGACAGAGTGAAACAGAGGTTTAGGGGCTCAGAAACATAAGAGAGTTGAAATGTTGCAAGCCAGCTCTTAGACAGGAAACAAAGATGCCTGTCTATGAAAAAAGAAAAATCAAAATGAAACTAGTTGGGGAGATAAATAGGAAGTTTTCACAGTTTTCCTGAACAGAATTAACAAGGCAAATCATGGCCTTTGACAGTTCACCCCTTAACTCTAGCTGACTTCAAGTTTAGGGGAGAGCTGTTGACCCAGAGGCACCCTCCCAGAAGCTCATGCATGCAGATGGAGAAAATGTGTGGACAGGACCAGAATTCTGTAGCCTGGAATGGGATGCAGGGGTCCACCAGGTCATAGGCTCAGGAATGGGAGGAGTAGATGTACCCTAGTATGAGCTTTCCCATCAAACTATAGGCCTTTTGGAAGTAGGGCCAGCATCTTACTCATCTCTCTTCTCTGAAGCATGTGGAAAATAGTATGCTAAATATTAATTTAATTGATTTGCAGAGTACTGGTGAAAAACTTTATGGTTAAGAATAGTCCCATCAATGAAGTGAGAGAGTAGCTTTGACATATATACACTACCAAATGTAAATAGATAGCTAGTGGGAGGCAGCCGCATAGCACAGGGAGATCAGCTAGGTGCTGTGTGACCACCTAGAGGGGTGGGATAGGGAGGGTGGGAGGGAGATGCAAGAGGGAGGGGATATGGGGATATATGTATACGTATAGCTGATTCACTTTGTGATACAGCAGAAACTAACACACCATTGTAAAGCAATTATACTCCAATAGAGATGTTTAAAAATAATAATAAAATAAAATAAAAAGAATAGTCCCATCCATTCTAAATGTAATAGTTTGCATCTACCAACCCTAACCTCCAGGTCCATCCCTCTCCCTCCCCCCTCCCCCTTGGCAACCACAGGTGTGTTCTGTAGGTCTGTGAGTCTGCTTCTGTTTTGTAGATAGGTTCATTTGTGCCATATTTTAGACTCTGAGTCACTTTGCTGTACCACAGAGATTGGTACAATTTGTAAATCAACTATACTTCAATTTAAAAATACGAAAAAAAAAAAATAGTGCCATCCAGAAATTTAAAAGGCAGTATTTCTTAAAGAAAGACACTGACACAGAAAGACCCTCACATCGTAGGCTGTCTCTATAGGTGCATAGAGTGTCTTCAGAGTGAGTCTTCCCCAGGAATTTGCTGTTTCCAATCACTTTCCTGGCTAAAACAGTGGTTCTTAAACTGTGTTATGTGTCAGACCCACCTGGAGTTAGTAAAGAACGTTGAGACACAGGCTCATGGATGCAGGACAGGGCCCAGGCCTCTGCATTCTACCAAATTCTCTAGAAAATCTGGATCCCTACCAAAGTTTGAGAACAGCTGACCTAAACTTTGTCATTTAAAAGAGATCTCGTAGCTTTCAGTGGGGCCTTTTAAAGGGTGCTTTGCAACTCTATATGCAGATAGACACTCAACTATTCTGCTTGTTCCAAACTCCTGTCACAGACAAATACCCCCATCTTGCCGCCCTCCGATTTTTGACTCAGCATCCCCAGCAGAACTCATAAATTACCGTCTACTTAGTGACGTGGCACACAATAATATTTGCTCTCCTGATGCCACTCTGAGTAGATGTCATTAGTCATCCTCTCCTGCCTTCTCTGTCCACATTTATAATCCCTAAGGCATGTGCTTTTCAGCAGAGATAGAGGCATTTGTTGAAAGCGTGGTCTCTGCCAGGGCCACCGCTAACTCATACAGCACCTTAGAGTGAAATAGCAAAAGGTACACCTGTCTCAAGATACTTGACTTTATCACCTTGCAGAAGATGTTCATAATATATACAGAAACCTGTCATGCCTACCAGATGAATGGTGCTCCCTTAGATTTGGTGCTGTTGTGTTTTGCACAACCTGTACAGCCATCCATGGTAGCCCTTGCCATCCACCAGCTAGCCATGGTCTTCAGTAAACATGGGTATTTACTGAGCTCACGGACCTCAGTTGAGACCAGACCTTAGGCTTCCAACCGCCCATAAAACTCCTTCTCACTCCCTTAACACTGTGTCTTACCTGTGACCAGGTTGTCCCAGTTTTCCCAGGATGGTCCCAGTTTTAAATGAAAGTTCTACATCCCGGGAACCCCTTTGGTCTGAGGCAAACCAGGAAGGATGGTGCAAGGAGCCCCCCTCTTTTGTCTTGTGACAATAATCTGGATGCTTCTGCTCAATAGGAGTCAGAGAATGAATTCTGGGGGTGAAACAAGGGGGCTGGATAGCATATCCTTGGGATGGAAGAGTCTGAACACCTGCCATGTGCCAGGCGTTGGGTTAGGTGTCTACAGGCATTGTCTCAGGTAATCACTAATCATCACAAAACTCCGTGGGGTGTATTTTTTTCATTTTTAAATTTATATGCTGCAAAATTTATTTGGGGGTTGCAGGGTATACAATTCTATGAGTTTTAACATGCATAGAGTCACATAAACACCAAAACAACCAGGGTACATAAGAGTTCCATTGGCAAAAGAATTCCCCATGCTGCCCCTGTGTAGTCAAATCTTTCCCCCACACCTAACCTGAAGGGTGTATTATTGACTTAATTTTCAAAGAAGTTAATTGAGACTTGGAGTGGTAAAATGATTTGCAGTAAAAATATCCAAACACTCTGGTCTGTCTCCCTTTTGCAAAGCCCTGCCTTTTCCCTCTCAAATGCACGGCAAGAGATGTTTCTTGACGAGAGAGATGTGTGAAAGACCCAGGTAAAATGGCTCCTCCTTTGTGAAGACTCTCTGGGATCTTCCCTGCATCAGGAGAGTGCAGTGTTGGGTGGGGTCACGGGGAAATCCTGGCAGGCCAGACTGATCACGGAGGAAGCAGGCCCTCGGCTGCTGTGCCCTGAAGCATCAGCCAGAAACTGCCTGGTCAGCATTCCCTGGGCCTGGTTTTGCTACACCCCAGGGCATATCATATCCAGTTATCTCCAGGGATACAGTCAAGCCAAAGGGAGTGAGGAGGGCCTCATAGCTGACAGAATCTGCTGAGGTTAGTGGGTGAACAGGTAAAGGAAACGGAGCAGGATACGCTCAGCCATGGATTGGAGGAGAGCTACCCTTGGATACTCTGTGTTCTGATGTCTCACTATCTGGGGCCTAACTCAAGGAGGCTTAGGTACAGAGAAGAGTGTCCAAAGAAGGATGGCAAGCTTCAGAAAGGACTTTCATATCTCAGTAGGGCCAAACCAACAGGTAGGAAGAGGAATCAGCCAAGCAAACATCAGGGCCAATTCTCAGTTCTAACAAGAAATTGAAGTATTAAGGGGGGAAACCGGGGTAGGTTGCAGAGTCCTGTGACTCAGAATAGCAGGTCAAAAGAAGCTTGTGACTTGTGGTCAGGTGATCTGAGCTCCCCCTGGCTCCAGGACCTCAGCTTCATGACTGGGAGGGATGGTTGGTGGGTGGGTAAGTGGAATGCCTACCAACCATAAGAAGAGTTGGTCTGGGACGGGTACCAGATGATAATCTTATCCTAAAGTCTACGAAGCCCGTCAAGAAGGATAAAGGGAGGGTTTAAGAGACAAGTGCTCTTAGCCACTTGTCACGATGCTGGTACTGGCTTCGCCTCCTCATTTTTAAAAATGTCTAAAGCATCCCCATTGACTTAAAATAAAACTCTCGTTCTTGGCCGTGGTCCACAAGACCTCAGCTGAGCACCACACCTTCCCCATCCACATGATGTGTCACTTATATTCTCTCAGCTCTGTAGAGCCTCCCTTCAAGTTCTAGAACACTCCAAGCTCATTCCATCTCAGGGCCTCCACACCCATCGTCATCCTGGAACATTCTTCCCCCAGCTCTTGCCATAGCTGGCTTCTGCTCATCATCTGTTTTTCAGCTCCAAGGTGTCAACAGGAGACCAGTAGAAATACACCTGGAGTTGAATAAGCTGGATTTAGGAACTGTGGGAAATCTCAGGAAGAGGGTGTCAGACAGGACTCGTAGGATGTGAGCTGTGTTAGGTGATTTGGGGCTTTGGTCTGGATTAGACACCAATAGGAAGTGGGAGGATTGGGTACCTTAATAAATCTTAGCTATTAGAAGGGGGCCCAGGCTCGAGGCTACAGCTGAAATTGGCAAAGGAGCAGCATTGCTCACGTGAGCCAGGATGGGGGTGGGTTGTTGGTTGTTTTTTGGGTTTTTTTTGGCTTGGGCAATATTCCTGTTTGTGTTTGGATATGACTACAGAGTGGCCTAGTTTTAGCCTCGCTCCATCCTGCTCTCAGAGGAGCTTTGTCTGGTGTTGGCATTCTGTGAAATTGTTTAAGTTCAACAGGAAAACACCAAGGTCCAGCTGGGAGTGCCAAGCCAGCTCTTGGAAGTCAGGGGCTGCACTTTTCCTTCTCAAATGCCACCTTTTCGAAGAGTTCTGCCCAAGCCACCCGACCTAAAGTGGTGCCTTGTCCAGAGTCACTGTCTATCCCAGGACTTTGTTTGTTGCCTTCGTAGCACTTGTTTTAAACAATAATTATCTTGTTTATTGTTTGCACCTTCCCACAACTAGGACATAAAGTCCACGAGATCTTGTCTGCCGTGTTCATTGCTATTATTTCTAGGATCTAGTGTAGTCCTAGCACCCAGCTGGTCATTGGAAAAAGCAAGGAAAGAGAGAAGGAAGAAGGGACAGAGGGAAGAAGGGCTCACTTAATATGCATTCTTGGGTGAGTCATTTCATGTTTTCAGACCTCACTTTGCTGATCTGTAAAGTGAGGCAATAACATTCTCAAAAGATCCTTTCAGATCTGCCTTTTGAGGATTCTATGAATACCACAGCTCAGACCTCCAGAGATGCAGACGTCCCCCAATACACCTTTTAGGACTTAAAAAAAAAAAAAAAAAGTGAAAAATGACTGCCTTAGAAAACCAACACTGTGGAAGAGTTGGAAACATTTCCACACTAAGAGAAGAGTGTAAAAATAGAGCTCAACATTCTAAGGAGAAGAGAATGAGAAAAGGAAAGCAGAGATTGATAATGGATGAATATAATGAGATGGCAATTTTGGTTTCAGAAGAATGTGATTAGCTCCTAATGACTGCCACCATTCCCTGGTCAATCTACTGTAACTAGCCACTAATGCAAAAATAATCCCCCCTCGGCTGGCTCACTTTGAAGACGGAGATGAGACTCCTTTTCATACTTTTACCCCCTCATATTTTTTTCCTTCCTGAGATTATCCCCTATTAGGTTGCAGCTCCCTAAAAATGGAAAGGGATGTGTGATCAGAGTCTGCAAACTAAGAGGTCATTACCACTCACTCCTGGGCGGCTGCGTGAGGTGTTGCCTCTCAGCCTTTGTCAACATCATCACAGCCCCCGGGGCCCACACATTGTCCTTCATCCCCCACCAGGGGGACACAGAGGCTCCGAAGACTGTGCCAGGAGCCTGCATGATCTCCCATGGAGACGGGCCACTCATCACCACTATCTAGGATTTTTCAAAGGATATCTTCGCGCTGGGTTTATCCTGAAGAGCATGGCCTGGATGTTGAAAGGACTCCCAGACTTTGCCATTTCAGGACTCTGAGGGTGAACAGGGATGTTCATTAAACTTCTGCAGTATCGTGGTGCAGAGGGTACATACATACTCTGTGGGGCCCCGTGGATCAGGGCAAAGGCGAAGTACATGGAGGCAGAGTAAACAAAGAAATGCCCAGAGGGTCTGTCCAAAAGTGAGGCAGGAAGCTTTATGGTGTAGTGAGCTCTCCATCACCAGGGGCATCCAAGTCTGATGGTATCCACTTAACAGACGTTAGGGATCAGCTTATCAGCTGCCTGGAAGGCCATTGTGGAAGGGAGCACAAACAAATTATTTTCAAGGCCACTTACACCTCTGAGATTCCAGGATCTTTGCCTCTGTATGCACAGAAGCCATCTCACACACTATTTTTTTTTCCATCTATCTATCCATTCATTTATTCAAAAGGGGTGATTCAAGCACATACGAAATACAAAGCCAGTATTGGGTTATGAAGATACAGACATGAATAAGATGCTACCCTTTACCTGGAGTAGCCCATCACCAGGTTGGAAGACAAGACATTCAAATTATCAGATGTAAAGGAGTCCAGCTAATAATAGAAGTGACTGACTAGCTGGGGATGCAGTGGGATGGTGGGAAAGTAAGCAAGGAAGGTTTCACAAAAAAGAAGATGCTTGAACTGGGTTTTGAAGGATATGTAGGAGTTTACCAGCCAGACTCAGGTGGAAGAGAATTTCAGGCAGAGGGAACACTGTGTATATAGTCAGTCTCAGAAGTCTGTAACACCTGAAATTGTCTGTGGCATTGTATTTAGTTGCTAATCACTGAAATATTGTTTTAAGGGTAAGAAATGAGGCTGGAGGGGCATATGGGGTGAAATCATTAAGGACCTTGTATTAAAGAGTTTGGAATTTATACTGAAGTGACAATGGCAAGGGGAGTAACTGGGTCCTATTCACATATTAGATCTCTCTGATTATACAGGAGAATGGATTGGAGGGGACAAAACCAAAGCAAGAGGAGACCTGTGGGAAAGTATTTCTCCAGGTAAATTCACTATTTGCAAGAATCATAGCTGCACATTAGAATCACCTGGGGAGCTTTAAATATTACTGATGCCTGATTAGACTCTGATTTAATGGTCTGGGGTAGAGCCTGGGAGTTTTAAAGCTTCCCCAGACAATTCTAATGTTCAGCCATTACAAAACTTTAATCTAACTGTAACCTGAATCCTGGCACATAATGAGTAGCCAGCAGATTTTTTTGCCCAAAAAATGAGTATGAAAACATTCAGAGGGTGCTATTCTCGGTTTCATAGCACTTTAGGTGGATATTAGATGAATAGTGGCTTTCATTACAGAGGGTTTCAGGTAGAAATCCATCCCCAGAATATCAGCTTAAACATCAAGAAGTCTAATGCTACCACTGAGACAAGCACTTCCCACCCATGCAGAGAACCAGGAGTATATAGGCCTGGCAAGTTGCCTGAAAGAGCTGGAGCTACCTGGCTCGGGTGAGAGGATGAGGCCAAGGGCTGGAATCTGGGTTCTAAGAGTTCCATGCCAAAGCATGAACCATTTGTGGTCTACAGATGGTCTGCACTGGTGGCAAGAGGGATGCAGGGAGATGGTCAATTATAATGAGTAAGTACAGGATGAGGAGGAGAAAAAGGAGAGACAAGCCCTCCATTTGCAGAACGAGCACTCTTCTATCTCCATAGCACTTTTTCAGACTCAGATTTAGGGCAGAGCCTAGAACCTGTTTTGCTTCTCCTCCGGGGTACCAGTCTAAGGGTTTCTGACACACAAAGAACAACATTCTGATCAAGTAATTGCTGGGAAGGCACTCTATTACCCCGGTCTAAAACCCTGGGCAAAACTAAGTTAGAGAACATGGCTTAGCCTAGGCAAGGACCTCTCACCCCATCTTCATTCAATCTGGTATGACTAGGTAGTAGAATGGGCACCCATTCTATCTACCCAACCACTGCACAGATGAGGGGCATGGTCATGCTTCTAGAATAAAGGTCAGCAAACTACAGCCACAGGCTAAATCCAGCCCAACACTTGTTTTTTGTAAATCAGTTTTTAGTGGAACACAGACCTGCCCATGTGTTTGCACTGTGTCTAGGATTGTGTTCTCTCTACAACAGTGGAGTTGAGTGTGGGTAGTTGGAACAGAGACTGTGTGGCTTACCAAGCCCATGCTGCCTATTATCTGACCCACTACAGAAAAAATTTGCCAACTCCTGCTCTAGAAGAGACATGGGAGATGTCTGGCTTGGAAGAGACATGGGAGACTGGAAGCAAGAAAGGGGGAATCACACATGGTCTGGGCTTTGAATACACAGTGGTCCTGCCTGCCCATAAAACATTGCCCACTGAGTGGCTGAATTTCTGACCAGTCAGGTTACAGACTTCTCCTTGCTTAGGATGTAGACCTGTAAGAAATAGGTGGGCAAAGTCAAGGCGGGTGTGTTAAGATGACTGGAAGATCCTCTCCCCTGCACTGCTGACAGGGAGCTATGTAGACTGAAGAAGAGGTAGCAAATTCAGTCTCAGAAGCAGTGCAGGGGCCATGAGCAGGGCATCCAGCCTGTTCTACCAGAGACACGGTAGGGGCAGTAGTCAAGATGTGGTCTGACATTCATGCTTCTGCAGCTTTTCTAAAGCTGTTCCCACTCCCTGAAATGCCCATCTTCCTTCTCTGAGAGATCAGTGGCTGCACCCTCCCCAGTGTTTCCATAACACTTGGCTCATAACTCTGTTAAATCACGTCACATGGTTGTTTACTCGTCTGTCTTCTCTTAAACTGATGAGTCCCATCTCTTCCTTCCTTCTAACTCTGACTCTGAACCTCTATGTCCACCTTCCTGCTCAGTATCTCAGCTTGAAAGTTGACTAGTCATCTCAAACATGTCTGCTGCTGCTGCTGTTTTTTTTTATTGTTTTGAACATGTTTAGAAGCAAGTGCTATACACGGCTCTAAGTATTCAATACTTTATGTACCCAGAACACAACATTTAATTCCTGCTTCCCCAGACCTGTTTCTCCCCCATCTGTTTCTTCTCCATCTCAATGAAAGATGTGACTCTCCACTCAGTTCTTTAACCAGTCAGCCTTCATCCTTCTTTTTCCTTCATAGTCCACGTCCGTAGTAGATGTGTTGGTGCCCTGCCCACATCCCCTCCACACTCACTTTTCCCCTGTATGCCCACCCAATGCCCGCCTCCTGCAAGCACCTGTGACTTTTTGCCTGAGTACTTCCTTAAGACAAAAGAATATGCACACCTTGTCTACAGAGCATGACAGAAGTGCCAAGGGATTTCCTAAGAGTTGTCCTCAATCAGTGATAGATGGGAACTGGGGGATAAATACCCCAACTCCCTTCTTACTCCGGGAGAACAACTCTGAACCATGAGATGGGCCCATGGGATTAAGCCTCAGGTGCAGTGGTTGTTTGTTCGTTGATGTACCCTGTATTGGTGTTCTTCCCTCGATTGTCTGACTTTTCCCACTCTCCCACCCATGAGCTCCTTAGGATTGCCTCCCAAACAAATCTCATACTAGAATCCTTGTTTCTGAGGCTGCTTCTGGGGGAAAACCAAAATCTGCAATATTCAACTGAACATCCTAAAAAGTGATCATTTCTCACCACATCCACTGCACCATCTTGGTCCAAGGTACCGTCATCTCTTGGCAGGACTATTGTAACAACTTCCTAACTGATCTACCTGCTTCCTCCCTGGGCCTCCTAGAGTCTCTATTCCATACACGAGCCAGAATGTGCTTTGTAAAACATAAATCAAATTAGCTAACTGCCTTGCTCAAAACGCTCGAATGGTTTCCTATCACACCTAGAATAATACCCAACTCGTTACCAATGACCACAATGTGTTATAAAGCCTGAACTCTCTCCCTGCCTCTCCAGATGCTTTCGTCACTGCTTTCCCCACCTCATCCTTGAACATGGTCATTCAGTTACCACCTTTGCATCCACTGTCCTCTCTGCCTGGAAAACACTTCCCACTTTTCTTGGCATGACTGGCTTTTTCACATCATGAAGGAATTAGCTTAAATGTTACCTTCTCAGAGAAGCCCTCCCAGACTGTGCAATCCAAAATAATTCTCATGCACGATCACTATACCTCTACCCTGCTTTATTTTCTTCACAGCATTTTACACTATTTAAAATTATATATGTTTGCTTGCTTGTTTGCTGCATCTCCCAGTCGACTGAAAGCTCAAGGGGGCTTTGTCTATTTCACTGTATCCCAAGTACCTAGAATAGCACCAGACACATATTAGGGATTCAAATATCCATCAAGTGAACGAATGAACAAATGCCTCCCCTACTGCACCAGATTTGAGCTCATGACACACAAAAGGACATCAATAACATTTGAGTCCCTGAACAGGTGAATAAGCCAGGGAGGGGACAAGTCTGTGTTCTCCCCAGGCCCCATCCAAGAACACACAGTCTTTTGCACTGTGTGAGCCATCACAGTGGGTCTCGTTTTCCCCGTGGACACCCAGATAAAGCTCCTATCTCAAGCCATTCTAATCACTCTGTCCTTTTTTTCTAGGCCTTACCGGAGGGGCAGACAGCCTCGTGGGACACAGCCAAAGAGGATGAAAACCGCAACAAGAATCGATACGGCAACATCATATCCTGTAGGTGACCTTCTGGGAGGGCTCCAGGCTTTGGGAACACAGACGAAAAGTGGCTATCACTATTATGTACCTGGAATTTGTTACCAAATAATCCCTTGATGTTTCCAGATTTGGGTCCACATGCTAAGCGTGGAGCTCTGTCTCAGCCTCCCTGCCATCCCTGGCCTGGATGACAGAGCATGGCTGATCTCAGCCAGAGGGGGCAGGCAGGGAGCTGGGTCCAGACACAGTAGATGCAGGAAACCTCTGAAGCTTGGATCTTGCCCGCTCAAGAATTCTTCAGGTCGAGGAGGAAGCCCAGCCACAAGGGTGTTCCCAGCAGGCCCCCTCTGCAAAAAACCCATCATGGCAGCATCTTGGGGTGGAGAGCAAGGTCCAGCCCACGAAGGAGGGGCTGAGAACACCTAGGTGAGAGATAATGCTATTCCAAGGAGGTAGAGTCCCAAGCCAAGGATAGGCGCTCAGAAGGAGCCGGGAACTCCGGCCTGCACCCGAGGGTTTGGGCCAGCTCAGGGCTCAAGGGAGCCCAAGGTTACCCTGTTTACACAAGAGGTAGAGTTTAGGGCATCACGACTCCTGCCAGACCCCACTGCTGGCTGGGGCAGGGCCCTACGGTGAGTGCCTGCCACTCAGGGCCTGTGTCGGCGTGAGTGTTTGGTGGCCCTGAGCCTGCAAGAGAAAGCTTGTTTTGTGTGGAGCTGGGGGAGGCGTGGAAGAACATTGCCTTTTGCTCAGCAGTGAGCTCTAGCGTTCCTGGAAGCACCCCCTGGCGTGTGATTTGATGAAAGCAGTGGCACAGAGTATAGTTCGAGCCCTCTGGAGTCAGACTGCCTGGGCTCCTATCCCAGCTGTGGGGCCCTGGGCAGGTGACCTGACCTCTCTGAGCTTCAGTTTTCTCGCCTTTAAAGTGAGGAAAAGAATAAAGATAGGGTGGTTGAAAAGTGGTTCGTAAAACCCTTGGCAGAGTACCTGGCACCATTACTCATAGCCATGGAGTTACTTTCTCAGGGTCACTGATGAGCAGTGTGGATACACCATCCTCCTTATTTTAAGCAAAATTCACTGAATACCCGTGTGGGGATGTGGAATAAGCCAGGCTGGGGCAGGGAAGCATAATCAGATGTCTATTTTGGAAGGATCACCAGGGCAGCTTATTGGGAAGGTGGATTTGATTGAGAGAGGCTGGAGGCAGAGGGACCACTTAGGCTACTGCAAGAGTCCTAGCAAGGGACGAGGGGGCCTGAACAAGGGCAGTGACAGTACTTGTGTGGGACCCTGCATGATATTCAGTGCTGGGAGGAGAGGGGGAGAGAGACTGCCATAGAACTACGCACCACACACAGTTCTCACACAAGTATGATCATTGCCAAATACTGGTGTGCACGGCCTTCTACACAACATAAATACAGAGGACGAACTTACCTCATACGAAATGCCAAGCACATACTCTGATTAGAACAGGAGTCAACAACAGCCCCTGTCTGCCACGGCACAGCCAACCTGGACCATTTGACATCTCACCAGTTGGGTACGAAGCATCCCTTGGTCTCAGTTCTCAGAGTAACCCAGTTCAGCCAAAAAAAAAAAAAAAATCCTGAATAACAAATTATTTCTAGCACAGTTCAGTGTTTTGTTTTGTTTTCTTTAACTGTCTAGACATTGCCTAAGAAAAAGCTTAGAGGAAGAAAGCGTAAGATACAGGCAGCTTGTAAAGGAAAAAAGAGGCAGAAGTTTTAGCTTAGCTGTTTCCTGTGCTGGTTTAGAAATCGGCTATGAATAGGAGAACTAATCAGAAAAACATTTATAATTTGTCTCTTGGAAGAGAGTAATGCAGGCAGCAAGATTTCTTTAAAAAAAAAAAAAGATTTCTTGCAAATGTAGTGTTGGAAAGATACATTCAAAGAGTCAGGAAATGTGTATGAAGACCTATGATGTGTGGGCCTCCTCTGAGCCAGGCCCTGTGCTGGGCACTGGGACACTCAGTCTCTGCTGCCAGGGAACTCGCATTCCAGGCACAGGTTCTGCTTGCTCTGACCGTCCTCTGCTTGAGCACCATCGTGTACTAGTGCCCTTAAATACCTGGTCACTTGTCTGTTCCCCATATCAGATGGTGAGTTCAGATGGGATCCACTAAATTATAGGCTGTTAAGACCTTGTGTACTCACTCTAAACCTTAGTCTTCTCTCTGTAAAATGGGTATAATGATGCAATAGTATAATAGAAAATAATAATAGAAAAAATAAACAATTAGAGCACAGTAAAGAGACCCTGTCCCTCGAGAGACAAGGGCATCCAGGCCGGGCCAGGTATCTGGTCCAAAGCCTGAGGAGCCAAGGATGAAAGCCTTTGTATCTTTCTGGATGTCCCACTGCCCACCCCTTGCGCTCAGCATCCGTGCCCAAGCCATCATCAGATCTCACCTGGCCTCTGCCCACCTTCTTCCTGGTTGTTCCACATCTACTTTGGCCCCCAAACGTATCCTATCTGATCTCTAACAGAAGCCAGAGGGACCTCCTCAAAATATGAATTGAAACATGTCATTGTCCTACAGAAAACCCTTCAAATGGCTTCCTTCAGTGTTGAGCCCTTCTTTTCCAAAGGCCCTCAGCCCTCTCTCCATCGCATTTCATACTGTGTCCTCTCCACCACAGTCTCCTCGGTTAAGCCCCACCGGCCTTTCAGTACCTTGAACTTTACCCGCTCATCCATGACACAGGGCCTTCGCACATTCTCTTCTCTCTATCAACATGCCCGTCCCTCCTCTCTTTGCTCTGCTAAGTTCTACTTATTCTTCAGATCTTAGCTCAGGTATCACTTCCTCAGGGAATTCTTCTGACCATTATAATTTGGTCAAAACCCCATTATTCACTCCAAGAGCACAAGGCATGTCTTCTCCTTAGTTCTCATCACTATTGTGAGTTGAGAGCATTTGCATGACTGTCTCTTGGCTGCCTGATATCCTCACCAGAATAGGTGTCCTGCAACAACAGAGCTAGGGCTCTCTTGCACTCCTGTGTCCCCAAACCTGGCTTATGGCTGGTGCTCAGTAGACAGGACTGAACGTTGGAATGCACGGACTCCCTGCAAGGCCCCAAAGGGCTTGAGCCATCGGTCTCTCCCTTCTGGCTTCCCCCCAAAAACAGAGAACACCCAGAAAGGATGGATGGAGGAAGTCTGGATCAGGATGACTCTAGGAACAGTGATAGTCGATCAAGGAAGACATTCTGAGCCTGAATGAAGAGGGTGGAGAGATGGGACACAGGAGGGAGAGAGGAGGACAGTCGTGTCCTCTTCAGGAGCCACGTCTGAGAAGGCAGGACTCCAGGCAGCAAGGGGAACAATGAAAGGGGTTAGACTCCATCGCAGGGCGCAGAAGATGCCGTCCGTGTCCCATCCACACCCCACGGCGCCACCACCTCCTTGTGCAGTAACTCCTGCTGGCATCCAGGGCCGGGACTAGGGTGAGGCAGGCGACGCACCCAGCGTGCCACATTCCAGGGGCGGCTCAGTCTCAGCTGTTGACCCTGCACCTGCCTGACCCTGAGAGCAAGCGCCTCCTTAAAGTGTGTGCCCTGGGGCCTCACTGGTTTCCCCCGAGTCCTGCCCTGTCTGCATCTCTTTGCCTGAGGACTTTCTCCAAAGCTGGGGCAGGATGCTCTGTCCAGGCACAAAGCTGTCTCTCCCTAGACCACGAAATAGCCCCGCTCCTCATCCTCGCCTTCACTGGGTTGTGCGTTCTACACCTTTTTCCAGAGCTTCCACGGGGAGTGGGCTGCAGTTGCCCACCCTTCCTGGGCTGCCTTCTCTCTGCTGTCTCACTCCCCTCCCCCTTTCCTCTTGGTGTCCTCTTCTCTTCCTATGTAAACTGCTTGCACTGGAATCTTCATCTTATATCTACTTCTGCAGAACCCAAACAGAGGCAGAGGAAATTCAGATGCCTAATGATACCATCTTGGTGGGTTTAAAGAAACCTGACTCTCCTTTCTAATGTACCGGTCAGTAATTCTGCAGCAAATTGTGGCTGGACCGGGTCTCCCCTCAGTCCTGAGAGGAGACAGTGCCAAAGTAACCGGTGCATCCAAAAGCAGTGCAAAGCATAAAGGGGGACCAAGAAAGAAAGAAAGAAAAAATAAGTCCTGGAATTGAAATGAAAAAAGGAAAAGAGAAACAGCCCGGAGGATTGGAAAGTGCTCCTGCCCTTGTACGTTTCCCTCCCGGAGGCGAAGTCAGCGCTGGCTTGATAAATAGAAATATTCTTGGTGCAAAAAGAAAACCGGGTGTGATTAGCATCTTAAGGAACCCAGGGCACTAGGAGGCTGGAGTGGAGGACAAAGGCCCAGGCCAGGGAGAACAGAGAAGATGAAAGGGGAAGAGAAGGAGGGAGGGCACAGTCTGCCAATGAAACAATGAAAGAGAAACCTTGGCTAAATAAGCCCTTTGTTCCAAATGATTCTGTTTAGAATTTAGCAATAGAGACAGTGGGGTTTCCAGGGAGTAGAAAAGAAAGGAAGTGAAAGGAAAGGAAATGAGTGGGGAAAACAGAACAAAGAGTTCTTTACTTTTAAGTAGCCCTGGGGCATATATGGTGGACAAGGGGAAATTTCAAGAATAGCAAGCGTTCCCCATGTGGAAGTTGCAGAGGGTGCTTCCCTGACTGGAAGGAAATTACACAGAGGAGAGGAAATGATCTCACGGGTGCAGATTTTATCAAATAAGGCTTCCCTTCTGGCATCTGTCGGGGTCCCAGCAGGAAATAGATGGGACCTTCAAATAGGGTGATTTGAGGATAATTTAATCAAGTGACTTTTTTTTTTTTTTTAATGAAAATGTGAGCTAGCTGTGGGAGACTGCAGGGAATAGTGTGGTACCCTGGGGCTAAATGCCATGCCTAGGCCGCAGAGGATTCAGTAAGAAGAGGTTCCCAGGACCCAGAGAACGAGGACCTGGTCAGAGGTGTGACCTTTAGTGGCCTTGCAGCCAGCCCATGGTGACCCCAAAAAAGGGAGCTGAAGGAATAAGTACCTCGATGGCACTCCCCACTTAATCCAGTCTTCTGCCTGTGCTTTCCAGTGGCTGAACCCAGCCAGAGCCAGAGGACAAGGGAATCTGTAGACAGAGTCTGGTGGTTCAGTGGTTCTCAAAGTGTGGTCCCTGGAGCAGCAACACCTGAGAACTTGCTAGAAATGCTCATTTTGGGGTCCCATCTAGACCTGTCAAAGCAGACATTCTGGGGGTGGCACCCAGCAATCTCTGTTCTAAAAAGCCCACCAGTGACACCGATACACTCTCAGGTTTACGAACCTCTCATCTTTTTTTTCTTTTTGTTTTTATTAAAGAAAAGTTGATTTACAATGTTACATAAGTTTCAGGTGTACAGCATAGTGATTCAATAAGTTTTTTAGATTATGCTCCATTTAAAGTTATTATAAAATATTGGCTATATTCTCTGTGCTGTACAATATGTCCTTGTATCTTATTTATTTTATACATAGTAGTTTGTACCTCTTAATCCCCTACCCCTATCTTGCCCCTCCTTGCTTCCCTCTCCCCACTGGTAACCACTGGTTTGTTCTCTATGCAAGTCTGTTTCTGTTTTGTTATAATCATTTGTCTTATTTTTTAGATTCCTCAATGATAATATATAGTGTTTGTCTTTCTCTCTCTGACTTATTTCACTAAGCATGATACCCTCCAGGTCCATCGATGCTATTGAAAATGGCAAAATTTCATTCTTTTTTATGGCTGAATAATATTCCCTTATGTATATATACCACATCTTCTTTATCCATTCATCTCTTGATGGACACTTGGGTTGCTTTCATATCTTGGCTATTGTAAATAATGCTGCTATGAATATTGGGGTGTGTATATCTTTTTAAATTACTGTTTTCATTTTCTTTGGATATATACCCAGGAGTTGAATTGCTGGATCATCTGGTAGTTCTATTTTTAGTTTTTTGGGGAACTTCCATACTGTTTTTCCACAGTGGCTGCACCAATTTACATTCCCACCAACAGTGTACAAGGGTTCCCTTTTCTCCACATCCTTGCCAATATTTGTTGTTTGTGGTCTTTTTGATGATAGCCATTCTTACAGCTATGAGGTGATATTACACTGAGGTTTTGATTGGCATTTCCCTGATGATTAGCAATGTTGAGCGTACGAACCTCTGATCTTATCCACAGAGATCAGCTTCCAGTTTAGAGAGGCAGGTGTGGAAGGCTGAAGGGCAAACAGGAGACCCAGGACATTTTCATTTTCTGAGACTTCTAACCCCCTAATTTAAGACAAGCCCCTGGGCTCAGGTGCATTGGAGTACTGGGCATGGGGTCCAGCAGACCCAGGTGCTATTCTCAGTTCTGCCCTTTACCTCATGCATGACCTTCAACAAGGTCACATCATCTCTCTGACATTCAGGTTCACATCTTTCAGTGCAAAGAGTGCAAATTAAGATGAATAAATATTGAATCTGAGCCTGGTTGTATAGACTTTTAAACCTAGATGACACTAAGTCTAGCCTCTTTGAGTCCACAGGCAAGGAGCAATGGTCCAGAGATGTAGAACCCTGCCCACGGTCACGCAGAGTCTGTAGGATAGCGAGAACCAGAGCTCCGGGCTCTTGCTGCCCCGATGCCACGAGCTCCCTACCAAGGAGTCCCTCTGCATCTAGACTTATCTGTGCTCTTGGGGGAGCATGCGCTAAGGTCTCTGGCCTCAGAGCAGATGGAAGGGCAGGATGAACTCTTCAGAGGGGCTCTTTTCACTTCCAGGGAGGAGCTCAGATTCAAATCAAACTCAGGGGCTTCTTCTCAGAGCTGTTTCTCTGCTGATTTCTGGGGAGACCGTACTGGATGTCAGAATGGGTGCCTTGTTCAGTGTTCCCAACTCCCCCTTCTCCTTTGCTGTCTCTGAGGGTGACTCCTGCCTGGGCCTTACAGAGTGATCCGGGTGCAGAAACCTTCAGTGCCCTTGTGTGTCAGAGGACTTGTTCTGGTCCCTGGAGCCCTCTCTGTCTGCTTGCTGGGACTGCCAAGAAATCAAATGTCCCCAGGAGCAGCTCTCCATCCATGAGTGATGGGGGTGTGGGTATAAGTACCCCAGGTCCCTTCCCGCTGGGGCGGAATAACTTGGAGGTGTGTGTTCACACTCTCTCCTGGAGTAACAGGAGAAAGTAAGCCCCAGCTGTCTACAGCGGTAACTTGCTTGATGACACAACCCTCATTGGTTTCCTTCCTCTCTGCCTCTTGCTTCCCATTCCCCTTCCGGTGTTTCCCGGGATCATCTCCCAAAGCAAGTCCTTGCATTTCAGTCCTTGTCTCAGTTTCTGCTTTGGAAGGAATCCAGATCAGAAACCTTCCTCTCTTTCTTCAGAAAGTCCCCTTAGTGGGGTGTGAGCTGGACATCCTGCTTAGGATGAATCCACAAATTCATCAGATAGGCCGCTGTCCCCCTAACTTCTCTCAGTGCTCTGCGCCTCTACGCTTAAGTCCCCTCCGTGGCCCCAAAGCTCTCATCTGTTGGAGCAGCTTCTCACAGGGCCCGGCAGAAGGGAGCAGCCCAGCCTCAGCCCCAGGGAACTGGCAGCATGAAGAGATGCACAGAATGTCGGGCTGTTTCCCTGTCATCCCCGGGCCACCCGCTACCTGGGTAATGGTAATTCAAGCAAGATTGAACGAGGAGACCTTTAGCTTCAGTGGGGTACCTGGGCAGTCTCAGTGGGATTACCTGCCTCCTCGCTCTCCACTCGTGCAAGATGATGGCCTTAACATTTCCAGTACTTCTAGGAAATGATTTTTCAGCTCCACAATTCATTGTAATGAGTCAAATCTCTTTTCTCTGAAAAACTGCACCTTTTCTTTACCTTCCTCAGTGCCCGGAAGACAGGAAGAGAGTACATCCCATATCCAAATGATATTGTCTTCCCCGTCCCACCTGTCTGAAGTGATGCTCTAAGTGGATGTGACTTGAGAAGACTGACTTATCGGGTTACCTCTGATGATGGAGGAGGGGGGATGAGCTGCGGTTTGCTTGGAGAGTTAAAGCTGTGCATGGGAGGACACTGCGCCCTCTCCCCTGGCCAGGGATGGGGGGCGGGACACACAGTGGGATGGGACAGTGTCAGAGTCAGAACCGGCATGGAGGGCTGTGGAGGCAGTGCGTCTTGGGGTTCCCGGAGAGGTAGGGACCCCACTACTCTACAAGGAAGCTCTCAGCCTTACACCTTCTAAGTTGTTAAACTTGTTGGAGCCTTGATTTTCTCAGCCACAAAATGGGTTATGATGAGAGTCAAATGGCATAGCATCCATAGGCTTCTAGAATGGTGCCTGGAGCATCTTACGCACTTCACAAAGATAGATTTCTGTTCCTTACACCCAGCACAGGTGAGTCTCTAGTCTCACGGCCTAATTCCAGTAAAAACTTTTGGTCTTTCCCAAGACGAATTGAATAGCCAAGGCACCCCCTATGCTAAATAACTGAACATCAAATGGTCTGTACATTGAAACCTGAGTGTGCATCAGAATCTCCTGGAGGGCTTGTTAAAATACAGATTGCTGGGTCCCACCCCAGAGTTTCGGATTCGGTGGGTCTGGGCTGGGACTCCAGTATCCGCATTTCTAACAAGTTCCCAGATGTCATTGATGCTATTGGCCAAGGAACTATATTTTGAAAACCACTGGTCTAGAATTACAATAAAACTGAATTCACACATTTGCATTGATTTCTTACAATACACCACGTGCCTTCATATCTAACTGCTTTTCATTCTTGCAACAAGTCTGCAAAGGTAGAAAGGATTTTGATGTTGTCGTTGGGTAAATTGAGGCTCGGGAAGATACATCAAATGCTCTGGGTGATAGAGTTAGTGACAGACCTCAGGTCTGCCTTCAGAGCCTTCCCAACGCGTCCTTCTCTCGTGCTGAAGGCAATGATTGGCTGCCAGTCTTGGGTCTGCAGGTGGGGTGAGGGGTCAGCTATGAGGCGAGGAAGAATTTGAGCACAGGATCCAGGCACACTATGCCAGCCTTGTGTAGAGGAAAGAGCCTGGATCCCAGGCCAGGTTACCTAAAATCAATTGTATGGCTAAAAGCAAGGGACCGGCTCCTTTCTGGTTCTCAGCCTTTCAGACACAAATATGAATTCATATATTGAACAGATAATTATTGAGCACTTACTATGTGCCATACACTATAGAGGAGTTTAGTAAATAGGGTGCCCGTTCTTAAATAGGGTGTGAAGGAGAGGCATGGGTTAGTCAGATCGTCACAGAAATAAAACTGCTCTAAGAGCCCTGAAGACAAGTACAGGGAGCTATCGGAGTCTGGGGTGGAGAGATCATAGAAGCCTTCCTGAGGAAGGAAGATTGAGCTGAAGAATGAGATGTTGCCAGCCTTATGGGGTTGAGGGCATTCCTTTACATGTGCAAAGGCCCTGTGGTCAGAGCAGACATCATGCATTTGAGCAACAGAAAGAAGGGCACGGTTATCAGAGTAATATGTGGGGAGGGGGCATGAGGCTGGACTGAGAAGTAGGTCCCAAACCAGATCATGCAAGGCATTGTGGGGTCTGGTCAGGCTTTGTTCTCTGTCAGTGATGTCTTGGAACTGATTCATACCAGCTTGCAAGAGATGATGGTTAAATTTTTCAGGAATTTTGTGAGCCAGTTGATACCACCTTGGTAGCTTGAAATCAGTCATGGTGGGAGTATTTATATCACAGAAATCAGATGTTACAGATCAGGGCCATTTCTTCCTCCAGAGAGCTCTTTGTTAAACTTTTACAACCTACCACTGGGCTTTGTTCGAAAACTACAGGGAACAGATTGATTCTAGAGGGACAATGTTTCTGTTCCCCTTGAGTTGTGTTCTGGGGAACTCTTTGGATCTCCATGTCTTTGGAGTTATGCCTTCTCTCTACCGGTGGCCACTGGTTCTCTCCTCCTCCGTGCAAGCCAGTGCTGGCCCCCCTCCTGCCTCAGCTGAGAGCCGGGTGAAGCCAGGCTCCTGCACGTCCTCTTACCTCACCGTTGAGGGGTTTGTTTCTCCTCTATGTGACTTCTTCACTTGTCTTGAATATCAAACAAGGAGTACCAGATTAGCTGTTTCTCAAGCTTGCAAAATGTAGATAGAGCATACTGAACATTCTGGGCTGCTTGTAAATTACTTTGTATAAACTCCTTTACATCGCCCACTGCCCTGTCTTTCTCCATGTGCATGTGGATAAACACAATTTTTTTATCCTTCTAATTATATAAAGTTAGAAGGAGAAGGGGACACAGAATAATATTAGCATCTCCCAGAAGGAATAAATAAACCATGAGGGCAGTGCTCCTCCTTGCAATGCCTTTCTGGTGGACCTATAGCTGAATTCTGCCCTTTCATGAATATACACAGTAACTCTTTGCCTCTGCAGGAAGATGGATTTACATTTTGTACAGAAGGGCAAATGGGAAGCACTAAGTTTCTAACCGTCTCCGCCATCAGCTCACTGCCTGCCTCACATCCAGCCCAGAACCGCCATTTATTAAGCACCTGCTGCATACCAGGCACTGTCCTCACACTTTTTTTAAGAGCAGTTTTAGTTTCAGAAAAATTGAGCGGAATATCCAGAGAGTTCCTGTTTACTCCTACCTCCCATCCCCCTTCAGTTTCCCCTGTTATTAACAGCTCGCATCAGTGTGATACATTTGTTACAATTGGTGAACCAATACTGATCCATTTTTTTTTGTAAGGTAGTATCTCATTTTTTTATTGAAGTTTAGTTGATGTACAATATAATATGTTTCAAGTGTACAATATAATGATTCACAGTTTTTAAAGGTTATACTCCATTTATGGTTATTATAAAATATTGGCTATTTTCCCTGTGTTGTACATTATATCCTTGTAGCTTATTTTATACATAACAGTTTGTACCGCTTAATCCCTTACCCCTATAATGACCCTCCCCTTTCCCTTTCCCCACTGGTAACCACTAGTTTGTTCTCTGTATCCGTGAGTCTGCGTCTTTTCTGTTATAATCACTAGTTTGTTGTATTTTTTAGATTCCACATATAAGTGATATCATACAGTATTTGCCTTTCTCTCTGTCTGACTTATTTCACTTAGCATAATACCTTCCAAGTCCATCTATGTTGTTGCAAATGGCAAAATTTCATTCTTTTTATGGCTGAGTAATAGTCCATCATATATATATACACCACATCTTTTTTTTTTTTTAGTGTTTGGTTTTTTTTTTCTCTTAACATTTTTATTGGCGTATAATTGCTTTACAATGGTGTGTTAGTTTCTGCTTTATAACAAAGTGAATCAGTTATACATATACATATATCCCCATATCTCTTCTCTCTTGCATCTCCCTCCCTCCCAACCTCCCTATCCCGCCCTTCTAGCTGGTCACAAAGCACCAAGCTGATCTCCCTGTGCTTTGCGATCCATTATTACTAGCTAAAGTCCACAGTTTACCTTCGAGTCCACTCTGTATTGTGCAGTTCTGTAGGATTTTATTTATTTATTTTATTTATAGCTGTGTTGGGTCTTCGTTTCTGTGCGAGGGCTTTCTCTAGTTATGGCGAGCGGTGGCCACTCTTCATCGCGGTGCGTGGGCCCCTCACTATCGCGGCCTCTCTTGTTGCGGAGCACAGGCTCCAGACGCGCAGGCTCAGTAATTGTGGCTCACGGGCCTAGCTGCTCTGTGGCATGTGGGATCTTCCCAGACCAGGGCTCGAACCCGCGTCCCCTGCATTAGCAGGCAGATTCTCAACCACTGCACCACCAGGGAAGCCCCTGTAGGATTTTAAAAATGTACAGTGACACATATCCACAATTACAGTATTATACAGAAGTTTCACTGCCCTAAAAGTTCCCTGTGCTCTGCCTAGTCATCCCTCCCCCCAGGTCCCTGGCAACCACGGATCTTTTTACTGCCTCCATAGTTTTGCCTTCTCCAAAATGTCATAGAGTTGGAATCATACACTATGAAGCCTTTCAGGCTGGGTTTTTTCACTTAGCAGTATGCGTTTATGTTTCCTCCATGTCTTTTCATGGTTTGAGAACTCATTTCTTTATATTACCAAAGACGTGGCTGTACCATGACTTGTTTGTCCATTCACCTATTGAAGGACATCTTGGTTTTTCTTAAGTTTTGGCAATTATGAGTAAACCTGCTATAAACATTCATGTGCAGGTTTTTGTGTGGACATAAGTTTCAGCTCATTTGGGTAAATACCAGACAGTAATTGCTGGATCATATGATAAGAGTGTGTTTCGTTTTGGAAGAAATTTCCAAACTGTCTTCCAAAGTGGCGCTACCATTTTGCTTTCCCATCAGCAATAAGTGAGAATTCCTGTTGCTCTACATCCTCGCCAGCATTTGGTGTTGTCAGGGTTCTGGATTTTGGCCATTCTAGTAGGTGAGTAGAGGTATCTTTTTGTTTTAATTTGCAGTTCCTAATGACATATGATACTGAACATCTTTTCATATGCTTATTTGCCATCCATATATCTTTTTTCGTGAGGTGTCCGTTCAGATCATTTGCCCATTTTTTAATTGGGTTGTTTTCTTATTGTTGAGCTTTAAGAAGTCTTCGTATACTGTGGATACAACTCCTTTATCGGATAGTCTTTTTCAAACTTTTTCTCCCAATCTGTGGCTCATCTTTTCATTCTCTTAACGTCCTCACACTTTTCATGCCTGCATTTTCTCATTTAATCCTCCCAACATTCTGTGAGCTATATAGTATTGAGCCCTATAGCATTTTCCTAAGAAAACCAAGGCTTAGAGAGATCAACTAACTTGCTAAGTGATGGAGCTAAGATCTGAACCCAGATCTGACCCATAGCTTCAGACCTCCCATCACCACGTCTACTGTCCTACTTGCCACAGGTTAGCCCATGTGGGAATAAATCTTGATCATTTTGTACTAAAGTACCCTTTCACAGTCTCAGAAGATAGTCTCTATTTGGATGCTCTGCAGAGCCCGGCATGGTGACTTGCATCTAAGTACCTGAATAGGGCGTAGAAAGCCCTCTTCAGTCTAACCCCCACCTACCTCCTCTGCCTCTTCTCCCACTGCTAATTGCCTCCCATTCCATGTTCACAAGACAAGAAACTGTTTGCAGGTCGCTGATATGCTTGCTTTTCCAGGACCTCTGCTCTCACTCTTGCTGTTCTCTCTGATGGAAAGACCCTTCCTCGTTGTCCTTTGGTCAAGCCTTACTTTCAATTCCTCATTCACATATCACTTCACAAAGCCCTCTAGTCCCCACTTTCTAGACCTTGAAATTTCACTTCTGTGTACAGTCTGTCTCCCCCACGACATTGACAAACTCCCTAAGCACTTGGAAAATACTTTCCAAGTCCCTTCAACAAGCCTGTGTGTAGTAGGTGCTCAGTGAATTTGTTCTCAATTAATGAATAAAGAGGTGATATTGACAAACGCCATCATCTGGTGGTTAGAGGCACTCTCATCTTTAAGAATATAAAACTAAAAGAAATAAGTTTGTTTCTTTTCTTTTTCTTTTTAATCATATTTGCTTTCAGACTTTCAATTTCATTTTATATTAATGAAAATTCCCTTTCAACGTTTTACAACAGAATCTCTGTTTCCAGTGCTTTAGACCTCAAGGGCAGGCATAACTCAATAAATAAAGGAGATTTTTTGAATCGATAAGTCATTAGTGAAACCAATGAGTGAAAACACATTATGCATTTTTCACTTTTTTGAGCCTTACAGTTTTGGTAACTGCTGGTAACAAGACTTAACAGTCTGAGCTCAGAGTCAGGTGCTGGGTCTTGTCTGAACCCCTGCTGGGTGGATGTCCCCCAGGACGTCCCACTGCAGGAGCTGGGGACCAGACACTTGCACAGACTGCAGTACCTGCGAGATGCTAGAAGTCCAGGGACAGCACATCGTGTGAACAGAGCAGGGATTCAGGGTCAGACAGTCCTAAGATAGAATCCCAGCCACTTGTAGGCTGTGTAATGTTGGAAACTTGCTTAATCTCTCTGAGCCCCAGTTTCTTCATCTGTGAAATGGGAAGAATAAAAATACTACATCATTAGTATAATAATCTGTGGAGCAATTTGGAGGAATAAATGATTGAGTGAGATAATGTATGTGAAGCCTCTGGTATCTACCATCAACTCCATAAATATTAGCTTCAAACTCCTTCCCCACTTCACACCCCACTCCGCCACCCACCCAAAGGGATCACTTAGACCTCCCCCCAACTCCCTCTGGTTGATTCCACGGAAACTCTTCCCCATGATGAGTAAGAAACATGGCATCCAGTGTAGCTCAGTGTCTAGCACAGTGCCTGCCGCATGGCAGATGCTCACTTAACTATTTTTGAATTGATTAATTAGTTAATGAATGAATGGTCGTGGGGTGGTGTCCTGTCCAACCCCGGCCTGCTTGTCCATCCTTGGTCCCATTCCTTGCCTTCTTCTGCTCAACTTTCCATCATAGGGATCTGACCCTTGCAGGTTGCATTTCTCAGCCTCTCTTGTCAGCTGGCTGCTGTTTGGCCAATGACGTGCACTGGTTGGAGATTGGAAGGTGGGAGAAAGGAAGAAGCCGGGGTATTTCTCCCTCTCTGTCCCAATCAGAGGCACCTTCTTGAACAGTGAGGGAGTCTCCTCCTTTTCTCCAGCTCCCACCAGAGAGGCCCACTGCAGCTCCAGCTTCCACAGGTGGCCCCCACCCCTGGGCTCTGGTGCCCTCGCTTCCTCCCTCTGTCCCACCGACCCTGGGGAGGCAGTGTCTCCTTGTTGATGTTTATCTCTGAGTTACTTCTCCCTCCTCCCTTCAGCCTCTCAACTCTTCCATCACCCAGGTAACCACTTCTCTGTCATTAATTCCCTCTGCTGTGTACCCTTGAAGTACTTTCTACTATCCTGCTTAGACCCCTCTGGGGAATCAGGAATGTCTGAGCTCAGAGTTAAGAGAACCCCACTCTTCCAAACTCCACCATCCGCTGGCCATGTGGCCAGTCAATCCTTGGGAGCCTCAGTTTCCTCATTTGTAACAAAGGTTAACAACATCCGTCTTACTTCTCTCCCAGGGTCACTGTGAGAGTCCAGTGAGATAATCCATTCATGTACTCACCGAGTACTTATTGAGTACCTGTCACAGGTGCGTGCAGAGGATGGAACAAGGAGCAAAACACCTAATGTCCCTGTTCATGGGGGTTCCAGTTAGTAGTAATAGGTGGCCTTGTAAACTGCCAAGTTCTGGAAAAAGCTAATGGGATATGGTGACCCGACTTCCTTGATCCCCATACACCCTTGGGGGGTGCCCAGAGTTCTCCAGTCCACCTATGGGGAGCCCTAGCCCTGCCCTAGAGTAAGGTGGCCTGGCCAGTAGATGCAGCAACACGCGGTGATACGTGCATAGTGACGGGGACGGAAAACTGAGCCCCTCCCCCCCACCAGACCCAACCCAGGTGTTCTGTTTGCGTGTCCTCTAGCATATCGGAGCTCACTTTAATTAACTGTAAAGGATTAGCCTGATTCTTCTGCTGTAACAGGTTTTCTTTTTAATCATTTTTATTGGGTGTTATTTGAAGTACGCGTGCCATTGACTAAAGCCTGCAAATCTTGTTTGTGCCTAGATTGTTTCTGAAATGGTATTCTCTATAACACGAGTTTTAGTTATTGATGATCTCTTTTAATATAATGATTTAGTCAGCTTCACTTGAATGATAGTACTGATAACAATATGCGGCCGACAGTCTATTTGCAGCAATATTCCAAGAGGCAAAAGGCAAGCATTTGTGCAGTTGTGGAAAATAGGTAAATTTGCCAGTTTTAGGCAAGCATGAAAATGGGGCATATTAATTTGGATCTAACACTTCTCGCTTCCTGGGTGTTTTCATATGGTCTTTCCTGCGTTGTCCTCTGGAGAAGGCGTTTCCATCCCCATTTTAATGACAAAATCACTAAAATTTAAAGAAGCAGGTCACTCTCCCCGGTAGGTAATGACAAAACCGGAATCAGAAGGGCGGGTGGAAAAAAAGGAGAAGCAGCATATACAGGCCCTTTTTTAAGGCACCGTAATCTCCCTAAGCCTCAATTTCCTCATCTGTAAATGGGGATAATAACCGAGGGTGAGGCTAGGGGTTAAATGAGAGCGTGTCTGTCAGTAGCGTGGTGCCTGGTACATGATGGTTGGTAAACGGTCGCCCTAAAGCAGGGCAGCGCTCACCCGAAGCCTTCTCGTCACCCACCCCCTTGTTCTCTGCTCTCTCTCTCTCTGCAGATGACCATTCTCGAGTGAGGCTGCTGGTGCTGGATGGAGACCCACACTCCGACTACATCAACGCCAACTACATTGATGTGAGGCTCTCCACGGGGCTGGGCAGCTGGGTTCTGGGGTTGGCTGCAGTAGGCTCAAGATCTGTGGCTATGCCCCCAGCCGCTCCCCCAGACAGTGGCCCTCCTAGAACAGGTCCGGAGGGTCTGGCTCCTCCCTGTAACTAGTGTAACCCAAGCTGATGAGCCACCTAAAGCTGCATCCACTTTCAGGCTGGCTGGAGTAGCCTGCTCTGTGGGAACCCAGGATTGCCAGTTTTGTTCATTCACCCATTAATTCTTTTGTATGTATGTCCGTTTACCCATTCATTCATTTATTTGAAGGTACAGCCATTTATGCAACAAAAACTTCAGAATACCTACTGTATGTTGGATGCTATGGGAACCATAAAGCTAAAAATGCCATGGTCTCTACCCTCTAAAACCTTAGCAGGAAGATAAGCTGTGCACATCAATAATTCCAGGGCAGACTAGAAAGTGGTGAGTGTCATGAGTTCAGATAAAATGCTACAGGGATTCAGAGGTGGGAGAGAAAAAGTCACTCTTCTATCAGGAATGGGAAGTTTGATGTGAACCAAAGCTTCAAGCACAGGTAGAATTTAAAATCAAAGAGGGGGAAGATGGGCCTCTGGCCAAAGAAAAGCACAAGCTGAGATATAGCAGAGGGTATGTAGCAGCTCAGTTTGAGGGGAGCAGAGACTCTATAATGGGAATAGTGGAAAATAAGGTTGGAGCTAGATCACTGATGCTTTGTGATCAAATGTAGGAAGTCAGACTTTATTTTGTAGGCAAGAGAAAGCTGTGGAAAGTTTTTGATCAAGGAGGTGACCGGTTCAGAGCTGAGCTTTGGAATGATTTATCTATTACCCAGGGTAAGATAGATGAGAGGGAAGAGGGTCTGGGAATAAGACCCCCAGTTAGGAAAGGGGGCTGCTGCAGTGTTCCAGGGAATATGGAGGAAGGAACTAAATAGAACAGGAGCCAAGACGGGCGTACACGGAAGTAAGAGAGTTTGTAAAAGGGAAGCATGGTCACTGGGACCAGAGAGACATCCCAGAATGACCGATGCAAGCCAGGCTTCTGAGGACCTCAGCTAGGAGTCCAAGAACCTTTACGAAAGGTTCAGAGATCCACCTTGCTGCCTCTGACTCCCAAGTGTTTTTATAGAGAAGCTATAAGGCACTGTGGCATGCTTTTGAATTCCCCATTGTGTATTGCGCCTTGTGTTAGGCATTTGCCTGTTTGCCCTCAGATCTATTCCTTGTCCTTCCCTGTTCTGCTTTGTGTTGCTGGTATGCGTGTGTGTGTGTGCGCATGTGCATATGTGCATGTGTGCATGTTTGTGTGTGCATTGTGTGCTTGTGTGTGTGCATGTGTGTATGTGCAGGTGTGTGCATGTGCGCATGTGCACGTGTGTGCATGTGCATGTGTGCACGTGTGCGTGTGTTTGTGTGCGTGTGCATTGTGTGTGTGCATGTTTGTGTGTGTGCGTGTACATCTTTGTGTGTGCATGTGCGTGTTTGTGTGCATGTGCATTGTGCATGTGTGTGCATGTGCCTGTTTTTGTGTGTGCGTGTGTGTGCACGTGCGTCTGTGTGTGCATATGTTTATGTGCGTGTGTGTGCATGTGCGTTTGTGTGTGCGTGTTTGTGTGCATGTGCGTGTGTGGTGTGTGTGTATGTGCGTGTGTGCACGTGCGTCTTTGTGTGTGTGCATGTGCGTCTTTGTGTGTGTGTGTGTATGTGCATGTGTGTGCGTGTGTGCAGGGAGGAGAGTGGGCTGACCCTTTAAGGAAGGTGCGATGGGAGATTGGCAGGTGATGGGAAGGGAGAAGCCATCGTATTTATCTGCCTCTCGTGTTTCCTGGGATGGCAGCTCCAGCAGTGGCTGCATCCCATCGGCGGCCCCATCACGCAGGACCACCAGAGTGACCCAGCCTCGACAAGGTGGCCCCAGCTCCTGGCTCTGGTGGCTTCTCTGTCTCCTGTTATCTGCTGGTTCTAGGGGTGACCACATCCTTTCACTATTGCCGATCTCTGGGTGGCCTCACTGTTCCGTTTTGCAACTCAGCTCCTCCATCACCTGTATAACCAGCTCCCTATACTGAATCCCCTCTGTCTGAAACACCTGGAGTGGTTCTCCGCCTGGACTCTGGCTAACAAGGAAGTTCACAAGGAGATGGCCAGTTCTGAGCAGCCTGTCTTCAACCTGGAGAAAGCACTCAGCATTCACCCATCATGCCTTCAGCCTTTCCCTCATGCATCTAGTATTCATTTCTCACACACAGCAGATCCTCCACTGTGTGCTGGAAACACAGACCTTAAAAGGGACTCAAGTCTGGTGAGGGAGTCAGATAAGAAAAGAGACCCTCGAAGAGCAGGGGCCATGGGAACGTAAAGGAAAATCAAAGCCTCAAGGTGGGAGTGGGGTGGTCAGTGAAGCCTTCCTGGAGGAGGTGACACAGTGCTGCTTTAGCCAATGAGTGAGAGTTAGCCAATGGTAGTCAGGCAAGAAGGACCGATGGTAGCTTAAGAATTATTGATCACCTCTAGTGTACTAACACTGCCTTAACTAGTATCACAACTCACAAAGTAAATGCCATTACTACCCATTTCCAGATGAGTGAACTGGGGCTCTCAAGGTTATGAAACTTCTCCAGGATGTGAAGGAGGGGACAGCAGGAGTCTGCATCATCGGTGCCTCCCCAACCATGCCCTGCTGGCTTTAATAACGACGGTAATGCAATGACAACAGCCCAGGGCTCTAAATGAGTCACTCTTGGGCCCTGTGAGGGGTGGTTTTAAATGAATCTGTTTATTGAGACCTCCCCATAGCCCTTTAAGGTAGGTGACCACCCCCATTTTCCAGATAGGGAAGCTGAGGTTTAAAGAGATTGCAAAGCTTGGGAGTGGGCATCTGGTCAGTGGCAGAAGCAGGCTAGAAACCAGACCCGAATGACTCCCAGGCCAGGGCTCTTCGTCCTGCTCCTCTCACCCACTCAAAAGACACCACCTTGCACGCAGCACACAGTGGGGACTCGGGCAGCACGTGCTGAACCAAACTGAGTTGGTTCCTGCCATTTCTCCTTGACTTTGACTCTGGCTGAGTGGATGTGGCAGCCCTGACAGCCATGCCCACGAGGGGTCTGCTGGCCCAAGTTGCCGTATCTGGCATTCATTGCCTGAGTGCTAACCTCCAGCAAAAGGCATTTTCCTGGATAGACAATCCCAAGTTGAGTGAGGATGTGACTGCGGTCAGAGCCAAGATGCACTTTGGTGTTTTATAGGCAACAAAGGAAACTGCTTTAAATGCAAGTGAATCTCTGCAACACCAGTACTAATAACAGCACCCGTTTCTACCAGGTTCTTATTATCACAATGCATTCTGAGAGCCTTTAAGGATAAGAGGCCAGGGGTGGAGGTTAAGAGGCTTGCTCAAGGTCACACAGCTAGAATCCAGTTCTCTGCCCACCTTCTCCCTCTCTCTAGGAAGTAGATTGTGCAGACAGGCCAAACAGTCTCTGCTAGATGCTGTCTTAATAAGTGATACTGGACTCTGTGCTGTGGTTAGAGTCAAGGGCTCACGAGACCAAAGTCGTGACATGAATTCAGTCCTTATAGAGGCCACGTTGAATCCAGGCCTTTCTGCTCACTAGCTTTATGATCCTAGGTAAATTATTTATCCATTCTGATGTCTGTAAAATGGGATGATGCCAACCCGCCAGAATGTGACAACTGATGTGAAGTGTCTATCTGTCAGGGTCCCACTGGGAGACAGAGGGTCACTCAAAGGGAATTTAATAAGAGTAGGAACAGGATTAAAGGAAACTAAAGGGGGAGGCAAAGTGGCAGGAGTTCAGTATCCCCAGGCTAGAATCAGCAGGAAGCTCTCAAGCTCCTGAGAGCAGGGAGAGTAGCTGTAAGGAGGGGGCTGCCTGATTGGCGCTGTAGCCTTTGATGGAAAGTCAAGGCCAAGCCATGGTGACCTGATAGGGAGACACCCAAAAGAACATACACCCCAACCTCCCAATGGCCTCTGAGCTCCTGCTTCTGCTCCGCATTGACCAAACCCAACTAGCAGCTGGAGGGCATGGAAGCCCATGGTGTCGTCCATATGACCAAACCCAACTAGCAGCTGGAGGGCATGGAAGCCCATGGTGTCGTCCATATGACCAAACCCAACTAGCAGCTGGAGGGCATGGAAGCCCATGGTGTCGTCCATATGACCAAACCCAACTAGCAGCTGGAGGGCATGGAAGCCCATGGTGTCGTCCATATGACCAAACCCAACTAGCAGCTGGAGGGCTTGGAAGCCATGGTGTCGTCCATATGACCAAACCCAACTAGCAGCTGGAGGGCTTGGAAGCCATGGTGTCGTCCATATGACCAAACCCAACTAGCAGCTGGAGGGCGTGGAAGCCATGGTGTCGTCCATATGACCAAACCCAACTAGCAGCTGGAGGGCATGGAAGCCCATGGTGTCGTCCATATGACCAAACCCAACTAGCAGCTGGAGGGCTTGGAAGCCCATGGTGTCGTCCATATGACCAAACCCAACTAGCAGCTGGAGGGCTTGGAAGCCATGGTGTCGTCCATATGACCAAACCCAACTAGCAGCTGGAGGGCTTGGAAGCCATGGTGTCGTCCATATGACCAAACCCAACTAGCAGCTGGAGGGCGTGGAAGCCATGGTGTCGTCCATATGACCAAACCCAACTAGCAGCTGGAGGGCATGGAAGCCCATGGTGCCATCCATATGACCAAACCCAACTAGCAGCTGGAGGGCGTGGAAGCCATGGTGTCGTCCATATGACCAAACCCAAGTAGCAGCTGGAGGGCATGGAAGCCCATGGTGTCGTCTATACAGATCAACCTCCCAGGGCACGAGCAGAGCAGGGAAGGGAATAGAGAGTCAGTGGAGGGACAGAGAAGACACCGAGCCTGAGCTCCTTTTAGCACAGTGTGAGCAGTACAGGGTGGAGGGGAGGGGAATCACATCAGTCGTGACCCCCTATACACTCCAGCAAAGTCAAAATTCCCAGGGTCTCTATGGGGATTCCTGGCAGACACACCCTAGGTAGCTGTCTAGGGCTCACCCCTTGGCCCTGGTTTCCACCCAGCCAAAATCCTCCCTGCACTCCAGAGGGCTAACTGCCTGTGCTAGAATCATTTATCCACAATTGGATCTTGACGATTCATTGAAACGACTCCATTTGGATAATGAGCTAGATGGGGCCAGCCCTGTCTAGGCCTCCAGAGGCTGTGGTTCTCCTCCTGTCTGAACCATCCCTCCGGCACGTTTGTTTGCACACCCGAGAATGTATTGGCCACTTGAATCTGTTATAAATTACCAGTCTGGAAATAAATATCGTCTCTGGGTCCCCAGTAAGTAACAGATGCATGAGCGTGGAGTGAGATAAATGCATGTTGGATGCAAAGCTCTTTCCCATTGCTCACAGGCGGATGGAGGCAGGCCCAGTGCCGGTTTGCAGGCCATGTGCGTGCTGTGTAGGTGGGACTTAAGTGAACTCAAAGTTCTTTTCAGGTTAGGAAGTTTTCTGTACCAGCTCTTGGGACATCCCCAGAGCAGCCCCAACTGAGCAGTACGTCTCCTTTCATCTCCATTGCTGAAGAGTCAGGTGGTTAGAATGCTTTCTCTTGGGGACTGCGTGGGTTCCTGGAGGCCAGAGAGGGTCTCTTGACTCGGATGCCACGTGTGGACAGGAGCGCAGCATGCATGCGTTCATTCTGTGTGCATTTATCAGCGCTGACTGCCCAGGCAGACTTCTCCATGCTGGGGACACAGCCGTGAGCAAGCCCGTTACAGCCCTGCCCTGCTGGAGCTCTCATTTGACTGGGAAAACAGACGATAAGCATGTAAATAAACAAAGACTTTGGTGGTGAGTGCCCTGAAGAAAAGTAAACCAGAGAAAGCAAAAAAACCAAGGATGTCAGGGTGGGCAGGTAAGGGCTGTCTGTGGAGGTGACTGCCGTCCCAGCAGAAGCCTGGATGGAAGAGGAGGGCAAACCACTCGGTTATGTGGGGACAGACACAGCAGGCACGGGTAAGGGACAGTGCTAAGGCCTATAGGTGGAAACGTGATGGCTGCTTCTGAAGAAGAGCAAGACAGCCAGTGAGCCATGGGGAGGGTGGTAGGAAAACTGAGACTATTGCTGAAGGGATGAAATGGGAATAACAGGGATGTTGAAATGCCCAAACTAGGCTTAAGAGGCCAGTTCAACTGCAGTGACCTCAGAGAACACTTCTCTGGCCTCCTTGCACATCTTCCTCTTGGTGGCCTTTATCCCATTTTGTTGATGTCTACAAGCTGCTCAGAATCTGAGCCCACATCCATCAGGTCCACTTTTGTACTTCCAGTGCCTTGTACAGAGTAGTAGATGCTTAGTTAATACCTGTCAAGTGAATATTGAAGGACTGAGTGAGCAAACGAATGAACAAAATAGTGAAACTAAGTCATCTAACTCCCACAGTTGAAATGTGAATTTCTTGCTCAGAATTTCATCCCGTTGACATTGAAGTGTGTTAGAATCTTCCACGTCCCATGCATTTTGTCTTTTGCCTTTTGTCTGCCAATTAAGGCCTTATGGGAATGCCCCAACCTCACCTCAAAGACATATTCATGTATGTATGCCACCGACCAGTCTCTGCTGAAAACTATACCCAGCTCTGGGTGGCCTGTCCCATGGCCCAGAAGGAGAAAGTATTTTAAAAAAAACAAAGAAACTTATTGCAACATACATTGTAAGGGTGCTAATTGGGCATCTACCAAGCCCTGCAGGGCTTAGGAGGAAGGAGGGCTCATTTGAAGTGCAGTGTGGGAAGCTGGGGCATAGGGTACATGGAAGGGCCCGGAGAGGGACAACTGGAAATGAGGCTGGAGATGAGGCTGGAGACAGGGGCTTAGTCCCAAACTAAGGCATTTGGACATTATTGTCCAGGCAACGGGGAGCCACTGCAGGCTTTTAAGCGGGGAAACAACATAATCAGATGCACACTGGGAAGTTCACTCTGGCAGGAAGCAGATGGGCTCTGGTACTGGACTGGAGGCAGGGAGGCCAGCATGAGGCTATTGTCTTGGCCCAGATCAGGGAGGATGAGGGCTGCAGAAGGAATGATGTGGGGATGACAGAAGAGGATGGACTTGAGAAACCGCATCTTTCCACACTGTAGGGTACTATTTTCTATTCCCAAGCCTACTCAAGAAGACTCACATAGTCTCATTCTTCCTGTGAGCCTGGGAAGCACTGTCCGTCTTAACTCAAAGGAACAGAGAGCTCTTTGTGCCTCTCATCTTCCTTCCTACCTCTCACGGCTCAGAGAAGGGCTCAGTTACTACATTTATAGGCAGAGCAGGAAAGCAAAGGGGAGGGAAGGGCTTCCCATCTCAGGATCTCCCTGATGGCCAAAACAGACTTTTAATCATGGTAGGCACTCAATGAATGCTTTCCAGATACACAAAAAAATAATAATAATAGCAAAGACATATATGTTAAATCCTAGACTAGTGCCTGATACATAGTAACTGTCATATATTAACTCACAACCCTAACAGCAAGGCTGTAATATAAATGCTGTTATCCCCATTTAACAGCAAAAATTAATTGAGGCACAAAGAGGTTAAGTAACCTGCCCCAGACCACACAGCCTAAAAGGGACAGAGCCAGGATTCACACCCGGGCAGTTAAAATTCAGAGTCCGTGCAATAAAACCACCATGCTATGCTGCCTTTCTTTTTTTTTTTTTTTAATTTGTTGAAATGTAGTTGGTTTACAATGTTGTGTTAATTTCTGCTGAACAGCACAATGATTCAGTTATACACATATATATACATTCTTTGTCATATTCTTTTCCATTATAGTTTATCACAGGATATTGAATATAGTTCCCTGTGCTATACACTAGGACCTTGTTGTTTCTATATATACTGGTTTGCATCTGATAATCCCAAACTCCCAATCCATCCCTCCCCACCCCCTCTCCCCCTTGGCAACCACAAGTCTGTTCTCTATGTCTGTGAGTCTGTTTCTGTTTCATAAATAAGTTCATTTGTGTCATATTTTAGATTCCACATATAAGTGATATCATATGGTATTTGTCTTTCTCTTTCTGACTTACTTTACTCAGTATGATAATCTCCAGGTCCATCCATGTCGCTGCAAATGGCATTATTTCATTCTTTTTATGGCCAAGTAGTATTCCATTGTATATATGTACCACATCTTCTTTATCCATTCATCTGTCAATGGACATTTAGGTTGTTTCCATGTCTTGGCTATTGTGAATAGTGCTGCTATGAACATAGGGGTGCATGTATCTCTTTGAATTATAATTTTGTCCAGATATATGCCCAAGAGTGGGATTGCTGGATCATATGGCAGCTCTAGTTTTTTTGAGGAACCTCCATACTGTTTTCCACAGTGGCTGCACCAGTTTACATTCCCACTAACAGTGTAGGAGGGTTCCCTTTTCTCCACACCCTCACCAGCATGTTATTTGGAGACTTTTGAATGATGGCCATTCTGACCAGTGTGAGGTGGTACCCCATTGTGCATTTGATTTGCATTTCTTTAATAATTATGTGCTTCCTTTCTGGTTGGTCTCTCAACAGCTTGTTTATTGGGCATTTGCTCTGAGTTTCACACGGTGCTAGGCTCCACAGAAAATTTTTTAAAACTTAGGAGGCAGTGTTTGTCCTCAAGAAGCTGACCACCTCACTAAGAAGACAGGACCACTCAAACAAAGAGTTTAGGTGGGGCTGTTGATTTCTGGTGGTTAATCCAACAGTTGTAGCCATGACACTGGCCTTGGGTTGTTATTGACAGTCAACCCAGGTGTTACTAGAGTATGCCAGGTAATTATTACAAAGTACCTACTAAACATTTATGGAGCAAGTGGAAGTCTGAGGTAGAGAGATGTACAGGGGGCTCAGAAATGAATCTTTGAATCAGAAAGTGGATCCAGAACTTCTGAGACACCACGTCTGTTTCTCCATGAACCGTGCAGATGACTTTTCTGGTTAATTTCCTAAAGAAGAGGATCTTGAGGCAGCTTATCCTCCTCAGCAGAACACAAAGACTCATGAGCAATGTTTAAGACAAAAATAGGTGTTCATCAGACTTTCGGGTTTGTTTTCTCCTGAGATAAGTTAACTATAAAAGAAAGTGGAGTTTCAGGACTTTCCAACACCCTCTCCACCAACAGGCTCCATAATTGGCATCTATATATTTTTTAAATTTATCCTTTCATTCATGTATTTACTCATTCAATAAATACTAATTACGTTCAATGTTATGTACTAAGTACCGATCTGTCTCCAAAACTTGAACTTCTACCCAATATGATATACTTCCTCTCTGTAACAAGAAAGGGGACCCTCCATGTAGGACATGCCCAGACAAAAGAGAGGGTTGTCCTCAACCGTTCTCCAATGATTAGGATTATGGGGCACTGGAGTAACCACACATCAGAGCCCAGCAGGGCCTGCTGAAGACTCTGAAATGTACAGGGAAATCAGAAGCTGATCTCTGAATCTGAAAGTGGCTTTATCAGTCTCTAGGGCACACCTACCTGGGGTCCCCCCACCCCAATGAAAGGAACTTCAGTTCCAAGCCCAGCCATGTAGCACAGAGAGGCAGTGTGGCATCTTTTTCTAATTGTTACTGATGCAAGGAGCCAGCAAGGTGATTGTTTTCTTCTTTCAGGTGCCCTACGGGGCCTTGCACAGTGTTCTGCATATAATCATGGCTCAGGAAAGACTTGGTGGTGGTTGATATCCCACAGAAACCTGAAAATTCCTTCTCCACCTTTCTCTGGGCGCATAGCCATAACTGATGGCCATCTGATTTTTGCTGGCAGTCCATGGCTCCAAGGCAAGCCTGTACGGGCCCCTCACAAGGAACTATAATAATAGCTAACATTTAGTGATGGACTAAGCATTTTACATGCATTATCTTATTTAATCCTTGCCACTTCTCTGGGAAATGTCTAATGCTAGTTTCATTTTGCTTACGAAGAGACCGAGCCTTGGAAAAGATAATTATTAGTATTGTGCTGTTTGTAAGCTTCACTGTACTTTTCTTTTGTCATCCAGGGTTACCATCGACCTCGGCACTACATTGCTACTCAAGGTAAGTGCCCTCCTTTTCCTCTCAAGGGCCCTTGCCTTACACTGGAGGAGAGGAATGAGCTTCTACCAGCCAAGAAGTCACATAGGAGCAGGGCTGGAGAGCCTCCCGAGGTCTCGAGATTGTTCATTTGTTTGGGAAGGAAGGAGGTGACAAGTTCAGCTATGGGGGGAGGGACGTAAGGGAGAGAGGAAGGAGGTGTCACTAGGAAATGGTCAAGAGAGATGGGCCCTGGACCGAAAGCATCAGCCTCAGGCATATGTGCCATCAATATCCACCATCCGGAACTGGAGCTCTTGGTGCCTTATCTCCTCGATGGGTGTGTGCACGGGAGAGAGAGGCAGCCGACGCTCCTAGAAAGCAACTTACCAGGATGTTATCAGAAGACTTAAAAATGACTATACCTCTCAAACTGTGCTGGGAGGAAATCCTGTGGATGATTATATATGTGGACAGTGACACATATAATAGGATACCCTTCACAGTGTTATCTAATAGGAAAAAAAGTGAAAAACCTTAAATACCCATCAATTGGTAGATTGGTTAAAATGTGACACTTCCATATTATGGAAAATTATGCAGCTATGAAAAATGTCATGGCAGGTAAGAGTTTTGAAGGGCATGGGAAAATACGTATAATAGATATAACGCTTAGTATAGCCAATACAATATATATACACATATATATATTTATACAGAAAAATGGCGTTCAAAATTTTGTATCAGATACACTTATTACTCTTGTAATTTTAAAAATGATGAAGGCCCAGGACATTGAAAGAGAAATTTCCAAGGAAATTGCTTTGGACTCTCAGATTCTATCTCCCATTTCTTGTCTATTTTTTTTTCCTCCTTTCTGTCCAGGCTCCAGACAAATGCATTTGTCAAGCTCAGAATCAGGCATCTTCTGTTTGTGCTGTCAGCATCTGACTCCTGGCAGCTCCTCTGCCCTGCCACCCCACCCCCACCCCAATTTCCTTCCCGTCTCTCACTGAGGTTCTGGAGCCCAATTTTTGAAAACTCCCTTAAGCTATGTCATTAACCCCTAATATACGGTGATGGGTTGGCAGGAAAGTGGGGCTGGTGGAAAGGGTCTGAGCAGGAGGACGACGAAGAGGAGAAGCTGCGGGCATTTCCAGGGGACGCTGCAGACCCTGCTAGCTGGAGTGTGGCTTTTCTCGTGCACACTCTGACCTCACACGCTTCAGTCCCCAGTCTCCGCTACTTGTGTCCCAATAGGAATCGCTGACCTCACTCTTGCTCACCCATCCGGAGCCGTGACTGACCAGCCAGGAGGGACAAGCCTCTTGTCTGCTTCCTTGCAATTGCAGTCTGACCCTGACACCTTCTCTGTTGGCAGGTCCCATGCAGGAGACCGTAAAGGACTTCTGGAGAATGATCTGGCAGGAGAACTCGGCCAGCATCGTCATGGTCACAAACCTCGTGGAAGTGGGCAGGGTAAGCCCCTCCTGTGGGTACCTGGATGGAGTTTGCTGGCTGGCGTTCCACTCCCCAGCACCTCTCTGTGCCAAGTGCCTCCCGTTCCACATTTCACCCTCACGGCACCCTACGAGGGAGAAATCCTCCCTCCTGTTCATAGTCGAGGAACATCTTTTCCCTTCAAAACCCTCTCACCCCTTTCTCCACCCTCACTCTCCGCTGATGACATCATCTCATAGACTTTGAGGGAATTACAGCCATCAGACGTGAATGCTCATCTTCACACCGCCAAGCTGCATTCTACTTGTGTCTACAACCATCTTCTCATTCTTCCCCTCTATTATCAGGCTGAACCATGAGACATGGCTGTTTTTGTTGACCCCAAATGGTAGAATATCAGCTGTTTCTTATGACGCAGCCTAATGTGATAGGAGAAGTGACTCTTGCCCTTTCAAAGGCAATTCCTAGTGCCTTGAATCACAGATTCCACTCAAGAATTTCTCATTCTCCCCCTCTCACTTGGAAAGTAATTCTCTTTCCCATTGCTAGATTATTTCCCTCCACATACAAACATCCTGAGTACCTTCCCCCTTAAAAATCTAAAGCAGGCAAACAAAACTGCTTCTCCTGTCCCTGCTTTTCTGCCAAACTCTGAAATCTCACACACAGGCTCCGCTTCTTCACTCCGTTCTCTTCCACCCACTGCAATGTAGCTGCTCCCTCCATCCCACCCACAGTGATTCGTCAGTATCCCCGGCATCCTTCATGCTGACAAATCCAATAGCCATTTCTCTCTTCTCATTCTCAACCTCTCAGCAGCATCTGACCCTTTGTTCCTCGAAACCTTGACATTCTTCAGGGTTCAGACCTTGGTCTGTCACTCTGCTCTGTCTCGACTCTCCCCTGTGTGCTCCTTAGCTACTCCTAGGGCTTAGAAATGGGACTGCTCTTCCTAGCTTTTGCTTTCACCTACTTGGTCAACTGTGGCATGTGGGTGGGTGGGTGCTGGGTTTAAAGGCAGGGTGCACTGGACACTGGACTCCAGAGGGCCTCTCTACTTATCACATGAGCTAACTAAAGACAGGGCAGGTAAGTTTTTGTTCTGGCAAGAACCAGATAATCCATTAAAATAAAGAGTCCTGGCCTCCAAGATAATGGGAAGGGGGAGAATCTGGGCTGTCAGTCATGATTCAGCAAAGGGCTTTGGACATCTCGTGGCCTAATAGGAATTTAGGGCCAGAAGAGACTTTGTCCTTGAGCCCACTCTTATTTAGTCCATTGCCCAGTTTTACAGATGAGGAAACAGACCCAAAGGAGTGGAGTGAATACCCTGAAGTCACCCGGCCACGATTTCTGACTCCTGACTCTCGTTCTAATGGTCATGGTCCCCCTACTCAAGACTGCGCCCCAGGGGCTCGGGCCCAGGGAGCAGCTACTGTGGACAAAATGTCCAGCCCAGGATTTAAGAATTCAGAGGCACATTCCAACCTGTGCTATAACATGTCCCCCCACTGGAGACAGATTCCCTTGATTGTGAATGTAATTCGAATTGGGAGAGGGGACAGGAGAGCCATTTCTTCCTGAAACTCCTGCTAGGAGCGAAGTGCTGTACCAGACGCTGTTGTGCCTTATGCATTACTTCACTTTATCTCACAGCAGGCGACGTTCCTGGTAATTATTCAGATGGCCTGGCTTTGCATCCTGGCTCCATCCCTTACTGACAGTTGACCTTGGGCAATTTTCTTAGCCTCCCTGTGCTTCTGATTCCTCATCTGTAAAATGGGGCTAATAATAATATCTACGTCATCAGGGTGTGGTGATAAGTAATAATTAAAGTAATCCGTGTAAAGTAGTTGTAGAACACTTAGTGAGCAGAGCAAGACACTGTAAGCCGTTAGTAAGTGTTAGCTATCATTATTCATAGGAAGCTGAGGCTCAGAGAGGTTTCAGTACTTTCTGGAAGCTACTCAGCTACAGAGCGTTAGAACGAAGCAATGCATCTGTTTGCCTCCAAACCCTGTTGCACTAAATCAGCATTTCCCTAAGTGGGTTCCATGGGATGCTAGTCTGCATGATGCTTAGCGAACAGGGGGTTCCATGGTTAAATACGTTTGGGAAATGCTGTGTACTCTTTGCCCCTTTCGGAGAGTCGAAAAGCACATTAGCGTTAGCACGTGAACAAGCTGAGCAGTCCTGTAGCAAAGTGGCCTATTTAACTTTGTTTAATCCAGCATTTCCCAAACTCATTTGACCACAAAACCTTTTTTTGTTTGTTTTTGTTTCTTGTTTTTTTACCTAACACCTATCAGCACCCAGCGGGACACACTGTGGGAAATGCCACTCTAAGCCGCTCGGCGTCCCCCGGAATGGTAATACTTTTGTTCTTTTACGGGGAAAACGATGATCTCTTTTTCCTCCTGCGGCATGTGACTCAGAACCAGGTGTGGGAGTGGCTTGTTCATGGCCTCTGCACCCACCCCTGGGGCAGAGAGCAGTTGCAAACGTCTTCCTTTTGAGCCCAGCACCTTCCTTCCTTTTCCCAACAACGAGCCTTCCTCCTTCCAGCCCCCTCGTGATATTAATGACCCTCTCCCAGCCATGTCTGCTTCCACCTCCTCACTATTCCCACCTTTTATTCTCATCTCTGCTCTGCTGGTACTACTCAGCTGCCCCCAGCCTATCACAGAAAAAGAGGACTCAGCCAAAGGTAGAAAACTGGCCACGTGACCTTGGACAAGTCACCAAACCTCCCGACCTGAGTATGATGTTCATCTGTACAATGGGGAGATTGCCACCTGTCTATCTCACCCAGATCTAGTTGATCTCTTAGTGTGGTAATGGATTTGAAAAGTACCAGGAGCTCTGCCAAAGAAGGTACCACCATTATCCCCTGCGGCTCCAGTTCCTCTAGGAGTGAGCTGGTCCCTGTGTATCTTGCCCTCCCCGGCCAGCTGAGAACGCCTTGACTGAAAGTCCACCAAGGTCACCCTCGAGTTTATTTGGACGGGAAGCCAGATGAGAGGGCCGCACACGCTCAACCACCCACTCACTCGTACTGGCCCTGTCCTTTCCCGCAGGTGAAGTGTGTGCGATACTGGCCGGATGACATGGAGGTCTATGGAGACATTAAAGTCACCCTGATCGAAACAGAGCCCCTGGCAGAGTACATCATCCGCACCTTCACAGTCCAGAAGGTAAGCTTCCCTGTGGCTGCGTGCAGCCTGCCCTCCCGGCAAGCCGGCTTGTTTGTTCATTCAGGACATGACAGCAACCAAGGGGCTGCTCTGTACCCACCCTGCACTGGGCACCAATGAGAGTATCAGCAATCAGCTTAGACGTGGACCCTGCTCCAAAGGACCCCCGCTTCTAGCAGGAGGGACAAATAGAATTCGCCAGACAAATAGAATAATGACATATGGTAATAAAATCCACAGAGGAAACATGCCAAGTGGGGGAGACAGAAATCCACAGGAGGATGGGGTGATCAGAGAGGACCTCCAGGAGGAGGAGGCATTTAAGCAGACAGTGAAGGATGAGAAAGAGCCAGCCAAGGGAAGGGCAGGAGGAATATTATCCCAGGAAGAGGGAAAGAACCATGCAGAGTCTGGAGGGGAAAGAAGATCTTGACATGTTCTAGGCCTGTGGTTCTCAACTGGGGGTGACTGTCCCACAGGGCCATTTACCAGTGTCCGGAGACATTTTAGTTGTCAAAACCATAGCTGCCATTTTCTAAAAGTAACATCATGAAGGAACCAAGTGGCCACAGGCCTGAGGATGCAGAAACACCAGGGACTTCAGTGCTCTGAGAACTGTGCCCTTGGGGACTGACAAGTCCTTGTGAGTGCCAAAGCAGGCACATGCATGGTACCATTCCTGCATGCACGGTGCTGGCAGGACACACTGTTTGCTCCCAGCACTGCCCCCTCCAACCCCTGGGCTCCAAAGGCCTATGTCTGCAGACTCAGATGAAGAGCCAGGAGAGAAGGACGCCCCTCGGATACAAGGTACATTGCTGTGATCTCAGGCTGGGTTCCTTAGAAGCAGAGCCTGAGACAAGGATTCCCTTGTACGTGGTGTATCAAGGGAGCGCTCCCAGAGAAACTTGTAAGACAGCAAGGAAAGCTGGAGAGGAAAGAGGGAGGGGCAGGGCAAGTTGAGAGTCTCTGGCAGAGTCTAGCCTAGGCCTGACCCATGGGGGCCTCTGAAGCATAAACACACCACAGAGGTGCCCCGTTGCTTTAATCAGTCCCCTGACTGACTGTGGACCAGCCACTGCGTGGTAACCTCCAGGGTGGGCCGGCTCCTGTCGGCTGAGGGCACTTCTCCAGAAAAGGGGACGTGTGTGAGTCACTAGCAGCCAGCACTCCTGCAGTGGAGGCTTGGAACATAGTACCACAAACACCAGTCTCAGCTAGCACACTTGCGGTTGGTGCTGGGCATGAGCTGGGTGACTGGGGACCCAGACTCTGAGCCAAGGGGAGGCCTTGGGGAACTGCAGCCCACCCAGTGTGTTGAGGAGTCGTAGTCGTTTCTTAGGCTGTCTTTTTGTCTTTCTTTCAATCACCAGGGAAGCTATTACCCATAGGAAGACACCCTTCAAGGTCTCCATGGGCCTCGGAGGACTAACTCAACTTAGGCAACCTCTCCACAGTACACAGGCAGGTGCTCAGCAAACACTGCCTGGGTTATCAGCCCAGAATCAGTTCCTGGGGACCCAGAAATAATAAACAGGAAGTGTTGTCTGCCCTTGAAGAGAACACAGTCCCACCAGGAGGAGAGGACCCTTGATAAACAGTTGCAGCGCAGGTGGTGTGGGCTCGAACGAGGGCTTCCAGGGGCTGAGTTGATTTGGAGGGTGGGGTGAAAAACTCTGAGTATGCTCGAAGCTGTTTTATCTTCTACTTCAGTTCTTCTGTCAGTGCTTTAACCCCAGCCTTTGTTCACTCCTGACCAGACCCCGCAGCTGCCTCCTGACAGGGCTTCTGCCTCTAGTCTTGCCCCCAGTCGTAGTTTAGGTTTCTAGGAAGCAGAGCCTGAGGCAGGGGTTTGGGTGCCCTTGATGATGTGTTGAGGAAGAACCCAGGGGAGAAGGGGGGTGAGGGAGGCAGGACAGGGCAGGGAAGGAGCTGAGCGAGGATGTGGCCTGGTCCCACAGGGCGATCTGGGGCACGAGTTACACCACAGAGTTGGACCCATCTTGAGGCAAAGGGTTCTTCGGCACATCCATGAGAGTAACCCGTTACCCTGGTTTGCCCAGGACCACCCTGGCTTTAGCACTGAAAATCCCGTGTCCTGGGAAACCCCTCAGCCCCGGGCAAACTGATGGTCACTGAATGCCAGCTGCCCATCCCCCGCTCCCAAAGGAGGGGGTTCCTGTCCAGCTGAGAGCAACTCTCTGAAGAAGGGGTGATTGTTAGCTGTCCCCAGCCAAGGTCAGGGGAGCTGGTGCTGGGTGCACTGGCCCAGGAAAGGGGACCTGGTGCCCTCTGCACAGCCCTCCAACACGCCCCCCCAAATCCTTCCTCCACGTAGCAGCTAGTGTGATCCTCCCAACGCGCCCGTCTGGTGATGCATTTCCTCTTCTGTGCAACCATCTGAACAGCCTCCCTGTAGCTCCCCGATGACTCTGGGATAAAACCCAAAGGCCTTAAAGTGGGATACAAAGCCTTGCAGCATCCAGTACCCGCCCAGCCTCTCACCACCACCCCCCCCCCAGCCCCGCCCCGCTGTCCGTCATTGCCTGTCTTCCACTTTTCTCTGGAATTGCCCTGGGCTGTTTGTGATTCTTTTCACGTACTATGCTAAGTCCTGTCCCCAGGCCTTCGCCCCAACTGCCTCTCTGCTGAGGAATCCCTCCATCCTTCCACTGGGTAATACTTAGCCTCAGTGTATCATACGATTAGGAGGACAGACTGTGGAGCCAGACAGCTAGGCTTTAGATTGTAACTTTACAACTTAGTAGTTGTGTGACCTTGGGCATGTTCCTTAGCCTTGCTGAGCCTCACTTTCCTCATCCCTAAAATGGAGATGATAATATGGAGATTGATATGGGATTAAATGAATTAATACATTGAAGAAGTCAGAAGAGTGACAGGCACATAGTCGATGCTTAATAAACGTTAGCTATTATTTTCATTATTAATATGTTTCAAGACTCAGGTCAGGCATCCCCTCCTTCAGGAAGCCTTCTCTGATTTCCCCTCTCCCTAATAGGATTAGCTGGCACTCCTTTATGCACTTTAATGGAATTAAAGGTCCACTTAGGGGCCTGCCTCCCACACTAGACCATGAGCTGTTCCAGGGACAGGGACTTGGCTTTTATTTCCACCTTCCTAGCGCCTAACACAAGGCTAGGCACAGGTTACCCTCGGTGAATATCTTTTAACTGAAAAAATGAACCATCAAACACTCTTCCTATTCAGCGCCTCTAGTATCTGCAGGAGATTGCTAGGTAGAGAAAGGTAGGTAGGGGCAGTGCATAAGCAAAGGCATAACCTGACCATAGACTAGTCAAGAACCGCCATTTGGCCTGGAACATGTCTATGTGAAGGGTGCGGGGAGGGGAAGAGGAATGATGGGAGCTCCAGGCCCCACCACCCCCATCAGTCAGAGAAGCTCTGCTTTTGTTTGTTTCATATTTTATCATTCTAAATAAGAATCTAATTAATAAAGAAGTCTGCCTTTTTCATTTTGAACGTCACGGAGAGTATCATAGACCAGACTGGAGAACTGAAGGACACCAGTCCTCAATCAATGAAAGGCCTTGTATTCCCCTGGAAACAACTTGAACTTGGAGTTGAAGTCTAACATTTTTCTGAATCGGTTCTGCTGAATATAGGTCCTATAAAACACTTATCAAAAGAGGGTCCCCTGGGCAAACAGTGTGAATGTTATAAGCCCCCTTGGGAATTCAGCGTGTATGTTAGCACAGTAAAGGCTCTGAGAAGTCCTGCAGTAGAGCCATCAGTTTCACTTTATTTACTTCCGAAGTTCCCAGATGTAAGAGATGCAGAATCACTCTGCGCAGTAACACCTGTTAACCCTTTGAGGGCCTTGCCCTCCCTGACAGCAGGGAAGCTGGACCCTTAGTGCTCATGGCCTCGTGGTTCCCCGTGGGTGCTGGGCAGGGTGGCTGGCGTCAGCAGCTCGAGGAACAGAGGGCCGTTCTCTCCTCAGAAAGGCTACCATGAGATCCGGGAGCTCCGCCTCTTCCACTTCACCAGCTGGCCCGACCATGGCGTCCCCTGCTATGCCACCGGCCTCCTCGGCTTTGTCCGCCAGGTCAAGTTCCTCAGTCCCCCAGAAGCTGGGCCCATAGTGGTCCACTGCAGGTAAGTGAAAGGCCCCGCCCTAAACAAGGAGGCCTTTGCAGCTCTCCTCTCTCGGTGAGGGGGGTACTCTCTTGCCCAATGGCCTTTATTCTCTGCCTGTGTCCCCTCTTCCCAGCCCTTTCTGATGAGACCAGGGTCCTAAGTCTAACAACAATAATAGTAATAGTAGCAGTAGCAGTTGTTATTATTGCTGTTGCCCTGAAACAGTAAAGACCCTGAGGACGTGGGCTTGGCACTGACAGCGTCTGCTACACATGCACTTCACCCGCATTACTTCATTTACTTCTCACCCGACCTTGAGAGGTGGCCATTATTGTCATTCCCATTTTACAGATGAGAAAACCGAGGCGCTAAGAAGGTAGATACTTTGCTCGGGTCACACAGGTGTGAAATGGCAGAGCCAGGATATTTAACGTGATTTTCTCCAGACGCTCGCCCTCAGCTCCTTGGCATGGCGGCAGGGTGCCCCCGTGGAAGTGTGCTTCTCTTCATTTCTGTTATTTTAAAAATCAATTGCTGGCCTTCAGGGTCCTTTGTAGAGAGTAAATTGACAGTGTCAGGTTTTATCTTATTATGGAGAAGGGATATTTTCAGCTCTGACCCAGAAAGTCACATTGGGAGTGATGGGCACATCTTGGAATCCTCCTAAACGGAGATGAAGTATCATGTCAAGGGCATTAGGAATTGGAGGAGGGCGGATGTCCAGACCTGAAGGCCAACAAGCATGCTCGCTTCCTCCCTCCCAGCGCCTCTCTCTTCCAATGTGACCTTGGGCCCGGTCCATCTTTTCAGATCCCGCATGCTCTTAACTGCATGCAGGTTATCTCTGCCCTGGCAGTGTCCACATCAGGCAAGGTCTTGAGCCAAGTCAAGGAGAGACACCATAAGCTGTAGGTGTCTCAGAGCCACCCCTTTCTCACACAGCAGAATCCATTTACCTTTGCCACAACAGCGAGGTGTGAATTAGAAACCCCATTTCACAGATGAGTCCATTGACGATTAGGAGGTCATACTGATCACCCCATGGGCTCTCTAAGCATTCCGCATATAGTCTCTGCTTTACATCTCATGACAATTCGAGGACAATAAAATGTTCACCCCAAGTCCCATATCCCAAAGAGCAGCCAGAGCAGGGGTAAGGAAGAAAGGGAGATAATGGCAAGCATTTATCAGGCCCTCCTTGCATGATGCCCTTATGTCTGTGTCTCCATGCCAAGTCACCCTGACACAGCTGAGCAGAGTGGTACCCACTCCTGAGGCTGTCCTGAAGAGTAAACGGGTTGGCCAACACATACTAGGTACCTAAGAGAATTCCAGACATATAGTAAGCACTTAAAAATATTAGATACTATTCTCTGCCTCTCGATGCTGTCCCCCTCCCCAGACTGTTAATCCTGCAGGACAGGAACCATGTCTGACTTATCTCCACATCCCCACTCCCGAGCCCAGCATCTAGTGCTCAATAAATATCTGGTGACTACAAGTAGCAAACATTTATAATAAATGGCTATGTAACCAGGCACAGGGCTAAGCAATTTATGCACATTGTGCTTTTTCAGCATAATTTCATGCAATTCACGTGTATTGTGCTATTAATGCTATTGTCATCAGCCTCATTGTATGGAAGAGGGTATTGAAACCCAGAGAGATTGAGTCATTCACCCAAGGTCACACAGCTAGTAAGTGGTCGAGCCAGGGTTTGATCCCAGGGGTCTGACCCCAAATAGCATGTGCTTAATTGCTCTGTGAGGCTGAAATAAACGGATCAATCCTCCCAAGAACCCTGTAGGGAAGAGTGTCATGTGTGAGAAAACTGAGGCTCACAGACACCAGGCAGCTTGTCCACTAGTGGTGGATCCAAGATTCAAAATCAAGTCGGGCTGCTTCTTTCTCCTAAAACAGGTCGAGGATGAGACTTGGGAGAAGACGTGGACGAGTGGCTCTTTGGGTTCCCTCCTAGACCCCGAGGCCCAGCCTGTTTGGGGGCCCCTTCTGGGGGTTTTGATTTGGGGGGAGGCATTCTGGGGCAAGTGCAAGGCAGATTTTACTCAATTCAAACCATGGAATTTTACCAAGGACAAAGACTTTCCAGATCATGGAGGATGGATTTCCAAGGGTTTACTCTCCAGACCATTGTGGGTGTCGGTTGGTCCACTGGCCTGTCCTCCTTGGATTTATGGTCATTCAATATTGCTTTCTTTCCTGGTCCATCACCCTTCCTCTTTTCGTCTCCTTTTATTTTCGCATTGTCAAGCAAAGACACTCGTTTCCATGAGAGAAATGAAATGTGAAAACGCAGTGGAGTTGGGCCTCCTGGCAGTCTGGCCTTCACTTCCAAAACTATATGCATTTAAAGCAAACACCCTATGTGTCTCTCGTTCAGTGCTATGATTTTGGAACCCACTGATCTGGGAAGGTCTGGCCATGGCCCATGGGGTCTCATTGAGTTCGTTTGCTATTTTGTACTTGGCCTGAGAGTTTCCGAAAGGAAGCCACCAGTGGTCGGAATCGAGTATGTATCAGGGGCCTTGATTCTGGAGCCGGGTCTCGGGACTGTCGGCTGCTCTGGTTTACTGATGCTGCTGCCTCCTGATCCTGGGAAAGCAGGTGCGCGTGGAGCCAAACCCAAGGCTTTGGACGTGGTGCTCAGGATTCTGTGTGAGTCCGTTGGGACCGCTCAGAGGAGCTGGTTTCTGCCGTCTCAGCTGCCTCCTCTGATCTCTCTTGTCTCTCCCTCCTTGCTTCCATCCATCAGCCCGTTCACTGAAGAAGACAGAAGGAAGGGAGAGACGGAGGGAGGGAAGTGGGATGGGGAAGACATGTTTCTAGGCATTTCCAGTGTGCCCGGCATATGTAGATGGATTATCTTTACCCATCAGATGAGGAAACTGCATGCATCCGTGTTGTCTAAGCGTGCATTATCTTATTAAGAGAGGAGGTGTAGGAGCACAAGCTCTGGAGCCAGACTGCCTGGGGAAAAGTCCCAGCTCCACCACTTGCCAGCTGTGTGACCTTGGGCAAGGTCAGCACTCTGTGCCTCAGTTTTCTCACTGTGTAATAGGGTGAGAAACTTCCTAACAACCTCATAAGAGAATTAATAGGTCACACTGCAGAAGCAGTTAGAACAATGTCTGGAACTTTGTCACGGCTAAATAAGCATTCGTTAAATGAGTACAACAAAAATAAGCCAGTCCTGATAAAACAGCCCCCAAAGGCAAGCATTACTCTCCCATTTTACAGAAGAGAGGACTGAGGTTCTAAGTTTAGTCACTTGCTCAGGATCTTCTGGCAGCACTGGGGTTCAGACCGTTCTGTCTGACCTCTGCAGTGTACTGCCTCTCTGCAGGGTCCTCGGGGACAGGGCTGAATGGGAGGGGCCTCCCCAGGGCTGCTCCCGCCCCAGGGTCCCTAACATGGACCACCGTCCTCTCTTCCAGTGCTGGTGCCGGGAGGACTGGCTGCTTCATCGCCATCGACACCATGCTTGACATGGCCGAGAACGAAGGGGTGGTGGACATCTTCAACTGCGTGCGTGAGCTCCGGGCCCAGAGGGTCAACCTGGTGCAGACGGAGGTGAGTCCTGGGATGTCAGTTGACCAGCCACCTGCAGCCCTGGCCAAGGAGGAGCATGGTGGAACGGAGAGGCCCGCGGGTGGAGGCACCCTACAGAAAGAGGCCTGGGCGTGGGAGAAGTGGGAGGGAATGGATACGTGGCTTGCTGTGGTGAGATCATCGTAGAAGCTAGGATACCCCTGCCAACCCTGAGGTCCCCCAGTGCAAGGACTCCTACCAGGGAGGAATGGTGCTGTGTGCCCCATCTCTCAGGGCATCTAAGCAGCAACTGAGTGGCAACTTTCAGGTATTCTTTGAATGGTGTCTTTGCCTTGGGTGAAGGAGAAGAGAGAGATAGGGAAGGATTGGCATTGATTGAATGCCTACTGTGTGTCAGGCATCGCTTCAGGCACTGCAGGAATGGCTTACTCAGTGAAGTTATTGAGTTCCTGAGCTAGGCGCAGGGGATTCCAAGAGAGAGAACTCATAGCTCCTGGCCTCAAGTGAGAAGCAGACCTCCAGGCACTGCTCTGTCCAGTTGGAGAGCCCAAGATCCGAGGGACATGGGAGGGGTTCATCTTTATTGTTGAGCACCTACTATGTGCCAGGCATCACTCCAGGTCTTTTGTATTCAGGGTATTGTTTCTACTCCTTACAACAACCCTATGGGGTAGCTCCTGTTAGCTAAAATGGAGCTAATGGGTTAGCTCCATTTTATAGATGAAGAAACCGAGAAATGCTGTCCCCAAAGCCTTATATAGCCCGACAGTGGTAGAACTTGGGTCCATGTGACCCCACGTCCCACGTGCTTTCCCCTGAACCACACTGTCTCACGAGGAAGACTTTTCTGCCTCTCCTACGCCTGGAAGCCATGGTTTGCTGCTCCTATAACGAGCCCATCCGGGCAGCAGAGCTGGGGCAGATAAAGAGCTGCATCCATCATCAACCCTGCAAAGAGAAATCACCCATGGCTTTGGGCCTGGCCAGTCACTGTGGGCTCTGCAGGCAGTTCCCTCACTTACAGGCTCACACACCTAGGACCCTGCTCCAGGCTCCAAGCCAACTCCCACAGGCCGGCCTGCAGGCTTCTTGGTGAGGCTGCTAAAGCCGAGAGGCTGCTTTGTCTCTTCCTGGGTCCATGCATGTAGCAGGCAGGCTCACTGCCTGGCGTTATACACAGCGTGGGCCTTGCTATCTGGTAGGGGAGATAGACGTTCAAATAGATCACCACGGTGCCTCTAGATAAACATTTTATGTAAAGAGATGGGCCAAGTTCTGCAGGAGAATAGTTGCTCAACAAACGTTTGTTAATGCTGGAACAGCAACAATTCCTGCCTGGTGGATTTGGAGAAGTCTCTCCCAAGGGAATGAGACACTGAAGGCGTAGAGAAGGGGGGGATGGTGTCCAGGACGAGAGCGGCGGGTGCAAAGGGCTGGGATGGCAGAGGGGGTGATACACGCTTCAGGAGCAGAGCCTGAGACAAGGAGTTGAGGGCAAGTGGTTTCCTTGGTTGGAACAAATGGTTGTGTCCCAAGACACACTGGTTGGCAAGTGGGGAAATGAGAGAGGGGACGGAAGGAAATCAAGCCTGTCGACACTGTGAAAGTATTTTTCAAGCTGTTGGACACAGTGGACGGCTGGAGTGCAGTCCTGCCGGGGGAGCTCTGAGATGGTGTGGAGTGTCTCTTCCAAGTTTCCCACCCGAGAGAGGGAAGGTAGGCATTTATCCCCAGGTCTCCATCTGGCCTTGCTTGAGGCCTCCTTCCCACGGCATTAACTCTTTGGCCCTGCTGGGGAAAAAGGCCCTCAGCCTGAATCTCGGGGATTTGCAGTAAGCAGCCTTCAGCAGTGAAAGGCGAAAGCTGACGGGGCCATGGGCAGGACACCACGGGCACCTGCTCCCACATGTCCAGGAGTTTCTAATTTTTATCAGTGACTCTGCTGTTCAGTCCTACACGGGGAGCAAAACTCAGCACAGCTCAGACAGTCACCAGGAAACACGGCAACTCGGCCCTTCGGGTTACAGGATAGAAAGCCGTGATTCTGCAACGTGAATCATGTCCATCCTTCATAGCCACAGGCTGAAATGTGGACAAGAAACTCCCGGGCCACCCTGCTTACCCAGTACCCTGTTCCCTCTCCCCTCGGCTTTGCAGGAGCAGTATGTGTTTGTGCACGACGCCATCCTGGAAGCGTGTCTCTGCGGCAACACGGCCATCCCGGTATGCGAGTTCCGCTCGCTCTACTACAATATCAGCAGGCTGGACCCCCAGACCAACTCCAGCCAAATCAAAGACGAATTTCAGGTACGAGCACATCTCAGGCGCCATGACCCAGCCAACTTCAGTGCCACTGAACACAGTCCTGGGGCTTTCCTTGCAAGAGTGGCTATGTATATGTCCTTCCAGTGTCTGCAGCTCCAGACAGCTGAGAAGGAATTCCAGAACATAAAATGCACACCATGAGCAACTGCTCACCAATCAGTGACTGCTGACACTTGTATTTTTAACTATGAATATGTTTTGGAACCGAGGTCTTATTTAGTTCTAGCCCAGGTTGTATGTGGAGACAAGTTTATAGACACAGGTGTGAATTTCAAGCTCCTCGATCCCTGGAGGGACTCAGGTCTTCTCAATATTTCTGTACAATTGGAGTGTGTCCTAGATCCTCCCAATTCAAGGTGGGGTCTCGAGACCAGCAGCATTGGCTCCACCTGGGAGCTTGTTAGACGTGCAGAATCTTGGGTCCCACCGGACCTACGGAATGAGCGCCTGTGATTTAACAGTATCTCCGGGTGATTTCAATGCACATTCAACTCCGAGAAGCATCATCTGAGGGCACAGCTCAGGCAGAACAGATCTGCCCCCTTGGAGCCCATGTAGCCAGAATGGTGGCAGCTTTGGTCTGGAGGCCTGGACTTGAATCACTGAGTGAGGCAAAACCAGAGTCCAGCCCATTGTCCTGAGGTCAGTGCCAGGGTCATATTTTGGGCAACAGGAGCTGTGAACAGGCAGGAGGAAGCACAGAAGCTTCAGGTCCAGAAGGGCCAATGCAGGTCCGTGGTTCCGCGGGCAGATACCCCAGCCAGGTCAGCGCCTTAGTCCTCCTTCAAACAAATAGACTTTATTGATTCGGAGTAGAGACCAAGGGCCGAATGGGGGAAGGATGGAGGACACGGACCCCTGGTGGTTGCACGCAGCATCTAGTCTGTTGGCTGGGGCAGTTCAGCTCTAGCCCCACACTTACAAGACATCCTCTGCAGAACACAAGCCCTGAATTTTTCAGACATACTAGAGCTTGCTCTCTGGGGGTCTCTCACTCCTCCTGGGCGTCTCATCCAAGCATCCTTCCTTCCATTCTCCGACAGCTTTCTCTCTGAGAGGCATGCCGGTAAAATCATTTCTCTCATTCCGTGGTACTTCACGTGATATTTAAAAGTCATTAGGGATTTCCTGCCCCCACTCCCCACCTTATGACCTCCTGGCTGGCCCACCATTTCGTGCAGGATGGCGGAGAGGAGTAACTCAGCTCAAATGATGGGCAGGTGTTCAGAGCCTGTGTCAGAGCCCGCATGACTGTGTACCGTCCCTGCAGCCTTGGCCCTGTGGTGGTGTCCCCCAGCCCCGGGCAGAGGCTCTCAGCCCCCAGGGCCTGGAGCAGCCAGCAGGAGATGACAGAACATCGCCACGGAAGAGAACAGTCCTGGGGAAAGGACTGGAGGGGCAGGCTTGGAGGATGAAGGGAGTGTGAACATTGCTGCCTCCTCTGTTCAGGGCAACCATCTAAGCAGTACCTGCCTATCTGCCCTTGACCCCGTAGACCCTCAACATCGTGACGCCTCGTGTCCGGCCCGAGGACTGCAGCATCGGCCTCCTGCCCCGGAACCATGACAAGAATCGGAGCATGGATGTCCTGCCTCTGGACCGCTGCCTGCCCTTCCTCATCTCGGTGGATGGAGAATCCAGCAACTACATCAATGCGGCACTGATGGATGTAAGCGGAGCCCTGCCAAGAAAAGCTCCTGGCTGGCATTCCAGGGAAAAGCTCCTTCCCAAGGGGGAGGGGGCTGGAGCCCAGGGCCCTGACATCCCCCTGCCCAAGCCAGCCTCTCCTTCTGATCTTTTTGGCCCACAGGACCTTTCTCCCCCTGAAGGCTCTGATCCAGACCTATATGCAAGCTGTGCTTTTAGCTCTTTTGCTCCCATAAAGGTCTGAAAGAATAAACCAGAAGCTTAAAGTGGGTCCCCTGACACCACAGTGAGGCTACAGGCCTGACCAGTCCCCCTTCCTGCTATGTACAGAGCTGACTCTCAGCCTTAAGTTCAGTTCAGGAAACATTCTACATGCCAGCCATGTTCCTACTATTGTCTTAGGGGCACTGTCTCCTGCTTTCTCAGCATCAAGTCCGAGAAGTGCACACCTACCTTGACCTGGTTTGGGATTAGGGGGTCATGTTCCTACCCCCGTGGGTCCGTGCTCCTGACTTGTGTGCTCCTCCCCTGGGTCCCCCAGCTACTCCCGGCTGTCATCACTCCACTTCCAGGATGTGAGATGTTTGCCGCTGGAAGGAACCGTGCATCATCCAGTCTCATCCATGCACTTTCCAGCAAAGGAAACTGAGGCCAGAGAAAGAGACTCACTCAGAGATACCCAGAGAGCTAGTGGCAAGCTGGACCCTTGGACTCCTGGCTCATATTCTAGAATTTATTCCTTGAGCCTCCCCTCAGTTTGCTTGATTCAGTAAGATGCAGACATCTTTCCTCCCAAGACTCGGGACCAAGAACACCATTGCTTGACTGGGGAAGAGCCCTTCCAGGTCCCTCTCCCTACCTATGCCTGAAGTCAAGTCCATCCAGCCCACATGAACCTCCCATCTTACCTGGAACAGGAAGGAACATGGGGTACTGTCTGCTGGGGTCAAGGCCAACTACCTCTCTGACCACTGATCCTCTTGAAATTTATCCCCAAGCATCTTGAGTGATTGTTAGAGGCAGACGGGTGACAGGAAGTCAGTGCCTGTCGCAGCTCTGTGGGGGCCTGCCCTGGCCTCTGCCCACAGGGTGCCCAAGTCCTCCATGGAAACCCTGGCTCTGGGTCCGGAAGCAGGGAGTCTTGTCCTGTCAGATCAAATAGCTGGATGTGGAGGGAAGACTGCAGGCTTTAGCTTGGAGTCTTCCAAGGTCAATGTATGCGTGTATGTGTGCGTGTGTGTGTATGTGTGCATGCGTGCGCACACACGTGTGTGGTGAGAGATGGGGCCTGGGGGTGCACCCACACTTGCAGGTTCCTCCCAGCGTTGTCTCCCCCTTGTCCCAACTCCCCCTCCTTTCCTTCCTCATCCAAGGATCAAACACGCTCCTGGCCTCTGCTTAGTATATTAGATGCTGCCTGGAGTCAAATGCCTTCTGCCAAGCTCTGATGCTGATTGTATTCTCTTTGTCCACAGGGCATTTCTCCTGTGAGCCATCACTGGGGTCTTTGCCTTTCTTATTTAAAAAAAAAAAAAGTCCTTATCTGTATTCCAGCTCGGTTTGGGCATTATCTGGTAACCATGGCAGCTTTGCTCCTAGCAGAAAAATATGAAGTCCTCTGGGTTAATTTTTAATGTTTCCCTTGGTAAAGGATGATGTTATCCATGAAATGGATTGCCAACTGATCCCTGAAACCCGGCAGGAGCATGGATCTCGAACATATTTTCAGATAAGGCTTTGTCAGGTATGCTGGCCTAATAGAGCATTTATCACAGAGACAGGGAAAATGGAAAGAAAACTAACATTCACTGAGTGTTGGGCAGCATGTCAGATCCTGAACATAGACTATCTCATTGTGCATTTGGATATGATTATTCCCGTTTTCTGGCTGAGGTACTGAGGGTCAGAGAATTTCCATGACTGTCTCCAGGTCAACTCGCTCAGAAAGGGTGGAGCCAGGGTCTGAACCCCAAGTCTTTTGACTCTTAAAGCCTAGATTTTTTTCCATGTCTGGAAATGTCTGCAGACCAGCTTCTGCCACTAGAGTTTGGCTTTTGGGGGGAACTCAACATTCTGTTCTCCTAGATTCTTCCTCTGACCATTCCACTGGCAGGAGAAGACCCTTCGAAGACAAGACCCCCTAGTGCATCTGTGGCATCCACGGTTGCAAGGCATTTTCTTTGCCATCAGGACACCAAGAGATAAAAGAACAATGGCAGGCGCTTTAGGTATTCTATTTGGCGGAGTCTTTTGCCAGAGACTTTTCCTGGTTTGAATGGGCAAACTCTTCTTCCCTCCCCATCCTCCTGCTGCCCTGTGACTCTACTGGAAACAGGCATGAACAATCACTCAAGAAAACTTGTTGAGAATATGAGTTATTTCTCAGGTTTTACAAAACACTAATGAACCGGAGATGCTCCCCAATCTTTCCAAATACCTTCTCACAGGTACTGTAATAAATAGCACCCAGTTGAAGCTTCAGATGTAGTCCCAGGCCATTTTCTCTGGGCCTCAGTTCCCCACCTGTAACATGGGACTGAGTTTATTCAGTTGTTTGCTGGACCTGTACTGGGCGTCTAGTGTGCCGGCCATGATGCTAGTGCCGAGGATGAAGAACCAAGTCAGGGATGGTCCCGCCCTGCCAGCGGGCTCACAGCTGGGTTCTTGCTTGCTGCTCTTCTCACGTGCATATCTTTTCAGTCTGTACCACAGCCATCCCTTTGGAGTTATGAATCCCATCTTCCAGTTGAATCTGAGATTTGGAGAGATCTAATAACTTGCCAGTGCTTAGCACTGATTTAAAAAAAGTCACTCTAGAAATGTGCTTGAATGAATGAATGAATGAATGATTGGGTGGATAGATGGATGGATGGATGGATGAATGACTTATAACGTACAACTGGCAAAGCTGGGTTTGAACCCAGGTCTGCCTGACTCTAAAACCTGAGCGCTTTCACTGCCCCATTGGCTCACAGGACACAGTGCCCACCTTCTGCCAGACCAGCTCAGCCTGCATTCCAGCCTTGGGGCAGGAGTGAACCTCTTGTACTATAAGCCCCTTCAGGAGGCTCTCTGCCTCGGGCTGAGCCAGCCCCTCCTCCAGCATTGTGGGCACAGGGACACAAAATATCCCTTTTATCCCAAGAGATGCCTTGGCCAGCAGAGCAGCAAATCTGCATCCAGAATCTTTCATTTCATATTGTAATGATGATTATTTGCCGAGCTCCAAGACATAAATAATTTATTGGATAATCCCCATCCGAGTGACACCTTCCTAATGAAATGTCTTAGTCTGGAGGAGAATGAGTTCATTATGAGAAGGTCCCCTTTGCCACCAGGGCACCCCGAGATAAGGACGGGCAGTTGCTTTGTGTAATCTATTTGGCAGACTCGGGGGGCCTCTGGCAGCCGTCCGGGCCTCATCACCATCAGAACATCGCTGATGGGTGTATATTTCATGAAGCCTCTGTCGTTCTTTTGTCAGAGCCACAAGCAGCCTGCCGCTTTCGTGGTCACACAACACCCTCTACCCAACACCGTGGCGGACTTCTGGAGGCTGGTGTTCGATTATAACTGCTCCTCTGTGGTGATGCTGAATGAGCTGGACGCTGCCCAGGTAGGAGGAGGCCCGGCCCAGCCCTAGGTGCTCAGGTGTGTTCGGGCAGCCGTGCCCAAGAGCTGGAGGGACAGCCCTCTGCTGCCTCTGCCCAACCCAGCTGCCCTCTGGTGGGCACTGCCTGCCAGTGAGCACCAAGCCAAGCCCATCCAGCTTCCAGCTGAGGCCAGGGAATCCCCTGCCAGGCCCTGCCACCCGCCGGCCCTCCCAGTTCCAGCAATGACTCCCCCTGTCTGTGGGCTTTATCCAGCCCCCGCACTGCCCAGGGCCAGAGTCTGTTGTTCCATCCCGCAGACGCTGGTTAGGGTGTTGCTCGTAATCATGCAGAGCTCACAGAGAAGGCTCCTTCCCCAGCTCTGAGCATCTCCAGCCGTGCAGCATAGCCTGATACCTGGCCACGCGCAACCACTCTCCCCCCTCTGTGATGCAGCCAGACTAACAGAGCCTGGGGCTTGAACCACTGACCCTTTGCCCACTGATCACCCCGCCGAGGCCTGGCTTTATCGCAGGTGACCCTTGTGTCCCAGCAGGCTCCATGCCTTAGCTCCTCTGCATGTGACAGTTCCAAGCATCGTGTGCCTACAGCACATCCCCATAGCCAGGCCACGGGACACGTGTCATGGGGCAGCTTCTGGGGCTCACACCCCCGTGGCAGGGCAGCCGTTCCTGGGTGGAGGCGGTGATGATGGCCTTGTAGGGTTTTGGAAAGCCATCCCATCACTGTCTCGAAGGAAACCCAGAGTAACTCAGAGGATTCCCTTGTGAGCAGTGGCCTTGGGCAGGCCTGGTGTGGGAAGAAAATAAATGGATCTGAGCTGTAGTCAGTCTCAGCCCTCCAGGAGCCCACAGTCCTGCTACAGAGACAGATGAGCAAATTGTCCCCACCTCGTGTGGCAGCACTATAATAGAGGTCAGCCGCGAAGTGCTGTGCTGGCCGGGAACGGAGAGCAATTACTTCTGCCCAGAGGGTGAGGGAAGACTTCAGAAAGGTGACTTTGGCCTGGAAGAAGGCAGCAGAGATCTGGCACATGGGGGCTGATGTCACTGGGTAAGTCTCTCCAGGCAGAGGGAACAGCAGGGGCAAAGGCCCACGGGGGTCACTGTGTCGGCTCGTCTGCAGGACAGCTTCGGTGGCAGTGGGGCTGGGGGGATGTCAGGTGGAGAAGAGGGTGGTGATGCTGGACGATACAGCCGGGCCAGCTTGCAGAGCTGAAGTGGGGGTGTGGCAGAGTCAGAACTCTGATAGGAAACAGGAGATGGGGGAAGGAGAGGGTTGCAAATGTGCAGAAGATAAAGGGAGGGGTCTGAACTGAGGAGGTGGCCGGGAGGTAGGAGAATTAGGGTTGGATGTGAAGATATTTCCAGAGTTGAGGTCCACAGGTTTAGGGAGCAGTTGGACGTGGGAGGTGAATGAGAAGAAGTCATGGATGGTGACAGGGGTTCTAGCATGGATAGTCAGGCATCTGGGATGCGACTGGCCCAGGTGGGGAAGGCAGGGGAGGAGTGGGAGAGGCAGCAGGAAGTTCGGGAAGGCAAGGAGGGGAGCAGATCACAGCTGACCCCTGAACAAAGCGGGAGTTAGGGGCGCCAGTCATCCATGCAGTCAAAAATTCGCTTATAATCTGTAGTCGGCCCTCCATGTACGGGGCGCCTCTGTGTACGAGGCTATTCCGTGTTCGCGGTTACTCCGTATCCGCGGTTCCCCCATATCCGCAATTCTGTGTCCCACAGATTCAACCAACTGCAGATCCTGTAGTACTGTATTATTTACTATTGAAAAAATCTGCGTATAAATGGACCCGCACAGTTGAGACCCGTGTTGTTCAAGGGTCAACAGTTAGTAGAGCAGGGGTCCCCAACTCTCTGGCCACGGACCAGTTTCGGTCCTTGGCCTGCTAGGAACCAGGCCGCACGGCAGGAGGTGAGCGGCGGGCGGGCCAGCGAGCAAAGCTTCGTCTGCCGTTCCCCATCCCACCCCCCCATCGCTCGCATCACCGCCTGAACCATCCCCCCCTCCCAAGTCCCTGGAAAAACTGTCTTCCACAAAACCGGTCCCTGGTGCCAAAAAGGTTGGGGACCGCTGTAGTAGGGGACAAAATTGAGCGCAACTTGGGATGTGCATGTAGGAGTCGTTCAGGAGAGCGTCTGTTCGTTCATTCAGTCCACATTTGTTGAGTAGCCGCTATTTGCCAGAAGCTATTCTAGGTGCTTGGAAATGCATCCGTTAACATGACAGAGAAAGCAAAACAGCAAATTCTCATGTTTTATGCAACTTCTATTCTCAAGCAGGAGAGAAATAAACAGCAAACACTTTGTAATGGACTTAATTATATGTTAAAGGTGACAAGTGTATGGAAAAAGGAAAATAAGAGGGCAGGGCTGGAAGGCTGGTTTGGGGCACAGGCTGCACCTGTAGTTGAGTGATGAAGGTGGGCTTCATTGAGAAGGTCGTATCTGAACGCAGATTTGGAGGAGGTGCAAGAATGCACCACGTGACTGTCTCAGGGAACAGCATCCCAGGCAGGGGCATGACCCGCACCAGGGATTTATGGTGGTGGAACGGACGGAGGCCATTGCCACTGGAGCAAAGCCAGTGTGGACAGCAGCAGAAGGTGTGACACAGAGACACAGCAGGGCCAGGTCATACGGGCCTTGGGATCATAGGAAGAACTTGTGATTTTACTCTGAGAGAAATGAGGAGCCATTGACAGGTCTTGAGCAGAGGAGTGACTTGAAAAAGTAATTGGACTTTTTTCTTTAAAGCCTCCCTCTGGCTACTGTGTGGAGAACAGACTGTTGGTGCGGGAAGGGGGAGGGTTGTTGCTAAGAGCAGAAGCAGAGAGGACAGAGAGGAGGCCCCTGCAGTAATCCAGGTGACAGGTGATGGTGGCTTGAGCCTAGGTGGTAGCAGTGGAGTGGATTCTGGGTATATCCTGAAGATAGATCCAACGAAATATCCTGCCAGACTGAATAGGGAATGTGAGAGAAAAAGAGGAAGCAAGGATGACTCCAAGGTTTAGGGCCTGAACGATGGACGGTTAGAATCTGAGATAAGCACGAAATGTAACAGATTCCCATAAAACAGAGACCCCTGCAGAGTTCCAAAGTCAGAAGGCATCACCACCCCATCCCTTTGCCTGAAAAAGTAAAACAGTGAACTCTGGTCCATGAGCCCATGAGTGAAGCAGAGCCCTTTTTCCAACATCCCTCTTTGCAAAACCGGAGCTCAGGCACAGAGGAGAAGTTTGAAAGAACCTCACTTTGGGACACATAAAGTAGCAAGGGTCAAGGTCACTGGCTATAGCTCCCCCTTCAAGGGTGGCTCTTGGGTGAATGAAGATCTTTCAGCTCCAGATGTTGGTGCAGTCTTTGAGAGATGATTCTCTAAACGCAAGAACACCAGGCTTAGAAGTGCCCTGAGGTTGGCTGCCATATGCAGCTGGCAAGCATCCCCTGAAATCAGCAGATGAATAGAGCACTTATTGATATAAATATCATCACCACAACAGCTGGGCGCCTTGCGAAAATAAACAATGACACAGCGTGAGCATCAGAAAAGCTGCCCTCAGCACCTGGAGGGGTGGCGCTTTGAAGTGGCATCAGCAGTTGTCTGCCAGCCTGCCCATGCTGAGGCAGCCCACGACTTTGGCCAGTCCAGCAACACAGACAGGTCTGCCATAGGTCCTGAGTATTGTTAGATTGCTCCCAAGAGGACCAGTGCCACATCTTGTGGTTTGACTGGGGACCAACCAGTAAGGGCTTGTGTTGGTGACTACCTGTAATTTGTAGCAAAGTAAGTTTGTGCAGAGGATGAAAGATCTCCAGGTGCTTTATTTTCTTGCACTGCTGCCCAAATCTGTCTGCTTCTGCTCAGAATCCTATACCACGTCATTCAATCAGCCATCCCCAGCCACGGATATTTTTCCATTCTCCACAGTGGCTGCTGTTCAAAGACAGTTATGAGCAGTGGGGGGCTCAAGATAAAGGCTCCCAAAGCAATTTCATTGACCTTAGAGATTTTTTTAAGCTCTTTGGGACTCCAAAGGGCTGTGGTCAGATTAGCGGGGCAAAATCCTAACCACAACATCTAGCAAATGACACTGTGGTTTCTGATGGGCACATCGGGAAGAACCTCTTCAACTACACCCAATAGCATTGACAAGATCTCTTCCATCTTTGTGGGCTCTATGATGAGACCAGAGTCCATGGGAACCAGACACCAGAGAGAAGCCCTCTTCTTGGTCAGGCCACACCCACTATCTTGTTTAGAATCCTCTGTGCCCACCATGGGGTGGGTCTGTGTGGTAGACAGAATCTTGGCCCCCCCAAAGATGTCCACATCCTAATCCCTAGATCTATGAAGGTATGAATGGTAAATGGGAATTTGCAGATGTGATGAAGTTCAGGATCTTGAGATATGTAGATTGTCCTGGGTTATCCAGGTGGCCCTGCTGTTAGAGTCTTTATAAGAGGGAGGCAGGAGGATGAGAGTCAGGAACAGATCCTGTGACAGTGGAAGCAGAAATTGGAGTGATGGGGCCACAAGTCAAGGAATGCTGGCAGCTTTTAAAACTGGAAAAGTTGAGGAATGGCCTCTCCCCTAGAGACTCCAGAAAGGAACACCGACAGTTCAGCTGACACTTTGATTTTAACCCCTGAAGCCTCATTTCAGATGTCTAACCTCCAGGTAAGAAATTTGTGTGGTTTTAAGCCACTGCGTTCGTGGCAATTTGCTACAGCAGTTCCAAGAAGCTAAGACAGGCAGCAAAAATGAAAACAGAAATTCAGACCTAGAAGTGTAGGAGTTAGAGCCCACGCAGAGTGTGAGACTGAAATCCTGGGGAAAGCCAGAATCAGCCTGGGGTACCGGACTGGAAAGTGGCTTGAGCTGGAGAAATCGATGTCTGAATCAGTGTCCAACAGGAGCCGTGAGGGCACAGGCTGGGGAGAGGCAAGGAGAAGGCAGATGGCCACCTCACCAGTGGCAAGAGGCGTGCTGAGCCAGAGGGAGGTCTTTTAAAGGTTAAGGAGCATGCTTTCTGGGCCACATTCAATCACGCATTCATCAACATACATTTACTGAGAACCTACCGTGTGCCGGGCACAAACCTAGACACAGCAAAGCACAAAAGAGGCACAAAAAAATCCCCAATCCCCATGGAGCAGGTGTTCTAGGGAAGTAATATCCACCTCCTGGACTCTCTTTGGCATCAGACAGGCTGGAAACATCTTTAGCTGGAACCATCGCACCAGGCCCCTCAAGCTGCGGGGAGAAGCTGAGCAGGAAGCAGAAGGGATGGGAGAACCGGGTCCAGGCAGCATGTCATGTTGCCCCAAGCGCTGCGGGCAGGCAGCGCCGGAGGAACCAGCAGGGGATGACCACCACAGCCCCACCCGGCCTGGAGTCAGGTTTGGGGGTCAACGAGACCTGGCCTCATTTCTGTTGTTTCCATAGAATAAGTGCTGGGGCTTTAGCATTCCTTGAATATTCTACTCATTTATGATATTGGCTCTGCTTGGAGGATCCCCTGAGATTCTCAGTATTTTACTTGTCTCTAATTCTAGGCAGTACACTTTACCTTGCTTACATCTTAGAGATTTTATAAACTAAGTGTTCTCCAGACACCTTTCAATATTTCCCATGTCTTCCCTCCAAGGACTTGCCACTTTGAAAGCCTTTATTTCCCAAACCGTATTGACTAATTAATAATGTATAACCGTCTCAATGCATTTCTGATCTGCAGGCCATAGACAGAGCTTTTTATCTTGGCTTGTGAAAACACAGCCTAACGTGCTAGCGAAATACACGGGATGCCCAAGTCTGTGTCTCCGCATTGCAAGGGGTCGTGTTTCTGTCTCAGCCCCGACTGGAACAGTAGAATAAGGAGTTTGGGGTCAAGAGACCTGAGTTCAAGTTCTAGCCTTGCCACTTACTTGCTGGGTTGCCTTAAGCCAGTTTCCTACCTTGTCAAAGTCTCAGTGTTATCATCTATGAAGTTCATATAACTCAGATGCCAGCCAAGTTCACTCTATCTTTGAAGATTTAAATAAAATAGGCTCTGTTTCCTCTTCCCCTTCCTGTGGGAAATTCCAGTGTCCACCCCCAAGATTTCTGGGAATTCCAAGGGGGTCCTGTATTCCTGTCCACTTCCAAGTTCCAGCTCAGGCTTTACTGGAGGCAACATGGGGTTCATATCCCAGCAACGCCCGTGGCTGAAGGTGGAACGTCGCACGTCCCGGTTCTTAAACCCCACCTGTCTCCTCACACCTGGCGGCTGGCAGCACGTCTTCTCCCCCCACCCTGTTGCCCAAACCACTTTCTTCCTTCCTCCCCTATTCTTCCACCCCTCCCCCAAAAGCTGTTCCATTCTTAAGCTGCATAATTCATCTGTCTCTTTATTACCTCCTTCCAAAACCTGCCCTGAGCCTTTGCCTTCCGCCCACCCTACTTCCTCTGTAGATATTTTCCTAAACTCCCACCCTTCCTTCCCGGAAACAGACTCTGATGTACCTAAGAGTGAGTTTCCACCCACTACATGGAATTGCAGTATCACCTCGGGGGACGATGGATAGGTGAATGGAGAATGGATGGGCAAATGTGCTTTGATTACAGTCCACGTGCCTCTCTCTCTCTCTCTCTCCCCCTGGCTTCACGCCCTCCTCTTCCCCTGCAGTCTGTCTTCCTTACCTGGCCACAGTGTTAAAGCCAATGATATGTTTTGGGCTCTTTATGGAAGTCTATTTAAATGAATTTTGTCATCACTGATCTGAATTTTAAAACCAATTCAAGTAACTCTTACATTTTTCTCTTAAAAATACTAATTCACTTCACCTTTAAGTGGCCTGGGATTGATTCCCTCCTATGGATCACAGGGCCCTTGATAAGTAGAGTCCTTCATCTCTAGAAGCTATATTACTTGGCTTTTCCATTTTATCAAAGTATTTTTTAATTAACAAAAGGCGTAACTAAGGTGCACTGAAATTGCTTTAGAATTGTTTATTCCAAAAATAGGCCCATATGCTAGTTTTCATTTAACTCATCAGAGTGTGTTTATTTCAGCGACTAACAAGCTTTCTGATTCCATCAGCAAGAAAACAATGTCTAACAGGGAGGCAGCCTTGGTGTTTGTTAGATTTCATGTGTGAACGTGCACCCCCGAAGGACATCTTTCTGTGGCCCAAGCAGCAGCGGAGATCACTAGGTGGAATAATGCACGGCAGCTGTTGCAGGGCTGTCCACACAGGCTTCATGACTTCCGCTTGGTTTAACTTGTTCTGACAATAAATAGCAAAAGCCCCTCTGCTTTTCCAGGAGAAGCATGGCCGTTTCGAAATCAGCAGCAGCAGCTGCAGTGGCTTCCCTCCCCGGCCCCCCAGGTGTGGTCATCAGCCTGGCCGTGTGCATCTGCAGTGGCGAGGCCCTCCCTATGGGCCGGAAACACCACCCCTCCTAGACGGATGGGTAAGAAAGGGAGGAGAAGCAGAGCACTAGGATATAAGGTAGGAAAAGGCTGGGCTATAGGCTAAAGGATTGGAATCTATCATGGAGACAACTACTGCAGAAGTTTCCCATCTAAGGAAGAAAGTAACAATGTTACATTGAGTGTATGTGTGGCCCCAGGTCAGCTGGGTCCTTGCGGTTTTAGACCGCCAAGTGGACTTCCTTGAACCCCCTATTTCCAGGGCCTTAAGAAACCATAAACTCCTCTCCCTAAGATTTCTATAACCTTTTGTTTCTCTTTTTTAATTTATTTTAAATTTTTAAATTTTTAATATAAGTTTTAAAGGTTACTTTCCATTTACAGTTATTACAAAATATTGGCTAGATTCCCTGTGTTGTACAGTACATCCTGGAGCCTATCTTACACCCAATAGTTTGTACCTGCCACTCCCCCACCCCTTGGGTACCCCTCCCCCTCCACTGGTAACCACTAGTTTGTTCTCTATATATGTCTGCTTCTTTTTTGTTATAGTCACTAGTTTATTTTGTTTTTTAGATTCCATATGTAAGTGATATCATACAATATTTGTCTTTGTCTGACTTATTTCATTTAGCACAATGCCCTCCAAGTCCAGCCATGTTGCTCCAAAGGCAAAATTTCATTCTTTTTTATAACTCAGTAGTATTCCATTGTGTATATATACATTTTCTTTATCCATTCATCTGTTGGTGGTCACTTAGGTTGCTTTCATATCTTGACAATTGTAAATAATGCTGCTGTGAACATTGGGGTGCAAGTATCTTTTTGAATTAGTGCTTTGGGGTTTTTTTGGATATATACTCAGGAGCAGAATTGCTGGGTCATATGGTAGTTCTATTTTTAATTTTTTGAGAAACTTCCATACTGTTTTCCACAGTGGCAGCACCAATTTACATTCCCACCAACAGTGTACAAGGGTTCCCTTTTCTCCACATCCTTGCCAATATTTAGTATTTGTGTTCTTTTTGATGATGGCTATTCTGACAGGTATGAGGTGATATCTCCTTGTGGTTTTGATTTGCATTTCCCTGATGATTAGCTATGTTGAGAATCTTTTCATATGCTTATTGGGCATCTGCATTTCCTCTTTGGAAAAATGTCTATTCAGCAGAATTTTTCAATCAGCAGAATTAAAAAATTTGAGTTGTATGAGCTGTTTATATATGTTGGATATTAATCCCTTATTAGTCATATCATTTGCAATGATATTCTCCCATTCAGTAGGTTGTCTTTTCATTTTGTCAGTGGTTTCCTTTGTTGTGCAAAAGCTTTTAAGTTTAATTAGGTCCCATTTATTTATTTTTGCTTTTATTTCCTTTACTTTAGGAGATGGATCCAAAAAAATATTGCTGCGACTTATGTCAAAGAGTGTTCTGCCTATGTTTTCCTCCAGGAGTTTTATAGTACCTGGTCTTACATTTAGATCTTCAATCCATTTTGAGTTTATTTTTGTGTATGGTGTTAGAGAATGCTCTAATTTCATTCTTTTACATGTGCTGTCCAGTTTTCCCAGCACTACTTATTGAAGAGACTGTCTTTTCTGCATTGTATATTCTTGCCTCCTTTGTTGTAGATTAATTGACCATAAGTGCATGGGTTTATTTCTGGGCTTTCTATCCTGTTCCATTGATCTATGGTTCTGTTTTTATGCCAGTACCATACTGTTTTGATTACTGTAGCACTGTAGTAGAGTCTGAAGTCAGGGAGCATGATTCCTCCAGCTCCATTCTTCTTTCTCAAGATTGTTTTGGCTCTTCAGGGTCTTTTATGTTTCCATACAAATTTTTAAATTATTTGTTCTAGTTCTGTGAAAAATGCCATTGGTATTTTGCTAGAGAGTGCATTGAGTCTGTAGATTGCCTTGGATATTATGGTCATTTTAACAATATTTATTCCTCCAATCCAAGAACACAGTATATCTTTCCATCTCTTTGTGTCATCTTCAGTTTGTTTCATCAGTGTCTTATAGTTTTTGGAGTACAGGTCTTTTGCCTCCTTAGGTAGGTTTATCCCTAGTTATTTTATTCTTTTTGATGCAATGGTACATGGGATTGTTTTCTTAATTTCTCTTTCTGATAATTTGTTGTTAGTTTATAGAAATGCAACAGATTTCTGTATATTAATTTTGTATCCTGCAACTTTACTGAATTCATTGATGAGCTCTAGTTGTTTTCTGGTGGTGTCTTTAGGATTTTCTATGTATAGTATCATGCCATCTGCAAACAGTGACAGTTTTACTTCTTCCTTTCCAATTCTGATTCCTTTTATTTCCTTTTCTTCTCTGATTGCTGTGGCTAGGACTTCCAAAACTATGCTGAATAAGAGTGGCAAGAGTGGACATCCTTGTTTTGTTCCTGATCTTAAAGGAAATGCTTTCAGCTTTTCACCATTGAGTGTGATGTTAGCTGTGGGTTTGCCACACATGGCCTTTATTATGTTGAGGTATGTTCCCTCTCTGCCCACTTTTTATCATAGTATCATAGAGAGTTTTTATCATAAATGGATGTTGAATTTTATCAGAAGCTTTTCTGCATGTATTGAGGTCATCATACAGTTTTTCTTCTTCAATTTGTTAGTGTGGTGTATCACATTGATTCGCAGATATTAAAAATCCTTCCATTCCTGGGATAAATCCCATTTGATCATGGTGTATGATCCTTTTAATGTATTATTGGATTCGGTTTGCTAGTATTTTGTTGAGGATTTTTGCATCTAGGTTCATCAGTGATATTGGCCTGTAGTGTGTGTGTGTGTGTGTGTGTGTGTGTGTGTGTGTGTGTGTGTGTGTGTGTGTGTGTGTTTGATATCTTTGTCTGGTTTTGGTATCAGGAGGGTGCTGGCCTCATAGAATGAATTTGGGAATGTTCATTCCTCTGCAGTTTTTTGGAATAGTTTCAGAAGGATAGGTGTTAACTCTTCTCTAAATGTTTGGTAAAAAATTCACTGTGAAGCCATCTGGTCCTAGACTTTTGTTTGTTGGGAGTTTTTTAACTACTGATTCAATTTCATTACTGGTAATTGGTCTGTTCCTATTTTCTTGTTCTTAGTTCGATCTTGGGAGATTATATCTTTATAATAATTTGGCCATTTCTTCTAAGTTGTCCATTTTATCGGCATGTAGTTCATAGTAGTCGTTTACAATCATTTGTATTTCTGTGGTGTCAGTTGTAACTTCTTTTTCATTTCTGATTTTATTGATTTGGGTCCTCTCCCTTTTCTACTTGATGAATCTGGCTAAAGGTTTGTCAATTTTGTTTCTTTTCAAAGAACCAGCTTTTAATTTCATTGATCTTTTCTATTTTTTTTTAGTCTCTATTTCTGCTCTGATCCTTCTTTCTTTCCTTCTACTAACTTTGGGGGTTTTCTTGTTCTTCTTTCCCTAGTTGCTTTAGATGTAAGGTTAGGTTGTTTGAGATGTTTCTTGTTTCCTGTGGTAAGTTTGTATCACTATAAACCTCCCTCTTAACATTGCTTTTGCTACATCCCATAGGTTTTGGATCCTCATGTTTTCGTTTTCATTGTCTCTAGGTATTTTTTGATTTCCTCTTTGATTTCTGCAGTGATCCATTGGTTGTTTAGTAGCATATTGGTTAGCCTCCACATGTTTGTGTTTTTTTGCAGGTTTTTTTCTTGTAGTTGATTTCTAGTTTCAGAGTGTTGTGGTCGGAAAAGATGCTTGATATGATTTCAACTTTCTGAAATTTACCAAGGTTTGTTTTGTGGCCTAGCATGTGATCTATCCGGAAGAATGTTCCATGTGCACTTGAAAAGAATGTGTATTCCGCTGCTTTTGGATGGAATGCTCTTTATATATCAGTTAAGTTCATTTGGTCTAATGTGTCATTTAAGGCCTGTGTTTCCTTATTGATTTTCTGTCTGGATCATCTGTCCATTGATACAAGTGGGATGTTAAAGTCCCCTACAATTATTGTGTTACTGTCGATTTCTCCTTTCATGTCTGTTAATATTTGTCTTATATATTTAGGTGCCCCTATATTGGATGCATATATATTTACAATTGTTGTATCTTCTTCTTGGATTGATCCCTTGATCATTATGTAGTGCCTTTCTTTGTATCTTGTAACAGTCTTTATTTTAAAGTCTATTTTGTCTGATGTAAGTATTGCTACTCTGACTTTCTTTTGATTTCCATTTGCATGGAATACCTTTTTCCATCTCCTCACTTTTAGTCTGTATGTGTCTCTAGAGCTGAAGTGAGTCTGTTGTAGGAAGCATATATACAGGTCTTGTTTTTGTATCCATTTAGCTACTCTGTGTCTTTTCGTTGGAGCATTTAGTCCATTTACATTTAAGGTAATTGTTGATATGTATGTTCTTATTGCTGTTTTGTTAATTGTTTTGGATTTGGTTTTTTCCCCTTTCTTCTTCTTTTGTTCTCTTCTCTCGTGATTTGATGACTATCTTCAGTGTTATGTTTGGATTTTCTTTTTTGTGTGTATATCTGTTATAGATTTTTGGTTTACAGTTACCATGACGTTTTTGTATAGCAGTCTTTATATATAGATGTGATTATTTTAAGTTGATGACCTCTTAATTTCAAATGCATTTTAAAAACCCTACATTTGTACTCTCCTCCCCTCATGATTACTGTTTTTGATATCATAGTTTATCTAATTGTTTTGTGTATCCCTTAACTGCTTATTGTGGATATAGATGATTTTACTACTTTTATCTTTTAACCTCCCTACTAGCTTTGTGTGTGGGTGATTTCCTACCTCTGCTGTATGTTTGCCTTCACTGGTGAGCTTTTTCATTTTGTAATTTCTTTGTTTCTAGTTGTGGCCTTTTCTTTTTTGCCTAGAGATCATTTAACATTTGTTGCAAAGCTGGTTTGATGGTGCTGAACTCTTTTAGCTTTTGCTTATCTGTAAAGCTTTGGATTTCTCTATCAAATCTGAATGAGAGCCTTGCTGGGTAAAGTATTCTTGGTTGTAGATTTTCCCCTTTCATCACTTTAAATATATCACGCCTTCTGGCCTGCAGAGTTTCTGCTGAAAAATCAGCTGATAGCCTTATGGGAGTGCCCTTGTATGTTATTTGTTGCTTTTCCCTTCCTGCTTTTAATATTCTCTATTTATCTTTTTGTCATTTTAATTACAATGTGTCTTGGTGTGTTCCTCTTTGGGTTAATCCTGTATGGGACTTTCTGCACTTCCTGGACTTGGGTGATTGTTTCCTTTCCGTGGTTAGGGAAGTTTTTAGCTATTATGTCTTCAAATATTTTCTCAGGTCCTTTCTCTTCTCCTTCTGAGACCCCTATAATGTGAATATTAGTGCTCTAGATATTGTCCCAGAGGTCTCTTAAACTGTCCTCATCTCCACTTCACTTAATTCTTCTTATGGGGTTTTATCTTGTTTCTTCGTCTGGAACATGTTCCTCTGCCACCCCATTTTGTCTAAGTTGCTATTTGTATTTTTATATATGTGGTAGGTTAGTTACGTTTCTCAACCTTGCATAAGTGGCCTTCTGTAGAAGATGTCCTATGCATCCCAGCAGTGCACTCCCCTCTCATCACCCAAGGTATATGCTCTTGGGGTGCCCCCTAAGAGGGCTGCATGGGTCCTTCTGTTGTGGCAGCCTATGTGGGCAGTCTGGTAGGCTTGGTCGGCCCCTGGCCCAGTTGGTTGCCAAGCTCTGCCTTGTACAGATGCTGCTGGCTGCTAGTTAGTGTGGCCTGGTCACAGGGCACTGGATGCAGAACCCTAGGGGTGTCCCAGGGCTAGTGCTGGCTCACTGGTGGCCGGAGTCAGGGTCCCGAAGACTCTTGGGCTGTTGCTGATCCACTGGCAGGTAAAGCCAGGTTCAGGGGTTAGTGCCAGGCAAGCAGAGCCAGTTCCTGGAGTCTGGCTGCAGGGCCCAGGGATCCCTGAGCTCATTTCAGGTTGGAGGGGGGCAATTCCTGACACAGTTGGGTATCTCAAAGCTTGCGTTGGCCTGCTAGTGGCCAGTGCCCAGCTGGTCCCAGGGTAGGCTCTTGCCTACTGTGGGTGGGCTGGGTCTGCAGGCTGTGGGATCATAGTTTTCTTGCATCTGGTGTTTGCCCCCTGGTGGGTGAGGCTGGTCTAGAGGCTAATGTGGGCTTCCTGAAGGGAAGGGCCTATGCCTGCCCACTGGGAGGTGGAGTTGGGTCTTGGCCCTCTGGTGAACAGGGCCATGTCTAGGGGCTTTTCTAGAGGTGACTGTGGGTTCAGGAAGTCTTTAGGCAGCCTGTCTGCTGCTGGGTGGGGCTGTGTCCTTGCCCAGTTAGTTACTCAGCCTGAGGCACCCCAGCACTTGCGCCTATAGGCTTGTGGGTGGGGCTGATGAGCCAGGATGGCAGCCACCGGCAGCAGTGTTCACACAGTAGAATGTTCCCCAATATGGCTGCCACCAGTGTCTGTGTCCCCAGGGTGAGCCACAGCCATGCCCACCTCTCCAGGAGGCTCTCCAAGACCAGCAGGTAGGTCTGGCCCAGGCTCCTATCAAATTACTGCTTTTGCCCTGGGTCCCAGTGAGTGTGAGATTTTGTGTGCACCCTTTAAGAGAGAAGTCTCTATTTGCCCCAGTCCTGTGGGGCTCCCGAAATCAAGCCCCACTGGCCTTCAAAGCCAAATGCTCTGGGGGATCATCTTCCCAGTACCAGACCCCCCCAGGCTGGGGAGCCCAACGTGGGGCTCAGAACTCTCACTCCTGTGAGAGAACCTCTGTAATGTAATTATTGTCTAGTTTGTGGGTCGCCCACCCAGGGGTATGCGATTTGACTATGTTGTGAGTTTGCCCCTCCTACCTGTCTGTTTGTGGTTCCTTCTTTATGTCTTTAGTTGCAGAAGATCTTCTGGTGGTAGGTTCCAGTCTTTTTCACCAATGGTTGTTCTGCAGATGACAGTTGTGATTTTGGTGTGCTCATGAGAGGAGGTGAGCTCAGGGTCTTTCTACTCCACCATCTTGGCGGCTCTCCTATAAACTGTCGATGCTTATGTGCTCATGGTCTGGCCCTTCAGTTCACATAGAAGTGGAGCTGAGACCACGTAAGTCACCAAGGGAGCAAAGCTCAGTTCCTCGCCGGCTTCCACAAGAAACCCCCCTGCACACTGAGCATTGTCCATGTTTGTTATTATAAATTTGCTTAATATTTAGGAGTTTAGGAGAGGGGGGCTCATAGGACACACTGATTGATTCACCTTCAGCCCTTTCACTGGTTCCCTTATGCTCCTGCTTTTCCTCTTCCATCTCCTAGGTCCCTCTCCTGGGTCCATCTCAAGAACAACCCACAGACCTCTCTCCTCTGCCATGCAGAACAGTGTCCCCATATCACAGGTGGCACCTGTCCCCACTGTTCTTGTCAGACTGGCTGACCAGGAATTTTCACAAGGGCAGGCCTTTGGGTATTATTATCCTAAAGGGAAATTTTCATACGGGCTGCTAAGTAGAGGGAAAAAGACCCTTCACTTTATCCACCTTGTTTTGAGTGACCCTCTCCCACACTGCCAAATAATTATAGCTTACATTTATGGAGTACTTACTAGCTACAGACTCCTGTGCTAAGTAGACACATTCAGATTCACAGCCACTCATCACTTAACCCAGAGAAGCTAAGAGATTTGGCCAAGTCACTCAGCTAGGGGGTAACAGGGCTGGGATCTGAGCCCAGGGTGCTTCAAGCAGGAGCCCCATTACCTTTTGCTAAGTTGCATACATGGGCCAAAGTGGTGGTACCCACTGAGGCACAACCCCAGCACTTGGACACCAGGACAGTCTTGAGCTAAACCTTAGAGGACATTTCTTATTGACGAGAATCATTTCCGAGCCCCAAAGGGTCACCAGGAACAGAGCATTGGCTTCCCCCATTCTCTCTCCCATTTCCCATGGCTAGATTATGTGCAGCGTCCTGGCCTGGGGGCAGACCCTGATGATCCTTGGCAGCTCAAACACCACATCTGCCCACACATCACTTGGCTGAATGTCACCCACGCCATTGCTGATGTGGTCTCACGGATTAGGGAACTCAAGTGAAAAGCTGGCTCTGATGTAGGATTAGAAGGACCCTGCAACCTTTCCCAGCCCTCTGGACATGATGGAGAGTGACCTGGAAAATCAAATGCAGAGAAGTGTCCCAAAATAAAGGAGTCTTGTTTGAGGCAGAGTAGAACCTATTAGCTTGAGAAATTGGTCTGGAAATCTTATTAAAAGAGACAAATCGTTCCACATTCTCTCCAGACTGAAAATATTGGGGATAATAGACTTTGCTTGATGCCTTGGACCCATGTACTTCATGTCAGGATCAGAGCCAACCTCTGGCAAGGCACGATTCAATGCAGGTAATAAAGGCAATTATTTTTTTTAAATTGGCAGTTCTGATTAATTCTGGTTTCTCTGGCCAGCCACAGACTTATCTGTACCGGTCCCTCATTACTGTGAAGGTTGCAGGTCAGAAGAGCCAATGGCAAAGAGAAATGAAGTTCAAGTTGTGGATCTGTCATTACTGCACAGCTCAGCAGATGACTGCCCAGCCGCAGAGACCTCTGTGACCAGCACTCCCCACCTACACGCACGCACACGCGCACACGCACACGCACACACACACACACACCACACACACACACCTTCTTTCTCAATATTCTCAATTAACCCCCGATGGAGACGCCAGGAAAGCAAGGCACCATTGCATTATGAAACTTAATCTTGCTTACCTTTGCTATTTAAGAGGGGTGATAAGAGGAAGAATTCTTCAAATTTATATGTTAGCTATTATCATTATTGTTGTTATTTTTGTTGAGCACTGAGAGGTTCAAGAATGATATGAATCGCTGGAATGTCGTGGATGCTGGCACTCTGCTAAGGGCTTTCTTCCCATGTGTTCTCTCTTTATCCTTAGAACAGCCCTATAGGACAAGAGTTGGCCAACCTTCTCTGCAGAAAGAACCAGATTGGAAATACTTTAGGTTTTGTAGGCTGTGCGGTCTCTGTCACAACTACTCAAACCTGCCGTTGTAGCTTGAAGGCAACCACAGAAAGTATGTAAATGGCTAATATAGCTAGATTTCAGTAAAGCTTTATTTACAGAATCAGACAGCTGGCCAGGTTTGGCCAGTGGGCCATAATGTGAACAAATGTTATCCCTAAGCTGGAGTTTAGGTTCCACAGCTAGGAAGGTGGGAGATGTGTGCTTTTCTCTCCTACGGTCTCCCTCCTCCCTGCTCCTCCATTCTGCCTCTAGTTCTGGAGGAAGGATAGAATCAAAAATGTTTTTGCATGTGACTACCCAGGGTGAGTTGACTGTTCTCTGAATGAAAGGGAAAGCGATCACTTTCATGAAAACCCTGCATCCATGGTGGTTATGAGGAGGCCACTGGATTGCCGTGGGTAGCCTCTGTCCGTCTAGTTCCTTGTCTGCAAGCTCAGCATAGGCTGTGGCAGACCCCACTGAGATGCCAGGATCTCAGAAGCTTTGGTGGGTCTTTGAGTCTCAGCTACATCTTCTGGGCAACCCCCAGGTGAAAAGGCTTTCTAACACGTGGCCTCTTGGTCCATGCTGGGGTGGTCCCAGCGAGCCTGCAGCCTCAATCTTAGCTCTCCTCCTTGCCCCTGGACAGTGTCCATCTCCACGCCCCTTGGGAACCAGGAGTTGAGGAAGCATGCTTTACTCTGAGCCACAGCCTGTGCCTCCTACCTTAATATTCTTTCCCCAACTATAGTCATCTAGTGACTCAACAGATACGGGGCATAAAGTATCTGTGTCTCACTCTTGATGACGCTATAAACTAAAGGGACAATTTATGATCTTAGGCCAGGCTTAGTCTCTGCACCATTGAGAACTGGGGCCAGATTCCTCTCAGGGGAGCCGTCACATGCATTGTAGGATATTTAACAGCATCCTGGCCTCTACTCACTAGACGCCCATAGCAACCCCCAGGTGTGATCATCAAAAATGTCTCTAGAATTGCCACATGTCCCCTGGGTGACAGAGCAACCTCTGCTGAGAAGCACTGTCTTAGGTTGAGAAGCAACCACTGCCTTTTGCTCTCAGCTGTAGGTTCTAATTTCTAATTCCAAAAAAATAGGAAAGGTAATAGGCAAGATCTCTCAATACCATGTTACATTATCTTTTGGTGCAAGGTAAGCATAATTAGCCCCATTTTACACAGGAGAAACTGAGGCCTGGATGGCACAGCTAGTAAGCAGCAGAGACTGGATTTGGACCCAAGCCTGTCTGATGCCAAAACCTATGTATTTTTTAAAACTACTCATGATCTGATGATGAAATAAACACCGTGAAGGTTTTCCTAGAATGGGGAAAAGTTGCTATGATTTGTGTTGAACTAAAGATTGTAGTTGCCCTTCCTCAGAGTGTTCTATCTAACCCTTACAGCAGCACAAGGTAGACAGTATTTTCCCCATTTTACAGATGGGGAAAACTGAGGCCCAGCAAGCCTACCAAATGGTTTGAAATCAGCACAGCAAAGATGTTTAAGCCCAGTGTTTCTGTGCTCAGAGCTCTGACTTTTCAACAACCAGAAAAATGGGTAGCTGTTCCCCAACAGGAAGGCTGAGCCTAATTTCCTACATAATACTCTACCTTTCTAGCCAATGTGTCCTGCAGGCAGTAAGAAAGGTTTCATGATAAATGAAACCAATGCCCCCGGCCCCTGACCTTGGCCTTTTTCTGTGACCCCTTTCCTTACCTCAGCTCTGTATGCAGTACTGGCCTGAGAAGACCTCGGGGTGCTACGGGCCCATCCAGGTGGAATTCGTCTCTGCAGACATTGATGAGGACATCATCCACAGAATATTCCGCATCTGTAACATGGCTCGGGTAAGTGTATGGCCACCGCTGCTTCCCGGACTCCTTCCCAAAACAGATGGAAGCTGCCGGAGGAGGACCCCGCAGGCCAGCCAGGAGTCTGTGCTGTCCTCTCCTGTTCATCTCGTCCTTGGGGAAGTGATGCCTTTGCCAATTCTGGCTCCAGACCCAGCAATGGCTCCCACACACAGAGACACACAGGGGGACATCCAGCCTGCCATCTGCCTGTTTCCTGACACGCTTGCTGCCATGTAGACACAAATTCTCAGAATGTAGTGCTTCCCTGCTGTGTCGTGCTGTTTCAGCATGAGTTGATGCAGCCTTTGATTGGATCCAGTAAGCTTTGGGCTAGATGGTGGGAACACCAAGATGGAAAATAATAAGTTGCTTCCATGAGGAATTTCACTGCTGGGTGGAGGAGTATTGGGTGGGAGGGAACAGATGAGTGATCTATGAAATGATGGCTAACTAAAGTGACCTTGGTCTTTACTGGGGGCTCGTGGTGAACAGGATTCAGTCCCTGCCCTCAGAATTCGCTATCTAATGGGAAAGCGAGATGTGTTTTGGCTCATGAACTGCAGAAAGAGAGAAGAATCCTGCCCAGTATTCAGGGAAGGCTTTCCTAGAGAAAGGGGCATTTGAATTGGGTTTTGAGGACTGAGTAGACGTTTTTCAGGTAGAGGAGGGATGCAGAGCAGTCATGGCAGGAGAATCAGCGTGCACAGAGGTGTAGAGGTGGGTATGGGGATAGTGTGTGACTCCCCATGAGGACATTATAGCGTAGACCCCATTTATTCCATCTTCCACTGCAGTGCTGCAGTCTCCAGGGTATCTGGAGGGCCTGCATCCCTAAGCATCCCCAGCAGAACAGCCCTAATAGCCTCTCTGTTCTCAGCCACAGGATGGGTATCGTATAGTCCAGCACCTCCAGTACATTGGCTGGCCTGCCTACCGGGACACGCCCCCCTCCAAGCGCTCTCTGCTCAAAGTGGTCCGACGGCTGGAGAAGTGGCAGGAGCAGTACGATGGGAGGGAGGGACGCACTGTGGTCCACTGCCTGTGAGTATGATGGAGGGTCTCCAGGGCAACAGGGTGGTGGGTAATGGGACATCCTTGAGGATGCCGCTGGCCACAAATACCAGTCCTAGGCATGCCTGGCCATACCACACCCTTACAGGCCAATAGGAGGGTAGTCAAGGCATTACAGTCCTTTAATGGACTGGGATTGCAGCCATAACGCTATGTGTGGAACAGCTGATTCACAATCATTCACTTTGCTTCTTAGAACTTAAAGTGATTTGGGGAGAAGTGATGGAGAGGGCCTCACTCTTTAAAAAGGAAGTCGAATCAAAGTCTTCCCTTTTTCAGAATAATATTTCTGGAGCAGGTGGAGGCATTAATAACATCTTATCCTGGAATGGAGTTCAGTCATTTCAAAACCGGCTTATCGTGCCCCCTCTTTCATGTGGTGCACACATGTCAGGAAAATCGGAGAGCTTAAGGGAGGGATGGACAGGGGGCCCTTCCTACTCTGTCCCATGCAGTTGTTTTTTAGCCTGCTTTTTTGCAGGAGTACCTTTTATTCGTGTCTTCCCTTGCCGAGGTGACCAGCAGTTTGAGCTGTAGGAAAGCACGGGGGTGTCCTTCTGTCAACAGAGACCTTGGCATCCTTGGAGGGCAGAGGCACCACAAGAGACACTGAAATGCAGGCACTGGCCAGTGAATGGAGGGCAGCTGTCTGTACTTGAAACATCTGGTCGTTGGGTGTCCTGTGGATAAAACATCTGGGAGGTAGACTCAGTGACTTAGTTTCCATCCAGATGTTCTCTAGACACAGACCATTACATGACATCATTAGTTGCTCTTGGCAATACGCCCAGGAGTTCCAAATCTGGCAGATTCCTAAAGAGATTTTCTGTAAAGAGTTGGAGGGGTGTTTCCATGAAGATGACTTACGGAGCATCAGAAAGAAAGTGTGACAGAGGGATGACCCTGCCAAGAGCCCTCTTTCTCTATTTTCCAGGTCAGTAGGGTCTTGCTTAAACCAGGGTGTATAAATAGAGATGCGTCTTTTCGGGACTCAGCATCTGAGACCCATCCCAGCCCCACCCAAAACCTAGGCTGGCTGACCCCAGCTAACAGAGATGTCTCTGGTATTGCTGTCCTTAGCGGATGGAAAGAACTAGGAGTAAAAACACGTGCAACCTTCCGCTGTCTTCACTGGATGTGTAGGTGGACCCAGAGCATCCTTTTGGACAAGGATGCAGGCACCACACGTACAAAGACACTCTGTCTGTCCTGGGGGTTTGGGTCAGTGTGCCGTGGGTGACAGTCACATGCTGCTAGAACCAAGGAAACATCAAGCTAAGTGAGCTTTCAAAGGTTATCCCCTTCATTATGCAAATGAAGACCCTGAGGCTCAGACACAGGAAGTGACTTGCCCAAGGTCAAAGCAGGTTCACGGCACAGATGGGACTCCAAACGTAGCTCATGGCTCAGGCGAAGACTTTCACCACTGCCTTCCCTTGCATTTGCCGTCGCAGCCACCCTCCACTACTGCCGGCATGGCCTTAGGCTCGGCAGGCGCCTGACGGGTACCCAGGAAGCTTGCTCACCTTTTTGCTCTGTGTTTGTTTAGAAATGGGGGAGGCCGCAGCGGAACCTTCTGTGCCGTCTGCAGCGTGTGTGAGATGATCCAGCAGCAAAACATCATCGACGTGTTCCACATCGTGAAAACGTTACGTAACAACAAGTCCAACATGGTGGAGACCCTGGTGAGTGTCCCGAGAACTGTTCTCCAGTAGCCAGGGGCTGACCGTAGTTCCCTTGACCTGAAGAAAATAGCATCAAAGAGTAAAATCACTCAACAGCCGGATGCTTCTTGAGCACCTGCAGTCGCTGCCCTTTGCACACACAGTTACCTGCTTCCTCCCTCCAGCCTCACCAACTTCTCTTCTGCAGAGAGTCCAGATAATTCGTCTTGGCACACGCTACGTTGTTTTACTTTCTTTCCATGCCGTGGGAAAGTATCACTAATTCTGGCTTAGGGGAAGGGATTCTGGATTAGTAGAATGTGAATTATGTTTTTGACTCAGTCCAATCCTATTCTAATTAATTTATGCTCATTTTTATCATATAAAGCCTTGGGCTAGGACACTGTGAAGCAAGGGAGAGGAAGAGACAGGGGGCAGAGCTCCAGACGTTAAGAAAGACCTGGTGCAGAGATGGAGACACACCGTACACAGGGAACTTTAATGAGTCTTTAAGTCTGTGCTAAGTGTGGGCTTACCCAAAGTGAGGGCCTAAGTCTGGTCCACAGACCAGCAGCAGCAGTAGTGTCACATGGGAGCCTGGTAGAAATGTAGACTCTTGAGCCCCGCTCCAGATCTACTGAATCTGAATCTGCGTGGACAATTTTGAATTGACTGTTAGTATAGACATAGATAACGTTTCGTCCGTAATCTGTATCTCTAAACTAAATGCATTTTCCCTTTCCTTTTCGTCTTCTCTTCTCCCTCTCTGCCTCTCCTCCTCTCAGGAACAGTATAAATTTGTATACGAGGTGGCACTGGAATATTTAAGCTCCTTTTAGCCCAATGGCATGGAGAACCTGCCAGAGGCTGCTGCAGCCAAGCCCCCTTTTCTGTGAATGGCAGCAACTGGGCTCAGGCGCTAAGCGGCAGCACCCTGCCCAACTCCAGAGAGAAGACTGCTGGTCCTGTGGTCCACGGTGGGCTCTGTACCTTTGGAGGGGTCTCCAGTTGCTGTGGAGGACGCCGCCCTGAAAGGCCCAGGCTTCTTTTCCAGCCTCAGGCACGGGCCCATACAGAAGTGCACCTGTATAGCAAGGCCCGGATTTTTCAGTGCCCAGACCTCTTGCTTTTGCTCTTTTCAAATTTGTGAATCTCGAGGCAAGCTGACTGTGTGGGTACAGGGGAGTGACAGGCCTGGCAGCACTTCCTCTGCCCTGCGTCCCCTGGGCAGTGGGGGGATGTGTGCTTTCCTCCTCCACGTGGTCGTGAATATGACCGGGCTCTTGGCGGGGGTCACTGCTCTGCTGCCGTCTCCTTCAGGGACCTCTGGATCACTGGGACTTCAGGATGCTCCCGAGACCACAGCAGAGGCCCCCAGCCTCCCAACTAACCTGCATGGGGCTTGGCCCACCACCATTGTGTACCCCTCCCCCAGCCCAGGCCTTGACCTTCTGTCATTCACTGGCCAGTCCACTGTGTCCGCGGCACTCCGGGATGAAGGTTTTCTTTGCTTTTTTGTGATCAGTGGGATGGGGCAGAACTGCAGGGAACTTTGCCGCTCCTCCTCGTCTCTGTGAAAAAGGACTACCTCCCTGGGGCATGGCTCTGGCTGACCCGGCGTGTCTTGGGCGGCGGCTCCTTTGGGAGGGATGAACAAGTTAAGATTTGATGATTTTCCAAAGTGTATGTGAAAAGAAACTTTCTTTTGGAGGGTGTAAAATCTTTCTTAGTCTCTTATATCAAAAAAAGGCGGGGAGGGAAGTTTGGTTGTGTAGCTATAAGACAAATCTCTGGGGCCTGTTATCTCTCCTGGCAATGTCCTTAAAAGTTCCCAGCCAGGGACAGCACAGCCACTGAGCGAGGGAGAGATAGTCTGAAGGGCTAGTCTGAGGACACTCCATTTTGGTTGCCTTTGGGGCGGACAGATAGAGTACCAGCATAACCTCGGATCTCCAAATTTGAACACCTTCCTAGAGAAACTCAGCTGCCATCTCAGAAAATGTCATCGTGGACCCAGCTATACTTTGGTTTAAAATAGGACAAGGGGATCAGACCTGGGGAATCTAGACTCTTGCCCAAAGTATGGGTCAGTCAGTGACAGGGGGGCCCAGCACTGGCTAAGTATCTATTATATGCCAGGCTTGGCAAGTTCTCAGAACCCACCCCTGCCCTCCCTGAGCGAGCTATTCACCTGTTATCGTCCTTATTTTACAACCGAAGACACTGAGGCGTCTTCCTCAGTCATGATGTTCTGGTTTCCAAAAGGCAGATAATAGTGATGAGACTTATTTGTAATGTTTTCTTCATCCTTTCTCAGCCAAGCAATTATTATATGGAGGGAAAATAAGGCCAGAAATTTCTGAGCAGAGAACTCCACAAATGGGAATTTAATTCTTTCTTTCCAATGTCAATTTTTCTGGGAAGCTCAGAATTTCAGATATATTTTAGCAACTCATTCCCGGCTCCCCAGGAAAGCTAGTCCCATCTCATTCCTTAGCCAGTGAAAACAATTCCCTGTGCCCTCAGGCTGTGAGGTCTGCCAGCCAGGGACACTCTACCTTGGTCTCTAGCTGTTGCTTTGGGACAGTACCTGGCAGCCCCCGGGTGGCCTGGGATCCAGGAAGCTTCATCTTGAAGGCCGGTCTAGCCCCAGATGGGGCGCTGGTCTTCATCTTGAAGGCCGGTCTAGCTCCGTGAGGAGCACAGAATTCAGTAAGGCACAGTGTTCTCCCTAAAGAGCTTACTGTATCCTGGGAAAATTGAACGACAGCGCAGCTTACAAGTGTTACACGAGCCTCACAGCGAGAGAGATTCAGCGTAGAGCTTTCTAGAGGAGGTGACATCCATTCCACTGGGTAGAAAAAGGAAGAAAAGGAAACTCAGGCCAAGGGATCAGCGTGTGCAAAGACAAAGAGGTGTGCAAAATCCTTGGGGTGGGGGGGTGAGATGGCAGGAGGTCAGCCCAACTGGAGCAGAACATGGCAGGAAGTAAGCCAGGGTCAGGGGGCAAATGCTCCACCAACAGGGCAGACTTGGCCCCCGTGGGCAAGAAGGAGCCAGCGGAGCTTGGAGCGATGCGCTCAGCCCAGAGCTAGAGGAGGCTCCCTGTGGGGCCAGTGGGGCTGCCTCTTCCCTTTCATCAGACACTGTGAAAATGGTCCCTTAAGCGTATACTTTTTAATATCACATCTATTTGTCTGTCTGCTCATTATTTTGTTGCTGGATCAGGAGACGCAGCTTCTGTGAGAAACTCAGGGTCTCTGCTCTGCCACGAAGCAGGGTGACCAAGCCAGACCCCTGGGCCCATGAGGACGGGACACGGAAGGAGCCCACAGAAGCTGTTCCCGTCGGCATGGGCTCTGCAACTGTCTGGAAGTCCAGGGACACCAGACTCGATCAAGGAAGGGCTGTCACTTTGGAGGTTCAAAAGGAAGTATCTCAAAGCAAAGGAAGGCAGAGGAGCCCCACCACGAACTTGCTCTTCCCCTTTCATGGTCCCTTTCCCTGGTCCCCAGGCCCTGGCCCCCTGCTGGCCTCCCCTGGCTCTAGTCTCGGCCTTCAAGGAGCCTGTGACATAGCAGATCAGCCAGCTATATGCTCCTCTCTCAGATCTGGGCTCATCCGTACAGAATGGGGGCTGGGAGAGGTGGGTGCTGTCTAACACAAATAAACCCTAGGATTTACTCTGCTCAGGAGGGGGCAAAATAGCTGGCAGATGAAAATGACAGTGGCTTCTATCATTTCAGATGGTAGGAATTTAGAATGTGACTTTGGGGAGAAGGAATTTAGAATGAAAACTCGGGGCCATGCTGGGTAACCCAACAAGGGCCAGTGATGGTTCCCCCAGCTCAGCACCCCTGGCCCCCCGTCATTTCCTCACAAACCCAACCACCCTCCAAAGGATGCAGGGCAGTGAACAGTCTTCGGCCAGTTTACACTGGAAGACAGACACTGAGGCTCGCGGATGGGGATGCTTTCCGCAAGATCCCACGTGGCAAGAATGTGGCAGGACGTGGATGAGACGGGGCGCTGGTGCCCGGGAATTTGGACTTGATCCCTTCCCCAGGAAAGCTCCCCTCCCTCGGGGTATCCTCCCACTCCTCTACACTTACAGGGCAGGCTCACCGTTCACGACGCAGAGGGAAGTGGAACTCATGCTCTCTGGGTCTCCACGACAGGGGCCAGCCTCCTGTCTCTGGGCTGCCCGAGAGAGTCCCCTCACTTAGCACAAAGCCTCATGGCTCTCACTTCCTAGATGTGGACCCTGTTTGGAGAAGATGCAAGGAATTAACGAGAAGCCAGGTACTGTCCCCACCTGACTGCATGTCTGGCCTAGACATCTTCGGGATGTATCCTAGCTGCATTCTAACACGTTGTCCTCCCCTCCTTTCTGGTACGAAGGTCCTGGGGCCAGGGGGCTCTGAGCCTCTAGATGGCTACAGCATGCCTCCCTTTGTGGGAGCAGAAGGGATCAGCTTGCTTTTACTCTGTCTCTTTGGACGTAGCCCGGGCAGTGGCCTGCCTGCCAGATGTCAGCCTTCCCGTGCAACCAGCAGGCCCTGTGCTGGAGACTCTAAACGTGAGCTCACCGAATTCTTCCAGCATTCCTAAGAAGGGCTTCTAATTGTCACCATTTTATAGATGAGGAGACTGAGTTTCAGAGGGGTGAAATCGTTTGCCCACAGTTCCACCACAGCTAGTAAAGGAGGGAGCCAGGATTTAAACTGGTTCTTCTGACTTCAAAGACAATATTTTCCCATGTCTCAGATTTTCCCATGGGGGGCTACCTGTAACAGCAAAGACTAGAGTGAGACAGGCCCAGTGGACCTTGTAAAGCCCAAAGCAGACAATGGTAAGCTTAAAATTCCTTCAGTTTCATGTCTAGCAATTCACATAATATTTGCATTCTTCTCTAATTTAGCCTGACTTGTTTTCATAGGAGTGCATAAATATTTTTTTAACCACATGTGCCCTGGTCCCTCATGTGGCTTTGATCCCTTCAACTCAACTATGATGGACCCTAGGGAATTACAGCCCAGTCTAAGAGGCACAATGCCTGGCCATGCCGCTTCCTCCTGAGGCCAATTCTAGACTCAAGTCCAGCTCACCTTCCCCTTAGCAGATCCTGTGGTATGGGGGTACCCTGACCTCACTGTTCATGGGTTGATCTCAACTCAAGTCTCCTTCCGTTGGATACTGGAAAAAAGCCATTGAAATCTACTAGAATTACAAGGACATGCCCATCTGGAGTGGCGACGGCTGAGCGCGTAAAACCCTAAAGGGAAAGGAGATGATGAACACAGCCTTACTCAGCAGGTTCCTGAATGCTGGGGCCTCTAAGAGGCGGTGCCCTTCGTCTAGGTAGAGTCACATGGTTGCTAATGGGGGCCGATCTGAGGACACACTTCACATGAGGGGCTGGAAGCCTCGTCGCTTTACTTCAACCCCACGTACTCACTGGGTTCTTACAACATGCAGGGCCCTGGAGGGGGCGCCATCAGGAAGCTCAGCTTACCGTGGCACGGTCCATCCCTTGGTGAGACATGGGGTTGTGATAGAAGGACTCAGGCTTTGGTTCTAGTCCAGCCCAGCCATTTCTTGGCTGTAGCATGTTGGGCCAACCAACCAATTAGTGGGAAAAGATGTAGAAAGAGGAGCCTCAGCCAGGTAGAAGGGGTGGGTCGATTTGGAGAGCTTTGGGTAGGAAAACAGAAAGGCAAAGCCTAGAAGTTTGGACCCGATAGGACTGCTCAGAACCAAGGTTGCCTATGGCCTACGGGGCAAAGTGGTCACTTCTGTGACACAGTAGGATGGGGGATGGAGAGGGACTGGCCAGAACCACTTGGAACAAAGCTGTTGCTTTAGGATGTGTCTCAGTGTCTTGGAGAAAAGATGATAATTTTCCCTCTGAGCCATCATGTTTATTCATCATCGGTGCCCCGTTGGTAAGCTAGCTCCTGGTGTGTATCCTCACCACGATCTACATTTCCTCAGTTGTGGTGTGAATCCCTGTTGTGTGCATAGCGGTGTTCAGTCTAGCAAGGGCGCTGCAGACAGAAGTGAGGCCCAGGGAGGAGCAAACAGTTGCTCACCATGTCATCTTTGCAGGAGTAACTGCCCAGCCCAGATCCAGTGACACTGAAGGAGAGGGCAGCTCCCCTGTACCTCACAGGGGATGAAGAAAACCCCCTTCACTTAGCCTGCTTCTGGCCTCTCCTGGGCTGGACAGAGAGGCCATCAGCACCAAGTTGAGTCAGGAGTAATGCCATGGAAAACACGGGTGAGCCTGTGGGTAAGATGACCACGATGCTAATTCTAAACCACAAGGCCAGCACACTGTGCTGGGCCAGGATCCCTGGGGACAGGTGGTCAACCCAAGCTGCAGGGCAGAAGATGAGACATGAGTCACACGGTGGCCGCTGCATCTCCAAGCCCTGACTTTCCTTCCCCGCCATCTAACTAGTCTGAGCTCCTTCTCAGCCCATGATGCCAGCTCCAAATCACAGCCAAATAAAACAGGGAAATAAGTAATGTGAATCCAGTATAGAGGGAACCAGCTAAGACTCAGCCTTGTTCCTATATCCCCATGCAAGGGTTCCGTGTTGGAGGTTTTCAACAGAGACATGCCTAGCAGTGATAAAATGCAAGGCCTTGGCTTCCATCCATCCAGGATCTGCCTTTGAGGTCATCCACTGTCTGAACAGCAAGGAGAGAAGTCAGTGGCAGAGAGTGGAGGAGGCTCCAGTTTGTCAGAGTCATGGGTACGATCCTCAGAAGCACAGAGAGATGTCTAAGCCATACTTAGGCACATGAACACTCTCTCTCCTGGTTTACTGGTAACCATAGACTTCTGCGTCACGCTGGCTGGCTGTACAACACTCTTGTAGGTACCAAGACCATCTCTTGCATCCCTCCTGCCTGCCTCCAGAAGAGGTGGAAAAAGGTCATCAAAGAGGCCACATTCACCCCCTCAAATCCACCCAAGAATGTTAGGTCCCCAGGAGGCGGGGTCAGCACCATAATGGTAGACCCCAGGCTTAGCATCCTAGTTATCTAAGAGGTTGGGCTAGTCGCTGCCGTTGACACAAAGATGTAGGACTCAGCATGGGCATACTGTAGAGTAAAGCTGCTGGGGCAGGGTTACCATGGAGCTTCCGTAGGTGTCTGAGAGCTGCTCTGGGCAGTGGGATTTGGACCCTGATCCCTGGTTGAAATGTTCAGAGAATGAGGGTCTGCGGTCCTTAAGAGTGTTGGTCAGGAAGGTATTGGTATGAAAGCCTGGAGCTCAGAGTAATTATTATACTTTATGGTTCCTTGGTGAATGGGATGCTTAGATTTGGGGGAGGAAAGGGATTACGAAGCAACCAGCCAAAACTGCAAAGTTGAGTTCCTGTACACATACTTCTGTGCCTTCGGGCTTATGAATACAAAGCAGTGGGCCCCCTTTGTGATGGTCCAACAAATTCTCAGTGCCCACCGTGCACCTGTCTCTCCCATGGAAGATTAATGATATAGGCTGTTCTTTGGACCAAAGCCTCCAGGGCAGTCTGGAGGCTCAGAGGGCAAAGGCGTGACATCCCAGGTCAGATCAGACTTCTGAAGAGTTAGGCAGAATACCAGTGCCCATACCCTCCACAGGCCTGCAGATCATTAGATAAATTCAAGCACAGTTTGCTAGTCCCGGATCACTCCTATGAGCGGAACTAGGACCAATGGGTGAAACTTCATAGCTGTAAGAGAGAACTTGCTATCTGCCAGAGATGAGCTTTCTGTCTCAGCAGCCGTTCAGCAAAAGCCAGGCATCTCTTTAAAGGGAAGAAGGAGCTTTGCTGAGATGGCCTTTAAGTTTCTACCACCTTAGATGAGTGAGGTATTACGGAGCTGGGACCTTGTTTGAACGCCTTCCTTCCTGCAGAGCACAAAGCCAAGCAGGTTGGGCTTGCTTTGTGCTGGTTGAAGCCCCTACTCTCCTGCTGCCCCCGCACCATGCAGGCCAAGATGCTGCTCTAGCCACGCAACGAAGGCTCATCCAGGCTGGTTATCACCAAACAGCCCAGAGAGAGCAGCTGCTTTGCCATAGAACCCAGGCCCACCAAGATCTGTGATGAGACCAGTCATAATTTCAATCCACTGGCCAACAGGGCCATCAGTGACAGCCGGAATCAGTAAAGGTCCAAGTAGGACCCAGAGTGGGGTTTTGCTTACCATACACATTAACTCCAGAGGTGAATTCTACCCCTCCCCTCCCCAGCCGAGGCCTGTTAGAGCAAATTGCAAAAGCAAAAGCACAGTGACTCAGTTGACATGTGATCATAATCATCCCCGGTACATCCATTTCATTGCCAGGTAGATCCTGAACTAGCCCAGGCTAATCCAGGCTAACCCATATTGGCAATCAGACTCAAAAGCACTTTTCTACCTTCTCTTTCCACCCTACATCTTACTAGCCAATGAAAGGCAAAGAGTTGGGGCTTCTACCATTGCCTTGGCCACTGAACACCATCATAGCCCCATAAGGGCCATCACGGGGTTCCCATCAACTCCAGGGAGACTGACATTTTCACGTCCACTGGGCATATGATACTGCATGAGACCAAAGTCTCCACACTGTTTGCAGCCTCTTCCACGAATCCCAATGGCCTGCACTTGTACAGTTTGGGTGTTTGATAGATAAAGCACGTATGAGAAGAGAAAACAAAATAAATCAACTTTTTAAAAAAGCCAGCACTGTGCTGTCAATGTTCTTTTTTTTTTTCCTTTCCAATTCTAGCTTCAAAAAGCAGAAGGTAAATAATGTCAGGTCAATGAATATCAGATATATTTTTTGACTGTACATTACAGTGAAGTGTAATCTTTTTACACCTGCAAGTCCATCTTATTTATTCTTGTAAATGTTCCCTGACAATGTTTGTAATATGGCTGTGTTAAAAATCTATACAATAAAGCTGTGACCCTGAGATTCATGTTTTCCTAAGATATTCGCACTGGTGTCTTCCTGAGGTTGGGTAGGGTGAGGCGGAGACAAGTCGAAGGAGGAGGAGAAGAAAAGCCTGTTACTGACTAGATTTCTTTATGTTCATTTAATCCTCACATCTATGATGCAGGAAATATGTATTATCCCCTCTTTGCAGATGGGAATAGTTGAGGTTCATAGATATTAAGGGATATTTCATGATTTCATATTGCACCTGTAAAAGGGTTGGGTCTCAAGAGTTTTTCTCAAGTGGGGTCCACAGAGTGCTGGCATCAGAATCACACCAGAAGTTTGTTAAACAGACAAATTTTTAAGACCCTACAGAATCACAGTTTCAGGATCTGCATATTAACAAACTGCCTGGATGTATCAGCTAGCTATTGCTGTGTAACATACCACCCAAAATTCAGTAACTTTAAACAACAGTCTTTCATGGTGGTCAGCTGGGGCTTAAGCTAGGCTGAGCTCAGCTAATCTCAGCTGGTCCACTCATGTGTCAGCTAAGGACTCTGCTCCAGGCCAGGCTTGCCTAGGACATCTTGGCTGGTGCAGCCGTGTTCCATGTGTCTCTTACTCTCCTCCTGGGACCAGCAAGCTAGCCTAGGCATATGCTTCTCCTGGTGATAGCAGGAACACGAGAAAGTCTGATCACATAAGTTGTTCTGAGTCATGTCTGCAACATCCCATTGGACAAAGCTGGTTGCACAGCATACTCAGAATCAAGAGTCAGGGGAAGATAACTCCATCTCTTGACAAAGACCTCACTTCTCAATGTTGCAATAAATGCTGAGATTAGGTACCAAACCATTGGTGCCAGATGCAGACTTTAAACCTGTCATCTCAGAGCGTGGTCCACAGACCACCCACATCAGTTCACCTGAGAAGCTTCTAAACATGCAGAATCGGATTGAGTAGGTCCAGGATGGGTCCCAGGAACCTGCATGCTTAACAAGTGCCCCAGGTGATTGTAATGCATGCTGAAATTAAGCAAGCACTCTTCCAAAAGCTCTTAGAAGGGGATAGATAGGGGACAAGGAGACAAACCAGTTCCCAAACTAGGGTATGAGGCTGCCAATCTCTGATGCACATGATGCAATGCTCTCTGCTTTCCAGGTAAGCAGAAGAAACAGCTGGAACCAACTCCTTGGAATTGACTGGCTTCCCAGTTCTTTGTACGTATCCAGATATAAGTACAAGCTGGAAGCGTGAGCCATAGGGCCAGAGCCCTGGTTCACTTTGTTCTCGTTCAGCCTTAGGAACCCTGGCAGTGTTCTCCAACCTAAGAGACCTAGATGTAGTATCCACCCCTGGCAAGCCAAGAGCCTGGAGAACGCACGCTTCCCAACTCAGGTCCTAAGAGGGGAACCCGGTGGCCAGCCAGCTCGTAATCCTTGTCCCTTTTTCCTTGGTCATGGTAATCTCATTTATTCTGCCTGCTATGTTTATTCTTTTGCCACAAATGTAATAGTTGATATTGAGAACATTAAATTAGAAAGAAGAAAAAAAATCTCACGTATCTCCTAATAAAAATACTTTGGGGCGTATCATCTTCCCTCTCAAAATGGAAATAACCTTTTAAAGAGTTATTATAAAAGTAGCATATACTCACTTGAAAGAATTCAAAGTAAAGTTTTTTGAGGCATGAGGTAAAAGTCACCACTCTCAAAGGTACTTGTTAATATTTTTTGCTATTGCAGACCTTTCTATACATATATAAATATACATAAATTTTCTATATAAATGGCATATATATGTGTGTGTGTGTGTGTGTGTGTGTGTGTATATATAAAAGTTCTGAGACAGGCTTCTTTTCACTTAACACCATGCATGCCATGGTCATATTTCCATGGCAGTATGCTTTTGGGCCCCCATTAACAGTGAGGGACACCCACCCCATGTGTGCCAACCCTGGAGATGGGCCAGAGTGACACAATTCTCTTTACATATCTGTTGGCGGCCTGGCCAGGCCCTCCTGTCTGGCTAGACCTGGAGTGTGGGTCCATATCAAATCTCAGAGCACCTTGCTTGGACGCTGATGGGGACCTCCCGTTTGGCTTAAGATCTTCCTCTAATTCCAAGGGTTCAAGCCTCCGGTCAGAACTCTGGGACATAGAAGCCCTCAGACCCTTGAGGACATGGCATGAGGTCACCAACATGCCATGCAATAGGCAAGAAGGGGGATTTGATTTTCTTGGGCAGGGTTTGGGGCAGGGGTGGGTAAGGAGAAAGGAACCAGGAGAAACGCAAAAGAAGCCGGCAAGACAGATAGGGTTAAGGAAACCACTCTTGGTTAATTTTAGAAAAATTTTGACCACTTAATCTTTAGGAAATGCAACTAGACTCCACAAGGATTTGGCCTAAGTAGCTTTGTCCTAAATTCTAGCAAAGGGACTGAACCTGAAATGTCCAATGACATGTAGGTGGGATACGGCACCCACAGAGAGATGACACCCATAAACTGAAAATGTGGAGACAGAGAGGAGCAGAGGAATATAACCGACAGAAATCAGCAGAATCCGAGGTGGATTTCAGTTTTCACAAGCCATGGATTAGGCCTTGGAATGAAGTTGAACTAGTTATTCAAGGACCTCTGGAGTATATGGCTGGATAGAGAGACATACAGAGAAATACAGATGCATAGATAGAGAAAATAAATTGAGTATATAAATGAATGAAAGACTACATCAGTTATTAACAATGGTTATCTCTCATCCTAGGGAACATAGGTAATTTTTGTTCTCTATGATTTTCTGTATTTTCTAAAATTTATATTACTTTCATACATAGAAAAACGAATTCTATAAAAAGGTGGGGACAGCAGAACATAGAAAAGCGAAAGCAGGGTAGAGAAGATGATGCCAAGATTGAAATCATACCCAAAAGATTTGCCACACACCTGGATCAAGAGCTTCAAAAACTTGGCACTGCCCGTCTACCCAAGAAGGAGAACACAGTCAGTCAACTCAGTGTCCAAAAGTGAAAAATAAACCAGTTGCTCAGCATCAATAAAAGTATTTCTGCTACAGGGGCTGGAAGTTATTTTTCCCATGGACCCCCTTAATAAAGAATGGCTTCAAACAACGTCCTTAGCAGAATGCAACACATTTCCCTCCCTGAAGGCTGATGGCGTCCTGCCATAGAACAACTCGGTGAAATCTCTTTACCGGAGGACCAAAAGGAAGGGGCCCACACACGGTTCTCTGCAAGGTGCAGGTTTGCAGAATCTTAGGTACTACACGGCTTGAGCATCACCCTGCTCTCCTCTCTGAGTGTCTGCGAGCTGGAGACTTTTATCCCAGACAACAACGAGCAAAGCAGCTATCTCAGTTGCTGGTTGAATTTGGAACCAGGGTTTAAGAGCCGGCCGAGCCAGGAAGAAGACTCACATCTCCTTTTGAATGATGAGGACCCTAGCAGCTCTATGTGCCTCAATAGAAGGTGAATTCATCCCCCTATGGGGTGGGCAGGGCAGGGGGAAGAAGCCATCCTCATTCCAGGTGATGATCATAGCTTACTCCATTCTCACCCTGCTCTCCTCCAAAATACCTACAAATACATAGTAAATGCTGGAATCTTGGCCACCAAGCCACTGAGTGAGTCTGGAAGGAGTTAACTCTGATTACAAGACACAAGGAGCTAAAATGAGGATTATCAGCAGTGGTTGATGATGAATCATGTTTTGCCACCTAGAAGATGGAAAGAAGCCTCAGAGAAGATGAAGCGGTTCATCCCTCCAGATGGTCTGCACTCACTCAGAAAATGGGTCAATCATCCATGTCTATCTCCTGGGAGATGAAATGACATTACAAGAAACCTCTATGGGAGGGTGAATGGCCTGGAGCAACTTGCAGAAAAGCATGCTGAGGATTTTAGCTTTCACGCTTCCCTCCATTCAGAGCACCCCAGAGCGAGGCAGGGGGAGGAGGGAGCGCCTTGTCAGTTGAGTATGTCCAAGATCGGGTAAAGCAGATGCTACACGACCAGATAAAGCAGATGCCTACTGTATCACTTTGAATATTCTCAACCTCACCTTTTACCCCCTACGTGTGGCTGTGGTGGCCATTTCCAAGCAGGTCTGCAGGTTTCACGTGGGGGCAGCCCAGGCTGAGAACACCCCTCAGACAGGCTCTGCACCTCTCGTTTCCTGCCCCATAGTTTCTGATGCTGTCCTCTGTGATGCCCACAGGAACCCCCTTAGCACTCATCTGTGTGCTACCCAGAAATGTCGGGGAGCCACCATTGACCAATAGGAGACTGGAGCCTGTAGGCAGATGCTTCCTCCTTTCTTTCTTCTGAAGGCCGTTCTGAGCTATATTTTAGGTTACTTGTCAAATGGTCCCAGAACAAGCAAACAGACCCTTGGAGGAATAGCGAACTCTGTAACACAGCCTGTACTGCCTCTCCCTCCCTCCTCTGATGTACACCCCGTAACCTCATGGATCCCTGGAATCATACCTCCATATCAAACTTTGTATCAGGCTTATGCATTTCTGGGAACACTGAGAAACTGGGCTTAAGCTGTGCACACAATACTCCATCCTCTAGCTGTTAGTCTGAGATGGGACCCTGCCAACACACAGAGAGGGCTGCCAGTTGTCCGGTTAAGCTTTTGATCCAAGGACAAAAATGGACTTGGTGTAAAGTGATTCATATGGGAGACGCTATACTCACGCCCTAGGATCATCCTATGTGACATGATGTTAATTTTCTACTCAGATTTAGGAACAGGAGTTCTGCCGTCTCATATTTTCGTTGAAAACAGTCAGCTTGCCCAGTAGACAGTAAGAAGGACCATAAGTGGCCCCACAGGGGCCCTACTGTGAGTACTAGCACAGTGGTGGGTAGTTGGCCCGTGGGATGGGGGAGTATCTGGACTGGGGGTCCATGCCCACAAAGTCGGGAGCCCGCAGCTATACTGACTCTCAGCTTGTGGCAGCACAGCCTGCAGAGGCAGCGGCCCCCTAATGGGGGAAAATGTGCCAGGGGAAGATGGGGGAGAGGGGGGTTCCAGGAACCTCTTCACGGCGGCTGAAACTCCCTGTGCTGAGAGCCCCAGCTTTGGCTAAGCCCCTGCCCTCCCAGGCAGTCGGATTCCTGAACTGGCAGAAAAGATAACAGCAAATCTTAACTTCCTTTCCTTCCCTCTTGCACCCTCCACCGTGCTCTCCAGAAGCTCCCAACTCTGTGCAAGTTCGGAACTCCCCTTGTAAGGATGAGCAAACAGGAGAACACCAGACACATGAAAAGATGCAAGAGTTCAAAGCAGAGGTGTTTACTTTAAGGAATGAGGGAAAGTGCCTGCCTATGAAATCAAGTCCCTGCCAGGAAAAGGAAGACATTTTACAACAAATACAAATGCAGAAAAACACTAGATTTGATAACTGATACTAAGAACTTTTTTTTTGTTGCTGTATCCAGCAAAACAAATTGCTGATAACTTTAATCAAGGTAAAATGCAAATACTCAAAATTAGGAAACAGGAAAGGGACAAAACAGCGAATGAGGAAATTATACAGCATTATGAAAGGATATGATGAATAACTCTGGCTAGTAAATTTTTAAAAATTGGTCAAGTGGGTGATTTTGGAAATGTATGAAAATTGGTAAAGAAATAGAATACCTGAGTAGACCAATTATCAGAGAAAAAAATATAGAAGTTATTTCTTTCCTAAAAGATACAAGAACAGATACTTTGATGAGTGAACTTGATTAAACTTTCAAACAAAAAAATAATTCTTATGCTGTATGTACTATTTCAGAACAAGACAAAAAAGGGAATAAACAGCACAAATACCAAATCTGGAAGAGTACACACACACATTCCTAAAACCTCTAGACTGGTCACATTTATAAATGCAAATATTTTTACTAAACATTAAGTATTACACTTATCTGCTTTTCAAAAATTATATACCATGTCTAAGTGGCCTATATGCCAAGAATTTAAAAATTGTTCAATATTAGGAAGGCTATAGATAAAAGGAGAAAGACATATAGTCACCTCAATAAAGACTGAAAAAGCATTAACAAAATTTAACATCAATTTCTGATTAAATACAATAGTCTCAGTGAGCTAGTAATTGTAGGACACTTTGTTAGCATAAAAAGATAAAATCATGAATAGCAGGCATTACCAGAATTCACCCATATCTACTTCTCCATTCCATCCAGGCATAAAGGAAGAGTTACAGCTTCCTGCCCTCCTTGAAATTAGTGTGTTGTTTGACAAGTCCTGACGAACAAGCTTGAGCAAAAATGATGTATATTAATTCTAAACCAAAGTATTTAATTGCTGGTGAGAGACTCTACAGAATTTTCTTTCCCTGCCTCATCAATCAAGGAGATCTTGTATTCCAGATGTGCTGCCACAGGATGGGGGAGCCGGCACCAGCCTGGATCACTGAATCACCACATGGAGGACAGTTGCTCCTGGGAGTTACCTGGAGCTACAGAACTTTGTGGTACTTAGCTACTGAGTGTTTGGAGTTCTATGTTACTACAGAATGCCTAATATAAATAGCCAATGTATTAAATAATAGTGAAAAATTAAGTGTGTTTCCATTAAAGTCATGAATGCCGATATCATTGCTATTATTTAATACTTTTGGCTAATGCCAATGCAGCTAATGCAGTTAGGCAAGAAAAAGGGAGAGATTGCTGTTATGGTTACTATTGCTGTGTAACAAATTAACCCAAAACAACCATTTTTCTTTTGTTCATGATTTTGTGGTTCAGAAATTCAGGGAGGGGTCATCTGGCCATTCTTGCTTAGGGTGATTATTGTCAGATGTCGACTAGGGCTGGAGTCATCTTTAAGCCTTGACAGGGCTGGATGTCCTGGATGACTCATGGACATGACTGCTGTTGATGCTGTATGTTGGCTGGAAGGTCAGTTGGGCTATGAACTACAGTGTCTACATGTGACCTCTCCAGCATGGTGGTGTCAGGGTAATCAGACTCATTACCTGGCCCCTGCCATCCCCAGAGTGAGAGTCCCACTAGATTCTGGTGGAAGCTGAGTGACCTTTTCTGACCTGGTCTTCTAAGTTACAAAGCATCATTTTTATTGGATGCTACTGGTTGTAACGGATTCACTGAGGTCAGCCCTGATTCAAAGGAAGAGGACATACACTCATCCTCTATAAAAGGAGTGTCAAAGAATGTGCATATGTGTTTTTCAATTGAATGATGATTCAAAATTATCACAATCAATTATATATGCCTAGTAACCCCAAGCTTATTAAGAGTAATAAGGATAGGGGTATAGCAAAGATGGCAAAGTAGGAAAACCCTGAACTCACCTCCTCCCATGGGAACACCAAATCACAACTACTTACAAAGCAACTATCTTTGAGAACAACCGGAAGACTAGCAGAAAAGATTTTCCATAACTAAAGATTTAAAGAAGGAAATGTGTAGGAGGGGCAGAGGGGCAAAACAGTCATGACCTACATCCTCCAGGATGGTGACCCACAAGCAGAAGGCATATCACAGTTGCAGAACTCCTCCCCAAGGAGTGAGGGCTCTGAGTCCCACATCAGGCTTCCCAGCCCAGGGGACCTGCACCAGGAAGATGAGCTCCCAGAATACCTGGCTTTGAAATCCAGCAGGGCTTACATTTGGGAGAGCTGGAGGTCTATAGGAAACAGAGACTCCACTCTTAAAGGGCATGCACAAAATCTCACCACTCCGAGTCCCAGTGCAGAGGCAGTAGTTTGAAAGGAGTCTGAGTCAGACCCACTTACTGATCTAAGAGAGGCTGTCAGAGAGGTAGGAGGCAGCTGGGACTCACCCTGGTGACAGGGACACTGGCAAGTGCCATTTTGGAATTCTCCTTCTAGCCTATTATCACCAGGGACTTACCCACCCATCAGCAGGCCTATAGCCGCCACACAAGGCAGGACCTCTCAGTCACCTGGGCTGGGGGCCAGACCCATCTACCAGCAACCTACAGTCGTCAGGCCCACCACAACAGAAGGGCCATGCAGCCCACATAGGAGGCATCCCTAGAGCATACAGCTCTGGTGACCAGAGGGGAGTATGCTACTGGACCCCATAGGACATCTTTTACATAAAGCCACTTCTGCAAGATCAGGAAACATAAGTGACCTACCAAATACATAGAAATAAATACAGAGACTTAGGCAAAATGAGGAGACAGAGGAGTATGTTCCGAATGAACAAACAAGACAAAAACCTCAGAAAAAGGACTAAATGAAGAGGAGATAAGCAATCGACCCAATAAAGTTTCAAGATAATGACTATAAAGAAGCTCACTGAGCTCAGGAAAGAATGGATGAACACAGAGAAAATTTGCACGAAGGGTTAGAAAATATAAAGAAGAACAAGACAGGGAATTCCCTGGTGGTCCAGTGGTTAGAACTCAGCACTTTCACTGCCGGGGCCTGGGTTCAATTCCTGGTTGGGAAACTAAGATCCCACAAGCCACAAGCCACATGGCACAGCCAAAAAAAAAAAAAAAGGAAGAACAAGACAGGGATAAAGGACACATAACTGAAATAAAAAATGTACTAGAAGAAATCAACAGTAGATTCAGTGATACAGAGGAATGGATCAACAGTCTGGAAGACAAAGTAACAGAAATTACCCAAGCTGAATAGAAAAAAAGAAAAAGAAATGAGGATAGCTAAGAGACCTCTAAGACAACATCAAGCATACTAACATTCACATTATAGGGGTCCCAGAAGAAGAAGAGAGAAAGTGGCAGAGAACTTATCTGAAAAAATAATAGCTGAAAAATTCCTTAACCTGGGGAAGGACGTAGACATCCACTTCCAGGAAGCACAGAGACTTCCAAATAAGATGAACCCAAAAGGTCCACACTAAGACACATTATGATTAAAATGGAAAAAAATTAAAGATAAAGAGAAAATCTTAAAAACAGCAAGAGTCAAACAACCAGTTGCATACAAGAGAATTCCCATAAGGCTATCAGCTGGCTTTTCAGCAGAAAATCTGCAGGCCAGAAGGGAGTGGCAGGATATATTCAAAGTGATGAAAGAAGAAAACCTACAACCAAGAATACTCTACCTGGCAAGGTTATATCATTTAGATTTGAAGGAGAGAGAAAGAGTTTTACAGAAAAGCAAAAACTAAGAGTTAAGCACCACTAAAGTGACTTTACAAAAAATGTTAAATAGACCTCTCTAAGCAGAAAACAAAAGGCCACAACTAAAAATACAAAAACTGAAAATTATGAAAGGGAAAATCTCACTGGCAAAGGCAAACATACAGTAAAAGTAGATCAACCACTTATAAAGCTGGTAGGAAGGTTAAAAGACAAAAGTAGTAAAATCATCTATATCCACAATAAGTAGTTAAGGGATATACAAAACAAAAATATAAAATATTATGTCAAAAACATTCAACATGAGGGAGGTTGTTAAAAATGCAGGTTTGATAAAAGTGCTTAAACTTAAGAAACCATCAACTTAAAATGATCATATACATCATATATATGATAATATATATCAATTCAACAAGGAGGTATAACAGTTGTGAATATATATATACCCAACATAGGAGCAACTAAATAGATAAAGAAAATATTAACAGACATAAAGGGAAAACTCAACAGTAATAATATAATAGTAGAAGACTTTAACACCCCATTTACATCAATAGGCAGATCATCCAGACAGACAATTAAGGAAACATTGGCCTTAAATAACACCTTAGACCAGATTAAATTTATATATATAGAACAGCCCACCCCAAAACAGAAGAATACACATTCTTTTCAAGGATACTGGTAATATTCTCCAGGATAGATCACAGGCTATGCTACAAAACAAGTCTTCATAAGTTTAATATTGAAATCACATCAAGCATCTTTTCCGACCGCAACACTATGAGACTAGAAATCAACTGCAAGAAAAAAACTGCAAAAATACACAAACACGTGGAGTCTAAATAATATGATTCTAAACAACCCATGGGTCACTGATGAAATCAAAGAGAAAATGAAAAAATATCTGGAGACAAATGAAAATGTAAACAAATCAATCCAAAGTTTATGGGAAACAGCAAAAGCAGTTCTAAGAGGGAAGTTTATAGCAATACAAGCCTACCTTAGGATACAAGAAAAATCACAAATAAACAATCTAATATTACACCTAAAGGAACTAGAAAAAGAAAAACAAACAAAACCTACAGTTAGTATAAGGAAAGAAATCATAAAGATCAGAACAGAAATAAATGAAATAGAGACTAAAAAACAATAGGAAAGATCAATGAAACTAAAAGCTGGTTCTTCGAAAAGATATACAAAATTGATAAAGCTTTAGCCAGACTCATCAAGAAAAAAAGAGAGAGGGCCCAAATAAATAAAATCAGAAATGAAAGCGACATTATAACCAATACCACAGAAATACAAAGAATCATAAGAGACTACTACAACAATTACACGCCTATAAAAATGGATAAATTCCTAGATATGTACAATACCCCAAGAATAAATCAGGAAGAAATAGAAAATTCCAGTAATGAAACTGTATCAGTTAAAAAACAAGCAAACAAACAAAAAACTCCCAAAAAACAGAAGTCCAGGACACAGCTTCACAGGTTAATTCTACCAAACATTTAAAGAAGAGTTAGCATCTATCCTTCTCAAACTACTCCAAAAAAATTGAAGAGGAAGGAATGCTTCAGAACTCATCTATGAGACCAGCATCACCCCAATACCAAAACAAAGAAGCCACAAAAAAGGAAAATTACTGGCCAGTATCACTGACAAATGAACATAGATGCAAAAATCCTCAACCAAATAGTAGCAAACCAAATTCAACAATACATTAAAAGAATCATACACCATGATCAAGCAGGATTTATCCCAGAGATTCAAGAATGGTTCAATATTCACAAATAGACATTATACACCACATTAACAAACTGAAGAATAAAAATCAGATGATCATCTCAATAGATGCAGGAAAATCTCTTGACAAAATTCAACATCCATTTATGATAAAAAACTCTTAATAAAGTGAGTATAGAGGGAACATATCTCAACATAATAAAGGCCATTTATGACAAACCCACAACCAACATCATCCCCAATAGTGAAAAGCTGAAAGTATTTCCTCTAAGATCAGGAACAAGACAAGCATGCCCACTCTTGCCACTTTTATTCAACATAGTATTGGAAGATCTAGCCACAGCAATCAGAGTAGAAAAAGAAATAAAAGGCATTCAAGTTGAAAAGGAACAAGTAAAACTGTCATCATTTGCAGACATGATACTACATAGAGAAAATCCTAAAGACACCACCAAAAAATATTAGAATTAATAAATGAATTCAGTGAAGTCACAGGATACAAAATCAATATACAGAAATCTGTTGTACTTCTGTACACTAATATCAAACTATCAAAGAGAAATTAAGAAAACAATCCCATTTACAATAACATCAAAAAGAATAAAATACCTAGGAATAAATCTAATCAAGGAGGTAAAAGACTTTTACTCTGAAAAGTATAAGACATTGATGAAAAAAATTGAAGACAACTAAACAAATTGAAAGCTATGGATTGGAAGAATTAATATTGTTAAATAACCATACTACCTCTATGCAACCTCTATCAAAATATCAATTGCATTAGGAACAAACAATCCTAAAATTTTGTATGGAAACACAAAAGACCCCCCAACAGCAAAAGTGACACTGAGAAAGAATAAAGCTGGAACATCACACTCCCTGATTTCAAACTATACTACAAAACTACAATAATTGAAACAGTATGGTAATGACACATAAACAGACACATAGATCAATGGACCAGAAATAAACCCATGCTTATACATTCAATTAATCTACAACAAAGGAAGCAAAAATATACAATGTGAAAAGACAGCCTTTTCAATAATTGGTGTCAGGAAAATTAGATAGCAACGTGCAAAGGAATGAAACTGGACTACTTCTCACACCATATATAAAAATAAACTCAAAATGGATTAGAGACTTAAATATAAGAACTGAAACCATAAAATTCCTGGAAGAAAACATGCAGTACACTCTTTGACATCAGTCTTAGTAATATCGTTTTGGAAATGTCTCCTCAAGCAACAGCAACAACAACAACAAAAAGACAAATGAGACCAAATGAAACTAAAAAGCTTTTACACAGTGAAGGAAACTATCAACAAAATGAAAAGGCAACCTGAGTGGGAGAAGATATTTGCAAATGATACATCTGATAAGGGGTTAATATCCAAAATGCACAGAGAACTCACACAATTCAACATCAAAAAAATACAACTCGATTAAAAAATGGGCAGAGGACCTGAATAGGCATTTTTACAAAGAAGACATACAGATGAACAACAGACACATGAAAAGATGCTCAACATCACTAGTCATCAGGGATATGCAAATCAAAACCACAATGAGATACCACTTCATACAGAGTGGCTATCATCAAAAGAACAACAAACAACAAGTATTGACGAGGATGTGGAGAAAAGGGAACCCTCATGCGCTGTTTGTGGGGTTGTAAATTGGTGCAGTCACTATGGAAAACAGTATGGAGTTTCTTCAAAAAAATTAAGAATAGAACTGCCATCTGAGCCATCAATTTCACTTCTGGGTGTTTACCTGAAGAAAACAAAAACATTACTCTGAAAATATATATGCGCCCCAATGTTCATTGCAGCAGTTTTTACAATAACCAAGATATGGAAGCAACCTAAGTGTTCATTGATACATAAATAAATGCAGAAGATGTGGTAGGGGCAGAGATCAAGATGGAGGAATAGAAGGACGTGAAGCACACCTCCTCCCACAGATACATCAAAAATATACCTACATGTGTAACAATTCTCACAGAATACCCACTGAATGCTGGCAGACGATCTCATACCGCCAAAGCTGCAAGAAAGATCACCATGTAACCAAGTAGGATGAAACAAAAAAAGAATCAAGATGGGACCTGCACCCCTGGGAGAGAATTGTGGAAGACAAAATGTTCCCTCACCCTGGGAACCCCCTTCACCAACTGGGAGGTCCACCGGGACAGATAGGGAGGCTCAGAGGAGAGTGCAGCAGCCAGCTTGCAGCAGGCAGGACAGAAAGAGACCAACACAGATGGTCCTGGCCACCTTGCTGCACTTCCAAGCCAGCGAGTATGTTCAGCAGCTGGGTGCTGAAACTCAGGCTTCAGTGGACAGACCCTGGGAGAGGACTTGGTTTGGCTGGGCAGAGACAACCTGAAGGGCCTGGGATGTGGTCCAGGCAGCAACTGGGGGTGTGCACAGGACGGAGCCCAGTTCAGCCATAGGAGCCACATTGTTAACACAGGCACAAGGGGAGGGGTGTGGCCCCACAATAGAAGCCTCATTCTCAGTGTGCTTACAGTTGGCACAGCTCAGCTGCTATGAGCTTTGGGCGCATGTAAGCACTGGCGGGTTGCCCACACATGGAGGCAGGGCTGAAATCTGAGCTGATTCCCAGCAGGTGCACGACTTCAGGAGATTTACACTGGCGGCAGTGCCTGGGGGACATCTGAGTTGATTACTGTGCTCTCATAGCTGAGGCGAGTCCAGTGCCAGCAGCAACAGTCTTTCCCAGCAGGAGTGCTCCAGTCCCACCTACCTCACACCACAGCTTAGAACTGGATCTGGGAACTTCTACTGCAACAACTGGGAAGCAGACCCTGCCCCTGACAGGGCTGTGACAACCATAGAGCAAAGTGGAGGCCCTGCCCAACATCCAGTGCAGGCTCTGGTAACCACAACACCAGTACACCCCCTATTAAGGGGATAATGGTCAGCACACCCTGAGGGAAGATATGGCAGGCATCCATACCAAAAACAGCCCTTGCACCAAAAATATTGGACTCATGCAGGCTACACAGGAATGCTCCCACATAAAAACAGCCCTCTGAGACTACAGTAGATAACTGTTTCCCCTAAATTCATAGTGCCAGAGAAATATAAGTAAAATGAAAAAGTAGAGAAACCACTCCCAATTAAAAGAATAAGAGAAATCACCTGAATGAACAATCAATGAAACAGACCTCTCCAGTCTACCAGACCCCAAGTTCAAAAAGGAGGTAATAAAAATGCTGAAGGAATTAAGAAAGGCTATTGATAGAAATGCAGATAACTGTAACAAGAAACTATCAATAGAAACTATAAAGAGGAGTCAATCAAAATTAGGCAACTCAAAAGCTGAGATGAAAACCAAGCTAAAGTCAATAAACAGCAAACTAAATAATGTAGAAGAATAAATAAGTGATCTAGAAGATAGAATAATGGAAATCACCCAATCAGAACAGCAGACATAAAGACAAATGAAAAAAATGAAAGCAACCTACAGGACCTGTGGAATAATATAAAGTGTGCCAATCTATACACAATAGGGATCACAGAAAGAGAAGAGAGAGAAAAGGGGATTGAAAATGTATTTGAAGAAACTATGGCTGAAAACTTCAAAAACCTAAAGAAGGAAACAGATATCAAGTTACAGGAAGCACAGAGGGTCCCAAACAAGATGAACCCAAACAGACCTACAACAAGACATATCATAATTAAAATGGAAAAAGTTAAAGATAAAGGGAGGATTCTAAATGCAGCAAGAGAAAAATTTACAAGGGAACCCCTGTAAGACTATCAGCTGATTTCTCTACAGAAACATTGCAGGACACAGCAATCCCACTACTGGGCATATACCCTGAGAAAACCATAATTCAAAAAGATACATGTACCACAATGTTCATTGCAGCACTATTTACAATAACCAGGACATGGAAGCAACCTAAATGTCCATCAACAGATGAATGTTGATAAAGAAGATGTGGCACATATATACAATGGAATATTACTCAGCCATAAAAAGGAATGAAACTGAGTTATTTGTAGTGAGGTGGATGGACCTAGAATCTGTCATACAGAGTGAAGTAAGTCAGAAAGAGAAAAACAAATACCATACACTAACACATATATATGGAATTTTAAAAAGCAGTACTGATGAACCTAGTGGCAGGGCAGGAATAAAGACGCAGATGTAGAGAATGGACTTGAGGGCACAGGGGGGAAGGGGAAGCTGGGATGAAGTGAGAGTAACTTTGACATATATACACTACCAAACGTAAAATGGATGGCTAATGGGAAGCTGCTGCATAGCACAGGGAGATCAACTTGATGCTCTGTGACGACCTAGAGGGATGGGATAGGGAGCGTGGGAGGGAAGCTTAAGAAGGAGGGGATATGGGAATATATGTATACATATAGCTGATTCACTTTGTTGGACAACGGAAACTGACACACATTGTAAAGCATTTATACTCCAATAAAGATGTGAGAAGAAAGAAAGAAAGAAAGAAAAAGAAACATTGCAGGCCAGAAGGGAGTGGCAAGATACATTCAAAGTCCTCAAAGGGAAAAATTGCAACCTAGGATACTCTACCCAACCAGATTATCATTTAAAATAGAAAGAGAGATAAAGAATTCCTCCGATAAGCAAAAACTAAAAGAATACAGCAATACTAAACCTATCCTAAAAGAAATATTGAAATGTCTTCTCTAAATAGAAAAGAAGCAAGAATCTACAGGAAAGGGAAAATCACAATAGGAAAAGCAAATATATGAAAGGATTGTAGACCACTTAAATAAGCCAGTACATAGATTTAAAAAACAATCAAAAAGTTTTGGATAAACATGAAGATGTAAAATATACAAAATCATAAAATATAGAAGAGGGGAGTAAGAAAATATAAATTTTTTTAGAATGTGTTTGAGCTTATATGACTACCAGTCTAAATCACGTAGATATAGTAATGCGTTAACATACTTGAAAACCAAGGTAACTGCAAATCAGAAACATACAATAAATTCACAAAAACCTAAAAGAAGAGAACTCAAGCATAATAGAAAAGAAAACCATCAAACCACAATGGAAAAACAAAAACAAAAAGGAACAAAGAAGAAATACAAAATCAACTGGAAAACAATGTTTAAAATGGCAATAAATACATACCTATCAATAATTACCTTAAATGTCAATGGACTAAATGCTCCAATCAAAAGACAGAGTGGAAGATTGGATAATAAAACAAGAGCCTACAATATGCTGTCTACAAGAGACCCACTTTAGGGCAAAGGGCACACACAGATAGGAAGTGAGGGATGGAAAAAGACATTATTTCATGCAAATGGAAATGACAAGAAAGCAGGGGTAGTAATACTCATATCAGACAAAATAGACTAAAACAAAGGCTATTAAAAAAAAAGAGAGAAAGAAGACCACTATATAATGATAAAAGGATCAAACAAGAAGAGGATATTATACTCATTAACATATATGCACCCAATATAGGAGAACCCAAATACATAAAACAAATACCAGTAGACATAAAAGGAGAAATTGACAGGAATACAATAATAGTAGAAGACTTTAACACCCCACTGACATCAACGGACAGATCTTCCAGACAGAAAATCAATAAGGCAATAGAGATCCTAAATGACATAACAGTTAGACTTAATTGATATTTTCAGGACATTACATCCCCCCAAAATAGAATACACATTCTTTTCAAGCATTTATGGAACATTCTCTAGGATAGACCACATACTGGGACACAAAACAAGTCTCAAAAAATTTAAGAATTTAGAAATGATTTCAAGCATCTTTTCTGACCACAATGGCATGAAACTACCAATCAACCACAGAAAGAGAAATGAGAAAAAAAACAACAATTACATGGAGACTAAACAACTAAATAACCAATGGATCAAATGACAATGAAAACACAACCATACAAAATCTATGGGATGCAGCAAAAGCAGGCATAAGAAGGAAGCTCATAGTGATACAGGCCTTCCTCAAAAAACAAGAAAAATCTCAAATAAACAACGTAACCTACCACCTAAAAGAATTAGAAAAAGAACAAACAAAACATAAAGTCAGCAGAAGGAAGGAAATAATAAAGATCAGGGAGGAAATAAATAAAATAGAGATTTAAAAAACAATGGAAAAAAATCAATAAAACCAAGAGACGGTTCTTTGAAAGGGTAAACAACATCAATAAACCTCTGGCCAGGCTCACCAAGAAGAGAAGAGAGAGCACCTAAATAAACAAAATATGAAATGACATAGGAGAAATAATGACCGATACCACAGAAACACAAAAACTATAAGAGAATACTATGAACAATTATATGCCAACCAATTGGACAACCTAGAAGAAACAAGTTTCTAGAAACATACAGCCCACCAAAACTGAATCAAGAAGAAATAGATAACTTGAACAGTCCGAACACTAGAAGTGAAATAGAATCTGTAATTTAAAAAAACAAAATCAAAAACACCTCCTTGCAAACAAAAGTCCAGGACTGGCTGGCTTCACTGGGGAATTTTACCAAACATACAAAGAAGAACTTATACTGATCCTTCTCAAATTATTTCAAAAGATTGGAAAGGAGGGAACACTCCCAAAGTCATTCTATGAAGCTACCATCACCCTGATACCAAAACCAGACAAAGACACTACCAAAAAAGAAAATTACAGGCCAATATCTTTGATGAAGATAGATGTAAAAATCCTCAACAAAATATTAGCAAACCAAATCCAACAACACATAAAAAGGATCATACACCACGATCAGGTTGGATTCATCTCAGGGTCACAAGGATGGTTCAACATACACAAATCAATCAATGTAATACACCACATCAAGAAGAGACAAAAGTCACATCATCTCAATAGATGCAGAAAAACCATTTAATAAGATTCAACATACATTCATGATAAAAAAAAACTCTCACCAAAGTGGGTATAGAGGGAACATATCTCAACATAATAAAAGCTATTTATGACAAACTGACAGCCAACATAATACTCAATGGTGAAAAGCTGAAAGCCTTCCTGCTAAAATCTGGAACAAGACAAAGATGCTCACTCTCACCACTTCTATTCAACATAGTATTGGAAGTCCTAGCCACAGCAATCAGACAAGAAAGAGAAATAAAAGGTATCCAAATTGGAAGAGAAGAGGTAAAATTATCATTATATGCAGGTGACATAATACTCTATATAGAAAACCCTAAAGCATCCACACAAAAACTATTAGAACTGATAAACAAATTCAGCAAGGTAGCGAGATATAAGATTAACATACAGAAATCCGTTGCATTTCTTTACACTAACGATGAAATATCAGAAAAAGAAAGTAAAAAAAAAATCCCTTTTAAAATTGTGTCAAAAAATAAAATAAAATATTGAAGAATAAACCTGATGAAGGAGAGAACTATACACTTACACACTGAGAATTATAAAACATTGATAAAGGAAATTGAAGGTGATTCAAAGAAATGGAAATATATCCCATGTTCTTGGACTGGAAGAATTAATATTATTAAAATCACCATACTACCCAAAGCAATCTACAGAATTAATGTGCTCCCTATCAAATTACCCGTGACATTTTTCACAGAACTAGAACAAATAATCCTAAAATTTATATGGAACCACAAAAGACCCAGAATTTCCAAAGCAATCCTGAGGGGAAAAAAAAGCTGAAGGCATAACCCTCCCAGACTTCGGACAATACTATAAAGCTACAATAATCAAAACACTGTGGCATTTGCACAAAAACAGACATATTGAACAACAGAATAGAATAGAGAGCCCAGAAATAAACCCCCACACCTACAGTCAATTAATCATCGACAAAGAAGGCAAGAATAAACAATGGAGAAAAGACAGTCTCTTCAGCAGGTGGTGCTGGGAAAGCTGGACAGCCACATGTAAATCAGTGAAATTAGAACACTCGCTCATACCAAAGACAAAAATAAACTCAAATGGCTTAAAGACTTAAATATAAGACACGACAACCATAAAACTCCTAGAAGAGAACACAGGCAAAACATTCTTTGACATAAATCGTAGCGATGTTTTCTTAGGTCAGTCTCCCAAGGCAAAAGAAATAAAAGCAAAACTAAACAAATGGACCTAATCAAACTTATAAGCTTTTGCACAGCAAAGGAAACTGTAAACAAAATGACAAGACAACTTTTGGACTGGAAGAAAATATTCGCAAACAATGTGACTGACAAGGGCTTAATTTCCAAAATATACGAACAGCTCATACAACTCAATATAAAAAGAAATAAACAACCTAATCAAAAAATGGGCAGAAGGCCTAAATAGACATTTCTCCAAAGATGACATACAGAGAGCCAACAGGCACACGAAAAGATGCTCAACATCGCTAATTATTAGAGAAATGCAAATCAAAACTACAATGAGGTATCACTTCACACCAGTCAGAATGGCCATCATAAAAAAGTCTACAAATAATAAATGCTGGAGAGGGTGTGGAGAAAAGGGAACCCTCCTACACTGATGATGGGAATGTAAATTGGTACAGCCACTATGGAAAACATTACGGAGGTGCCTTAAAAAACTAAAAATAGAGTTATCATATGATCCAGCAACCCCGCTCCTGAGCATATATCCAGAAAGGATGAAAACTCTAATTCAAAAAGATGCATGCACCTCAATGTTCATTGCAGCACTATGTACAATAGCCAAGACATGGAAGCAACCTAAGTGTCCATCAACAGATGAATGGATAAAGAAGATGTGGTATATACATATACAACGGAATATTACTCAGCCATAAAAATGAAATAATGCCGGCCGGAAGGGGCGGGGCCAGGCCTGGAGGGCCCATGCGCCCCTCCCGGCCGCGGTGCTTTCTTTTCTGCCGGGCCGCCGGAGAAGGAAGGCGCTTCGGACACCGTCGGCCTTGCGGGCGGGGCGGCAGCGCCTACGGGCCTGTCGCCGGGCTCTTTGAGGGAGTGGGGGGGAGTTCCTGCGGTGTTAGATCCTCTTCTTTTTTTTCTGCCGGGAACCTGGCTCCGAGCCAGAGCGCATGGGTCCGCCTCGGGCCTCTCCGCTCTGTGGATCCCGCGCCCGGGGCCTCCATCCCGATGCCGTCCGTCCACTGCCGGGCACAGCGGAGCGGTCGGCGCGGCCTCAGCCGCAAGGTCATGTCAGGAGGCCCCCCTTCCTCTCCCCCTCCCCAATTGACGCAGCCTCGAGCTTTCCTCCGCGCCGTCTGCTCAGTCGCATTTTGTGAGTATGTCGGAGCTGCTCCTTCTCCTTAATAAGCGCCGATTTCGACTGTTCTCAGCTCAAACTAAGTAAGGGCCTTCTGCGATTCACTCGGTTCTGAGGCGGCTGGAAGGCGCAGTGGGTGGCTTGGCCGAAGCCCTTTTATATCCGCAGTAAAGCTTTGTGTGCGGCCTAGATGGTTTCAGGGTCCCTTAAATGGGCGCTCATTTATCCTTACTAAGGAAACGTTCTGTAGTGGGGGAAGGGATCTTAGGTCTCAAGACAACCTTGACCTACCTGACTTTGTGATTGGTTTCTAAATTTGTTAACAGAGCACAGTTTACCTACTAACAATGAGTTCTGGTCTCGACGCAGTGGAGCATTGTCGGCATTTGTTCCCGGATCTTCCTTTGTAAATATGCTCTGGAGACGTGGCATTGAAGTTGGAGAAGAATCCGTACAGTATAGGAGGCCCTTAGGCTGTAAATGCCGGCTATACCCTTAGATGCTTCGGGTCACAGAGATTTCTGGATACAATACAGAAGAAACCGGTCGAGAACTGGGAGATTGGAAGAACTTTTGCCTCTTCAAAAGCAAAGGTACAACAGAGCCGATGAGTTGAAGATGAATGAAGGTCGTTGTGATAAATGTTTCCCAAAAACTTGTCATAGAGGATGGCTGTGCACATAACAAGAATATAAGTACCTGCAGATGAATGTTCAAGTCCTTAGCAGTGGTGTTTAAAAATTCTTCATTGCCGCAAAGGTGTGGCATACAACATTTTGGAAGGGAAAATGAAGAATTGGTCAAGAAGACATGAATTAAAGCAAATGATGAAAATTAGTATTTTATTTAACATTGATCATCTCACAATAAATTATGTAGAAAAATATAAGTTCAAATGATTTTAATTGCTGGGCAATAAAGTCTGTTTTCTTTAAAATAAAAAAAAAAAAAAAAAAAAAAATGAAATAATGCCATCTGCAGCAACATGGATAGACCTAGAGATTATCATAATAAGTGAAGTAAGTCAGAGAGAGAACAACAAATATCATAGGATATCACTTACATGTGGAATCTGAAAAAATGATACAAATGAACTTATTTACAAAACAGAAACAGACTCACAGACATAGAAAACCAACTTATGGTTACCAAAGGGGAAAGGGGTGGGGAGGGATAACTTAGGAGTTTGAGATGATACACACTACTATATATAAAATACGTAAGCAACAAGGACCTAATGTAGAGCACAGGGAACTATATTCCATATATTGTAATAACCTATAATGGAAAAGAATCTGAAAAAGATACACACACAACTGAATCATGTTGCTGTACATCTGAAACTAACACAACATTGTAAATCAACTATACTTCAATAAAAAAAATTTAAAAAGAAAGAGAAAAAGAAGATGTCGTGTATATATACAACGGAATATTACCCAGTCACACACAAAAAAGAAATTTTGACATATGTGACAACGTGGATCGATCTAGAGGGTATTATGCTAAGTGAAAAGAGCCAGACAGAGAAAGGCAAATATCATATGATCTCACTTATGTGTGAAATCTAAAAGACAAAACAAATAAATAAAACAAACCAAAACAGACTGATACAGAAAACAAATAGGTGGTTTCCAGAGGAGAGGGGGGTGAGTGGTGGGCAAAATGGGTGAATAGGATAAAGAGGCACAAACCTCCAGTTATCAAATAAATAAACCATAGGGATATAATATATAGCACAAGGAATATAGTCAATAACATTGTGGTAACTTTGTATGGGAGCAGAAGGTTATTAGACTTATCATGGTGATCATTTCATAATGTATGCAAATGTCAAATCACTGTGTAGTACACCTGAAACTAACATAATATTATTGTATGTCAACTATATTTCACTTAAAAATGTAATAAGTAAGGATATTTGGTAGAGGTACAGTTTATAAAATAAGTATGCAAAATGTTTCCATATTCATACTTACAGAACTAATGAATTAATTCATTAATATAGCATCCATTATATGTTAGAAAACATAATGAGAGAGAAAGATTGTATTCACAATAGCAGCACAAAATATAAAAAACCTAAGAATAAACTTAAGAAATGTGCAGGACCCATATAAAGAAAACTACAGAACTCTGTCTCAGGACCTAAAGGAAGATGAGAATAAGTGAAGAGATGTAGCAGATGGGGAGAATAACTATAGCCAAAGCGCCAATTCTAGCAACATTTAAAGAATAAATTTAATTCTGCTTCAATCAAAATCCATATGAGTCTTTTAATAGGTAACTTGAAAAAAATCATTTGAAAGTTTATCTGAAAAAAATTAACACACAAGAATAACTAAACAACTTTGAAATGAGCTACAATAATTAAAACTATGTTGTACCAAAGCAGGAATACAATCTGATCAATTCCTTGGGATTTCTTGTCACACTAGATATTAGGAAGACAAGTTTCACATCTGTTAAGATATAATTTTAATAAAACTGGTTTGATATTCTTAACTCTCTTAAGAATAGGGAAAACTTCTCTCTCTTACAAGTCATCAAAGCAGAGTCTTTACTTTCTTTTGGGTTTAGTTCAATTCAATGCATTTTATTGTATCAGTACAGTCTAACACATAAAGTGTTCAGTTATTCGTTTGCTTAATTTTTAATCACACAGGTAATACAGAAATATATCCTCCTGGTAAAATAATCAGAACATTAGTGATAAAGATAGGCCCTCTTTGGCCATTGTCCTCAGTCCCCAAACCCTTCCCCAGTAGAAATTGAAAAGTCTTTGGTCCATCTTACTGCTAAGAGTTCCCTTACTTCTCCAGGCAATCATGAGGGCCCATGGGCCCCAGAGCACTGCTCTGAGGATAAAAATCAAGGAAAAAAATTGCTCTACTTGGCTGAGAACATCCCACTTGAAGATGGAAGTAAGCAGAGAAGGACCAGCTTTAATAGACTAGACTGTGGATGAGAATGGTGGGTAAAGCTTCCCCCAGGATTTATGCTATATTCCACCATTCAGTTCCAGCAGGTTCTATGCAAAATAAGAAGCTGGGTGAGGAATTTTCCTTGGAGGTGAATACCTGCCTCTTTGAGAGTGGTCTTGGAGAGCAATCAGCCAACACTAATGGCTCCAAGTAGGGCCCCAAGGGGCAAACCAGACAGCCCTGACATCCAATTCTCCAGAGATAACTAATTCTGCCCCAGGGTTGTGGAATAAATGCAACCTAAAAGATCCTCAGAGAGGCACCACACGTCCAAACAGACTGTGGGTGCCTTCAGAGGGGAAATGTGCTAGAGCAACTCATGTCTTGTTAGAACCAGAAAGACAAACTGTGCGGGTCACAGAGCCAAAGAGGACCATAATATACAGAGAAAGGAAAATGTTGGCCAATTCTCCTTGACTATGCCACTGGAGAGATAAAAGACCTGAAATCGTGAATATGATGAGATGAATATTCTAAATTCCAGGCTTCTTGGAGAAATTAATATTAAAACCTACTCTTTAAGCCAATGCATCAGGATTTATGCCTTTACAGTCCCAACCAGATAAGTCGAGAAGAAATGCCTCGTCTCCGAGGAGTGTACTCGAGATTGATCACAGGATCTGAAGATGCAGGCCTTGTCATCAATAAAAGTCACAATTCCCGGAGAAGCAGTTCACCTTGACTCTCACAAGCCAAGCTCAACTGTTCCAAAGTCTGAAACAGGTTAAGGAGATTGTAGTTTTTTTTGTTTGTTTGTTTTAAACTGGAATGAGGATTATTGGAGAATCAGCTGAGCAGAGAAAATTCACAGGAACAGTGATGTAGGGCCTATGAGTCTGGCACTCTGTCAAGAAAAGATGGGGGGAAATGCCTCTATCTAGGGTTGGGCAAGAGATCGGTTCTGTTGTGGGACCGGGGGTTGAGACATTTATGTGAAAGGAATACCATCCCTAGAGGTCATGGGGGCAGGGAGATTAGATGCATGATGTGGGGCATATACTGTCATCATGGCCTTAACTCTACGAACAGAAGAAATCCCTCTGCTTGGTGCCCCACCACACCCCACCCACCCAAGCTTCCCAGAAAGGCATCTATCAACCCTTAGAGAGACGGAGCCAGAGCAGAGAATCCTGGCCCTGACTCTTCCCAATGTCCCAAGTGCCTTCCCAGGAGGACTCCAGGCCCCTACTCTGCAGAGGGATCAGCTTCTCTTCTTTTCAGATTTTAGAGTTCTCAGCCAGCTCACATTGCTTCATACTTTCCCGACAAATGCACTTGACCTCCCAGCTGACTCCATTCAAAAACATTACAGAGTTGGCCCCTCTTTGTGCGGCTTCTGATGAACACTTCTCTTAAAGGGAAAGGGGTCAAGGGACCTACCCTACAAGGCCTGCCGAGGTGGGAGGTGGATAACTCAGGAGGAGGAGTTTTGGGGGCTGGTGGTGCCACCCACTTGTGGGTGCCTGTAGGAGAAGTCAGCACCATCTGGCTCTTCACCAACACTGACCTGTGGTACCTCCCTGAATAGGACCTCTGCTAGCCATCCCCCCTGGGTTGGCTTGCTACTGGCAATTCCCTTTTTGTCTTCCAAAGGCAAAGTTACATGTCAGAAACCATGGATTTTAAAACATACAGCACTTTGCATCAGGCAAGGAAATGTCAGTGGCAACACCTTTCCAACAACTCAAGCATGCAACTACAGGAAGAAAATCAAAGCCCCAGTGAGGCTGAGCTGTGGCCCCCATACACATCCCAGGGTGAGATTTCTGGAAGAATCAGAGGACTCATCCTAGGGAACCCAAGGAGGTAGCTACAGAAGTAGCTGGGCCAGGAAGAATGGTGGCCTCTAGATTTCCCAGATGTTGATAGGGTTTCTCACTCCTACGGTCTCTGCCCAGCTACTTATTGGTCATGATCAGGACAAAGCAAAATGAAGGGAAAACAGAAAAGGATAAGAAGCCATAAAACTTTAAGTTGAGAGTAAAGTAAGAAATAATAAGCAGGAATAAAATACAAAATGGCAATAAGAAGATTAAACTACCAACGCAAAAAATGAATCTTCTTTAAAAATCATATTAATTTTATATTTAACAAAACTTACGTATACTGGCAGAGACAATGGTGTTCACCAAATAGTTCCTGCATTTCCCAGACTCCTTTGTAATTCTATGGGGCCCATGTGGCTGATTCTGGCCAATAGACTCTGAGGGGAGAGGATGTGTATCACTTTCAGTCATGAGCTATTTAAAAAACTGTGGAAACCATGTGTTGAGAGGCTTCATAAGATGAAGGGAATCTGGATCAATTGAGTCCAACATGGAGGGCTCCGGAGGGTTACCCGACCCCATCACACTCAGCATGAGTGAAAAACAAACCTTTGTTGTGTTAAGCCACCGAGATTTGGGCGTTTATTGGCTTCTATAGCATTTAGCTAACATAAGTGCTTATAATTAACTTATTTAACCCTCCTTATAACCTTATAGCATAGGAACCATTATTATCTCCACTGAGGGGAGAGAGGCAGAGAAAAATATAGTAACTCTTTTTTTCAGGCCTCATATTTGGTAAGTGACAGACTGATAATTCAAATCTAGGCAGTCTGTGTTTTTAACCACTATACCAGGCTGGCTCTCACAAATAGAGGCACCTTAAAGTAAAATGCAAGGAACTTCATGGCCATGCACCTTCTTCTACAGAAGATTTGAGGGTGTTGAAACAGGGTAGAATAGGGGTGTAAGGAGGAAGGGCAGCCCCAGAAAGGTAAACTAAGTGTTAATCCCTTCTTCCCATCCCTCGGGGATAAGCCCATCAATATTCATGTGATAAGATCAAGGGAGCTTGGGGGCTTCCCTGGTGGCGCAGTGGTTGAGAATCTGCCTGCCAATGCAGGGGACACGGGTTCGAGCCCTGGTCTGGGAAGATCCCACATGCCACGGAGCAACTGGGCCCGTGAGCCACAACTACTGAGCCTGCGTGTCTGGAGCCTGTGCTCCGCAACAAGAGAGGCCGCGATGGTGAGAGGCCCGCGCACCGCGATGAAGAGTGGTCCCCACTTGCCACAATTAGAGAAAGCCCTCGCAGAGAAACGAAGACCCAACACAGTCATAAATAAATAAATAAAAGAATGTGAATTTCTTTAAAAAAAAAAAAAAAAAAAAAAGATCAAGGGAGCTTGGATCCATGGAGGTCAATCCTAAACCCCAGCCTTTCAGATTGAGACTACTCTTTTTAAATTTCCAGCCCAATCTAATAGCAAGACTCTCACACTCGGGAGTCAGGAAACCTGTATTCTAGTTCCAAGTCTACCAGTAAAATGTCGTATGGCTTGAACAATTGCCTCGGGTCTCCTTGGGCCTCAGTTGCTGCATCTGAAATTTGGGAATAATTATTTCCATCTCATCAGGTTGCGGAAAGTTCAAACCAAACAACATACCTTGGGATGCTTTGGGAAGCTGTGAAGTGCTCTGCAAATGTAAATTACTTTCATTAGATTGAACCAGGTATCACAATTTCACATGATTCAACCTAATAAACACGGTGCTGCAAGTCAGGTACCTCCAGCGCTTCTCCCCATCCATGGAGCTGACTGTGACGCTTGGACCGCCTTCATATATCTGATGCACCTTTTCCCTTAGGGTGAAACATTTCCCATGAGGCTCCTCAATCTTTATGCAAAGAGACTCCTGCTGGCAATTCTCCAATCCTGCTTAGACACACTGATGCTATCAGACCCCAGACCCTCAGGCTGAGCATCTTTCTACCTTCCCCTCATCCATACACAGCCCTGGAAGGAAGGCAGAGCAAAGGGCAGCCCTGCGTCGTGGAAAGGGCCAGCAAGTCAGGAAGCCATTGGCTTGCTGTGTGGCCTGGGACAACTTCATCTCCTTCTCTCGCCCTCAGAGTCCTCACCCAGGAATGAGGCTTTTGGATGAGATCAACAGTTCCCACTCCTCCCCGTGCAGTTAAATCACCTGGGAAGTTTTACAAAATGCAGATACCCAGGTCTCTTCCAGGGATTAATTTTTAAGAGGTCTGGGCATCCGTACCTTTTAAATCCTCACCAGGTGATCATCGTGGGAAGCCGGGTTGACAGCCACTTGACTGGATGATCCCAAGGCCCCCTGACTGTCACACTGACTGAATCTCCGAGGAAGCCTGTGAACCCACTTGAGGCTCCAGGACTGAGGAAGACAAAGGGACGGGAGTTCCTAAAAATGGGTCCGAGGCCTCATTAGACTTTGGGAGCAGGGCTGCCAAGCCCCAGCTTCGCACCCCCTGCCATGAGAAGGATACCTGAGCTCTATCGGGGCCTAGCTGGAAGGCCATTTTGTTTGAAGATTTCAAGGTGCCTCTCAGCCTCCTTCACTGATCCAGGGAACTGAAGCTTTTTATTTTAATTCGCAAAGTCTTGTTGCAGCCGCTAGAAATGAGCCTCTGTTCTCATTTCCTTTACAGACTGTCAGCTGAGATGGTGAGGGAGTGGGTGGGGAGGTGACTCGGGAGCTGTTATCTGATACAATTTCTGGGCTGGTGGGGGGCTTGGAAGATATTAGAGTGGCTGAGATGGCAAGGAACCAAACTGTACACTTAAGGAAATGGCTTTGCGGATCCAGGACACGGTGACTCAGGTTCCAGCCTCTTTGTGGGACCGCCCACAGCCGTGCTGTGGGGAAGATGAAGTGTTATCAGGCCCACCCAGGTTCCAGGGGCCCCGCAGACAGATAGGTCACATGTTAAACCATGAGAGCCTTATGAGGAGTGGGGCGGGGGGAAAAGCACACTTTCAACAAAATACCTGTAGATGAAGAGAAATGAAGATGGCATTTGTCTGGTGCATATCTTATAAGCCTGTGAACTCTCTGCTAGAAAGAGCCCTCACTGGTCATCTTGTCAGCACCTGATGGACAGCAGAGAGGCAGCCTTCCCAAGGTACCGTAGATCACAGGGAGCCTCTATCCTGGGTGTCCAGCAGGAGGGAGAAACTGTGCATGCGACTCTTGTTTCCAAAGTTCTATCTTGTTTGGACATCTAGTGGGAGCAGCACGTTTTCTAGAAGTAGCCCTTGCATCTCATATATGAGTTTCCCTAGCTGCTCAGCTTTTCCACAACTGAGGAAAATCCTGATGCAGATGAGGAGCATAAAAAGAGAGGGGTAATTAGAAGACATGTCCTTAAGCAATTAGCCAGATCAGTGAAAGGACCAAAAGGAATGATGACTTGAGGATGCCTTAGAGTTCATTTACTCAGACCCCACGCAGGAAAAGGCAGGGGAGGCAGCTGTAGCCCAGAGACCACGGGGTGGTCCACAGACTCAGCAGGATGTGGCCTCCCCTCTCCACAGTCGCCACCATGGTCCCGCCACCCTGTGATCCGGCCACACTGAGCTGTTTCTGCCTCCCATGTGCACCATCCTGACACCAGACCCCACACCCCCCAGACCCTCTGCCAGAATACTCTCTGATTCCAGATCCTTCCCACCGCTCTTTCTTTCTTCAGGTGCCCGGCCACCTGGCTAAGCAGGGTAGTACAATGGTCCCCCCCGCCCTTATCGACGGGAAAATGTTCCAAGACCTCCAGTGGATGCCTGAAACCACGGATAGTACCAAATCCTACATATACTATGTTTTTTCCTATACATACATACCTATGATAAAGTTTAATTTATAAATTAGGCACAGTATGAGATTAACAACAATAACTAATGATGAAATAGAGCAATTATAGTGTAATAAAAGTCAGGTAAATGTAGTCTCTCTCAAAATATCTTATTATACAAATGTAATGCCTTTTCCATCTTAACTAAGCATTTATCACACACCGTGGCCGTAACTTTTGCAGTTTGAGGTGCAACAGCAAAACAAGCACAATTCCTTTTTCCTTCTTCAGAATTTCACAGATAGAAGATTCATTTTACCATGGATCTTAGCAACCTCAGCATACACTTTTTTTTTCTTTCCATAGTAAGCCAAGAATTTTCACCTTTTTAAAAGAAGCACTTTTTGGCTTCTCTTTGGCATATCCGAATTGCCAGTGTCACTACTCTTGCACTTCGGGGCCATTATTAAGTAAAATGAGGGTCACTTGAACACAAGCACTGCGATACCATGAAGCGGGTCTGACAGCCAAGGTGGCTATAAGTGACTGACGGGTGGGATCAGCTGGAAAAAGGGACGATTCACAACCCCGGGCAAGACAGAGCGGGACAGCACCAGATTGCATCAGCTACTCAAAACAGCACACAATTTAAAACTTACGGATTGTTTATTTCTAGAATTTTCCACTTAATGTTTTTTAGACAGCAACTGACCACGGGTAACTGAAACTGCAGAAAATGAAACCACAGGTAAAAGGGACTATTGTATTTCAAGGCTCAGCCCATTCACTCTTCCAGTATTTATTGAATATCTGTATATGGTAAACAAAACTGTCATGAACGGTCCCATCTTCAAGATGTAAAAGGCAGATATACAGGGAAATCATTGCACAAATGCATGTAAAATCATCTCAGGGATAAGTGCTAGGAAGGAAAGATCTGTGGGGCTATGAGAGAGTATGAAGAGGATTAGGTCTGGTGGCGACAGGTCTGGGAAAGCTTCCCAGAGAAGGGACGATGAAGCTGGGACTTCAGTAACTGGAGGCATTTGGGAATGGATGGGGAGAGGCCATTTGTCTTCCGATCTTCCCTGTGCTGGGCATTATGCAGGGTGACCATATGTCTTGGTTTGCCTAGGACTGTCCTAGTTTATGCTTCTCGTCCAGGGGTTAGCATTTGTCCCAACGGTGCCCCAACTTAAATGATAAATTGTATGGTCACCTATGAGTGATGCTCTTATCACACTTTGATGTCATGGTCTCCCTGCCACAAAAAGGCACACATACACACACACACACACACACACATAAACACACACACACATACACACACACACACACACAAACACACACACACATACACACACACACACACACACACCCCACACTCATACACACAGGGCTGTACATCATTCATGTGGCCCAGAATCCAGTTCTAATTCATCCTTTGATGCCCCACACATAGCACAGACCGGCATACGCATGTAGTAGGTGTTTGGCGAACGATTTTTGAATAAGTGAATGAGGCAGGGATAAAGATTCTCAGACCTCTCATGTCCTCCATCGCACCACAGTTGTCTATCTTTCATGCCTCCGGGACGCTCCAAAGCATATTTGGTGCATATTTTGAGTTTGTCCAAGGGCCAAGGAATCTGAAATATATTTTTTCCACAGCCTGACTTGGCCCCAGAAGTTGACAAAAGCATCATCTCATTAGAAGCTATTTGAATAGAAATTATAGGCTTGTTCTCTGAGTGTGAACTTGAGAGCACTTCATAAGACAATTACTGCTAAATATCTGAAGAGAAGCACCCTCACTGGCTTCTAAAAGCCCATCTCTGGTCAAACCAACCTAAATTCCTCTCAATACAATTAGAATTTCAATAAGAATGAGAGAAACAACAAGCCTCCAAGAACACCAGGACCTCAAAGGGATGATAAACAGCACTGTTGGAGGACCAAGAAGGGGGGAACAGGGGGAGGGTGGAATATTCTGGAAGGCAGCATAAAGCATGTGGAGCACAAACCCACCCACGCGTTGATCAAGCATGATCAGCCAACCTCCCATACAGGAGAGCAGACATGGATGAACACGGGTCACTGGCCTCCTCAAGATTTACTGTCCCATTTTCTGCCCTTTCTGCCCTTGGTTCCATGGAGGACCAAGTACATGTGCTCTGGCCCAGTTTGAGCTTCCAGGCCTTCCTAAATGCAGTTCCCCCTGCTCCAAATGCTCTGTTCTTCTTTCTGCACCCCCTCCTCTCCTATTCCTCTAGGATGCCTTCCCATTTCCCCCAGTCCCCAGTGGTTCACCCCTTTCTCTAAGCCCAGGTACCATCTCCAGGACTCATGCAAGGAACATGAACGTGGCCGGGGGAGACAAGAGAGAGAGACAGTGCTCACCGGGGCAGGCTGCCCTGCCCGCCTCCAGGGGGCGCCACTTACAACATGGTCTATGTAAATAGAGCCCCCAGAGCGCAGGCATTCAAATTTTTGCTCTTCAAAAAACCAGTACTCTGCTGACCTGGCTGCCTAAGACTCCCAGCTCTGTCCCCTCTTTCTCTTGCCTCTTCCCCTCGACTCTGAGAATCTTAAAGGCAAGCTAGGAATCCAGCCTCCCTAAGAGCCATGCTCCAAGCCCTTAGCCCAGTTAACAAAAGATGAAATCATCCAAAGGAGGAATAAATTTAAAACAAGAATGGGAAGAACTGATAAACTAAGTTATTGATCCTACGTGAAGAAGGACGTATCACAAAAATTGGGAGAAAACATTCCAAAGTTATAAGTGCCATTTGGAAATGTTCTTTTATTTGTTTCATGGAAACATAAAACGTGACTGGAAGGTGTAATGCTGGGGTCTCACCTGTACATCCACCTTAAGCCCACCTTCTCAGTGGAAAAGGAAAAGCAGTGTAACTTATGTAGAGAGAACCTTCTTTAAAACAATTCCTTTTCCATGGTGTCTGTCTCTTGGAAGATGGAGAGACAGACCACACCATCTCTCCAGGTGCCAGGCCTCTGCCAGCCTGTGCCCCTTGCTGCTCATGTGTCCACAAGAAGGACGTTACAGCCACTGCCTTGAAGGGCACCTATTCTGCATAGCCTCTTACCCACTTCTCCTCGGGTGATGCTGATGCTGACACTGACACAGGGCAGGACCCTGTGGGGCTCCTGGGCACAAAAGCCTTTCTGTGTCCCCCATTTCTTGATTACAGGAAATAGGCTTCATTCAGCCTCCATGACCTTCCCCAAGTTCCAATGGGCAGGTTCAAACAGATGCTAACTAAGGAAGGGAGGGGATGCAGAGACAAGGGAGGAACAGTCAAAAGAAACAGTAGTGCAGCCTTGGGGCAGGGTCCTGGTTCCCCATCAAGGATACACATAAAAATATCTTTGAGCTGTTTTGCAAATACTGAAACCCCCACCAGGTGGGAGAAATTAACGGTAAGGTGCCCACCAGCACGTAGACCCCAGACCAGTTGGAACCAGAAGGTGGATGATGCTATCTCCCACTTACCTCACCATCAACCCATGAGAAGAATGTCCGTGAGCTGATCACGCCCTCTTTGAACCATTACTATAAAACTCCTCACTACCCCCTCTAGGTCGGGACACACAGTTTTGAGGATATTAGCCCACTGTGGCCCCCTTTGCCCGGCAAAGCAATAAAACTATTCTTTTCTACTTTACCCAAAACTCTATCTCTGAGAATTAGTTCAGTGTTGGGGTAAAGAGGCTGGATTTGGTTTCAACACCTGGACACTGGTGAAGAGTCAAGTAGGTCTTCCCTGAATGGGCAGAAATGCTCATTCCCAAGGGAGAGAGGGAATGTGGCGGAAGGGGTCTGGGGTGGAAGGTGGGGCAGGAGAGAGGGTGTAGGGCACTTTTCTTCTAACTACCTTGGTGTCTTAGACCATAAAAGGGACCCCCCCCAACACACACCCCAAGCCCAGCATCTCCACAGGCACCACCAGAAAAATGGAGGATTCCAGAGAGCACAGTTTAAAGACAACTAACCAGAACCATCCCTGGATGGCCCCGCTCCAGCTCTGACATTCTGAGAGTTTAACATGGAAAAATATTCAGCTAAAATCGCTGGCATGGTTAGGCGGTGGCTTAGCAATTCCTTTTTATGAAATTACTGTCTCTCTAAAGTGCAAAATATCTTTCTGTGTCAGAACTCTGATTCACTCTTAAGATGAGCTGATCTTCAAATCTTACAGTGGCTCTCATCCCAAAACCCATTCTACAAAAACGGGCCTTGCTGACCAGATTACTTCTCTCCAACACTCACCCCAATGATCAGAGAATACTGTAATGAGAAGAAGATACTCTGGACTCCTACTAAGCCCCTTCCCCACCTTGTTCAAGGTCACACGGCCCTGTTGCCTGGGAATGGATCTATCATGATTAAGATTAATGTCGCCGGTCCTGAGAAAGACAACCAAGGACGTCCACTCATATTCAAGGCCACTCTGTGGCAATGAAGTTCAAGGAAATGGACTGGTGTGATCTAGTGACTTTCACCCCGTTTCTTGACCAGAGGCTGACCTCTGAACCTGGACCCCAGACTGACTCCTGATGCAGCCCAGAATCCTGCCCCCAATTAATCCCTGACTCTGATAAAAGACTGACCCCTCCCCCTCCCCCACCACTCATAGACGTATTCCCTTGGCCACATGAATCACAGTAAAGACCAAGATAATATCTGACTCAGCTGTATTTCCTGGATGCCAGAACAGGAGCTGGCTCCAAATAGGTGCTAAATAAATGCTAATTGAATACAGGAAGGAAAAATGAAATGAATGTACGAGTGAATGAATAAATGGGTCCAAGCTGAAAATGGCTCAGCCTAGTCTTCTACCAATAGGTTGATTTTTTTCAAGGACCTGGGGCCAAGGAGATGGCCCGCTTTCAAGGTATCCATATCTCAGGTCCACTCCGGGGAGCTTTATGCTCTCCTCCATGTGACTTATTAATATTCTTGTCATTGGGCTTAGCTGTGCAGTGGGCAGTTCCTCCTGAGCTAAATGGCAGGCGATTGAACTAATGCCATTGTCCAAGCCCATCGATGCCCACGGCTGAGCTCATTACACCCCTTGTTTTCCAGGGAGTGTCCCTAGAATTCCCCAAATGGGCAGGTGGAAACAAGGAATCCTGGTCGTGGAGGAAGACCAGACCTCTGCTCCCCTCTCTGCCACTAATCCCACGGTGTGCCTGCTGTAAGTCCAGCAGTAAAAGCAGGTGAGTTGTACCGCACGTCTAGCTACACTTCGTAATTATCCATGAAAATTTCAAAACTACAGATTCATGGGTCCCACCCAAGAGCCACTGAGGCAGACCCTCTGGATATGGGACCTAGAATCTGGACTTCTTGCATGCACTCAATAAATGATTGCAACCAATGTAATTACTCTCAGAGTCGAAACTTTAATTCAGGGGTTAGCAAATATGGCCAGCAAGCTACATCCAGCCCACTGCTTATTTTTGTAAATAACGTGTTATTGGAACACAGCTATCCCTAGTCATTTACATATTGTCTAGGGCTGCTTTTGCACAGTTCCAATGGGGACCATATGACCCACAAAGCCTAAAATAGTTACTATCTGGCCCTTAACAGAAATATTCAACTCCTACTGCAATTACAGGTGCTTCCAGCAGGTAAGGAGGATGAGGTGTCTGACCCTGGCCCAGGTTTTTCAGTAGAGATGAGCGGGTTATCTCTGACCACCGTGTAAGAAGAAAGGAGGAGGGCTCTGGGCTGCGGAAGCCCCAAGGCTGACCTGTACGGGGATGGCCTTGTTCTATAATGTGGCACTGCCAGGTCAAGGGGAGAACACCTGCAAGATGAGAACCGGATGCCAAGGTGAGCCCAAGGCCCATCTGAGAACCAAGCTCCAGTCTCATCAACCCAAGTCCTGGTGAGGGGAGTGCAGAGGATGGACCCAGAGATGGGTTTAGCTCCTTGGTTTTAAATTCCCACACCCCTGCCCCTGTGTCAAAGGCTTGCCTGATGGGCTAAAGAAGGTGTGGGAGGGGAGAGAGGAGAGAGGGACACAGCCTAGGGGTAGCCCTTCAAAGCTCCAAATTCTCAAGGGAACCCTCCTACACTGTTGGGAATGTAAATTGGTGCAGCCGCTATGGAAAACAGTATGGAGTTTCCTTAAAAAACGAAAAATAGAGTTACCATGTGATCCAGCAATCCCACTCCCAGGCATATATCCAGAAAAGACAAAAACTCTAATTCAAAAAAATACATGCACCCCAATGTTCACGGCAGCACTATTTACAATAGCCAAGACATGGAAGCTACCTAAGTGTCCATCAACAGATGAATGGATAAAGAAGATGTGAGATATATATATATATATATATATATATATATATATATACATATACACACAATGAAATATTACTCAGCCATAAAAAAGAGTGAAATATTGCCATTTGCAGCAACATGGATGGACCTAGAAAATGTCATACTAAGTGAAGTAAGTCAGACAGAGAAAGACAAATATCATATGATATCACTTATATGTGGACTCTAAAAAATAGTGCACATGAACTTATTTACAAAACAGAAACAGACTCACAGACATAGGAAACAAACTTATGGTTACCAAAGGGGAGGGGGGTGGGAGGGATAAATTAGGGGTATGAGATTAACATATATACACCACTTTATATAAAACAGATAAACAACAAGGATCTACTGTATAGCACAGGGAAGTATATTTGGTATATTGTAATAACCTATAATGGAAGATAATCTGAAAAAATATATATATATATCACTGAATCATTTTGCTGTACACCTAAAACTAACACAACATTGTAAATCAACTATACTTCAGTTTAAAAAAAAAAAAAGAGCTCCAAATTCTCAAAAACACAAGTAACTGAACTTGGGACATCACTGAGAACAACAGGATTTCTGAGGGAAAAAGAGGCCACTTAGGTAAACTGTGGCCCCAGTCATCTGCCTGGTCAGTCATGCTCTGGGCCCTGGGAAAGCAGGTCTAAGATAAGTCTGCCATCTGCCCTGCACTCAGAAGTAGACCCTGCAGAGTCCACTCAGAGCACTGGGGTCCCCAGGCCTGGTGGGTCCCAGAGGGCCCTCTGGGCACACATAAGCCCAGGACTGTTCCAGTTGCGAGGCCCCCCTGATGAAACTGTCCAAGCCAGGTCTGGCTTCTTCCTATCCTTCCTGGCCCACTCAGACCCACCACCCCAGATGTCAGGAAACAAACTACAGTCAGTACTGGGGGTTAAGGCAGATTTGTGTTACTTAAAAATGGCTTGAAATGCACACACACACATCAATCAATGTAATCTGTTCAGCTGGCAAATGGAATGAGGCCTTGGGGAAATTCCAGATTGAACAGATCCACCAGGAGCTAAACAATCAGGGAGCTGTGTCTGGAAATAGCTGCTTGTGCGAAAACATTTGGGAAATGCAGCCTCCCACAAGCGGAAGACACCAGGTCATTTCGACTTGAGAACAACTCTCTGCAATTTTGCACTCATCCCAGGAAGAAACTGTGACTTAATTTTGATGTGAGTGTCAAGCCATATTTTAATTTTATTTGTACTTATGCACCAATGACAGGCCAAGCTGGAAATCCAGAATGTGATCTCAGTATTTAGTGAGCTTCATTTCTTGCTTTCCTCTCCCCCAGATCAGAAGTAGTTTCCCAGCTGGTCCCCATGAGGTCTGACACCCACTGACTGCTGGTCTTAGCCCACCCCTTGCTCCTCAAGCCACCTTCACTGGGGCAGCCTGCCTATTGTCATAATAATCCCCTGAAGGAGGCTCAGGCAATGGTAGCTGAAGACTAGATTCTCATCATTCTTTCCCTTCCTTGTCTCGCTTCCCCATTTCCCAGTAGTGCTTTCTGGGGCCACCACCCAAAGAAACGACTGCACGCTTTTCTTGTCTGAGAGTCTACTTCTGCAGAAACTCAACTAAGACAGCAGGACTGGAACTGAGCAGGATCCTATGGGGTCTTCCCGGAGACACCCCCCTCCCCCCCATGTCTTCCACCTGCCTCTTGTTTATAGGAAAACTTTAGCCTCTTAGACCTTCCCAGTTCCAAAGAATAAATTTAATCAGAGAAGTGGGAAGATGCAAAACAAAGGAAGACAGTCAAGCAAGACAAAATAATAATAGTTTAGCCATTAAACAAAGTCAAGGACATTTAGTTCCTCCTCAAGGGCTAGAGATAATATTCTGAGCCGTGTCCTCTGAGCTGTTTTGCAGCTACTGAAACCTCCACCAGGTGGAAGAGGTTAGCTGTATGCTGCCCATGAGCACACAGACCACAAACTCGTTAGAACCAGAAGGTTGATGATGTTGACTCCCGATTACCTCACCACCAACCAATCAGAAGAATGTCTACGAGCTGATCACACATCCCACAACCCCTTCCCTCACCCTGTCTTTAAAAACCTGTCCCTGAAAGCCCTTAGGGAGGTCAGGCCTTCTGAGCACTAGCTGCCTGGACTCTTTGCTTGGTGCCCTGCAATTAATACTGTACTTTCCTTCACCAGAACCTGGTATCAGTAGATTGGCTTTATTGCACTTGGGCAAGCAGACTCAAGTTTTGTTCAGTAACAAGAACATCTCCTCCTCCCACGCCTGACCCCCGAGTACAGACCACCAGAATGAATCAGCTGACACCCTCTGCTATCTGTAGGGCTTGGGGGAGAATCCGGGCTGTGCTCAGAGTGAGTGATGAGCCAGGACCCTCAGACTATGAGCCCAAGCCTGTCCACTGGTCTCGTTGATGGAGGTCAGATGGGACTATTGCCCCTCCCAGCATCCTGGAGATAATCTCCGAGCCGCTCCCGTGTAAGGCATTTACAGCAATCATGAGAGCTCTCTTTCTCCCATTTAGTTCTCAGCAGGTAGCATCAATGCTGCTTTTCTCTTCTTAGTTGAGTCAGTGTTTCTCCACAGGGAGTGCTATTTTCATAACTCTGTGGTTTTGGATCGCCCATGGTTCCTGGCCCTGCTTTTGACTTGTCAGTAGCAGCCAGTGGGTCCCTCTCGGGCGCACAGCGACTCAATCACCGGCACAGCAGCCCCTGTTGCTCCTCCCCTCGACAGGCCGAGTGAGCAGGGAACTTCTCCGCCCTCCCTCTCCTCTGTGACTCAGAACAGGAGTGGCTTACCCTGGTCCAGTCAATGCTTCATATGGTTGCACCGGAAATTTCCATGTGGAATGAAAGCTTTGCTATGACTCACACCTTGAGACAGACATCTTCCTTCATTAGGTACATCTGCTGGGCTGCAGTGTGTCAGGCACTGTGGTAAGTGTTGGGGATACAGAAAAGAGGCTGGTGAGGCATATGCCCCTGGGATCACATGGTCCAATGCGGGAGGCATTCCAGCTCACAGTGGGCTGGGCTCAGCACTCAGAGGCAGAGGGTGGTTGAGAGCTGACTCAGAGCCGGACCTCCTGAGTTCAAAGCCAGTCTCTGCCCCTTACAAGCTTTGTGACCCTGGGCAAGGTACTTAACCTTTCTGAGCCTCAGCCCTCCCTTGAATACAAAAATGGAGGTATTCATGTCAAGTGTGGAAAACAGTGCCCAGACTTAAAATAGGAATCATTGGTAAATGTACCCACCCTTTGGAAGAGGTCAAGCGCCCAAGACAAGCAGAATGATCCCAGGCAGCAGCTCTGCTTGTATCCAAGAAACCACATCCTCAAGAGACCAGGAAAGGGAAGACACCCTCCCACTCACAGAGCAGTTGCTAAATTCAACAACGACGAAGAGATATGACTGAGACCTACAGATTGGTAGTGGAAATATTCAGGCTGTGCAGGCAAGCACCCCTGGAGTTCTCAAAAATACTTCAGGAGGGGCCCTAGGAATATCTAGAATGCCTGCTCAGTGTGCAGATGGGGACTAAGAGCTGTTCTGTGAGCAGAAGCTGTAATGAGCTGCCCATCCACAGGCTGGTGGAGGGACATGGAGGTATGTGAGTTACGATGGTGAACTAGAGGGAGCGTTGCACTGGGAACACCAGCCAGACCTCTGCTACTGCTCCCCCATCAACTCTCGGAGGGATGGTGATCTCCTTTCCTCTCAGAGCTAGACTTCCCCTTCTTAAAGGATCCCTTGAGCTCTGAAACCTAGGATGCAGAGTCTCAAAGTGATGGGGTGTCAGTATCTCTTTGAGATTCTGCTTTTAATTCTTTTGGATATCTATCCAGGAGTGGGATTGCTGGATTATATGGTAGTTCCATTTTTTATTATTTTCAGGAACCTCCATACTGTTTTCCATAGTGGCTACACCAATTACATTCCCACCCACACTGTATGACTTGTTATCTTTGTTTTCTTGATAATAACCATCCTAACAGGTGTGATATGATGTCTAATTATGGTTTTGATTTGCATTTCCCTGATGACTAGCCATGTTGAGCATCTTTTTATGTACCTGTTGGCCATTGGTATCTCTTCTTTAGATGTCTATTCAAGTCCTTTGTCCATTTTTTAATTGAGTTATTTGGGGGTTTTTTTGCTTTTGAGTTGTAGGAGCTCCTTATATACTTTGTATATTAATGCCTTATCTGATACAGTGTGCAAATGTTTTGCCTTTTCACTCTATTGATTGTTTCTGTTACTGTGTAACTCTTTAATTTTATGTAATCACATTTGTCTATTTTTGCTCTTGTTACCTGTGCTTTTGGTTTCATATCCAAGAAATTATTGCCAAGACAAATGTCATAAAGATTTTTCCTTATGTTTTCTTCTAGGAGTTTTATGGTTTCAAGTATCATATTTAAGTCTTTAATCCATTTTGAGTTGATTTTTGTGTATGGTATAAGATAAGTGTCCAATTTCATTCTTGTGCACATGGATATCCAGTTTTCCCAACATCGTTTGTTGAAGAGACTATCCTTTTCCCATTGTGGATTTTTGGCACTCTTATCAAAGATCAGTTGACTGTATATGCATGGGTTTATTTCTGGGATCTCTATTCTCTTCCATTGCTCCATATGTCTGTTTTTATGCCTGTACCATATTGTTTTAATTGCTGTTGTTTTGTAATATAATTTAAAATCAGGAAGTGTGATGCCTCCAGCTTTGTACTTCTTTCTTAAGATTATTTTGGCTATTCAGGATCCCTTATGGCTCCATATGAATTTTAGGAGTATTTTTTCTACCTCTGTAAAAAATTCCAGTGGGATTTTGACAGGGATTGCATTGAATCTGTAGATCCCTTGAATAGTATGGACATTTTAACAATATTAAGTCTTCTGATCCATGAACATGGGATATCATTCCATTTATTTGTGTCTTCTTTATTTGTACTCCCATGTACATTGCAGCATTATTTACAATAGTGAAGATGTGGAAGCAACTAAATGTCCATCGATGGATGATAAATGAATAAAGAAAATGTGGCACATAAATACAATGGAATGTTACTCAACCTTTTTAAAAAGGAAATCCTGCTATATGCAACAGCATGGATGAACCTGGAAGACACTATGCTCAGTGAAATAAGCTAATCACAGAGGACAAATACTGTAAGATTCTACTTATGTGAAGTATCTAAAATAGACAAACAGAAGCAGAGAGTAGAATGGTGGTTGCCAGGGGCTGGGGGAAGGGAGAAAGTGGGAGTTGCTATTCAATGGGTCATGCAAAATAAACACCTTCTACAGATCTGCTGCACAACAATGTGCATATAGTTGACAATACTGTATTGTATACTTAAAATTTTGTTAAGAGGGTAGATCTCATGTGAAGTGTTCTTACTATAATTTTTAAAGGGGGGGGCAAAATATCTAAATAGATATTTCTCCAAAAAAGATAGGAAAATGGCCAATAAGCACATGAAAAGATGCTCAATATCATTAGCCATCAAGGAAACACAAATCAAAACCACAATGAGCTACCACTTCACACCCACTAGAATAGCTATAGTCAAAAAGGCATATAACAACATGCACTGGCAAAGATGTGGGGAAACTAGAACCCTCATACATTGTGGATACAAATATGAAGTGGTGCAGCCACTTTGTAAAACAGTCTGGCAGTTATTCAAAGGATTGACCATAGAGTTACAGTATAACTCAGCAATTCCAGTCCTGGAAATATATACTCAAGAGAAATGAAAACATATATCCACATAAAAATTTGTACACAAATGTTCAAAGAAACATTATTCACAATAACCAAGAAGTAGAAACAATCCAAATGTCCATCAACTGATGAATGAATAAAATGTGGTATATTCATAAAAGAGAACATTATTCAATAAAGAGGAATGAAGTACTGATAATGCTATGATATTGGTGAACCTTGAAAATATTATGCTCTACTTTAAAATGTATATCTCAGATTCACAGAAAGATAGACAAGATGAAAAGGCAGAGGGCTACATACCAGGTGAAGGAACAAGATAAAACCCCAGAAAAACAACTAAATGAAGTGGAGATAGGCAACCTTCCAGAAAAAGAATTCAGAATAATGACAGTGAAGATGATCCAGGACCTCAGAATAAGAATGGAGGCAAAGATCAAGAAGATGCAAGAAATGTTCAACCAAGATCTAGAAGAATTAAAGAACAAACAAACAGAGACGAACAATACAGTAACTGAAATGAAAACTACACTAGAAGGAATCAATAGCAGAATAACTGAGGCAGAAGAACGGATAAGTGACCTGGAAGACAGAATGGTGGAATTCACTGCTGCGGAACAGACTAAAGAAAAAAGAATGAAAAGAAATGAAGACAGCCTAAGAGACCTCTGGGACAACATTAAATGCAACAACATTCGCATTATAGGGGTCCCAGAAGGAGAAGAGAGAGAGAAAGGACCAGAGAAAATATTTGAAGAGATTATAATCGAAAATTTCCCTAACATGGGAAAGGAAATAGCCACCCAAGTCCAGGAAGCGCAGAGAGTCCCATACAGGATAAACCCAAGGAGAAACACGTCGAGACACATAGTAATCAAATTGGCAAAAATTAAAGACAAAGAAAAATTATTGAAAGCAGCAAGGGAAAAACGACAAATAACATACAAGGGAACTCCCATAAGGTTAACAGCTGATTTCTCAGCAAAAACTCTACAAGCCAGAAGGGAGTGGCATGATATACTTAAAGTGATGAAAAGGAAGAACCTACAACCAAGATTACTCTACCCAGCAAGGATCTCATTCAGATTTGATGGAGAAATCAAAAGCTTTACAGACAAGCAAAAGCTAAGAGAATTCAGCACCACCAAACCAGCTCTACAACAAATGCTAAAGGAACTTCTCTAAGTGGGAAACACAAGAGAAGAACAGGACCTACAAAAACAAACCCAAAACAATTAAGAAAATGGTCATAGGAACATACATATCGATAATTACCTTAAACGTGAATGGATTAAATGCTCCAACCAAAAGATACAGGCTTGCTGAATGGACACAAAGACAAGACCCATATATATGCTGTCTACAAGAGACCCACTTCAGACCTAGGGACACATACAGACTGAAAGTGAGGGGATAGAAAAAGATATTCCATGCAAATGGAAATCAAAAGAAAGCTGGAGTAGCTATACTCATATCAGATAAAATAGACTTTAAAATAAAGAATGTTACAAGAGACAAGGAAGGACACTGCATAATGATCAAGGGATCAATCCAAGAAGAAGATATAACAATTATAAATATATATGCACCCAACATAGGAGCACCTCAATACATAAGGCAACTGCTAACAGCTATAAAAGAGGAAATCGACAGTAACACAATAATAATGGGGAACTTTAACACCTCACTTACACCAATGGACAGATCATCCAAAATGAAAATAAATAAGGAAACAGAAGCTTTAAATGACACAATAGACCAGATAGATTTAATCGATATTTATAGGACATTCCATCCAAAAACAGTAGATTACACTTTCTTCTCAAGTGCGCACGGAACATTCTCCAGGATAGATCACATCTTGGGTCACAAATCAAGCCTCAGTAAATTTAAGAAAATTGAAATCATATCAAGCATCTTTTCTGACCACAGCACTATGAGATTAGAAATGAATTACAGGGGAAAAAACATAAAAAACACAAACACATGGAGGCTAAACAATACATTACTAAATAACCAAGAGATCACTGAAGAAATCAAAGAGGAAATAAAAAAATACCTAGAGACAAATGACAATGAAAACACGATGATCCAAAACCTATGGGATGCAGCAAAAGCAGTTCTAAGAGGGAAGTTTATAGCTATACAAGCCTACCTAAAGAAACAAGAAAAATCTCAAGTAAACGATCTAACCTTACACCTAAAAGAACTAGAGAAAGAAGAACAAACAAAACCCAAAGTTAGCAGAAGGAAAGAAATCATAAAGATCAGAGCAGAAATAAATGAAATAGAAACAAAGAAAACAATAGCAAAGATCAATAAAACTAAAAGCTGGTTCTTTGAGAAGATAAACAAAATTGATAAGCCATTAGCCAGACTCATCAAGAAAAAGAGGGAGAGGACTCAAATCAATAAAATTAGAAATGAAAAAGGAGAAGTTACAACAGACACCACAGAAATACAAAACATCCTAAGAGACTACTACAAGCAACTCTATGCCAATAAAATGGACAACCTGGAAGAAATGGACAAATTCTTAGAAAGGTATAACCTTCCAAGACTGAACCAGGAAGAAACAGAAAATATGAACAGACCAATCACAAGTAATGAAACTGAAACTCTGATTTAAAATCTTCCAACAAACAAAAGTCCAGGACCAGATGGCTTCACAGGTGAATTCTATCAAACATTTAGAGAAGAGCTAACATCCATCCTTCTCAAACTCTTCCAAAAAACTGCAGAGGAAGGAACACTCCCAAACTCATTCTATGAGGCCACCATCACCCTGATACCAAAACCAGACAAAGATACTACAAAAAAAGAAAATTACAGACCAATATCACTCAAGAATATAGATGCAAAAATCCTCAACAAAATACTGGCAAACAGAATCCAACAACACATTAAAAGGATCATACACCACGATCAAGTGGGATTTATCCCAGGGATGCAAGGATTCTTCAATATATGCAAATCAATCAATGTGATACACCATATTAACAAATTGAAGAAGAAAAACCATATGATCATCTCAATAGATGCAGAAAAAGCTTTTGACAAAATTCAACACCCATTTATGATAAAAACTCTCCAGAAAGTGGGCATAGAGGGAACCTACCTCAACATAATAAAGGCCATATACGACAAACCCACAGCAAACATCATTCTCAACGGTGAAAAACTGGAAGCATTTCCTCTAAGATCAGGAACGAGACAAGGATGTCCACTCTCACCACTATTATTCAACATAGTTTTGGAAGTCCTAGCCATGGCAATCAGAGAAGAAAAAGAAATAAAAGGAATACAAATTGGAAAAGAAGAAGTAAAACTGTCACTGTTCACAGATGACATGATACTATACATAGAGAATCCTAAAAATGCCACCAGAAAACTACTAGAGCTAATCAATGAATTTGGTAAAGTTGCAGGATACAAAATTAATGCACAGAAATCTCTTGCATTCCTATACACCAATGATGAAAAATCTGAAAGAGAAATTATGGAAACACTCCCATTTACCATTGCAACAAAAAGAATAAAATATCTAGGAATAAACCTACCTAGGGAGACAAAAGACCTGTATGCAGAAAACTATAAGACACTGATGAAAGAAATTAAAGATGATACCAACAAGTGGAGAGATATACCATGTTCTTGGATTGGAAGAATCAACATTGTGAAAATGACTATACTACCCAAAGCAATCTACAGATTCAATGCAATCCCTATCAAATTACCAATGGCATTTTTTACGGAACTAGAACAAATCATCTCAAAATTTGTATGGAGACACAAAAGACCCCGAATAGCCAAAGCAGTCTTGAGGGAAAAAAACGGAGCTGGATGGGCTTCCCTGGTGGTGCAGTGGTTGAGAATCTGCCTGCCAATGCAGGGGACAGGGGTTTGAGCCCTGGTCTGGGAGGATCCCACATGCCACGGAGCAACTAGGCCCGTGAGCCACAACTACTGAGCCTGCGCGTCTGGAGCCTGTGCTCCGCAACAAGAGAGGCCGCGATAGTGAGAGGCCTGCGCACTGCGATGAAGAGTGGCCCCCGCTTGCCACAACTAGAGAAAGCCCTCGCACAGAAACAAAGACGCAACACAGCCAAAAAAAAAAAAAAAAAGAAACAGATGGAATTACTTTAAAAAATAAAGAAAAAAAAAAAGAATGAAATTAGAACACTCCCTAACACTATACACAAAAATAAACTCAAAATGGATTCGAGCCCTAAATGTAAGACCGGACACTATAAAACTCTTAGAGGAAAACATAGGAAGAACACTCTTTGACATCAATCACAGCAAGATCTTTTTTGATCCACCTCCTAGAGTAATGGAAATACAAACAAAAATAAACAAATGGGACCTAATGAAACTTCAAAGCTTTTGCACAGCAAAGGAAACCATAAACAAGACGAAAAGACAACCCTCAGAATGGGAGAAAATATTTGCAAACGAATCAACGGACAAAGGATTAATCTCCAAAATATATAAACAGCTCATTCAGCTCAATATTAAAGAAACAAACAACCCAATCCAAAAATGGGCAGAAGACCTAAATAGACATTTCTCCAAAGAAGACATACAGATGGCCAAGAAGCACATGAAAAGATGCTCAACATCACTAATTATTAGAGAAATGCAAATCAAAACTACAATGAGGTATCACCTCACACCAGTTAGAATGGGCATCATCAGAAAATCTACAAACAGTAAATGCTGGAGAGGGTGTGGAGAAAAGGGAACCCTCTTGCACTGTTGGTGGGAATGTAAATTGATACAGCCACTATGGAGAACAGTATGGAGGTTCCTTAAAAAACTAAAAATAGATTTACCATATGATCCAGCAATTCCACTACTGGGCGTATACCCAGAGAAAACCATAATTCAAAAAGACACATGCACCCGAATGTTCATTGCAGCACTATTTACAGTAGCCAGGTCATGGAAGCAACCTAAATGCCCATCGACAGACGAATGGTTAAAGAAGTTGTGGTACATATATACAATGGAATATTACTCAGCCATAAAAAGGAACGAAATTGAGTCATTTGCTGAGACGTGGATAGATCTAGAGACTGTCATACAGAGTGAAGTAAGTCAGAAAGAGAAAAACAAATATCGTATATTAACGCATGTATGTGGAACCTAGAAAAATGGTACAGATGAGACGGTTTGCAGGGCAGAAGTTGAGACACAGATGTAGAGAACAGACATATGGACACCAAGGGGGGAAAACTGCGGTGGGGTGGGGATGGTGGTGTGCTGAATTGGGCGATTGGGATTGACATGTATACACTGATGTGTATAAAATTGATGACTAATAAGAACCTGCAGTATAAAACAAACAAAAATAAATAAGTAAATAAAATGTATATCTCAGAAATAACTAAATTTCCTTGTCAATTGCATTATTATGAACTTTCATCAAAAAAAAAAACAAACATTATGCTCAGTGAAAGAAGCCATTCAAAAGGCCATCTTTTATATGATTCTATTTATATGAAATGTCCAGAATAGGCAAATCCACAGAGATAAAGGCAAATTAGTGGTTGCCTAGGGCAAGGGGAGTAGGGAGGAATTGGGAGATAACTGCTAATGTGTATAGGATTTCTTTTTGGAGTGATGAAAATGTCCTAAAATTAATTATGGTGATGATTGCCCAACTCTATGGATATACTAAAAAACACTGAATTGTATACTTTAAATGGTTGAAGTGTATGATATATGAATTATATCTCAATAAAAGTGTTGTTTAAAAAATTGAATGGAATGGGTGTGCTTGTTTAAAAATTAGGATTTCTGGGCCACACAAAAATGCTTACTTCATGTTGGGGCCCAGAAATCTGCATTTTCAGCAAGCTCCCCACAAGATTCCAATACACTTTGAGAACCACTGCCCTAGGAATGGGGGAACTTCTTTTTTTTTTCTTCTGTGACTGCAGTTAGGCCCTGGGGGCTTATTTTTTTGTTTGTTTTATTTTACAGAAGTAGCTTCAGATTCCCTTTAAGAATTCTATTTATGAAACTTGCCTTCAGCCTGGAAGAAGTTATTAAGGTGCTAACAGAGAGTTTTTATTATTTTAATTAGAAACAGGCAGTGGAGCCCATGTAAAACTTCCCTATTGCCTTGGCAGTAAAGGCCCCTATTCCCTAAAGGAGAGGCCAAAAGACATGGGAAGGCCCTTCTGGAAAGGTAGGAAACCATGATTTGCTGAGAACCTACTGCATGCTGGCAGCTTCAATATGCATCACCATATTCATACCCTGTGAGGTGGATACTGTCAGGCTCTGTTTGGTTCAAATAATTTAAGGGTCTAATTCTGAGCCACAAAAATCAGTGACCATTTCACTTATATTTTGCTGCATTAAAAAACTACCCTAGGGGGCTTCTCTGGTGGCGCAGTGGTTGAGAGTCTGCCTGCCAATGCAGGGGACAGGGGTTCGAGCCCTGGTCTGGGAAGATCCCACATGCCGTGGAGCAACTAGGCCCGTGAGCCACAACTACTGAGCCTGTGCATCTGGAGCCTCTGCTCCGCAGCAAGAGAGGCCGCGATAGTGAGAGGCCCGCGCACCGCAATGAGGAGTGGCCCCCGCTTGCCGCAACTGGAGAAAGCCCTCACACAGAAACGAAGACCCAACATAGCCAAAAATAAAATAAATAAAATAAATAAGGAATTATTCTGCCTAAAAAAAAAAAAAAAAAAAAAAACTACCCTAGGGCTTCCCTGGTGGTGCAGTGGTTGGGAATCTGCCTGCCAATGCAGGGGACACGGGTTCGAGCCCTGGTGTGGGAAGATCCCACATGCCGCAGAGCAACTGTCCTAGTCAGGGGTTCATCACTTTCTTACCTCCCTCAGGGACTAGAATAAAGGGACTTCTGGCCCTGCCCAGCCTCCTTAGAGAGTTGCTCCTTAGAGAGAAGAGCTAGGAATCAGTCAGAACTCTAAGCCTCAACCTATAAAACCCAGCAAGCAAACCAGAGAGCCTGACTCCTGCTGTTTTCCTCTCCTGTGTCAAGCCAGGAGAGTCTTGATGCCCTCATCCCCACCCCTATCTCCATCCCATCTTCTCCAGGGCAGAGCCTTATCTCCTGAAAGTCTGCGCTGAGAGATCAAGACTAGGAAGGTGAGATGGAAGAGGGATGGATAGGGAATTTGGGATTAGCAGATGCAAATTATTATATATATGTATAACTAAATCACTTTGCTGTACATCAGACACTAACACAACATTGTAAATCAACTGTACTTCAGTAAACTAGATTAGTTAAAAAAAAGACTAGGGGGACTTCCCTGATGGTCCAGTGGTTAAGACTCCACACTCCCAATGCAGGAGGCCCGGGTTTGATCCCTGGTCAGGGAACTAGGGCCCACATGCTGCAACTAAGAGCCCACATGCCGCAACTAAGACCTGGCGCAGCCAAATAAATAAATAAATATTTTTTTTAAAAAAAGGACTAGGGGGCTTCCCTGGTGGCACAGTGGTTAAGAATTTGCCTGCCAATGCAGGGGACACGGGTTCAAGCCCTGGTCTGGGAAGATCCCACATGCCACGGAGCAACGAAGCCTGTGTGCCACAGCTACTGAGCCTGTGCTCTAGAGCCCCCAAGCCACAACTACTGAGCCCGTGTGCCACAACTACTGAAGCCCACGCGCTTAGAGCCCCGGCTCTGCAGCAAGAGAAGCCACCACAATGAGAAGCCTGTGCACCGCAACAAAGAGTAGCCCCCACTCGCTGCAACTAGAGAAAGCCCGCGCACAGCAATGAAGACCCAATGCAGCCAAAATAAATAAATAATTTTTTTAAAAAAAGGACTAGGAAGGTGATATTGGGCATCAGGAAAAGTGCTGAATACAGAGTCAGCAGATAAAATATCAAGCCCTGCCTCCCTTGATACTAAAAGGTAATGGCCATGGGTTTTTAGACAGGTCACAAGGACCCACTGTCACCCAGAAAAGATGACTGACAAATTTCCCAGGATAATTCATCAAGTGTAGCTGTTTAATTGTAGCCCCAATTTTCAGGATTTTGTCCTTGGCCACAACTAAAGGGTGTGGCCATCCCTTAAGGCTAGACTCGCATTCACCAAGTTTACAATAAGCTGATGCATATACCCAAATGCTAACATTTAAATTCACCATGAGAAGTGCAATGGCTAAATCATCCATCATCTATCCATAGAGAATCTGTAAGGGAGGCCAATTCATCACCAGACAGTTGTCATGTGATGTGGGCTCAATGCAAGTGGAGCTGGCTATGTGACCAGGATAGGTGATAAGCTGGATAGAGAGAGCCTGATGGTCTGTCTCCCAAAGAGGTACTTATCTCAGTAGCAAACTCTCTGACAGCCCAGACAGCAGTCCCCCAGTGGGGATCACATATCCTCAGCCAACAGCCTCCAGGGCTGCCTGTTTGCTAGATTGGGGCTGATTCTAGCCCCCCCACCCCTACCTCACCCCACCAAGTTAATAAGCTTTCTTTAGACATGGCAGTGTCACCCGTTGGGTTGTACCAAAAATCTTTTCCCACTCCTGGTCTAAATGACATTATGTATTTAAGGCAACCTCCCAAACAGGTGTCCCTTGACCTCAGCAAGTTATTTTTTCACACTAAGCTTCCATTTTTCCACTGGAGAAACTAGGTAGGGTGATGTAAGAATTAGCTCACACGGCACAGTGCAGAGCCTGGCTCACAGGAGGCACTCAGTATATGGCAGCTGGCAATTCTATGTGATACATGAATGATGGTGTCAGATATCTCAGCTCATCTCAGGGAAGGCTGGCCCCTAGCTGCCGTGATGGCCCCAGGGGAAATGAGTCCCTTAGGCATATTGCTATGGCTGCAGGCAGAGCCAGGCGTCTTGGGTGCACCCCACCCCATCCCCCTACCTGCCCCCGGACACACACACTTTCATGTGACAACCTTTTCAGTGTGTACACATAACCAGCAGTGTTCTTCCTCAGCTTAGCAAAACAAATTGATCAAGAGTCAAAACAGGTCTTAATTACAGGCTCTGCACTGGAAGACCGATGGTGGAAGATGAAGAGGGGAGCACAGGCCCTCGATGGGCGCCTGTAATGAGGTTCACTGGTCCCCACAGTAAGTCATTTATAAACATGGTCTCCCGTCTGTGGCTGTCAGCATCCCTGACAGAGCTTAATGAGCTGCTCCTTCCTGCACCGGGGTTAATGTCAGAAGCTGATCATGTTTTCTGTTCCAAGAGGCACTGCCTGATGGTGAGTTTCATCTACAAATGTCCCCATTCTCTCAGGAAATGCATTTTCCCAAAATTCTTGGCAGGTATACACACTGAATTTCCCACTGGGGCCTCTCAACCTCCAGGAATTGCCATTGCTGAATTCTCCACTTGCAGCCTCTTTCCTTGGCTTGGGTGGATTCAGGAGAAGAGTCCGTCAAGCCTGGAGTTTGGGTCCTGGAGTGAGGTGGTTAAAAAGGGAGCCTTGGCATCTGACTATGCAGGTTTGGATCCTGGCTCTTCTATTCAGAAGCTACATGACCTCTCTCAGTTTCCTCGTCTGTAAATTGGGAGCAGTAAGAGATAAAAGAAGGCCCTTCCATTTGGTGCAGCAGCACGGTGTGCTGTGTTTCACCACACTGGCTCTAACCAGCTGAGGCTAATAACCATCTATGGACTTGGAGAGACCCCAGATCAAAAGACCATCCGTAGACCTAACTGAAGGCTCTTTCTTAACCAATACACAGTGAGACTTACATTAACTGACCATGTACAAGCCAATGGACTCATTCCATCCAATCCAGGTGCAAATGGCAATTCTTAATTAACATAGTCACAACGAACCTCCCTTCCCTAGCACATAAAATTCCCTGACATTTTCCCTTCCAGAAGCCACTCGATGAATTTCCTCCACTGCGTGTCTCCCTTTGACTAATAAATAAGTAAACTCGGTACTCAACCTTCTAATCACTGAGATAGCCTTTGTTTTTCCTTTAACAGCACCTCCTTCAATAAGAGTACTTTCTCATGTAGGCAAAATAAGGCTCCCCAAAGATGTCCATGTCCTAATCCTCAGGACCTGTGAATATGTCAAGTCACCTGACAAAGGATAATTAAGATGGCAGGTGGAATTAAGCTTGCTGATCTGCTAATCTTAGGATAAATAGGTTAGCCTGGATGATCCTGGTGGACCCAGTGTAATCATAAGCATCTTTAAAGGGGGAAGAAGGAGGCAGGAGAGAACCAAAGCATTGGCAGCTGAGACGGACCCAACTGATGTTGCTGGCTTTGAAGATGGAAGGAGCCATGAGCCAAGAAATGCGGGTGCCCTCCAGAGCTAGAAAGGGCAAGGAAATTAATCTCCCCTAGAGCTTCCAGAAAGGACGACAGCCCTACCAACACCTTGATTTTTGCCTAGTGAGTGTCAGACTCCTGAGCTCCAGAACTGCAGGATAATAAGTTTGTGTTGTTTTAAGCCATTATGTTTGTGGTGGTTTATCACAGCAGGTGTAAGAGATGAATACAGGTATCCCCCTCATGGGGTTTTTGGTGAGCTCTTCCAGGTGAAGTGCTTAGACCATGCCTGGCAAATCCTAAGTGTTCAATTAATATTACTATGATTTTTAATAATGCCATCAATTTCTTCATTATAGGGCTTCTCACCTCCTCCCTCCCTTTGATCATTCCCACAGCTCAGCTCCCACCAACAGAGGTGAAGGAAGAAGAACTGACCTTTCCTGAGCACTTCCTGTGACCGGGCACGGTGCCGGGCCCCTGGTCCAGCACTTGGCACCTGCCCTCTCAGTGGGTGAGTGTTCTGGAATCACCTTCTCTAGAAAAGCAACCAAATCTGGGCCCCAATAATGGTAAGAGCCCAGTTACAAATCATCGGCCATCTGGGGCATCTGAACAAGCATCGTCAATTGCACTCCTCCAACCCTTCTCCAAACACAAGTATGAGGCACTGCTCTGTTAGGCATTCTCATAGCATCATCTGTCAGGGGAGCTGAGCTGCCCTCGGAGCCCAAGCTGAGCAGGTCTCTGCCTCTTCCCGGCTCTGGAGCTCTTGACTCATCCCCTCCTTTCAGGACTAATGGCCCCATGATTTCCTTATTCATCTGCCTCCTTATTTGACTGCGACCAACTGGAGGACCCGGCCAGTGCCTAGCCCTGGCACAAGTGTATCAGCAAGTCTTTGTTGCATGAAGGAGGGGGAAGGTATAGATCATTTTTATTTATTCCTTGAAAAAAAGCAGGAGCTCTCCACAGCAATGCTTAGATTAATAACTTGGGCTTCTCCAAGGTCCTTGCCAGGACCAGGACCAGGACCAGGGTGAGGCAAGAGAAGAACCCAGGGTGTGAACTTTAAAAAGGTGCTCCCTCTCTGGGGCTGACACTGTACTGGGACAAACCCAAGAGTGAGCGCTCCTTACATTTGACACCTTAGATGTCCCAGCCCCACCCACTGCAGTCAGATACTGTGTCACCAGCCACTGTTACTGGAGCTTGAAGCAAATCTCATTAAACTTCTTAATGATAAATAAGTCAATTGTCCAACATCACTGAAAGATGAAGAATTTAGCTTGGATATTGGTAAGGATATGCTATGCTGTGATAACAAATTAATCCTGAATTTTTAGTGGCTTAACATAGCAGTTGATTTCCCACTCACATTCCATGTTCACAGTGGCTCAGCGAGGGAGCTCTGAGTGGTCTAGGGCAGTGACTCTCAAACTTTGGGATGCAGAAGCATTAGCTAAGACCTTTGTTTAAAATTCAGGTTCTTGGGCTTCCCTGGTGGCGCAGTGGTTGAGAATCTGCCTGCCAATGCAGGGGACATAGGTTAGAGCCCTGGTCTGGGAAGATCCCACATGCCACAGAGCAACTAGGCCCGTGAGCCACAATTACTGAGCCTGCACGTCTGGAGCCTGTGCTCCGCAACAAGAGAGGCCGCGATAGTAAGAGGCCCGCGCACCGCGATGAAGAGTGGCCCCCACTTGCCACAACTAGAGAAAGCCCTCGCACAGAAACAAAGACCCAACACAGCCATAAATGGATAAATAAATTAAAAAAAAAAAATTCAGGTTCTTCATCCCTACCTCCCAAGGTTCGGATTCGGTAGGTCTTGGGAAAGCCCAGGCGTTTATATTTTTTTGCACATTCCCCAGGTAATTTAGATGCAGGTGCTCTGTGGACTGGATCCAGCCAGACAAACCATTTCCACCTAACAGCTGGGCCCTGCCAGTGCCACACATGGTCTGACCCCAGAGTACTCATGGATCTAGCAAAAGGCTGGGAGTTTTGGTAATCTTCCTGAAGGCACAGACTTGGATGGGCTGGTCTTAAGTAGGGACAGCCTGCCATCACTGGGTGTTCTCAGTGGGTAACTATAGCCTAAGGCATGGAACACCTGTTATAAAGACAACTGTAGCCAAGGGGGGAGGGGGCTACCCATCCCCAGGGAGCCGGACACCATACCACAGACATTTCTGTAAGCCAGGAGGGCTGTGGCACTGGACAGAGCAAATTCTGCAGCACAAGCCTCTGTGAGTTGGAAAAGAATCCAGCACTGAGTAGAGCTGAAAACACTAACAAGAAAGCTGGTCAGCGAGGGGGCAATGACCCCCCAACGCATGGGAACCTATTTTGTGCAACTTAGGAAGAAACATTTAATCTCTCAGCAGCTGGTATGAGAAGTCATTCATAGGAGGGGACTTCTGTACTGAAAAGCAGTTCTGATGGGCACCTTGGGGGTTGAAGCGAGCAATATACCAGGGGTCAGGCAAAACATGGAAATGATTCCAAAGCACACACACACACACCAAAAAAAAAAAAAAAGGAAGAGGAAGGCAAAAGCCGAGGGAGGCCTCTTTCCTCCTCGGGAAGGAATCCGAGTAAGCTAAAAAAGTGTTTATCAGGTAGTTTGCTGCATGGTATGCCTAAGACCACATCCTTGGTCTCATCTCCAGTGAAATCTCCATTGCTCGCTCACATTGGGAAGAGTGGGTTTTCTTTGGGGGAGGGAGGTGGAAGGCTCCCACCTCAGGAGGGCTGAGCCCTTTGTCAAGAGTGCAAATCAACGGGCGGCGAGCCATTCTCCCTGCTCCACTCTGGGCCACTCTGCAGTCTAGAGGCTCTGGCCCTTCCAAATGGTCTTGGAAGAACTCCTGGGCCTCTCTGAGCAGAGGAAGAAGCAACCACACCTGGAGAAATCACGAAGCAGCCCCAGGGCCTGGCAGGACTGAGAGGGACAGTGATGATTAACTGAAGACCGTGCCTAACCGATTAGACTGTGATTAACCAACGAGAGGTGTGCAACCCAGGAAGTGGGCTTGATGCTACATGCAGGTGAGGAAGCCCCCAGAAGCTCTTTAAATATGTGGGGCAGGGTGAACTTATAGGGCTTGGAGCTAGTGCACATGCAGGAAGGAGCTGGGAGCCGGGGTAATTTGGATCATGCCACTAACCTAAACAATTGGCCATGAGAGTAAATGTAATAATAGTAATAATAATAACATCAATAGTAGCTAATGCTTATGCAGACCTACTATGTGCGGGTTCTGTTTATTAACTTATCCATCCCCACAACAAATTATGATTTAAGTATATTATTGCCACCATTGTATGAAAAAACTGAGCCCAGGGAGAGCGAGTTGCTTAAGGGTACACAGCCTGCAATAGCAGGGCCAGCATCTGAATGTAAGCAGCGTGCCTTTGATATCTATGTTCTAAACCATTGCCCTCTGATATACGTAAAAGTGCTTTATTAAATAAATTGTAAAGTGCTGAGCAATGTTACGTATCACTAGGCTCCTGAATATCTAGACAAGAGATATTAAAACATAAGAAAGCAAAAACCAACCCATAGCTCTGAAGGACTTTCAGAGAGGTAGAGAAAATTGTGACTTAAAGATACTCCCACCTAACCTGCAGCCTTCCCCAGGTGGGCAAAATTGTTCACCATGCCCAACATAGCTGCCCTGTTTCACAATAACAATTGCCGTTCTAGGCACTTCTCTTTGGCAGATAAAACAAAACAAAACAAAAAAAATCAGTCCTTAGGAATTGCTATGAACCAGATCAAGCATTGTTTATACCCAGGAAGTCACACAACTGGGCAAAGAAGACAAAAACAGAAGCCTAGAGGGTCAGTTCTGGGCTTTTTCAGCACGGAGAGTCAGTGAACAGAGACAGTCCTGGTTAAAGGGGGAAAGTGAGCACAGACCAATACAGAGGTCACCAGGAGATGCCAAAAAGGAGATGCCAAAAAGAGTAAGAGTTGAGTGACAGAAGCTGAGGGTCCTGTGTGAGCACAGCCAGGAATAAGAGCGTCAGCTGCAGGCAGTCTGACCAAATCTGCAGAGCCCCGTCCACTGGAAAGCCCCTAGTCCCAGGTGCAAAGGCTTTGCCCAGCATCTGAAAAACACGGCAGTGAAATGCCTCCTCCTGGTGACTCTAGGCCCAAAGATCAGAGCAATTCACGCTTTGTCTGCCAAGATCAGGCCCCCTGGAGGCTCATGATGTGTCCCTCCAGCTCTGACAGGGGAAGGAGATAGCATGGGAATGTCCTTGCATCATGTGAGAAAGGCTTTCCTGATTTCTGTGTCTACATTTCATCTTTGTTGATATATTTATGTCAGATCTTGATCATCACACTTGCCCACAATTTAGGCTGTTTTCCTTCCAAACACACTAAATACGTGTTATCGCTAAGAAACTGACTTCTCAATTTACACTGTTTTGCACTCATTTCTTAAAACATCTTGGTGCCATCTCAATGTGAACCACAAAGCCAACCCTGACGGTACTGCGATCTGGACCACGAGGGAAGCAAGCAGGCATCCATCCCTAAGAGCTCCTTTAGAGATGCTTAGAGCTCGGCAGCCATCGTCATGTTCCATAAATGCTAGGAACCACAGAGAAAGCCAAGAGGGGCCTTCGTTCAACTTTAAACAAATCCAGATAAGCAGACCCCAGGCCAGCCCTTCCCGACTGCAAAAGACCCCAACAGTCTACCACCCTCCCATATTCCACGCACATGAGACCCAGGACAAAGATGTCCTGTGCGATCTCCCAGGACTGAACCTGCTCACACAGCCCATCCTCCTGCCCATGACAAGTTTGAAGGTGGCTCTTGCGGTGTCCTCCCCTTTAAGAATGAAGCACTTTGACCTCGACTAGAATAGCAAGAAATCTTCTCTGGAGACTGTGCTCTGAGAAGCAAAGCACTAGGCAGAATGATCCCAGGCAAACCCCGTCTCTGCAGTTAGACAGCTCCCCATATCATCCCCCTGCACCCCGAAACATAGCAGGACTCAACACCTGGGGGAGGGAAGGGAGTGGGAGCATCACAAAAGAGTCTGCACTGGAAGAGTTTCCGTGCGCTCAGGGAGCCGTGGAAGCGCCTTCCTAGCGCCCACGTGTGAAGCCCACACTCCTCTCCACCCAAGCTCGCCACCACTTTCTACTGATTCTCCCCCTGGAGCCTGGGGCTCTCCACGTTTGCCTTGGCTTCATTATCTTCCTGTTCCCACTTTTCTAGTTCGCCTGCTTCCATGCATTTGCCGCCACGCAGGTGTCCTTCCACCTGGATTCTACTTTACCCATCCTTCCAGGCCCCACTCAAACCCCATCTTCTCCACAGTTCCCTCACGCATCCCCCAAGCTGGGCTCACTCTTGTGTTTCCGCGTCACACCTGGTACTCCTGCTGGGATTCTTCGTTACCTGGGGTATAACTTGGGCTTATTTCCTTTTCATGTGCTTGTAAGAACAACCTGTATTCCAGTCCCGACACGTAAGCTATGTGACTTGGGGAAAGCTGCTTTACCTCTCTGATCCTGTCTCCCGATTTGTAAAATGAAGACTGTAAAGTCTACCTTCCAAATTGCTGGGGAGATGAAAGCAAACCACATGGATAGTTCACCTATCACAGTGCCTGGCGTGCAAACATTGCCCCATGAATGTCAGTGAAGCGCGATCCTGTAGGGTTTAAGTGGATGGGCTCTGGAGCTGAGTTATCTGGATTCCCTGGTTTTATAACTTTCGAGTTCTGTGACCTTAGACAAGCTACAAGCTACTCATCCTTTCTGTGCCTGAGTTTCCTGCTCTTAAAATAAGAAGAAGAATAGAACCTACCTTGTGAGGCATGCTGGTGATGCACTGAGTTCAATCTGATGCGGGGCTTAGAAGGGTGCATAAGCGTTAGCTCTTGTTGCTGGCAGCCCCACTTCCCTCCTGGAAGGCAGGGCCACGCCCCCAACGCCTTAGCAATCCACACCTCATCCAGCATCCCACCTGGTCGCAACAGAGGAACTGAGTCAAACCGCAATCACCCACCTCAATCCTCCTCCAAACCATGCACCTCCAGCCAGCAGGGAAGATTTTGCCAGACGCAATCAGATAACACCCACGTCTTCAGTGTCCTTCAATCACCCATCTTCACGTCCCGAGATGGCAAAATCAGAACACTGAGCCATCTCACTCAGTTGTGCATTTCACAGATGGGGAGAGAGGAGCACAGAGGCCAAGAAACTCCCCTGGAGTCACACAGTAATTACATTTTCTCTCAGCCTGACTTTCCCCGGCAGGAATGGCTGCCCTTGTCAGTTTCTTCCCTTCCTGCTCCAGTCCCAGCCCCTGGGGCTTTGCTGGGCATTGCTCACAAACCAGGGGTGATACTTCATGCCAAACGCGAGTTGCTGACAGGCCATGGTCAGCACAGGAGGAGCAGAGGTCTTATATGAGAGGCTCCTCCTTCTGGGGGAAGGGTCCTCTGTGCCCCTCCCCACATTATTGCATTATTGGCTCCAGCTCTGGGCCCTGCATCCCCTGCAGATTGGGCTGGCCACAGGCTGGGGGCACCACGATGTGGAATCTGCACCAATTCCTGGATGGGCAGTGAGCGGCAGATTCACATCTTTCACATCCTTTTACCCTCACAGCCGCACAGCAAGGCAGCATCTCACTCCTTTCTACAGATGAAGGTGATGAGGTCACGGGACAGGGGAGGAATTGACTTGATCCAGGTTTCACAGTTCACTCGGAGGTTCCAAGGATCCGTTTATAAGTGGAAAGACTGGTCCATAGTGAGAACCGGGAATGCCCGTCGGTTAAGCTGTGTTACCCTGGGGGAGCCATTTCCTCCAGCCACACTCAGTTTCCCATCTGAACAATGAAGACTTGGTTAAAGAATCTCCAGGAGAGCGTCCTTTCATCTCTGACATTATCACCAAAAGGGTGATCCCATATATTTGGCAACCCATAGCCACCCCCAAATGAGTCATTCCAGCCGAAGGTCTTGGGGTCCCACTGATTCTTTATTGCTTCTTCCATAAGGTGCATTAAAAAAAAAACAACAACCCTCTTTCTGCTGATTGGCAAGTTGCCTTTAGGTGCACCTGGAGGTGTTCTCTGCCCTTCCTGCCACACATCGCGGATCCTCCTGTGTCCTGACCTGCACTGTCTTCTGCTTGGCTCTGGATGCAGCCCCTTTGCCTGGACCTACACCTGGAGTTTCTCTTTCCCACTTCCTTGCCTGTTCATTCTCACCCAGCCTGTGGCTATCCCAGGCCTGGACCTCCTAATGCTGCACTTTTAAGTGGTCTCCAGGATTCCTGCTGTTATCAACTTTTGAAGCCAATCATCATCTTATTTGTAAAGCGCTGTGAGAGGTGCAATGGAGTGGAATGAGCACCAGCTGAGAAATCAGACACACCCAGGAAGGACGCCAGGCTCTGCCACTCACCAGCCCGGACAAGTTAGGTAGCTTCTCTGAGCCTCAGTTTCCCCATCCTTAAATGGGACTTATGATAGCAATCCCATGGTTGTGAAAACTACATAAGATCATACATGTGCCTGGCACATAGCAAGCTCTCAATAAACCTCAGCTGCGAGTCTTATTAAAGAGCTTGCTGCCCCAATGAGGAGTAAGCAGATGCTGTTGGTACCCTGCTCACTCATCCCGTCATCCGACCCCAGACGTCATCTGCAGGCACTTCCTGTGTGCACAAATGTCTACAGGACAGTGCTGGGGAATTAACACCCCAGGAACAGGCCGAAATCACTGAGGAATGGGAGTTGGTCGATACATTTCCGAGCTTCCTCACCCCAGTGCATCAATCCTGAGCAGTGTTCCATGCCACCTCTCAGAAAGCTCCAGTGGGATTGAGCCGCAGTTACCCACAGCCAGAACCTGCTCCCCCTGACTTCCCCCCTCGGTCACAGTTCATCCTGCTGTCCCCTCTCCCATAAACTACTTGCCCCCAAACCTTTATCTCAAGGTCTACTTTGGGGAGAACACAAACTAAGGCAGGAGGCAAATAAGTGAACATTCCACAGCCATCCAGTGAGGTCAGTGCTGTAATGGAGAGAACACGGAAGTAAGGGCATCATTTCAGTTTAAGGGCTGCAGAAAGCAACCTGTTCTGGGAGGTCCCACTGGGAAATGGCTACAGTCATACCCCAAGCACCATCCATTTTTACTGAGTGCCTATTTGGTAGCAGGCACTCTGCCAGGTGCTGGCAATAGTACCCAACTCCTACCCTCCAGAACTCGCAGCCCCGAGAGTGCGGCAAACACTTATAATTGCATGTACCTGTGCTGCGGCAGGAGCCCGCTCAGGGACTGGGGCGTGGGGGCCATGTCAGCTGAAGCCTGGGGGACGGATTAGCACTGGCTGGGCTGTGTGAGGGGAGGGCGCTAGGCTAGGCTGGAAGGGTCTCTGTGTTCTCATCTGTTACACCCATCGCCAGGAAGGACAGATGTTGACACTATCCCCCCGTAATTAGGACTCGTTAGAAGTTCTGGCTCTTGGGAGCGGGTACTGAGCTATATTTTGGAAACAGCCTAGAATTTGGAGTGTCCGGAATTCCAGCCCTGGCTCAGCCTCTTGTTTCCTAAGTCACTTCATCTCTCTGGATCTCAGTTCACACTTCATAACTTGGAGTCAACAATACATACGGCTCCTGACTGTTGTACAGATGAGATGAAATAAATTCTATCAACACAGTGAGTGGGAGCCAGGAGTTAGTTGGAGGACATACCTGAGAGCACAGTGGGCACTGGGGGGAGATGCTGAATGAAAACCTGAATGTGGACTTAGCTGACCTCTCATGTCCCAGACACAATATGGGCTTCTTGAGAGACGTGTTTCGAGTGGATGCTTGATGTGGCATCTGGGTGGTGGTGACTCCACTTGCTCTCCTAACCCTGTTTTGGATTCCAAGGTCACTTCCCCTCAGTGAACCCTCACCCCTGAGCCAGCTTCAGAGAAACCCCCTTCAGGGTCCTAAAGCTCTGACGGGGCTGGGATTCAAGGACCCAGTGATGGGCTAAGTGGGCATGTGACCACAGATTCTGAATGGAGAGAATGATCAGTGTAAGGGTCTAAGATCTACAATGAACTTCATTAGATTCCCTCCAGTTGTTTTGATATAAAAAGTGGAAATCAACCAGAAGCAGCCTTATCAAATAATTTAAACTTCTCATAGAATTTTTCAACATAACAAAAGATCACCCAGTACAAAACAATCTCGTCGATCTAAAGTAATCCTTCTTGGGACTTTCTTGGTGGTCCAGTGGTTAGGACTCTGTGCTCCCAACGCAGGGGGCCCGGGGTTCAATCTCTGGTCAGGGAACTAGATCCCGCATGCATGCCGCAAGTAAAAGATCCTGCATGCCGCAACTAAGACTTGGTGCAGCCAAACAAACAAATAAATATTTTTTAAAAAGGTAATCCTTCTTATTAATACACACCCCACACACAATTGGGCAGGGGAGAGGGTGGGGGTTAGGGTAGAAGTTCACGATGCTTGACCCCTAGGTCAGTGCCAAGATAGCCTCTCTCCCTGGCAGCTCTTTAAGCCATCACTCTGGAGAGGACCCTACATGAGGACTCTTGTCACAATGAGGTCCAGAGCCTCTGACCAGAGACTCAATCTACATGTATTGGGAGAGCAAGAGAGAGCACGGACTCCTGCCACGGAAGCAAGGGTCATTGAGCTGTGAGCTTTTATCCTCAGTAAATCCTACCATGTTGGTATCGGTGTATATGCCAACTGCACTCCTACCGTCTGGCTATAGGTTTTACATATGTGCAAATTAGGCACCCTTGGTCCCAATGGTTTCTGGTATTTGCTCTTCGGTATTCACTTCCTCATGTAACCCCACCTCTTGACTGTGGGCTGGATCTAGTCATTTGCTTTTAATGTCTAGAATATGGCAACACTGGTGGAATGTCACCTCTGAGATGAGGTTACGAAAGATCACAACTCTCACTCTTGCTGGCACTCTCACAAGAGCTCTTGTGCTCTTGCTCTGATGAAACAAGCTGGCAATGACCGTGTGGCAAGGAACTGAGGGTGGCCTCCAGGCAACAGCCACCAAGGAATTGAGGCCATAAGTCCAATAGCCTTCAAAGAAATGGATCCTGCCAACAACAAGTGAGCTGGGAAGCCATCCTTCCCCAGTCAGTCCTTCAGAGGAGCCTGCAGCCTCAGCCAACACCTTTACTGCAGCCTCCGAAAGACCCTAAAGCAAAGGTTAGGTTGTTCCCAGGTTCCTGACCCACAGAAACTGTGTGATAATAAATGTGTGTTGTTTTAAGCTACTCAATTTGGGGGTAAATTGATATGCAGCAATAGATAATAGTACACCTAGTCTACTGATTCCGAAAACATGTAATTAGAACTCAGAGTCAGGATTCATACACATAATCATTCTACAGTCAGCAACAGGGAAAAGGCAAGACAAAGAAAATGAGTTTGGGAGATAACCTTGTGTCACATCACAAATAATAGTAAGCAATATTCCTGGCAAGGAAATCCTGTGCATGCACACCCCCCAGTGAGATTGAATGTCATCTCATTCAATCCACACCACAACCTGTAATGCTGGCACTACTCCAATCCCTGTTTTATAGATGAAGAAATTGAGATTCAGAGAGTTTAAGTAAGTTATCCAAGCTCACAAAGATAGTGCTGAAAACCAGGATTTTAACCCAAGCCTCTCTAACTTCAGAACCTTCCCGCTAAGCGCTGCATTATAACCCTGACTAGGCTACAAATAGGGTAGGAGCCCTTTACAGTCTATGAGAAGGAGGGCAAGGGTCCACCCGTGACTCTGTTTTCCACGTCTATTATGTGAAGTACAGAAGTTCTAAGGGACCACTAAGATCTATGTCTGAGACTGGGGGTGGGGTACAGTGTCAGTAACTCTTTGGTTGAGCCCTATAATCATGCAATAAGATATATGCATCGCAGTTTATTATAACATTAATGACAATAAAGAATGATTAGGAGAAGAATAAAATAAAACTCCTGAGGCAGAGAGAACTATAGCCTTGAAATCAATTGCAGTGAAGGTTGCTGAATTTACAGACTTAAAGGGTCCAGTATCCCAAGGATTTTTCAGATTCTTGGCCTTCCTATACTTTCTCATTCAGATAACCCACAAAAATCTCTGGACAGTAATTCTTTTTTTTTTTTTTAATTTTTTTTAAATTTGACTGCACCGGGTCTTAGTTGCAGCATGTGGGATCTTAGTTCCCTGACCAGGGATTGAACCCAGGCCCCCTGCATTGGGAGCACAGAGTCTTAACCACTGGACCACCAGCGAAGTCCCTGGATAGTAATTCTTTAAGGGGAATCTGATTTTGCATTTAAAACTCCTTAGCCCATCTTATACACTTATTCACTTTTCTGACCTCATCTCCCACTTCTGCCCCCATCTCCCACTTCTGCCCCAACCACACCTAAGACACACTCTATGTTCCATCCAGTTCAAATTTTGACTATTTCCTCTGGTTTCTATGACTGTTCCACTGTTTAGAATACCCTTTGTCACTTGGCAAACATCTGTTGTTTTACATCTCAATTTGACTATAACTTCCTCTATAAAGCCACTCTGGAAAAACCTTTTGTGCTGTCATGTATTAGTTATCTATTGCTGTGTAACAAATGACCCCTAATGTAGCAGCTTAAAATGACAAGTATTTATTATCTCAGAGTTTCTGGGAGCAGCTTAGCTGGGTACTTCTGGCTCAAGGTCTTTCTTGAGGTTAGAGTTGAGGTATCAGCCTGGTCTGCTGACATCTCAAGGCTCAACGGGGGCTGACGGATCCACTTCAGAGCTCACCCCTGTGGTTGGTGTTGGCAGGTTTCATTTCCTCACAGGCTGTTGTACAGAGGGCCTCGTTCCTCACCACTCCTTGGGGGCATAGGTCTGCTCACATTGTGGAAGCTTGCTTCCCTTAACATATGTGATACAGAGAGAGACAGAAAGACAGAGACAGAGGGAGGTGTGTCACTTGTCACAGTCTTTTTATAACCTAACTTCAGACGTGACATACATCAGTACTGCCGTATTCATTCATTAGAAGCAAGAGTATAAATCCAGCCCACACTCAAAAGAGGGGATCAGGTGAGGACGTGAATACCAAGAGACAGAGAATCCCTGGAAGCAATCTTAGAGATTGTCTTGTACATAATCACTTCTCATGATCAAGACATTATACTTTTTTATTTATTTGTCTTCTTCCCCTCAGGGACCAGACTGTGAGTACCCAAGTCAGGACTATGTCTTTTTATATAGTTTCCCATTTCTGACACATGCCAGGCAATAAGGAATGAGTGGCCTTGACACTTTCCTGCCCATTGAGCTGCTCTCCCAGAACCTGAATCAGTATGGGGATCTATGTCCTGTTAACCATCACAGAGAATAACAGTCTCTCTGATGATGTGTCTGTCCCTGGAATAAGCCCATTTGCCCAAGAGCTCCCTCCTCTGCCTGCTTTCTTCTGGGTCACTGAATGGAGAGATAATCTTCTTGAAGGCAGCTCCCTGCCCAGGTGTGTTTTAGGGTGACCATTATTTTCCTGGCCAGATTGCTCTCCCCACGCTTCATGACACCTCCCATGAAGACCCCATCCCTCCTTGTGCCTTTCTCTTTCCTGTTGAGTCTGTCTCTCTTTCTTTCATGTCTTCCTTTCTTTCTCTCTTTCCACTGGCCTACTTCACTGAGTCAATTTCCAGTTTGAAGGAAAGCCAGAACATTTTGTCCCTCAGTGTAGTGGTTGTGTACAAGGTGTATGGAATCAGACTGCTTAGCTTAGAATCCCAGGTCTGCTATTTATACTAGAAGTATGACCTTAGGCAAGTTATTTAGTTTCTCTGTTCCTCTTTCTTTATCTGTAAAACTGTGATAATCATAGTAGACATATCTCATAGTGTTGTTGGAAAGATTATGAAATACGAAGAACAGTGCTTGACACACAGTGTTATAAAGATGCCTGCTGGACAAATGAATGATCCTGCCAAATAATGTGCCAGAATACAATTAATAATTACATCTAAGAGGTTAGATGTCCTGTCCAAGGTCACACAGAGAGTGACAGAGCTGGAAGGAGACCCGGGTCTCCAGACCCCAATTTCTCTGCAACAAGCAGGAAAGCGATACTCTCCAAGCTGATGCTTGGGCCATTCTCAACTCACTGCATTTCTTATTCTCTCATAAGGATAAACCAACACTTAAATGAGCAGCATGAGGTTCCTGTTGATGAAGTCAGCTCATGGTAACATCTTTTTCAGTATGTTGATTAATCACAGGAATCTCGAGCTGCCTGTGAGGCTGGGAAAGCAGGTGATTCTATGCCCATTATGAATTGACACAGACATGGGGCCCAGAGGGTGCTCTAAAGGTTCAGATTGGATCCATACCCATCCATCTTGAAGAAATCCTTTGCTGTCACAATATATTAGCTTCCTTTATTTTTCTTTTCATGATGGCTCTGCTGAGAAATGTTGTCAAATTGGTTTGTCATCTGTAAAATGAGGCTGGAACTTGCTCCCACCTTGAGGGAAAGGATTGTTTCTTATCTAACCCTGAATGCCCAGCACCTGAGTAGTACCTGGTGATTACATGCTCTGAAGATCTGCTGAGGAATGATCTTTGAAGTCCCTCCCAACTCTAGCATTTAAAAACACTGACAGCAAAGACAGAGACAGAAAAATAAAACTATTGAAAACAGACACAACAACTCAATGAGTACAGACAGCTCTCTGGGGTCACTCACACACAGGCAAATAGGCTCAAACATCTCAGCAGATTCTGAGGGTACCAGTGGGTTCACTACTTGGTCAACAAATATCCATAGTGATGATCCCAAGTCACACAGATAGTTCAGTCTTGTTTAAGGAGGCATTGGCTGGTGGTGTATGATTAACCATGTTAACTATAGAACACCTGCACTGAAGAGATGATCCATCAAAGCCCATATCCATCAAAGCCCATGATCCATCAAAGCCCAAAGACCAATAAAACCACAATAAATTCAGCTCAGCTGACATTTTTTTGGTATCCATTATGCATCAGATACTTTGTGAGTTTTGGTTCTCTGAGAAGTAGACACCCAGATGGGATTAGGTGCAGGACATTCTTGGGGGAAATGCCTATGACAGGTAAAGGGAGCAAGAGCAGGTGGGGAGAGCCCTCAGACAGAGATACAAGTCTGACACCCATGGGAGAGGGAAGGCGGGATCAAGAAAGAAAAGCTCAGATCACATGCACTTCTGAGTTAGAGTCAGCCCAGGCATGGAGGAGCTCCATGTCAGGCAAGAATGGTATGGCTCTGGTACTCCTGAAGTGTTTAGTCTTGGGCTAGAAGTGGTCCTAGGGAAGCTTGGTCTGAACCTGAGTGCAGGGAGAATCCAAAGACATAGCAAGGAGGCTGCCAGGTACCCTGCAGCTGGTGCTCTTGAAGGGAGTGGGACATGGACATGGTGGCCACAGACCCTCCTCTGTTTCAGAGGTACAGACCTGCCTAAGATCCAGCACTTTCCTTTGAAGAACTTTCTTTTAAAGGAAGAAGATCATGAACAATGAAAAAAATATGAGAAGGGACTCATGTGGCAGAGAAGAATGAGTCATTAACTTACTTCGGCAAACGATGGTGCCTTGGAGAAGTCTTCAGAGAGAACGTGACCACCGGTCAAAGTGTTGAGGCATCATAGCTGGAAAAGGGTGGCAGAAAGTAGATGACCAGATGGTCTGCCCTATGGGAAAGAACAGATTTTAAGAATCAAACTGCCTCAGTCTGTGAAGAGGCAGCCTGAAAGGGGTTCTAATCAAAGTGCACAAATTTATAAAGAGAGGATAGAAGGTGGAAATGAATTTGCTCATCAAATCCGAGAACCAAGGAATAAGGAGAGAGTGTTTCAGAGCAGATGAAAAAAGGCCTGCTTTACATTGAAGGTTGTCACCTTTTACAGCTAATCAGAAGGAACTGAAGATGCTATATAGCAATGCCCCAGTCATCTGACCCTCCCTGGAGAGGAATTTTTCCATGCATATAAAATGTCCATATGGCAGGATGTGATTCTTTTAGGGAAAACTAAAACATAATCATGTTGGAGAGAAAGCTTTCCAGAATAAGTTGACCAATGCCCTGCCTTCTTAAGCACCATTTAGAAATTTCCAGGTTGGGACTTCCCTGGCGGTCCAGTGGTTAAGACTTTGCCTTCCAATACAGGGGGTGCGGGTTCGATCCCTGGTTGGGGAGCTAAGATCCTACATGCTTCGCAGCCAAAAAACCAAAAACGTAAAACAGGAGCAATATTGCAACAAATTCAATAAAGACTTAAAAATAAATAAATAAATAAACGTTTCCAGGTGACTCAGATGAGCATGAGTGACGGTGCTCAGATGTGGTGATATCCTCCCATCCCATGCAGTGTGGAAGTAGAAAAGCTCCTACACCAAATGGCTCCAAATACTGCACTCCTGAAGTTGCCTTGTCACCGTCTTCATCCACTATCAAGCAATTAGCGTATCCTTCCCCCTCCTTTCAAGGAATTTGCTTATAGGAAATTTAGACACACTATCCCTTCTAATTCATTGCTTCTAATTTCCTTTGGGGTAGAAAACATGATAACCGTTCTCATCAAAATTATATTTAAGAAAAAAAAATTATATTTAAGACGAGACTGAGTATGTTCTGAAGAACTGAGGTTCTCTTCTATAAGTTGATTGATCCATGGGGAGTCCCTGGCATCTATTTTTGCCACAACCATGAGTTTGTACACATGCGTTGGTGGTAGACGGAGGGGTATTGTTTCTGTCTTGGTTCTGAACTGTATTCTAGATAAGGAGATCCTAGGTGATCTCATCATGATAGACAGTTAAGGGAAACTAGGACTAACATTATTTCATATGCCTCTTCAAACCATGCTCAAAGCTTGAAAGGTAAAACCTGGCTTCGCCTCTGCTTCTAGTTTGTGCCCTTACTGAAAAGACTTCAGTGGAGCAGGAACAGCCATGGTGGGGACTAGCAATCCTGATATGTGGGCTTATTACAAAGACCATAGAAACACGGCTGCCCCGCCCCCCATCCTCAAGTACATCAGCGTTTGGGAACGAATGAATGAGCAAAGATTGCTAGAGTTTCAACAATGTGTCAGGCACTGAGTTAGATGTTTTAACATACATTATTTCATTTTAAAGATAAGGAAACAGAAGCTCAGAGAAATTAGTGGAATTGCCCAAGGTCATGCAGCTGGTAAAGGACAGAGCTGAAGCTAGAAGTGTCAATGCCCTTTCCTTTACATATAATATCTTGAAGGAGCCTGGAAATCCCACCCCAGGTGGAAGCAGATTGGGTTAAAGGACAGTATTAGCAATTCCACTGTCACTTCCTTCCAAACCAGACATTTGACCCCATCCCTTGGTGCATCCCCAGTGGTCAGCTCGGAGCCCTGTTCCCCATCAGCCTCCCTGGCTCCAACAGTCCACACTTGCTCGGCTTGGAAAAGCATTACATGCCCCCTATAATTTAGCAACTTCAAAACCAGACCCCTCTCTGCCTTTCTCATTTCCCCCCATTATTTACAGCTCACCGTTTCTGACCCAACCAAGAAAACCTGCTCACAACCCTTCAGATGGTTTGTGCTTCCACTTCTTTCTACACCTTCTCGTTGGGTATGCATCTGTCTCAATAAAAATACATCTCCCTCTCCTCCGTCCACCTGGACTCTTCTCCTCCTTCAAATCCCTCCTCAAACTCATCTCTGGGAATAACTGGTTAAACTCAGCTAACTCTTCTAGTTCCTTAGCACTTGGAGAAAACATGGACACTCAAGTCAGAAAGAACTGGGTTCTAGACCTAAGGTGACCAGCAATGAGCTGTCTGAAAGGCGAGTCACTTTTTAAAAACCTGTTTCCTTAGCTGTAAAACAGAGATTTAAACACCTGCACCTTGCCCAACCACAGCAGATGCAGTATCTGCTGCATCTGAGTGACTGACTTCGGGAGCCAAACTTCAAGAGTCTGAATCCTGGTGATAGTGCCTTGAGCCAATTACTGAGTTTCTCTAAGCCTCAATTTGCTCATCTGCAAAGAGTTGTGAGGACTGCAAAATGAGATAATACATGTAAAACACTCAGCAGAATATCTGCATATTGTAATTGCTCAACAAATGTTAGTTGTCGTTGTTATTATTATTATTATTTTTTTTTTTTAAATCTTAGGTTTTTTTTTTTTTTAATAGAATTTACTCTTTTTTTTTTTTTAATTTATTTATTTATTTATTTTTGGCTGTGCTGGGTCTTCGGTTCGTGCGAGGGCTTTCTCTAGTTGCGGCAAGTGGGGGCCACTCTTCATCGCGGTGCGGGGACCGCTCTTCATCGCGGTGCGCGGGCCTTTCTCTATCGCGGCCCCTCCCGTCGCGGGGCACAGGCTCCAGACGCGCAGGCTCAGCAGCTGTGGCTCTCGGGCCCAGCTGCTCCGTGGCATGTGGGATCTTCCCAGACCAGGGCTCGAACCCGTGTCTCCTGCATTAGCAGGCAGATTCTCAACCACTGCGCCACAAGGGAAGCCCTCGTTGTTATTATTATTATTTATCACCTACCTCGTCAGGTGAATGTGAAAGCAATTAAAATAAAAGACAATTAAACTAAAATGAGTCAGCAGTGTGCTGATGCTGACTTGTATCAGTTTATGAGACTCCGTAACTTAATGATAGGAACTTTGCAGACAGATCCATGGCAAGTTAGTAGCTTGAGAGCAGCTGTGATGGGAGGAGTTCACTATAAAAATCAACAAGTACTACAAATCAGGGGTGGTTTGGTTTTTTCTTTTTTCTTTTTTTTTTTTTTAGAGTCTATTTTTAAACATTTACCAGCACACCCTTGACCTGTACCTGGAACACAGTAGATATTCTCTCTGTGTGTGTGTGTGTGTGTGTGTGTGTGTGTTTTCTGTCCTTTTACAGTAATTCCAGCCGTAATTCATTCCTTAAGTCCCCACCCATGATAAAGCAGCCCAGCCTCCGTGCCTCCTCACTATTGGAGGGCGCCCTCTAGTGACAGAAAGAGTAATACGCTCTCTGAAACGTCTTCACTACAAGAGGGAGCAGTACAAACTACCACCTGGAGGCAGAATCTAACCCTCTGATTCTTTTATTTTTTTTAAATCAGTCATCAATTTTATACACATCAGTGTATACATGTCAATCCCAATCGCCCAATTCAGCACACCACCATCCCCACCCCACCGCGGTTTTCCCCCCTCGGTGTCCATACTAACCCTCTGATTTTGTAAATAAAGTTTTATTGGCACACGGCCACATCCATTCATTTACAAATTGGCTATGTCTGTTTTCACACAACAATGGCAGAATTTAGCAGCTGTAACAGAGTTCATATGGCCCACAAAGTCCAAAATATTTACTACCTGGCCCTTTACAGAAAACGTTTGCAGACCCCAACCTATAGTATAATTGTGTAAGCTGATTTCTTTACTTTTACCCACCTAGGTTCACAGACCTCAATCCTCAGATTTATTGGCTGCATGGCATTTGATATCCTATTGTTGTAGACATAGGTCATTTCCAATAACCGTATTATAAACAGTCTTATAGTTGATACTGAGCAGGGCCCTGTGGGGCTCCTGGGCACAAAGCCTTTCTGTGTCCCCCATTTCTTTGATTACAGGAAGTAGCCTTCATTCAGCCTCTATGACCTTCCCTGAGTTTCAACGGGCAGATTCAAGCAGTTGTTAATTAGGGAAGGGAGGGGATGTGAGACCAGGGAGAAACAAATAGTCAAGAAAAACAATAGTGCAGCCTTGGGGCGAGGTCCTGGTTCCCCATCAAGGGATACATGCAACAGTATCTTTGAGCTGTTTTGCAGATACTGAAACCCCTCCAGGTGGGAGAAGTTAACATAACGAATGACGGTATGCTGCTCACAAGCATGTAGACCCCAAACTAGGTGGAACCTGAAGATTGATGATGCTGACTCCTTACCTCACCACCAACCCATCAGAAGACTGTCCACGAGCTGATCACTCCTTCTTTGAACCATTACTATAAAACTTCTCATTATCCTCTCCAAGTTGGGGGACACAGTTTTTCGAGGCAGGAGCCCACTGTGTCTCCCTTTGCCTGGCAAAGTAATAAAGCTATCCTTTTCTACTTCACCCCAAACTCTGTCTTCGAGATTCGATTCGGCACTGGTGTCCAGAGAAGCTGAGCTTTTGGCATCATAGTGAATCTGTTATCATTCCATTGGAAAAATGTCGAGATATCCCCGAGGTAAAGAGCTCACTCTGTCACTGAAGAAAAGCACTCACAGAGTCTCTGCTGCTCATTGTCTGTGGGATTTGAAGCAAAGCACTTAACATTTCCTGAACCTCAGCTCCCTCATCTGTTAAATGGGACTAACAGTATTATTTGCCTCCCTGGGTTGCTGTGGGGAGCAAATAAGATCATTTATCAGTTAGCCTTTCCCAAGCTACAAAAACAAGTTCAGTAATGTTGGTTTTTATCACCTATATAGCCGAGGGAGGTATACATACTTTCCTCGTGAATCACCTAGGACTCTGTGTGGAGAACACAAATTCTTATTTTGAATGTGCTTCTGAAGCCATTTCCAACCTCCCTGGTCTGGTCCCTAAGTCCCACTTACTCCCTTAGAATGTGAGCTCTTCAGAGCTAAGAGGTGAAGGTTATGCCTGGGGAGGGGGTGTGGAGGATGAAGGTCAAGTGCCAGAGGTGGGAAACTCGGGGAACAAGATGTCTTTGGCCCGACGATGTATTAGAGGCTGAGCCTGAGAAGTGAGGCCCCATTGCTAAAAGGAAACGGGGCTGGGGGCTCTCTCCTCAGCCTTGCAGGGAAGAGGCATCTGGTGAATGTTCCCAGGAGAGCTGCGAAGCAAGGTCCACACTCATACAGGTGGCACTGTGACCCTCAGGGATATGGTCTGCTCCTCCAGCTTCAAGCCAGCCCCAGGGCCAGCTGCTCCCAGCGTCATCCCTGGGGAGGGTGGCCCCCAAAGGATGGCGTTTTACTTCTTTTTTTCTGCTAATATCTTTGGCATCCCCTTCTTCCTTTGCCCTTGCTCCCCTCATCCCCAGCAGGCATGCGTGGCTTGTAGTTGGGATATCGGATGCCCACTGTAGCAGATACCCTAAATGCCCCACCAATAGTGCCTGGGCACTGCCTGTTCCCATGCACACAAACCGGGAGACTTCCAACTGAAAACACATGTGAGACACTGCCTGCTTGGCCCTCTGAGCAGGCTGCAAGGGAGCGTTCATGCCTCCCATTCTCAGCAGCAGCCTTCAACCAGTGACTGATGGCAGTGGTAGAAGAACACCTCTGCTCCTTATCCCTCGGTTAGTAGTATAACGGAGGAATGCTGGACACTCCCTTCCAGAGGTTTCCTGAAGGTTTGAGCCCCAGTTGCCCACAGCAGTAACGTGCAATATGTCTTACCTTTATTGGCTCCTTTTTTCCCTTGTCTTTTCCCCCACTTATATACTTGTGCTCCCCGAGATCCCCACCCAAAGAAACTGCTAGCACTCACTTTCTTATCTCAAGGTCTGCTTCTAGGGTAGCCAATCTAGGACTTCCAGTTATTACCACCTACTTTGTGCCAGACTCTCTGTCAAGCAAATAATAATATAAACTCCTTATAGTGGCCAGCATGGGCTACCTTTATGATCTTACCTTTAATCGCACCCCCACTCACTCACTTTTTTCAGTCACGTGAGCACCTCTGTAGTTCCTCCAACAGGCCAAGCTCTTTCTGGCCACAGGCCCTTTGCACATGCTATTTTCTCTGATTGGAACACCCTACTCATCCCATTGCCCAGATTTACAGCCTTGGGGTGTTAGCTTAAATGTTACATCTCCAGAGAAGTCTTTTCTAATCACCTTACCTAAGTAGAATCCTCCCTTCACCCCCCTTATTCCATCTCAATATTTATTTGCTGATTTTACAGCATTCATCAAAATTTGTAATTACGAGCTTCATTGCTTGTTTGCTTCTCTAATAACTATCTTCCTTTCTAGACTGGGCAGGGATGAAATCTGCCTTATTTACTCATATCATTAGTGCCGATCAGAGTACCAAGCACATAGTAATAAGTACTTGATATGTATTTATTGGATCAATGAATAAATGAAGATCGGAGCGGATACATTTTGTCTTCCAGTATCCCTATTTGTGGACTCACCTACCTTGCTCTCACCAAACACTCACATGCATGACTGCAATCTTCTTAGATGTATTACCATGTTTTTTCCTCTCTGTGCCCCCAAAGAACTTTAAATCAGTTCATCAAAATATATTTGTTGAGACGACAAATGGAAGTAGAAAGATGAATAATTCAGAAGTTCAGAGCCCTATATCTTCCTTTAGTGCTATTCTACGACCACAGAATAGGAAATGTCTTCCAAGTCTCAGTTTCATCATCTGTACAATGAGCACAATAAACTTGCCTCAATACCACGGAGCAGATGGTGTGCGTGAAAGGGGCTTGCAAACTGCAAGGCACCACACAAAACTCTTACTGAATTCCCTTGTGAGGTTTTGTAAATTGCCACACCAATCCCTTGCTTTCAACATGGCAAATAGCAAAATGCTCTAAGCCTTAAGAGTTCCCTTACAGTTATTAGCCGTTCCCCCTGTATTTCATGTTCCCAAGTGCACTTGAGGCAGAAAGCCAGAACAGAAGCTTCCTGAACCAAATGAGGCTTAGTCGAGTATGAGTCCTTAATTGACTCCAGCTGGATTCACTAAGCCAGACTCCTGGTGGGTTGTTTCAGTACTCTGGACAGCTGCAGGACCCACAGCAAGCCCAGAAGGGGCCCCAGGGAGGCATCACAATCTGGTATAGGATATGATCCAGGGGGGGCCTGACTTGATGGGATCTGTCAGTGAAAGGTCAGTAGAGAGAGCAAGGATAGCAGATATGGTAGTTGACCTTGGTTTTGCATGCTGTGAATCCAGGGAAGGCCACAGTTTGAGGGAAGGGGGGAAAGTGGGAGATCTAAATAGGCAAATGAATCTTAAATTTTGTCAACTTCTCACTCATCTGAGACATGAATTCTTGGACACAGGAGCACATAGATTGATGTCAGGGAAGATTTCAACAGCCTCCTGAAGTTAGAATTCATAGAATTCTCTCTAAGAATCAAATCAAGAGGGAAAGCATGGCCCTTGGTGCCCAATAATCCTGGATCTGAATCTAATCTCCATACCTTAATTGCTGTGTGATTGGTGCAATTTGTTGAACCACTCTGAATTCATATTCCCCATCTACACACTGAGGTAATAATACTTGTATTATTGAATCACTGTTCTCAATTCAACACCCTTTCCTACATCCACACCTGGCCATGGCCTCATCGTGGATACAGCATACTCCCTGCCCTTTGCTTTTTATATTGGTCATGTGACTTTTTTGGTCAATGGTATATGAATGTAAGTGCCATCCACATGAGATGAACATATTCTGGCTGGCTGACTGACAATAGGATTAGGAGATAGATATGTGGACCAGAGCCACACCAGCCAACCCATAGACTTGCAGTGAGAAGCAAAGCTGTCCCAGCGAAGTTCTGCTTGAGTAAGTCAAGCTCCAGCCAATCCATGTGATGGATTTCAAATGATATGAAATCCACATATCATTTACAGACATGTAAATGATAATAAACTATTCTTTTAAGACACTGAGCTGTGGGGTGGTTTGTTACACAGCAATAGCTAACAGATACAATAGCTAATATTACCCACCTCTAGACAATACGTAAGCTTCCAGTATGGTGTCTGACATGTATGAGAAGCCCAGTAAATGGAGGCCCTTTCTTTCCCTACTCTGAAAGTGAAGTTTGTCTGATGGTTGCTGCTTATCCTGATGTTCCCAGCTTCTGCTTCTGAGACACCCCCAATGACGCTAAGGGGAAGATTATTTTCCTTCCTGTTTCATTTGCCTGGTGCCAATTAAATCAAATTTATGGAATTTGTTCTGGTTGGTAATTACCCCGGGAAATTTATTTTGGACTGTTTAAGAAGACATTTTACTCTCCTCCTCGAATTTACTGCCTGTGGGACAGAATTATGACTGCTCAGTCTCAATTGCAAAGGAAAGAAACTATTGCATTATTTATTTCCTTGTATTTATCAAGACAGGTAAGAGATATCAGGCTATTCAAATCTCTTATTAGAGAGAAGGGAAGTCTCAAGGATGTGGTTTCTCAGGCTGCTATAACTTCCCTATGACCAAGCTCCAACTGAAGCTAATTATATCACTAAGCCCTGAGTGGCCCAACAAGGCCAGGTGACTCATGAGTTTATTCTTTTATGTATTCATTCTTCCATTTTCTCTGCTGTATGAGATAGTGGTGACACACATGAGATCTGGGGGTCCATTGCCTGGGTTCAAAAACTGTCTCTGCCAATTGGCACATGTGTGATATTGGGTAAATTACTTAATCCCTATGAGACTCAGTTTCTTTGTCTGTAAAACGAGAATAATAATAACGGTCACCTCATACAGATATGAGGTTAAAATGAGATAGGGCATATAAAGATGTAAAGTGTTCAACACAGAGCCAGGCTTAATAAGGGCTTACTCCATGTTTCCTGTGAACTCTGCTCTGCCCCAGGGATACAGGAATGAACAAGACATCACCCATGCCAAGCGGAAGGCACAGTCTTGTGGCAGGAACAGAAAAGTGAGTCAGGCTAAGGACAGAGGGCTTTGGGGGCAAAGAAAGCCCACCCAACGTAGCTTGGGAAGTAGAAAGTCAAGAAGGGTTTTCTGAAGGAGGTGACATTTAAACTGAGTTTTTCTGAATGGTCTCTTTTATTTGTCTTGATCCCTGCCCAGGATCCCACAGTCCCTAGAGCCCCATTTAGTTCCACATGTACCAGATGGAATGGGAGAGGCACAGAAGGTCTAGAAAGAAAGACAACTGATTCATATTTAAGCCCCTAGGATGAGCCATACGTATTCTAACTTGATCCTCACAAGCCTGCAATGTAGCTCTTTGTTGGTTTCCTTCTACGTGTGAGGAAACTGAGACTCAGGGAGGTTGACTTGCCTAGAGTCACACAACTAATAAAAAACAGATCAAGGATTTAAGCCCAGATTTCCCAACTCCAGGCCCATTTCTGTCTTTTTGGTGCTGCCTAGAACATTCTGAAAGGAAAAGAGAACCAGTTATTGGTTTGCTTAAGATGGAAGAGCCAGATCTGCCAATGCATTTCCTCTTAACTATATGTCTGCAATGCAGTTAATATACCATCCTCAAATTATCAAAATCTATGGGGCTTCCCTGGTGGCGCAGTGGTTGAGAATCTGCTTGCCAATGCAGGGGACACAGGTTCGAGCCCTGGTCCAGGAAGATCCCACATGCCGTGGAGCAACTAAGCCCATGCACCATAACTACTGAGCCTGCGCTCTAGAGCCCACGAGCCACAACTGCTGAAGCCCGTGCACCTGGGGCTCGTGTTCTGCAACAGGAGAAGCCACCGCAATGAGAAGCCAGTGCACCGCAACAAAGAGTAGCCCCCACTCACCACAACTAGAGAAAGCCCGCGTGCAGCAACGAAGACCCAACGCAGCCAAAAATAAATAAAATTAATTAATTAATTAATTAATCAAAATCTAAAATGAGTCAGAATTAAAACTTTAACATTCCCAGAGGTTTAGCAAGGGTTCCTCATTCCCTCACCCCCTTGGGGAAAAAAAAGTCAGGAATCCCATTAAGAAAGCATCTTGGGGGCTTCCCTGGTGGCGCAGTGGTTGAGAATCCACCTGCCAATGCAGGGGACACGGGTTCGAGCCCTGGTCTGGGAAGATCCCACGTGCCGCGGAGCAACTAGGCCTGTGAGCCACAACTACCGAGCCTGCGCGTCTGGAGCCTGTTCTCCGCAACAAGAGAGGCCGCGATAGTGAGAGGCCCGCGCACCGCGATGAAGAGTGGCCCCCACTTGCCACAACTAGAGAAAGCCCTCGCACAGAAACGAAGACACAACACAGCCAAAAATAAATACATAAATAAATAAATTAAAAAAAAAAAAAAGAAAAGAAAGCATCTTGGTTTAGGGCTGTTATTATTGGGGTGGTAACTTTCTTTGTTGCTCCGAGAGAATGAAATATGAACTCTCCATTTCCTCTTCCTTTAAATTCAGAACAGAAAACACAAAATACTAAACACATAACAAGGATGTAAATATATTTAACTTTCAAACTATGGCAAATTAAGGTAGAGGGAAGGAAAAGAAAAGGCATGAAATGGGAAGGAAATCATGCAGAGCGAAAAAAAGTGAGGAGGCTGAGAGAAGAAACAGACAACAGACAGGCTGAGCGTGGTTGGAAAAGAAGAGACCCAGAAAGAAGGGAGAGAGACAAATGCAAGAGAAAAAATGTAGGAGAGTTACAGAAGAGAGGGAAGGTGGTGGGAAAGAAAGAGGGAAACAGAAAACACCAGACTCAGAGAGAGAGGCTGAGAACACTGTGAAACAATTTCAAGCATGACATTGCACTTGGCCGTGGCTTTCCCAATGCGCTCACCTGTTTCCCCTTTAAAGGACCTTTACACAGCAGTGCATCCTACAGGGAAGCAAATTATTCTCGGGACAAATGTAAACTCACCTTGAGAAATGGGTGAAATAAAATATAGGGCCAGAGTTTTCCCTGTCTATTAATTTGGGGTGTTGGTAGAAAATCATTTCACTGCATATTCAAGACACTTCCTTGAAGACCAAGGCAATGAACCATTTCCCCCGGAGGCCCTTTTAATCTCTATGACATTGAAAACAACTTCGACAAAATCAGTTCTTAGGTCAAGAAGAGACTAAAGTGACACAGAGCAGAAATCAATGGATTTTTCTGGAATCCTGCAGGTTTTCCTTATGAACTGAGATAACTGGCCATGCTGGCTGACGACTGAGCCCTCCTCTGAGTCTTTAGACATTTTCTTCCTCCTGGAGCTCAGGCTCTTGCAGCCCTCTGTGAAATGTAAGCAGAAGGACCTGCTGGAGACCTGGGAAGATAAATAAATTTGGTCTGATACCTGATATTGTGGTCTACGTGGCCACAAGGGCTCAAGTGGCCAGAACCAGTTCTGATCCACCAGACTTAAAGGGTCAGGGTGTGGAAAAGCTTGAGAGAGTCCCCTTGTCCTTCCAAGTCCCTTGGACTCCTCCCCCAAGCCCTCATGCAGTCAGTCAAGGCCAGCCTGGGTCCCTGAGATGAGAGAGTCAGGAGTGGCAAAGGCCTGGAATCTTCCCTACTGCCCCGAGACACTCCCTGACCTGGGTGAGGAGGAAGAACCTAAGATGTGTGTGTACTCAGCTCCCACCATGGACCCCAGGAGCCACTACCAACTAGGAGGTAGTCAAAGCTAAGAGAATCTTTAGATCATGGTCTTTCATTTTGTTACCCACACAGAAAAAGAAAGAAAAAAACTGAACAAGTAATATATTAATGCAATATCATAAAAATTAAAGCTATGCCAAAATATATAAAATAAAAAGTGAAAGTCCCCCCATCATCCACCACTCCCACCCCTTCCTTCTCCCCACAAGTAACTCTTCATCAGACTCTGGTATGCGGCCTTCCAGATCATTTTTACACATTTGAGGCATTTGCCTATATGTGCCAATACATGTGTAGGTTTAGGGATAATTTTGTTTCGGCAAATAGGTTGTGCTATATATACAATTCTGTCACTGGCTTTGATATTCAACAATGTATCTCTCCTTGTTTTCTCATATTTCCATGTCAGCACATAAAGTTCCCCTTCATTATCTTTATACGCTACAATAGTTTGACAGATAATTAGATCGTTGCCAATTTTTCTCTATTACAAGCATGGTTGCAATAAACACTCCCAGTACTTAGATCTCTGCACAAGAGCTTCAGGATTTCCGCAGGATCAACAGCTATCTTGAAGGGGAACGGCTGAAGCAATTTTCCACTTAGGGAAACTGAGGTCCAAAAAGGGAGAGTTTCTCGAGGTTACATAACATGTTAGGGGCAGAACTGGGATGAGATGTGAAGGGGTCCGGGTGCCAGGCCAGCCTCCCCCATGACACCATCCTCACTGGGACTGTGAACTTGGACATGCCTGATCAACTCCCAAGGGCTGTGGGATTTCAGACCCGGTACTGAGCAGACAGGAACAAAAGCTCAGAGTGAGACAATTCTAGCATCAGGAGGAAAAGGATGGGGTGGCCAGAAGGTTCCCAGCAGAGGACAGCAAAGGAGCATTGAGTTTAGAATTTAAATCCTCCAACTCCCACCCTGGCTCCTCCCTGCTCCCCCCACCCTCTACCTGAGGCATTTCACATGACTGAGCCTCTGGTTCTTCTACCATAAATGAACAAAATTTCTACCTTCCAGGTTTACTGTGAGAGCTGAACAAAGTGATCTACTGACACCATGGTAAGAGTTTACATTGCCTGAGCTCAACTGTGTGCCAGGGACTCTGCTAAGTACTTTCCCTAAATGACACTCTTTGAGCCTCACAATTCTTTGAGGTCAGTCTCATTTTTGTTCCCATTTTACAGATAAGGAAACTGAAGCACAGAGTAAATCCTTGCCCAAGGTCACCCAGGTAGCAAATGACAGGCCCAGGAGCTGAAGCCAGGCCACCTGGCTCCAGAGCTCAAACTCCCAGCCCTAAGAAAGGGGCTCAAAGCTCGTGGGTGCCCCAACATGGGCATGGAGTCCCCCGGACAGGGCAGAACATGGCTCTGGAGGTACAAGGCCCCAGGGAGGGATCAGCTTCAATATGCTCAGCCTCAGAGGTTCTGCAGCCCAACCTGCCACATGGGCATCTCCCCATGGCTGTCCTGTGCTGTAATTAACCAGCCCCGCAGAGGCTGCCGGTACCTGGGGCTGGTGGGGCCCTAATGGAAGCGAGCTGGCGGTAATTGCCTCCATCCATCACCTTGGTCCATGGAAGGGGACACAGAGTCTGGCTGGAGATTTAAACAAGCTGTTTCTCTGCAGAATCGAGGGCCAGTGACATAGCCCAGCTTGCGGAGAGTTTGAATAGGCAAGGCAGACCAAAGGACAGAAGACGAGGAGAGAGGAGGAGGGAGAGAAGAAGCAGAGGGAGAGAGAGACAGAGAGACAGAGAGACAAAGACAAGGAAAATCAGAAATACGGAAAGATGATGAGCTTGGTAGAAGAGTGAGAAAGGCAGTGTGCCAGGAAAGTGCTTCTCAAACTGAACCCCTTTGGGGATAGAGAGACGGCGGGGGTGGGGGGGAGATATGCACGTGTGTATATGTTATATGTATGTTTGTATATATAAGCAAACACCTATACACATATATTTATGTGTGCTCATTTTGATGATACCTTAAAAAAAAATGTGATCATATTCTGGATGATTCCACCTACAACTGGAGCAGAGTACTGCCATCCAATTTAACTATCCAGCCTTCCCCCCCGCCCCCCGCCCTCCTTCAGCCTGTGAAATAGGGATAAGAACCCTTCCTTTTCCAGGTGAGTATGGACACTAAGACAGTATATATAAAGTACAGAGTACATGTTCCTTAAATAGCTGCTATTATGACTATTCCTGTTTACAAGATGCTCATAAAGAGTAGTTATCCGTGCAGGCTGGGAAAGTGTATTCAGGGGCTTTGAAGAATGAAGAGATCACCAGGTCAAAAAGGAAAGGAGTCAGCTTTCCAAATAGAAGGGAGGAGGTCCTTGAAACAGGGGTGGTCAGGTGTGCTCCAGGGGACGCTGATGGGAGATGAAGCCAAGGAGGTCAGCAGGAACCAGAACCAGGGGCTCTGGCTTTATGTCCTTGGCTGTGGGATCCAGAGCCTTCCCCAGGTCCCACATTCCCAGGCCCAGAAAGTCCTCCACACTCACCATGTTAGCAGGTAGGGGAATTTCCATGGCAGACCAAAAGAAAGGCACTAAATAGTCGTAGTATTCCTTTTGGAAGTTTCTGTCACTATAAACAGGAGCTGAGTTGTACAATTTGTATTTTACCCAGAACACATGGGGGCATTCATCCTCCCTATCCCCATACACAGTCACAGAATATGAAACAGTCACTTATGCTGTGTTTACTGTATTTAGAGACAAAAGGGACTTTGGTTGAGTATGATGTAAAAACAAATGTGAGGAAGACACTGCCGTAATTCACCGAGACCCATGTTTTTCTCTTCTTCCTGAGGATACAAATAGATTGCATTTCTCAGCTTCCCTTCCAATAAAGTGTAGCTACATGTAGCAGACACTGTCCATGCTTCGCCCTGTCCTCTTGGATTCCATTCACTTTTCCTGCATGTCTATCCTCCTGCTTTGTAGCGCTCTGATTCCAAGGATTTGCCCCTGCAACTTTCTTTTGAGGCTGGTCCTTGGCTAATGGAGCCCTATACTGGCAGAGAGCCAGAAATGCCTGGGAGTTCCCATGTTACTGGAATAGCCCTTAGCTGGTGTATGAAAGCCTGGACACCTTGCCTTGAGGTGACACCTACTCTCAGGTGTAATTCACAATCCAGAGCTCCCCAAAGGATTACGCCAACTTTGGGGACTTTGTCTGAAATTACATCCACACTCACCCTTTTTCCCTTTCCAGTCCTGCCTGCTTCTTTACTGGTTTCTCCTGGGAATACCTCCTAAAGAAATCACCTGCACGTGAGTCCTCGCTGAGGGCCTGCTTCTGGGGACCCCAGCCTAAGCCACCACGTGACTGAATGGACAGGACTGCCACTTCCTGGCCTTACAGAGAAGTCCACCTGTGCTCCTCCCTGTTCTTTTCCCTTCAGGCTGACGGGAATAGAAATAACTCAGAGAGTCACCTCGGAAGACAATTACTGATGATGGCAGAACCTCCAACAGCCTGGACCCTGAATTACTGCAGGGAAGAAAGATGTGTGCCAACCAAGAACGTGATGCTGGGCTGGGAGGTGAGATGGGAACTTCTCCTGTGCTACGCCACTAAAATATTTGTATTTACTTGTTATGGCAGCTCGAGTCACCCACACTAAAATAGAAAGTGACTTTACTTGAGCCCTTAGTGAAGTCTAGAGTGGATGAAAGGCTGTTTAGGAAACCATTTACACCCCCAGGTAGGGCCCCAGGGAGTCTGAACAAGCTGGGCCTGTGAGCTGGGACACCTGTTGCAAAACGACAGGATTTAAGGCCTCTTCCATCAGAACCAGAACTCCCAGAAGACAGCTCTGCAAAAACTCCCAAGCACCTAGGATTCTAAGGAAAGGTGACCCTTCACAAAGCAATTCGTACAGTGCCCATGTATTCATAATAAGGGCAAAAATTATTACTAATACATAACTGTTCACAGTTGTCCATTCTCCCTCTGGATTCTAAGGAAAAATGATTCTTGCTGTCAGAGAAGATCCCTAAGATCACCTTTGTTGAGGAGACTCTGGATAGTAGGCCAGCAAATGAAAATATTAATAAATGTCAGAGAGGCTAAAACAACAAACATAAAAAAGAACTAGGACAGTATCACTGGAAGGTGAGAAAGAGAAACAGAGAAGCCACGTGAGCTGGGTATCAGAGAGGGTTTAAGAGTTCGGAGTTAGATATAAGGATAAGAAAGAAAGTTTAACAGGAGCAGCTGCCATCTCGGTAGAAGGTGACAATAACAGCAGTGATCTGGAGAGAGGAATTTTTGTGATGTTCTCTCTGCAATAAAGATGTCCTCCATTACTGGTGTTTCCTTAAGAGACCAAGTATAGACTTGAAACACTCATGATTAATATTTGGTTCCTGGATTGTTCCTGGGAAGGAAACACCATGAGAGACTGGTCCATTTGGAACCCTGGGATATATTAGGATCACACTTCTACTTTCAGGGGTCTCCAGTATTTTGTAGAGGAGTCCAGAACCTTTCATCTCTCCATTCCCATGATTTAACACAAATTTAAAATATCCTAGCCCTGGACTTCCCTGGTGGTGCAGTGGTTAGGAATCTGCCTGCCAATGCAGGGGACACGGGTTCGAGCCCTGGTCCAGGAAGATCCCACATGCCGTGGAGCAACTAAGCCCATGCGCCACAATTACTGAGCCCACGTGCTGCAACTACTGAAGCCCACGCGCCTAGAGCCCATACTCCGCAATAAGAGAAGCCACCGCAATGGGAAGCCCACGCACCACAACGAAGAGGAGCCCCCGCTCACCACAGCTAGAGAAAGCCCGTGTGCAACAATGAAGACCCAACGCAGCCCAAAAAATAAAATAAATAAATAAATTAAAAAAAAATGTATTCTTAAAATATCCTAGCCCCAACAAACTTCTTGAATGTCTGCTATGAAAATTAACCACCACCGTTCACCATTCTATTTTGTGCTCCCTTGGCTATTTGCCTGTGCCTCTAGCACCTAGTTTTATCACCTGAGTCAAGTTAACTGATAATGTGTTTGATTTTTCAACTTGACTGTAAAATCTTTGAGGATGGGTTTTGTAAGCATCTGTCTTATACTCAATAAATATAAAGAGGACTTCCCTGGTGGCACAGTGGTTAAGAATCCACCTGCCAATTCAGGGACACAGGTTAGAGCCCTGGTCCGGGAAGACCCCACATGCCATAGAGCAACTAAGCCTGGGCGCCACAACTACTGAGCCTGCACTCTAGAGCCCGGGAGCCACAACTACTGAGCCCACGTGCCACAACTACTGAAGTCCGTGCGCCTAGAGCCTGTGCTCCACAACAAGAGAAGCCACTGCAATGAGAAGCCTGTGCACCGCAATGAAGAGTAGCCCCTGCTCACCGCAACTAGAGAGAGCCTGCGTGCAGCAACGAAGACCCAACACAGCCATAAATAAATAAATAAATAATAAACACATTATATAAAAATAAATAAATAAATGTAAAGATTTCTGTCTTGTTCATCACTCTCTTTCCAGCACTTCCAAGATTATATGATTGATGGTAGATGTTTAGTAGATGTTTATTGAATGAATAAGTGAAATAATCAATCATATACATCAAATTTGAGTTGACAACAATCACGTCCTCCAGATTAAGCAGATCATAACATTGCCTCATTGCTACTCAGGTGTTCCCACTAACATGTACCTTTCCAAACAAATTTGCCCTGTGCTGACAGGTGGGACCTCTCTTAGATCCTCAGCAGCTAAGAAAGATAAAGATTGGGAAGGGAAGCCAGAGCTGAAACAAACCTCATCTACTTCCTGGATTGCTGGAAAAGCCCCAATTACAAATACCAAAAAGAGTACAAATGCCCTCTTTGCCAAATGAAAATCTAGCATCTGCATTCTTGGTTCACAAAATATACTCCCCTTGCTTCATGTAAGAGGCAAAACTCGGGGACTTCCCTGATGGTCCAGTGGGTAAGACTCCACGCTCCCAATTCAGGGGGCCCGTGTTCAATCCCTGATCGGGGAACTAGATCCCACAGGCATGCCGCAACTAAGAGTCCGAGTGTCGCAACGAATATCCTGAGTGCTGCAACTAAGACCCAGTGCAGCCTAAATAAATAAATAAATAGGCAAAACACAGACCCTAGAACTGTATATATTCACTCTGGTTACTAGCCAAGCGGCTTTGGTCAAGTTATGTAACATATCTAAGCCTCAGTTTCCTCATCAGTAAAATGGGCACAACCACATCTACTGCACAGAAAAACTGTGAAGATTAATAGAGATAATTGTAAACTACTGGTCCAATGCCAACAAGGGGCACATCGTAGTAGTTCTAAGAATGCTTGTCTCCTTCCTGGCTGATGGCACAGACACAAATAGAGATTAAAAAAAGAAAACTCATTCTGATATTTTCTGGATGATACAAAGAGGAAGGAGCTATGGGTCTTTCATGTCCTTTAAGTTCATCCAAGGAAAGAACAGGGCCACGTGCAAACTCACCAGCCAAAATTAAGTCTCCTCCAGAGCTCACTTCTTCGTGAGTTAGCATTTGAGACATCGTGTTGACAAGGGGAGAGGGTAGGACACCGATTCCTTTATGCTGTAAACCTGACCATCTCCTCAAACAAGGACGAAATGATAGCTTTCTCCACCTATCCTCAGGACAATTTACGATTATGACTCAATTTGTAACAGAAGAGAAACATGCTACTTATTTGCTATTTTTATTTTTTTTAAGGGAATAGTGGGAGACATTTACATAGCTAATGAGGGCCAAAGGTGAAATCCTTTTCATGAGAACACAGGACCAGACTTCATTTTTGGTAATTTCCTTCCAATTGAGATGTTGCTGATAATGCTGGACAATGTCCAGCTTTGAAATGGCCCTAATCATAGTCCAAATGCCATGGCAACAATCTCTTGAGAAATATGCGAACTCAGGTGATCTTATGCCTGAGTGAAGAATATAATTGTTACTCTAAAAAATATTTGGTGTGTTACAATTATATGGTATGTCAAAATACAGCATTCTCTCAATGATAGTTAAATTTTAATGGGTTTTTTACTCTCTTTCACAATATTTAAATAGTTTGATTATGAGACTAAACTATTTAAAACGTTAAGTTTAGCCACAGCGTTTATAGCGCTTCATACAGACCCACATCCAAAGGTCTGACTTCTCTTTTAGAAACTCCTCATTTATGTTAGAAAAAAAGGAGAGAGGGGCCTGCATCAACAATACAGATAATTTTAATTCAAAATTGCTCGTGAATTAAATTATTTAGATATTTCTGAGGGGAAAATAATCCAGGGACCAGAATGACCTGGAAAATTACCTTCATTATTTAAGTCATTCTGGTAAATCTGGTCTATATTACTGGCCTTCAAGAGCTTTTGAAGGAGGCATTTCAGAAAATCAAAACACTCAGAATACTTAATATTTTTTCCACTGGATTTTTTCCACAGGCCCATGTGATGGAAAAAGGCAATGACTTATTTAGACAACTAAAAAAAATCTTGGACCCAAGAGAGACCTCATTCTCAACGGTTCTGCAGAAACTTACAACTTACAAAAAAATATTTTGCAAGAACATTTTATCTTTTAATCCTAACAATCACTGTGGGAAACACAGACCATAATCTCCATGTTTACATGGAGATGAGAACACAGAGATTCAGAGAGGAAAATGTTTGTTCAAGGTCGCACAACAAGGAAGTGACAAACCGGGGCTGGACCTCAGATTTTCTAACTCCACATCCAGAGCTCTTCTCTGACCAGTAAACTAAGCAACCCATATAACTGATAACTAGAATCCAGAATCAGTAAGAAAAAGACAAATGAAGAACATAAAACTAGACAAAGAATATGACTAATCAAGTCACAGAAGCAAAAACCCAAATAGTCGATAAATATAGAAAGTCAACCCTGTTAGTAAACAGAGGAAGGCAAAACAATTTTGAAAAGAATAAGGGTATAATTGAATACTGATTAGATTTGTAAATTTTAAAAGTTTTGTGATGTCAATAATTGTTGATGATGTAGCAAATGTGATGTTTACATTACTGATGGGAGTATAAACTGGTATCACCCCTTTAGAGAACAGTCTAGCAACACTCCGTTCACTTGAAGGTATATACGCCACGCAACAGAGCAATTCTCCTCCTAGGTATCTCACCTGGAACTATGCTCACAGCTATGCCCAGGGAGACACATTCAATGTTCATTGCTGCAATTTATATAATAGAGAAAAGTAGAAACAACCTAAATAATTCTCAGTAGAAGAATAAACTGTGATTATTCACACAATATGTAAAGTAAAAGGGGTAGCTTTTATGAAAAATGGATAAATCTGAAGAACATAATGTTGACTGGAGAAAAAAAGCAGTCTGCAATTGATATGTACAGTAGGATACCAAATGTGTAAATCTTGAAAGCACAAATAACATTAGTTTATATTGTTAATAGGTTCATACATATGAATAGAAGTCCAAACACAGGAGAGGAAATGATACAGAGGAACTTCAGAGTTCTGGTTGTCTCTGAGAGGGGAGGGTTGGCGAAGAGATGAGGAGGGTAGCTATTTCTGCAATGTTCTATTTCTTTCTTTAAAATTCTGAAGCAGGGCTTCCCTGGTGGCGCAGTGGTTGAGAATCTGCCTGCCAATGCAGGGGACACGGGTTCGAGCCCTGGTCTGGGAAGATCCCACATGCCACGGAGCAACTAGGCCCGCAAGCCACAACTACTGAGCCTGCGCGTCTGGAGCTTGTGCTCCGCAACGAGAGGTCGCGATAGTGAGAGGCCCGCGCACCACGATGAAGAGTGGCCCCCGCTCGCCGCAACTAGAGAAAGTCCTCTCACAGAAACGAAGACCCAACACAGCCATAAATAAATTAATAAATAAATAAATAATAAAAATGAAGGAATTCCTTTTAAAAAAAAAATTCTGAAGCAAATATGGAAGAATATGTAAGACTCTTATACCTGGATGTATGTTTTCTTTATTTGTATGTGCACATGCGTGTTTTTGAAATATTTCTTATAAGTTAAAAGTGATGCATTTGAACCTCAGAAGGGCATCAAGAAAAGAAGGGGGAGGGAAGGGTAAAGAAATTGATGATCCCTTAAGGATGGTCTGCAAGGGGATCTCTGGTAGCTAGATCCTAATAAAGAGGTCACAGGGCAAACAAGGAAAGGGATTAAGTAGATGACAATAATGCAAGCTATGGTTTCCATTAAAGGAGAAAGAGGGGGTGTGAAAGGATGGGAGAGGGTTGAGTGGCTTCAGAAGAAAAGCTGAAGGGGGGCTGCCTGGGGAGAGATAGGGTCTGGTTATCTGTATGCCTCTCTTAGGTTGCTATGATATGGCTGAACGGCATTGTTTTTATGGAGGTCTTCACTCCCACTGAATGTGCCGGCCAGGATCTAAAAGCAGTCAAGTTCGGCACTTCAGAATTGTCAAGTTACAGAATATGCCTGAAACATTATTATCCTATCCAATGGAATAACAACAGTAAAGTAACAGCAGGCTCAGAGAGGTTAAACGATTTGCTTGAGGTCACACAGCAGGGACCCCTGGCATCCTCACTCTGATTCCAAAGCCTTCCTTTCCCCTACACTACATGCTTCCTCTCGGGGTTCAAATAAGCCTTTTGCAAGTTGCCTACTTCCTGCAACAGATCCCAAGCAATTTCAACATGGCTGAGGATATCTTTTTGTTTTTTATTTTTCTCCCTATGGCCAGAATAAAGCATTATTTAGAAAGCATAATACATAGTTAACACCCAAGGTATGGAGTCAACAAGCTTAGATCTGGGTTTGCTTAGCAGATCTCTTAGGAAAGTAACCATGGAGTCTTCAGGGCTTGATGGTAATTGGTTTCAGCTGACCTCAGGGCGCAAACTACTCTGGCAGGGACAGATGTCCTCTTGGTCCCCAGATGAGGACCGCCTGCTTCCTAACTGGCAAGAAGTCTCAAGCACTGAATTCTCTCCATGGTAAGAGCCCTTTTTGAAGCTGATGCTCTCTGCCTGGTGAGGAAGGCAAGCTGAGTCCCTGCTACCTGCTCAGGGCATCACTGATAGTTTGATTCAAAAGTAGAAGCTGGGGCTTCCATGGTGGCGCAGTGGTTGAGAGTCTGCCTGCCAATGCAGGGGACACGAGTTCGATCCCTGGTCTGGGAGGATCCCACATGCCACGGAGCAACTAGGCCCGTGAGCCACAATTACTGAGCATGCGCGTCTGGAGCCTGTGCTCCCAACAAGAGAGGCCGCGATAGTGAGAGGCCCGCGCACCGCGATGAAGAGTGGCCCCCGCTCTCCGCAACTGGAGAAAGCCCTCGCACAGAAACGAAGACCCAACACAGCTAAAAATAAATAAATTAATTAAAAAAAAAAAAAAAAGTAGAAGCTGTTCTACTCCAACAATTAGAGCGGCAGATCAGCCAGTCCTCTCCTTTGCCTCGTACAGGAGCAAAATTTGCCACCCCAAAATGTCTCTATGGCATGAGGATTATGTCAAACTGAAAACAAGCAAGACCCAAAAGACTCGGGAAGAAATTTTTGACCCTCCCCCTAACTGCCTAAAGAACGTAGATGGAGGGCCTGGAATAAACTTGTCACCAGAGACCTCTGCAAAGAATATCGGCTAAGTGGCGGAGGGACACATAGCAGAGCCTAGAGATCAGAGTCTCCTCTGTGTCACACTGTCTCTGCAAAGCCCAGCAAACATTTGTTTACCAAATATTTGCTTTTTCATCTCCATGTGAATTGCCTTCCTCCCCTTTGAAGTCCCAAACCACTGCCCTCACCATCCTCTTTTGTCTTTGGCTGTGGATGGTATAGGTGAGGGTTTCAGCCATTTTGGTGAGTTACTCAGTTTTCCTGGGTCTCTCCCATGTACAAATGTTATCAAACTTTTGTTTGATTTCCTCCTGTTAATCTGTCTCATGTCCATTTAATTCTTCAATCAGCCAGCCTCTACAACGGTAGAGGAAAATCTCTTCCTCCCTGACAGCCTCTCCTGGATTTTTAGTCTTGTCTAACAAGATGGGTTCCATTTGAGCTTCAGTTCCATTTGAGCTGATTGTACCATTAGGAAGAAAATCAGGACTTAAATTAGAAAACTAAAGGTGAAAAATAACCATTCAACAGCAGCAACAAAAAAATCCTCTTGTACTTTTTATCTTGTCAAGCAGCTCAAAAACTCAACTGAGACATAAATAATCCTCCTCTTGGTATGTTTTTTCATTTTGTCTCGGCATTTTGTGTCCAGGAATTGCAAAGAGTCAAGAACGTTGGGCGAGAAATGAAGAGCTTGGCGTCTTATTTATGTCTCTGACGTGGGCAAGAAACTGCGTGAGCCTGGACTCATGCTAGCGATTCCCATCAGAACCACATGGAGCAAGACAAGAGCAGTTCTCCAAAGCAAACAGGAGATGCCACATCAGGAAAAAGGGGAAACAGATTCTGGGCAAACAGCAGTATCTAATAGAGTGCTTCACATCTGGGAACCCCATTTTGCAGATGAGAAAGCTGAGGCCCAAACTAAGTAAACTGCCCAAGGTCATATTTTAGAAAGTAGCCAAATCCTCACCTAAATCTGGTCAAACCTACTGCCCAGAGCTGCTGCTTCTCTCTTCTGATTTGAAAAGTAATGCATGCACATATTTTTTAGATAGTGGATAGCATTTTAGAAAATGAGAACAAAAGAAAACTCACCATCAGGAAGAAATAATCACTGTCAAAATTTTGGTGTGTTTTGTTCTAGGCTCTCTTTCTACGGATCTATGGTAGATCTTTGGCATTTTATCATTCACGGTCTTCAGTAATCCACAAAGCAAACCCAAGGGCCACGGCTGTAGTAAGATCTGCCCAGGTCCTCTTTATAGACCAAACAGCACATCCCCCAGCTGCTGTGACTTTGGCAGCTAACAGTCCACAGCTGCTCCCATCTGAGATGCTTGGGAGGTTTTGCCCCCTTTAGGGCCCCCATTGAGTTATCAAAGCTCAGCTCCCCACCCTCAAGACAGAAAAACTCTAGGGTCCCATTTATATTCAAGCCTCCTGTGGTATCAAGATGAAGCTAGATTTCAGTCTGAAAGGGCATCTTTGACTTCTTTTCCTCCCTTGTCCTGCTTTTTTCACCTCCTTCGACCTGTGCTTCAACTTATCACTTGCACAGGAATTCTCATCTCAGGCTTTGATTGTAAGGAGCCCCACCAAAGGTAAGGATGGAGAAAATTTTAATTGTGCTAAGGCCTGGGTTCTAATCACCCGCTCTTTGAAGGTGGAGTGGTCATTTAACTGCTGGCCCAGCCCAGTCAACCACCAGCATTCGCATTTCAACCTGGTTTTGCGGTTTTCTGTTCCTTTTCACCCTTGCAATAACTCATATAAAGTGCTAAGAGCTGTGTTTCCTGGTTTAAAAAGGCAATTACTTTATACATTTCTATAGCCGTGTATTTATAGAATCATTAAGCCTCTGAAGAAAAACATGCATTATTCAGTTAAATTTTATTGCATTTTATGGGAGGAAAATATATGCTGTAGTAGAAGTCTTAATTTAAAGATTCATGAAGATTTTGAACTTATTGATTATCATATTGCCTCCATTCTAAGATATACAATTTAATGTTTTTGAAAGTCTTAGAATCAATGAATACATTTAGTGAATGTTTTCTCTCCCATCCCACTCCCCGGAAAACTTATTAATATTTTCTTTTTATTCATCCACATGAATTCCAGAATCACCTCATTGGATTCCAACACATCACTCACTGTCCGCTTCCCGGAATAAAATTTATAATAAAATTAACTCAAACCTGTAAGTTAATTTTGGAAAAAAAAAAAAAATGACATCTTTAGGGCTCCCCTGGTGGCACAGTGGTTAAGAATCCACCTGCCAATGCAGGGGACACGGGTTCGAGCCCTGGTCCGGGAAGATCCCACATGCCGCGGAGCAACTAAGCCGTGTGCCACAACTACTGAGCCTGCGCTCTAGAGCCCGTGAGCCACAACTACTGAAGCCCACGGGCCTAGAGCCCGTGCTCCGCAACGAGAGAAGCCACCGCAATGAGAAGCCCGCGCACTGCAACGAAGAGTAGCCCCCGCTTGCTGCACCTAGAGAGAGCTGCGTGCAGCAACAAAGACCCAATGCAGCCAAAAATAAATAATAAATAAATAAATAAATTTATTTTTAAAAATGACATCTTTATAACACTGAGTGTTCTCAACCAGTTTACGATAGGCCTCCCTATTTATTCAAGGTTTTATTTATTTCTCCCAGTTGATCGCTGTCATTTTCTCCATGTGTATCCTATACAAACTTTATTAAAGTTAGTATTTTGGGTTTTTTTGTTTGTTTGTTTGAATTTATTTATTTTTGGCTGCGTTGGGTCTTCGTTGCTGCGCGCAGGATTTCTCTTGTTGTGGTGCGCGGGCTTCTCATTGCAGTGGCTTCTCTTGCTGTACAGCACGGGCTCTAGGCGCACGGGCTTCAGTAATTGTGGCTCTAGAGCGCAGGCTCAGCAGTTGTGCCTCACGGGCTTAGTTGCTCTGAGGCATGTGGGATCTTCCTGGACCAGGGCTTGAACCCGTGTCCCCTGCATTGGCAGGTGGATTCTTAACCACTGGGACACCAGGGAAGCCCTAAAGTTAGTATTTTGTATTTGCATTGCTAATGAAATCTGAGTCATTTTCCATTATATTTTCTAACTGGAAATGTTAGTATACATAAATGCTATTTTTAATATTTCTTAAACATTCAATTACCTTGTTTATCTATCTTACTGCTACTATTAGTGTTTCCGTTGATCATCTGGGGTAAGCTGTACAGATAACTGTGTCACTTGCAAATAAAGATAATGTCTTTTTTTCCACCGTTAATGCATTTTATTTCTCATCCATGTCTTATTACACTGACTAGAACTTCTATAAAAATTTTAAATAGAGATCAAAGAAATCATTGGCAATGACTCTGGTATTTCACCACTAAGCATGAAATTGAGTGCTTAATATATTTTTCAGTATATTATATCAAATGTGTCTACCCTAAGTAATTGAAGGATTTTCATCAATAATGGGTTTAAGCATTATAAAATACAACTTTAAGCATTTATTAAATCAGGCTCAAGATGACGTGTGGAATATTTTTACACTTTGGAGTAAGCTGGACCTGGTGTTGAATGTCAGCCCTAGTGCTTTCTTTGGCCTGGACCAATCTAACCTCTCCCTGCTTCGATTTCTTTAACTATTAAATGATGATAATATAACTCATAAGGTTCTGTGATCACTAATCAATCTAGTTTGTATGAAGCGTCTAACACACTGATGATCCCATGATAGATGTTCAATTACTCAGAATTTCCAAAGTAAATCTTCCTTGGTCCTGGCATAGCATTCATTTAATACACGAATGGATTTAATTTGCCATCAGCTTATTTAGAGTTGCTGCTTCCATCTTTGTCACTTTGTGCCAAATGGAAGCATTATACTTCCTCTGTGTTTGTATCACTTAGAAGATAACAATGCCTTAAAAGTTGGAAAGGATACACTTAAATTATTTTCTACTGATATGTAACATACATGCAGAAAATTGCATGAAGGAATGCATTCATAAATCCAGTTGGATCCAGGAGTGTCTGATGATTTCTTTTCAATTTCTGCTCAATGTCAATGGCCCTCGTGTATTAGACACTAACAGTGGGCCAGCACTGTGGTAAGCATTTCATGTGTCTCACTGAACATGGTGGTCACAAAAACACCGTAAGAGGAATATTACTCCCCCCATTTTATAAATGAGAAAAATGAGGCTGAAAGAGCTGAGTATTGTGCCCAAGCTTACACAGTAACTGATAAAACAAGATAAGACTGGATCTAAAATAAATCCTCCTATGCGTTAAGCAATGGTGACTTCGTTGAAATTAAGAAATCTCCATTTATCTAATTCTTTGTTCATTTTTGGTAATTCATATTTGCTCCCAAAATCATGCACTTCTTACATAATTTCAAATGTATTGGAATAAAGTTGTCTGTAAGTAATATTTCCTTAGACTATATAATCTCCCCACTGTCTACTTAATTCCTTTGTTAGTTCAATCCTAATTGTATGCATTTGTGCTAGCTTTCTCTTCTTCTAATTTATAATTGCCAGAAGTTAATTTATTCTATTGTCATTCTGAAAAGTCAACTCCTGGGTTTATTTATCAATTTTATTTTTTCCTGTTTTCTAATTAATTTCTGATTTTATCTTTATTTCCTTCCCCCTGACTTATTTGAATTAGTTTTGAATGTCTTTATTTTAATGCTTCATTCTTTTTATTTCTCACTTGTTTAAATTGAAAATATTAAGACATAACTTCCCTTTGAATACAACTCTGGCCATTTTCTGTTTTTAAATGCAGGATTCTCATATTTCTAATATTCAAATAATGCATAATTGTAGTTTTGATGTTTTCTTGGACTTAAAAGACAATGAAAATTTTTTTCAAGGACTAATTTTATACTAATTTTAATCTTACTAGAATTTAATAAGAACCATTTCTAATATTCAGATTGTCAGTTTTCTTTGTAAACTAATATAAGTTAATTATGGTAAATGCTATGAACAATGAAGAATATTTTTTCTATACATTTTCAGAACACAAAATTTAATCCAAATCAATGAAATCGAAATCAACATTATTAACCATCCATATTCTTTTCTATTTTTTGCCAAAGACCATGCGTTGGTTTTCTTATTTTTGTTTGGGTTTTAGTTTTTGGTTTGGTTTGAGGGGTTTTGGTCTGTTTATGGCCCCAACATCTGAAGGATACAATATATACCTATCAACAGTGATTCTGGATCATGTAGAAATGGGATTACCCAGCACTCTCTGAATATCAGGCTTGTTGTGAGTTTTAAAAAGACTTCTCAGAAACTCAGATATGATCTTTTGGACGTTTTATACCATCTTGTTGAGAATCACTGAGTTAAATAAATTAGTGTCATAGCATTCTTGTGAATTTTACCTTTTATCAGTGTAAAATAACTCCCTGTATCTCAATAACTACATCTGCCTTGCACTCTATATTTTTTTCCTGATATTGTCACTCCTATTCTCAGTTTTATTTTTAACATTTTTTCCTCTCTCTTTTATGTGAAGCTTTGACAAATAGCTGTAATTGGCTTCTGGTGCATTTTGAACCAAATCTGAGACAAACTGTCTTTTAATAGGGGAATATAATCTGGTTCCATTCATTGTCATAACTGATGTTTGGCTTTCACATATATAACAGATATATTTGACTTATATCAGTCAAAGCAGCTTCTGACTTCATCAGCTTTTGGTTACAAAATGCCTCCTTTACGTTGTATGGGTCTATTCTGCCCCTCTTTGCCCTCATATGCATCCCTTATCCTTCCCTGCTTGGCTTTGTGCCACAGAGAGGCTGACCCCTACAGGCTGCATGTCCTGGGTTCTGTGATCAGTTGGCTTCAGGCTAGGTTTGGCCAGTAGGAGACATTGGCCAAAAAAGCAGGAAGAAGTCAGGGTATTTCTCCCTCCCCTCGCTGCCTTGGCTGCATCCCTTCTGTAATTCCAACTCCTGCTGGACAGGCCCCCTGTGGTTCCAGTTTCCACTCAGAGAGTACTACCTACCCCTGGGCTCAGCTACACCCCTGCCCTCCTCCATCCCTCCAGCCCAAGAGTCCCATTCTCTGTCCTCCATATACCCTCCCTTTTTATAACTGTCCTCTTTCTCTGGGCTTTTTCTCTGCATCCAGAGAGAGCATCTTAATTTTGTCCTCCTTAACACTAATTCCATTTTCTGCAGTGTTGTTTTTTTTCTTTACTGCTTCTAATGCAAATGTATGTTGTATTATACCATTGCATTTTCTATGTCTTTGCAGTCTTTATTTCAGATTTTCTCTGTTTGCATCTCGGCAACATTTTTAATCTTACCATTTCATCTGTTGTTGCCTGTATCTCAGAGCTCATATTGAGAGCACAAAGAGTCAATGCTCTTTTTACTTTTCCATATTTTTTCAAAAGGTTTGCTTTCCTGTTCAAAACAATATTCCCCCCTTTTATGTTCTCTTGTTTTTTTTTTTTTTTTATGCTTTATAAAAGACAGGTCAGTTCAGGTGTGTTGCCGGCAAATGGTCTGGATGACCTTCTTTGTCATTATTAGTAACCATATGATGGCTATTAGAATCCATATCCAGACTTTAAGCTGATTCATAAGCACAGACTCGAAATTCCTAGTGGTCTCATGCCTGTGCTGAACCAGAATGGGTTCTCTGACTTTACTGCTTGGCCTCCTGAACGTGTGGAAGGGAATTTATTCTGAGATAACTATGCAGGCTTCTCTTTGTGAAAAGCAATGCATGGACATCAGCACTAACCAGTGTACAACCGTCTCCCAAATCTACCTCTATTCCTTCATCCTCTTGACTTCACAGTCTGGCATACAAAGACCCATACCTATTCTCGTCTGCCATGATCCCTTCCTTTTCGTAGATTTCTGGGAAACTGTAGTCCCACAACGGTTAAATACATAGGGAGTGCTGGAAGGTCAACAGCCTCAGAATTAACTTCTGTGTAATAAGTGGGGCTTTCCTTCCTTTGGCTCGGAGAAGACCCCGTGTCTTTAAGGCAGGAAGTAGAAACAATAATCTAAAAAGTCCTCTCACGTCTCTTGCCCTTTACCCAAGTTTGTCATCCTTGCTTTGTTACACAGAAATATTTCCCAAAGTCTAGAATCCACGTTATTGAAAAGTAGCAGTATTTTCTCTGATTTCATGAGTATTTTCACAGGAAGGTGCTGGGGGGAAAAGCCAAACCAGTGTCATCACTATATGCCATCTTAATCTGGAAGTCCCACCCATGTTTCTTGAAAAACCATTTCCTTCTCCCCCTCCAGTATTCCCTGCCTGACCCATAATGCCCCTGTCCAAAGGGATGTCAAGATGTTATCTATACTGTTGCCTCCTAAGAGGTCACTATTGAACTGCCCCAGGTCTGGAGGCTTTATGCCATTCCTTCCCCACGCCCCAATCTTCCAGCCCAGCTCTTTATTCACTTAAGAGTATGGGGGATGCCCAAACCCACTCCCCATATTGATATCCTGCTGTTTCCACAACATATCATTTCTACTCAAGAAGATTATTGTGAAGCTGCCACATAAATTCAGCATTCTGTGATGTTGACCCAGATTTGGATAAACAGCAAACAAAAATGTTAAGGGACTTCCCTGGTGGCTCAGTGGGTAAGAATCTATCTGCCAATGCAGGGGACATGGGTTCAATCCCTGGTCCAGGAAGATCCCACATGCCGCGGAGCAACTAAGCCCGTGCACCACAACTACTGAGCCTGCTCTCTAGAGCCTGCGTGTCTAGAGCCCGTGCTCTGCAACAAGAGAAGCCACCGCAGTGAGAAGCCCGCACACAGCAACGAAGAGTAGCCCCCGCTCGCCACAACTAGAGAAAGCCCGCGCGCAGCAATGAAGACCCAATGCAGCCAAAAATAAATAAATTGATTTTTTTTAAATGTTAAAATAATGTTCCCATTTTAACAAACTCATTTGTCAGGAACTAAGAACTCACACGCTAATAGGAACAGAGGAAGTGGATTGAGCAGAAATTTTGCAATTTATTATGACCTAAGGACGAGCACGCTATTTTTTTACTCCCTCACCCAAAGCCTCCTAAAATTGCTGTACATACTTTGCTCTAGCACTTATGTAATTATGACTTGTGTTTTAGTTACTTGGGTGTGTGTGTGTATCTCCCAGTGAGGTCCCCTGTTCATGCAGGACAAGAACGGTGTCTTTCTCATCTCTGTATCCACAGTATCAAGTGTTCAATTCCCCCCTGAAGGAAGGAGCTAGGAGCTAAACTAATTTTATGGGTAGAGTCGAGGCTAGCAGGTGTGTCTCTAACCTGGAGATGCAGGTATCCCTAAATAGTAGAGGGGAGAGAACCAAAATAAGAACTGGGGGAGGCAGGACAAGGGGTAATCAGAGAAAGGAGGCTAAGTGTAGTTTCCAAAGCAAGAATGAGGATCTTAGGGCAAATATAATGGGTTAGAATATAAACCAGAATATCTACGAACTAAGAAAGAGGAACAGAAACTGGAAGATAGGACTGTTGTTCCTTTTTAACATGTAATGTGGACAGATAAGCTATATTTAAAAAATAGCCAGTGTGGCTGTGAAATAGACCCTTGGTGAATGTTTATTAAATATACACAATCAAGATAAATTCTGGAAAGTGATACAACCTTCAATTCTCTCATCCCTCTGCCAGAAATCCCGCCCCCAAAAAAGTTCTGTAAAAGTTATCCTATAAAGAAGATGTGGTGTATATATATATATATATATATATATATATATATATATATATATATATACACATACATACATACATATATATACACACATACAATGGAATGTTAGCCATAAAAAATAATGAAATAATGCTGTGTGCAGCAACATTGGTGGATCTAGAGATTATCATGCTAAGTGAAGTAAGTCAGACAAAGACAAATACCATTTGATATCACTTACATGTGGAATCTAAAATAAGACACATATGAACATATCTACGAAACAGAAACAGACTCAGACATAGAGAACAGACTTGTGGTTGCCAAGGGTCCCGGGTGGGAAGGATTGGGCGTTTGGGATTAGCAGATGCAAACTATTATATATAGGATGGATAGACGACAAGGTCCTACTGTATAGCACAAGGAACTATATTCAATATCCTGTGATAAACCATAATGGAAAAGAATATGAAAAAGAATGTCTATATATATATATATATATATATATATATACATACATGTATGTATGTATAACTGAGACACTTCGCTGCACAGCAGAAATTAACACATTGTAAATCAACTATACTTCAGTAAAGTTTTTAAAGTTATCCTATACCTAATAACCTCAAACAAACAAACCAACTTGGTGTGGAAGATTTGAAATTGCACAGATATGTCACTTCAAGATCCAGCCCTCACTTGCCTCTGACACTGGACCACTCCCCTTTTTGAGCTCAGTTTCCTTAGCTGTAGCATGAGAAGAATAATCCTTATGTCATAGGGCTTTGTAGAGGACTGAATCACATATAAAGTAGCTAAGCCCACCAGAATCATTCAATAAATGCTCCTTTTCATCCTTCATCTGGAGGCCTCATGAGCCTAATGAGGGTGAAGAAGGGATGCTTACTTAACAATTTGGAGCAGCGCAGTTCTGGTGAGCAGACGTGCATTCTTGATTTCATTATGTGCCAGAGGATGAAAATGAACAGCCCTGCGGATTGCACCCCAGCCCTCACAGCTGCCTCTCTACTGAAGGATTTACATTCTGCGTGATTAGGCCTGAAATGGACAGGACGCTTTATTGCGCCAGGCTGGCAGGGCATGGAGGAGCAAATTGATAAAGACACCTGGGTCAGTGGCAAGCGGGGGCGGGGGGGGGGGGGTTCCTAATTTATAGAAACACATCTAGTTCCATTACTCAGCTCCTTCCTTCCTGCTCCCATCTCCCTGCCCCTCCTACTAGACCTTTCTCTGCTCCTCCTTGCCAAATGGTGACTTATTTATGGACGGAAAGAGGATTTACTGATAAAGATGAGGCATCGGCCAAACCCACAGCAAGTAAATTCCCAGAGAGGCAACATCTGGTAATTTGACTTCATATAGCAAACATATGCTGGACTCCCTCTGACAGGTGCTGGGACATCAGTGATATGGGGGACACATAGGTGAGATCTTGTCTCAGCTTCTTGGGGATGTAACCTCTCTGAGCCCCAGTTACCGCCTCAGAATAAAATGGGGATAATGCTAGCTCCTGTCTCACAGATAGTAAATGCTCAGTGAAAAGTAGCATTAATTATCAAGGTTGTCCACCCACGTTTCCAGACTCTAAACCTTGGCATCTTCCTTAAGAAACCTTTCCCCACTGACCACATGAAGGCTCCAGATGTCAGATTTGCAGAGAATATCGCTTCCCTCTCAGATCAACTGTGCTAGTTCATTTCTTTGGAATTTTGCTTCAGGGAAGGAGGAGGATATGGGAGGCAAGGGCCGGGCACTAAGAAACTCCTTTGGATCAGGCAAGATGGCAATCATTTTAGACCATTCCAGTTAGTAGCCTTCTAGTGGGTCCCCTGCCTTCGGTGTCACCCTTTCTCTCATCCTCCACATGAGCCAATACATATTCCTCAAACACAATTCTGATCTTATTGGGGGCTGAATTAAAATCTTCAAGAGCTTGTTATGAGCTGCCATATGAAGGTCATTGTCCTTGGTCTGGCAGCCAAGGGTCTTCATGCTATGGTCCCTGGTGGACATTTAACCACTGCTCACCACCAACTCCATAATGCACCTGGATTGCTTACATTCCAAGCAGTCAACTTTCACATCATCCATGCTTTTGTGCATGCAGATTTTTATCGACAATGCATTGAGTGTGCATATTAATTTGGGAAGAACTGGCATCTATAAGCTACTGATTGACTCTTCCCATCCAGGACCATAATACATCTCTATTGATCTTGGGCATTCTTTGTGGCCTTCTGTAAAGTTTTATAATTGCCTTCTTATAAATTTGGCATATTTTTAGTTAATCCCAAAGATTTTTCTTTTTTGTCACTGTTGCTATTTTGAATGGGGTCATTTTTTACACTACATTTTCTAATTACATGTTTCTGATCAATAGGAATGCTATTTTTTCTTCATGTTCATCTTGTATCCAGTTACCTTATTGAACTCTCTTATTAGCATCAACCCCTTTTAGCTGAGTCTCTTGAATTTTCTAAAATAAAACAGCCAAGTCATCTATAAATTATGACTTTTTAAAACAGAATGATAGAATTTATCATAAGGATATTGAGGCAACTCACAAAACCCAGGGGCTCAGGAACAGGTAGAATCAGATTTTCAAATGCCATGAGAATTCTCTCTCTCCATCTGTCCCTATGAACCTAAATTCAGCCCTTTTATGTCAATTTATTTTTGTATGCATTCAAGTGTACAATTCTTTCCTTGTTTGTTTACTTTAGTTTATATATTAATTCAAAAGATCTTCATGTTATAAGAACACACATATACATACATACTTAACTGAGGATTGCTTTTTAAAGACATGTTTTTCAAAAGTCTGAATATCCAAACAATATAAAATGAATTTTTTTTCACTCAACACTGTGAGAGGGATAGATGTTGAAACATGTAGCTGTAGTCTATTTGTTTCTTTTGTTTTTAAAAATAACATAGAAGAAAATTGGATCTTTTTTTGGTGTACAGTTTAGAGTTTAAACACATATATAGATTTGCATAACCACCACCAAAACCAGAATACAGAAAAATTCCAAACAATTCTTCTGTGCTGTCCTTTTCTAGTCAACGCCTCCTTCCATCCCCAACCCCTGGCAAACCCTCATCTATTCTCCATCACTATAATTTTGCCTTTTTCAAAATGTTCTATAAATTGATTCATATAAATCATAACATTTTGTATCTTCCTTTCTAATATTTCTCTCTCTCTCTCTCTTTTCTTTTTTTTTTTTTTTCTTGTCTTACTGCTTTGGTTAGGATGCCATTGGATTCTGTTGGTTTGTTTGCACCTGCCCAACTAGACTTTCAGATTCTAAAGAGTGGGGATGGTGTCTCCTTCAGCACCTAGACCAATTCTTAGCCAATGGAGGTGCTCACTACATATTCGTGGAATACATAAAGGCATTGGCAATGGATGCGCTTCCTATGGGGCCACCATGCAAGCTTCCCAAAATGCCAAAATCTTTTTCCAAGAAAGAGGTACCTTCTAGTGCCTAACTGGCTCGTAGGTCTGGGAAGGAGTCCCCATCCCCATTTCCATTAATTAACTTGTCAAGACACAAAAGGAAAATCCCGCCTATTACATGCTCACTGTGCCACATGGAACTGTCAGCCTCTAATTAGAATTAATTAGCTAATGTGGGTTTCAAATTTGGAAGACAAGAAACTCTGCTTGTGTACTCATTTGGTGTTAATTATCACGGAAACCTGTTTCAACCCAGTGACATGCTCAAAGCACTGAGACACTTCTTCCCACAGGCCCTAGGAGGTAACCAGTGTGATGCTGGCTGCCAATCAACAGGGCTCTCTTGTTATGTCAAGATCCTGAGGAGAAGAGAACTCATGGCTCTCCAGGAGTTTTATTAATGCTTCCCTCTCAAGAGGACTTTTGTGGAGAATCTGAGCTATTCTGGCAATACCAGACCAAGAGTTCCAAGTTCAACAGGCAAATAAAAATAAAATTAGGATGGGCTAGGTCTGTATCCAGATGCCCCCATTAAATGAGGCAGCAGGAAGTGTACCCCAAACCACTACCCATTAGAAGGACTCTATCCAAAAGATATATCTCCCCTCCTAGACTATGTGGGATGATTGCTTCTTGTACTTGCCAAAAAATGAATGTAACAACCTTCTTGTCTTGAAAGAGATTTGTTACATTTCACACAGAAGGATGTACTATGAGAGCGTATGTATTAGGGATTCATCTCCTAACACAAATGCTCATCTGGTACTGACAACCCATAATGTGTGGGTCTCTTCCCCTTGTTTTACAGCCAGTGATGGATCTGGATCCATCCATTTATCCAGGCCATGGCCAGAGCAGGGATCAGAGCTCACATTGGTACTGGTTGGGCAGCCTGTAGATCTGATTTCCACAGCTGTGACAAGTCCTACTTTATCATTCCTGTAAAGTGCCCCCACCTATTGATCATTGGTTAGTCAGAGCTGGTGATGCAGTTGCTCCTATGACAAATATGATGAGGAGAGATCAATGATTGACTGATGGAAACTATCTCAGAATCGAGGATTTACTTCTACCCTAACCTCAGCACCATGGAAAAATAATAAGACATTGAAAAGGTAAATAAAATTTTTTAAATAATTTTTAAAACTCAGGTCTTCTGTTGGCCAGAGTTAAATAAAAGTGAGCTGGACAATAAGAGAGATGTGGGGGAGGGCTCATTTTTCCTTCTGTCTCACAGTGAAACTATTTTCTTCCCTTGGGCTGGGTCCTTCCTAATCTGGATTGATTCAAATTGCACCTAAATCCACAGGTAGGGGCCCCAGGGGAATATGAAAGCATACACATTAATATGCATTAAAATCACCTGGATTTTGTGTTAAAATGCAGATCTTGATTCAGTAGCCCTGGGGTGGGGTCTGAGGTTCCTTGTCTCTAAAGAGCTCCCAGGTGATGGCAATGCTGTAAGACCATATTTTGAAGGGCAATGTGTGTTAGTTTCCCACTGTTGCTGTAACAAATTGCCACCAATTTACTGGCTTACAACTACACACATTTATTCTCCTACAGTTATGAAGGTCAGAAGTCTGAAAATGGGTCTGACAGGGCTAAAATCAAGGTGCTGGCCAGGCTCTGCTCCTTCTGGAGGTTACAGGAGAGAATCCCCTCCTTGACTTTTCCAGCTTCTAGAGGCTGCCCATATCCTTGACTCACAGCCCCCTCCCCACAGCGGCAGCACTCTAACCTCTGTCACATCGCCTTCTCTGAATCTGATCCTCTTGCTTCCCTCTTATAAAGACTCTTGTGATTACATTGGCCCCTCATGGATAGTCCAGGATAATTTCTCATCCCAAAATCATTATTCTGTCCACCACACAAGGGATTAAAGAAGCTGAAGAAGACGGCAAAGGATATGGGTTGTGATCCAGGTAGATAGATGGTTAGTATGTGGAGCTGGATTGGGTTGACACAATGACTAGGGGCTGCAAAGAGGCAATATTTGAAGTTCCTATTATTTGGGTACACAGATGGGCAGGCTGTGATAGCCGTCAGGGAGTCTGAGAAGAGGTATTGGGGTCCTGGGCTGAAATTATGGCAGCACTTCAGAGACTGCAAGAGAGCTGAGTCTGGTAGGGACTCACTCTAGGAGTGATGGGAGATTTAACATACCTGCTCCAAGTCTCAATTGACTAAGGACAGAGAATTGAAAAGTTCCGGCTCCTCTCCCTCACCTCCCAGTGGGACCTGCTTCTCTGGCCCTAATTATGACCATAAAAGAGAACTGGCTGGCAAAGTGTAAGTGACAGGAGCCTTGAGGGAAAGTGACCATATCAACTCAGAGTTCCTAATGGCCAAGAAAAGGTCCGACACACACCCTGAAACTTAAAGACGGTTTCAGAACATCCAGATAAAGATTGGCATAGGCTGTGACAGAGAAGACGGGCAGCTCTCAAAGCCCCAATTCTGTCCACTTTTGACCCCAGGGAGAGAGCGGAGCATATGCATAGGATCTCTCCAGGGGGCTTGGGTTTTTAAAGGTCAAGCAAAGATGGAAACTTGGCATAGCACCGAGGGATGCTTGGTATGTGGATGGCACTGGCTGGTTAAAATGGTTGAGGAAGCTAAAGCCCCAAAGAGCTGGGGCTGCAAAAATTGTTCAAAACAAGATAGGCATGCATAGTTCAGTTTAGAAGAGCAGCAAGATCAAGCAAGGGAGGAGGTCTAAGCTTGGACCTTGTCCCGGATAATCTCCGTTTACCCACCCCTGCCCCACCCCTACCCCCACTTCTCTACTCTGCTATGAATCCCCTAGAATGACCTCTAGGGGCCTCTCTTGCTCTCTGGTTTTTGGCTGGGCTTGACCAATGGGAGACACAGGCAGGAGATTGAAGGGTGGAAGCAGAGAAAAGTCAAGGTTTTATTTTCCAGCTCCCTCCCTGCTGGACCAGAGTGGGCATTCCCCCACCCCAGGCCATCGCTCCTGGCAGAGAGCCCTCTCCTAAAGTTACAGCTCTCTCTTGGGTACTGGTACCTGCTCCCACCCCTTACCCTCCAGATCTAGGAATGATAACAGCTTCCCAATGTTACACAAGACCTTCGGCATCTCACCGTCCCTTGTTAGTTTCCTATAACTTGGCCTACCCCTTCATTAAACTCTCTTCAATTACCCCTCCGATGGTCTCCTTCCCTCCGGACCCCAGCAGAGCACTTCTAACCTGCCTTGATCCCCATCCCTTAGTGCTGCCTTCTTCTCACCCTCCTCCCACTCTCCTCCTTCAAGACACTCATGGTCTCTGTTCAACAATTCCCTCCCTTCCTCATTCTCAAAGCTGCTTCTCCAGGTGCCTATGTTGATGCACTAATATGTCTACAAACTGGGGCTTATTAAAAAGAAAACAAGTTGTATTCAAAGCTTGAAAAATTCCCCCAGTTGGAGGAATTAGCAAAGTCTAACTTCTTTCTGAAAAACTATTTGTCCTGAAGCAGGTTGTGTCCTTAGTGTCTTGGTGGGGTGGGATGAAGCTCCATCTAGGGGTAGCAGGGGTCTCAGATGCAATCCTAGTTCCTTGATGAAGTATCTGTGTGGCCTTCCCTAAGTCACTTCCCTCCTCTGAGCCTCAGTTTCCTCAGCTGCAGAATCAAAGTGTTGGATTAAGAGATTGCTCAAGGTTCTTCCAATTTTATAATTCCATTTTGCTTTGCCATGTTCTGTTTGGGTCTCTGGAGCAGAATTAATTCTAATTATCTACGACTGGAAATTATCCTAAAATAATCCTGGAACCCAACAGTCCTACAACCACTGTAATGAAGGCTCTGACTCCATATATAGATATATATCATCATTTTTTCCAAAAAGAAAGCTCTTTCTTCCTGTATCCATATTGATTGACCCCATCCACCCATAACCTACTGGGGCCCAGGGTGGGCTACCCCAAAATATGCCTCAGTGGCATATTATTTTGAATTAAAGTTACTTAAGAAACAATGGATGCAAGAGGAACATTTTGACCCTCCTCTCTGTCTCCCTGAAAGCAGGAAATAAATCTCCCATGTGAAAGGAGCCCTCCATGTACCAGGAGGTAGAAAGACATCCTTAGCACCAGAGATAGGGAATTCAGGGCCAAGAAACCTGTATAAACAAACTTTGTTACTTCATTATTAACTTATTACTCATGCCCAGACTTTGTTCAAATTCCTTACTAATTAAGCACCCAAACCTAAGTTTCTTGTCCTGTCAATTCCTCTTAAATTCCTTGTTTCTTTGTCTAAGAAGTATAAAAGCTGCCTGCTTTGGCCACTTCTTAGGTCCCATTTCTATCAGAGCTCCGTGAACAGGAATTAAATTTGTTTCTTTTTCTCCTGTGAATCTGTCTTGCATCAATTTTATTATTAGTCCAGTCACAAGAACTCAAAAATGGATAGAAAGTGACATTTCTCCCTCCCCAAGAAACCTAAACCAGAGACCTGGGGATCACCTAGACTCTTAGAGTCCTCGCTTTCCCCCAGCCCCCAAAGCTGATGAACCACCAAGTCCTGTTCAGTCTAACTATACAAAATCTCTCTTGTCTCAACCAAGTCTAGCCATTACCCCTGCCCACTTCAGGCCCCTATCGTTGCTCTCTTAGATTATTGGAACTACCTCCTATCTGATTTCCTGACTCTGGTTGTTACACATACCCTCCAATACCAGCTGCCACAGTTAAAATCCCCAAAATACAAAACGTATGCTCAACGCACCCCCCACCCTGCTACTCAAGAACCTTCAGTGACTCCCCAGTGTCTAGAAAATAAAACCCAAACTTGGAACATGACCTTTGAAGCTCTTTGTGACCATGAAACTGAGTCCCCCTAAAACCAAGTTCCCCTGCTGAGTTTATGATTAACTTCTCTATCCAAAACTTCATTCCATTTTTTGTCCTGCCCCCATTCCCCCACAGGATTGAGAAGTATCAAAGAAAAGGGGGAATTGAAACCAAGCAGGACCCTATGGGGCCCTCCTGGTACAAAAACCCCTACAAGTCCCCGGTTTCTTGTTTGCAGAAAAAGTCATTAGTCTCCTAGAACTTCCCTGAGTTCCAAAGAGCAGACTCAAGCAGTTACTAATTAGGTTAGGGAGGGAATGCAGAAACAAAGGAAAAGCAGTTAAGCGAGAAAAGTAGTGGTAGCCTAAACAACAGTTCAGCAATAAGAGTCCTAGTTCCTCCTCAAGGGATATAGGTAACAACCTGGTGCACACCTTTGAGTTGTTCTGCAGAAACTAAGACCCCCACCCAGGTGGAGGATGGTGACTACATGCTGACCACCAGCATGTAGACCCCAGACTGGATGGAACCAAAAGGTTGATGATTAAGATTCCTAAAACACCACCCTGTTACCTCACCACCAACCAGTTAGAAGAAAGTCCATGAGCTGCAACCCCAAATGTTGCCTTTAAACTCTTCCCTGAAAGCCATCTGGGAGCTGTGGTCTTTAGAGCACGAGCTGCCCACTCTCCTTGCTTGGTGCCCTGCAAATAAACACTGTACTTTCCTTCACCACAACCTGGTATCAGTGGATTGGCTTTGTTGTGTGGCGGGCAAGCAAACCCAAGTTCAGTTCAGTAAAAAACCCTGCCTGTGTAACTGTCAGAGACTCAAAATCAATAATGATGACCATACTACCTCCAAGTGATGGATTTTGTGCCATGCTCTGCACAAGGACATTACATGGAATATCTCAAGTCTTAGCTCTGTGAAGTCATCCTGGTTGCAGATGTCTCCAACCACTCCTTGACTTCTACAACCTTGCAATATTTTGAATTCTGATGTGAATCCTCAATTCCATAGTTCATGCATCCTGAAACTCAAATATGAAATGTTATTTAATTGACAGAGAAAAATCCAGGTCCCTTTCAAGAGGACCATGAAAATGCAGAATAATGTGGGGGCAAGTACCCTGAAGCAATTAGCTAAGAACAAAGACAAACCATTATGGAAACACACAACCATTTAGTTTCATGCAGATTATGGTCAAGATACTGAGAACTAGGGGAGGGAATCAATCCAAAATTTTTTTTCTGCCTCTTCTCCTAGTTCATTCTAATTATCTTTGAAAATCAGGCTTCCATATGGTTAATATGAGGTCTCTGTAGCATTAGGAATCTGCAGCCTTAGCTCATTAATACTCATTAATACTCATTAATAAGAAAGGCTCATAATAATAACCCCTTGCATCTGTGCAGCCCTTTATGGTTTTAAAGCAATGCCATAGGCATTATCTCATTTAATCGCCTTTAATCTGTGGGATGCAGGGACAAGCTAAAGGAGTTCATTGATTGAGGAGAAGGCTACCCGCACTCAGGGACCACAGGGGAAGATGAGAAGACCAAGGGGTTCCTGAGATGTAATGAGGAGATGAGATGAGTAAATCAGTTTAGTGATTTAAGGCTCTGAAATACAGGATATTTTTCAAAAGAAATGCTGTCAATGCTACTTGCAAGTGAATAAAGGAACAGGAATGGATTTAACAAGGGGCTGCCTAGAACAGGTCTGGCTTTAATGAGCAGGTAAAGAGTTAACTAATAATTAACACAACAGAGTGTGGCCCATCAAAAACTAGACTTGACTTCTTTTGCAGCAATGTGCGTGAAAAACTACGCATTCACTGGCTGAATAAGGATCATTCTTGCCTGTGGCCTTTGTTTGCTCCATAAACCAAAAGTGATGTTCCTGCTTGTGTAACATGGACACCCACACTCACACAAATGTGGTACCATGTAATGAGGAGGGTAAAAGTACCAGCTCTGGAATCACAATGACTTGTGCTCTGTTCCTTTGAAATCCCTCCCATTTGCAAGTTACATCAGCTCTCTAAGCTTGAGTTTCCTCATCTGTCAAAAATGATAACAATACTTCTTATTTCATAATGTGGCAGTGAAAAATCAAGTCGTATCATCCAAATGATGATCTGACATGTAGCACACCCTCACCAAAGTTTTACTGTTTTCACTCTTTAATAATAATGCTTGCTTGTCTCCTGCACTAGACTTTGAAGTCCCTGAAATGCAGGGACCAAAGAGGATCTTGAAACCAAGCAGGACCCTGTGGGGCTCCTGGGCACAAAAGCCTTTCTGTGTCCCCCATTTCTTGATTACAGGAAATAGGCCATGACCTTCCCTGAGTTTGAATGGGCAGGTTCAAACAGTTGCTAATTAGGGAAGGGAGGGATGCAGAGACAAGGGAGGAACAGTGAAGAAACAATAATGCAGCCTTGGGGCAGGGTCCTGGTTCCCCTTCAAGGGATATACATAACAATATCTTTGAGCTGTTTTGAAGATACTGAAACCCCCACCAGGTGGAAGCAGTTAACTGGTTGTCCACAAGCACGTGAACCCCAGACCAGCTGGAACCAGAAGGTTGATGATGCTGACTCCCACTTACCTCACCACCAACCAATCAGAAGAATGTCCATGAACTGATCACACCTTCTTTGAACCATTACTATAAAATTCCTCACTACCCCCTCCAGGTCGGGACATACTGTTTTGAGGGCATTAGCCCTTTGCCTGGCAAAGCAATGAAGCTATTCTTTTCTATTTCACCCAAAACTCTGTCTCCAAGATTTAATTCAGTGTTGGGGTACAGAGGCCGGATTCAGCATCACAGGGACCACAGTGGATCTCTGTATCCGTCTGGCAGTCCAGTGTCAGACAACCCTCATAGAATTGCTGCAAGGGTTAGATGGGTCAATCCAAGTCCCAGGATTGAAGAGCTCCCTGCATGTAGTAAGTACACAATCATTGCTGGATCTTATTGCTATGGTGTATTAAGTTAATATGTGTGGCCTTGAAATTTTTCTAAACTCATAAGAAAGGGTCCTTTATGACTATTTGGGAAGCCCAAGGTCCAGGGAGGTCCTACTACAGTAGTTCATGTAGTAATGACTGGTCTGAAGAAGGGGTTCTCCACCTGCCTCTACCTCCACCCCACTGTGTAACTTTAGGCAGCTCACTCTGGCTCTTCCTGGGTCTCAAGCCCTCTGGCCTTTGCACTAGCATTACATCATCAGCTCTCCTGGGTCTCCATCTTGTGTCAACTGCAGATCTTGGGACTTTTCAGCCTCCAAAATCATGTGAGCCAATTCCTTCTAATAAATCTATATATCCTATTGGTTCTACTTCTCTGGAGAACTCTAACATACTGAAGCTACAAGTAGACTGGAATAAGCATCCCATTAATGGTGCCCATTCTGATTATTAGCTGCAGATATCACTGTTAATCAATGCCTCCTGAGAGGAAACCTGCTGGCCCAGCCCCCGGACTGGAATCCTCTGCAAGGGAGGTCTTGGTTGAGTCCATGCAGCAGGAAGGGAAGTGCTCTGGACCAGTAGTTCTCAAAGTATCAGCATCACCTGAGAATTTAGAGATGCAAATTCTCAGACTTCACCTGAGATCCTCTGAATCAGAACCACTGGAGGTGGAGCCTAGCAATCTGTGTTTTAACCAGCCCTACGTGTAATTCTGATGCACACTCTAGTTTGGAAACCACAGTTCTCCAAAGCTTGGTAATGCGGAGAAGTGCTCTATGCATGGAACTGAGGCAGCTGGAAAAGGGGGTTTAGAAGTCTGGATTCAGATCCTGACCCTACTACTCACTACTCATGGGACTTTGAGCAAACCTTTGTAAGCCTCAGTTCCATCTTCCAACAGACATCATAATGAATGTCTTTCCAGATACTTGTAGCTCCTGAGGGATTACAGTACCTCCTAGGGTGGCTGTGAGGAGTGAACATGCGCAAAGTAATAACCTGGACCTTATAAAGAGTTCCAGCTCTCCAACTGTTACTTTCCTTTCCCCTCTGGCCAACAAATTCTCTTCATGTTTCCCTGAAAATTCCTAATTCTTTCTCATCTTTGCAGTTTTGCTCATACTTTCTGTTGGTGATTCCCTTTTAATAGGGCATATGAATTTCCTGGATATCATATTAAAATGCAGATTCTGATTCCTTAGGTCTGAGGTGGGACCTGAGAGTCTGCCTTTCTAACAAGCTCCCAAGTGTTGCCAATGTTTCCAGTCCGTGGACCACACTTTGAGTAGTAAGGGTCTAGACAACACGGCCGGCTCCCAATATCCACCTGATAGAGTTCTACTCACCTTCCACTGCCCAGCTCTAACGCTACAACTTCCACCAAGACGCTGAGAACAGATTAACGTATGGGTTGGAGAGCAGAGAGGCTGAGAGCAGAAAGAGCCCTTGGGGGTGAGGAACAGTCAATATTCCTGGCATGAGGTGGTCAGTGCTCCATCTAGGGAAGATGGCAGGAGGAAGCAGTTGGGGAAGGACATGACTGAGAACTGAGAGCAAAGGTCTTGGGCTTATTGTCAGAGAGTTGTAGAGAATTCTTACAGAGAACCAGCCTGAGCAGATGATACTTGTTGAGTCAGAGAATAAAGGAGGAGGAGCAAGTGAGTAGGGAGGGAAGCATGTCATCAACTTGGGCATGGACACACGGGGTTTGGGGTACCTGTAGATCATCTAAGAGAAGGCACCAGAGCTATGTGGGCAGTAGGGTGCACACACCCACCCATCCATGCCTGTCCTATCTCACAACCCCCATAATCAACTGCTCTTTATGGTCATCTATCCTTAACCCAGGGGCTTGGAGGGGCTGGAGATCTAGAGAGGGGCTTAGATATCCCCTTGGAGGAAAAAACATGTGAGGACTTTGTGTTGCCAAAGCTTCCCCAGGTGTTTGCTCAAAACCTATCAACCCCACCGTTAGCAGGAGTGAACATAAATCTTTAAGTTAAAGGGTCCAGAGATAAGAAAGGAAACTACACACAAAAAAAGAAAACAAACAGATGGAACCAGCTGGGACCAAGATGGCAACGAATCTGACCTCCAACAGACCCTGAGTCTCATTATATGCTGATTTTATTACATTGGCATATTGAATGACATAGCTACTGGCAGCCAGGACCAGACATTAAGGATCAAAAAAGGATCGAAAAGGGGGTGGCACCCCTCTCCCTCAAAAAGCCCCGCCCCTTCCCTGGTAGACTAATGTATATGCTTCCCCATCATTAGCCTCATTTCTCCTCCCTTTGTCTTTAACTCTTTTTTTTTTTTACATTTTTTTAATATTTATTTTTATTTATTTTATTTATTTATTTGGTTGTGCTGGATCTTAGTTGCGGCAGGTGGGCTCCTTAGTTGTGGCAGGCAGGATCCTCAGTTGTGGTATGCAAACTCTTAGTGGTGGCATGCCTGTAGGATCTGGTTCCCTGACCGGGGATTGAACCCCAGCCCCCTGCATTGGGAGCTCAGAGTCTTAACCACTGCGCCAGCTGGGAAGTCCCTGTCTTTACTCTTTAAAATTAAATCCCTCTCGCCAGGTCGGGGAGAAGTTGATTTGTGAACTTAGTTCCCACTTCTACATTCTTTGGCCACTGAATAAAGCTGTGCTGTGTCAATCTCAGCTTCAGTTTCCTTATTCGCCTACTCAAACCTGAGTGGAAAAAGAACCCTCCCCCGCCAAGGCAGAGAGCCTCGGCCAGGCTAGGGCCTGAGCAGGGTCCACACGACTTAATTCAGTAACAATTAGCAACAGTTAAGTCTGGGTTGAAGCCTCAGCTCTGCCACCTACTAGCTGTGAGACTTCAAGCATGTTGACCCAATTCTCAGAGTCTCCATTTTGTTATCTAAAACCGAGCAATCATATTGTTGACTGGAAAAAAAAAATGCACAACCTAAAAGTTAAGAATTATGTTTTATTTGGCAGACAAAACTGAGGCCTTAAGCCCAGGACACAGCATCTCAGATAGCTCTGAGAGACTGCTCCGAAGAGGCAAGTGGGGGGAACCAGGATATACAGGAGTTTTTGCAACAAAGACCAGGTAGCCAGAACATCAAAAGATTAGTGTTAATTAAAGAAAACCAGACATCTCAAGTTAAGGAATTTAGTGACTTCCTATGTATGGGAAGATGCAAGAGTCCGGGCTCACTGAAATCATCCCTTTGATATGCACCTCAGCTATCTGGGGCCAGCATCCTGTGCTTTCTCATCCTGAGTCTCCTCAGGGTGCACCATGGTGGGTGGCTACAGCTGCTGCTGCTAGAAGGTGTGCATCCTGTTTCCACCCTGAGTTCCCTCAGGGAGGCTGTAATGTGATGGCTTGATGGCTGCAACATCCTTTATTTACTGATAAGGCAGGCAATATTTTTCATTCACAATATCTACCCACGCAGGATAGTTGGGGACTCAGTACAATGAGTGTATGCCTATGATGTGCTTCCTGGCACCCAATAGGTGTTCAGGAAACATGAGCTCTCTTCTCCCTTCCCTCCCCATTTTTGCCACACGGCCAAGAATGAAATGATTCTTGGTGATGACACTCTTGGATAGTGGCCACTTTCAAATCTGCCTCTTCCAACCTCTACTGCATGAGACCCAGGGATGCTGGACCTACCTGAAGCCGAGGTTTCTATCACCATCTTTCTATGTCTCACCAAGGGGCAGAGTCCCATGCACTTCTCTTCTGGCACAACCCCACCTACCTGCCTGATCCTTAAAACTATAGCTGCCTGTATCCTCAAAGGCTATAGCCCATCTTAAATATTTGTGGAACAAATCCATTTACTTATGAGAAATACAGGCTCAGAGATGTCACTAAACCTTCCCAAGATCACACCGCTGCCTTAAATCCACTCACACAGTTGAGTGTAAAATCCATGCAATTTTCACATTTCAATGATATCTGAACTTGTTTTCACTTCAGTAAGACTTAGATTTATTTTAAATTCTGCTTCTCTCCAGCCAAAGTTTTGGGTCTGCAAATGGAGCTGAATGGCTTCTGCATTTGCCAAGGTCATTCTCTATTCGTCCGAAGAGGAGAGCTCTGCCCAGGGGTCATGGTGTGTAATGCTGCCTCCAGTAATGTTGCTGTAGGGACACTTTCCCGGGGCATAATGGACTTCGGGGGTCAATGCTGTTGTTCCTGGCTTTACACTGCCTCTTCTTAATGCACTTACTACCTCCCAAGGAGAATGCTCTAGTCAAAGGGGTTGATATTGCATTATGCTCTTGAGAACTAGAAAGCAATTCACAGTGACAAGAAAAAGAAAACAGCTGATGGGAAACAAATGGAGCAGCTCCATCCCTCATGTTTTCAATTGGGCTTCCTAGGAGGGGGTAAACAGCATGGTCCTTCTCCCCATCCCTCTGGTGGCCCCCACCTACTCTGGAGCTGAGCTGGGTCTCCATGTACCCATCAGACTACATTATCGCCTGCCGGCATCTTCCTAAGATCTGTTGGGCTCTCTTGATTTCAGAAATAACTGCATGCCCTTGGTAACAGGTCTCTATTTCCTAAAACCTTTCATTAAACAAGAAGACAAAGCATCCCATTCAGGGCTCAGGGTTCAAGCTTAACAGCATTCAGCCCAAGCTGCAGTTCATAATTGGGAGGGAGGGATGGCGTGTTTGCTTATTAGTAATGCACCAGCTAGAATTGCCAGGCCACCACAAGACCAGCACGCTCGCCCAGCTCCTGTGTTCTCTACCATACACTGCTTTTCACCCTGAAATTTACACAGAAGAATTTGCAAAGGCCTAGGCAGTCTTTCCAAAATATTAAGAAGCAAGCAGTCTACACAGATCCCCACAACAACTTAGTACAGAGTTTGTAATTACATATATGTATGGTTATTTGAGTAAAGTCTGTCTTCCCCACTAGGCTATGAACTGCATGAGGACAGGGCTGGTGCCTGTTTTGTTCACATTTGTTTCACAGGGGCCCTCAATATTTGGAGTGTGAATAAATGAATGAAAGATGCACCATCTCTCCCTAAGGGTCTCTGCTGATGGTCCCAGAGCAGGTAGATTTATTTCACAGTAATAATGGACGGGATGGAGTAGTTCAATGGTCAGAGAGGAAGGCCGTGTGCACACTCAGGCTATCTTGGGTTATCAACGTCTATTGCCAAACATACAACCTGTCTTTGCCTGAATGAGTGAACCCATCCATTTCCCAGGACCAGCAAGTAGGGCTACACCCATGTGAACCCAACCAAAGTCTCACCTGACCCTGAGCTGGAGCCTATCAGTGCTTGACTCATCATCCCCTTTAGTACCAGGGGCTTTCTATTTCCAGAGAGCAGCCTGTGTGACCATGAAGTCAGATCAAAATCGGAGAGGGCGTTGGGAGGTCCAAGCAGAAGGAAGCCTTGGCCCATGTGGCTGGGTGCCCTACTCATGGCCCTTCGCCCTAAACCACATCAGGGTGGACTTCCAACTGCCAGCACCTAAGGTTCTTTTCCTGGGGGCTTTCTCCCTCTACCAAAGCCCACTTTTGCCCATCTAAGTGGCAGGCCAGGAGATGCTATGAAATTACCACCTCCTCACCCTACTCCCCCACTGCATCCCCAAAGTAGCCTTCAACCAACGACTGATGGGGGTTGGTGTGTAAATACCCCAGTTCTCTCACCCTTCAGGTAGGATAATGCTGAGGTGTGTTCAACACTGGCTCCTAGAAACTCCCCAATGGACTAAACTCCAGTCACCACAGGTTTGATAACACACCTTCAATTGGCTTCATGGGATCAATTCTCAAATAAACTACTGGCACCTGAATCTTTGCCTCAGGCTCTCCTTCTAGGAGAACCTAAACTAATAGAGGACGTATGTGTAAAGGCAGATGGTGAACTGGGGGAATACCAAGTGGTGATTTGTGGAGGTGGAACAGAATACAGGTGTGAACGGGGGCACTGGGGCAGGAGAGGTTGGCTGGAGCAAGCCTTCAGTACCAAGCTGAGGAGTCTGGTTTCACCTGAAGGACAATCACCACCTGTTCCTGGAGAACAGTGTGGCAGCCATCGACGTGAGGATGGCTCTTGAGGCAGGAAGGGACGCAACACCCTGGAGTCCTGCCCTCATCCAATATTTGAATCCCTTCCACGGCATCCCCACATCTACTCAAATGATTCCAGTAGATTGAGAGCTCACTCTCTCGCCAGACTGCTCATATCAGCTAGGTCTGACTACTATCAACTAACTTCTAGAAAGTTCTAGAAATATCCCCCTTGTTTGTTAGAAAGACCTAATTGTTCTCCCGTATGAAAGTCCTTCAACATACCGACTAGTCTCTAACCTTCCTCTTCTCCTCTCCAGGCTCAATCCAGTTCCTTCCACCATTTTCCATGTGACAAGGTCGCTTTTCCCTGTTCCATCCCAGGCCCTGTCCCCTCCATGTACTCTGGACTCCCACCTTTGGGAATGATATTCCAGTTGTGATCCAACCAGCCCAGAGAAAAGGAGGCATCCAGTATCTGCTCCCTCCCTGACCTATGGGAAACTGTTGACTAAAACAACTTCCGGTCCCTCATTTATTCCATTCATTCAATATATATCTAGTGCACACTTATATATGCTAGGCACTGTTCTAGAAGCTGGTTATAGATCCATAGTTTTTTTTTTTAATCCCTGCCATTATGGAGCTTATATTCTAGAGCAGGAGTCAGCAAACTACTCCAAATCAGGTCTGCTGCTTGTTCTTTTAAATAAAGTTTTATGGGAACAGAGTCATGCCCATTTGTCTGTTTACAAATGGTCCGTCTGTCTTCACACCAGAACAGCAAAGCTGAGTAGTTATGACTGAGACTGCACGGCCCACAGTGCTGGAATTGTCTACCATCTGTCCCTTTACAGAAAACGTTTCCTAACCCCCATTCTAGAGCGTCCACTTGTATGCTAGATACTGAAGATACAGCAGTGAAGAGACAAGGTCCCTCCCTGCTCTCTGAGCTTATGTTCTAGAAGCCCAGCTATGTATCAGGCAATGTTTGGGATTCTGCAATGAGCAGTCAAAGATTCTTTCTACTCTAATGCAAAGAGGTACATGCACCCCAATGTTCATAGCAGCACTATGTACAATAGCCAAGACAAGGAAGCAACCTAAGTGTCCATCAACAGATGAATGGATAAAGAAGATGTGGTACATATATACAGTGGAATACTACTCAGCCATAAAAAGAATGAAATAACGCCATTTGCAGCAACATGGATGGACCTAGAGATTATCATACTGTAAGTCAGACAGACAAAAACAAATATATGATATCACTTATATGTGGAATCTAAAAAATAGTACAAATGAACTTATTTACAAAACAGAAACAGACCCACAGACATAGAAAACAAACTTATGGTTACGAAAGGGGAAAGCGTGGGGCGGGGATAAATTAGGACTATGGGATTAACAGATACACACCACTATGTATAAAATAGATAAACAACAAGGATTTACTGTATAGCACAGGGAACTATATTCAGTATATTGTAATAACCTATAATGAAAAAAATCAGAAAAAAATATATGTATAACTGAATCACTTTGCTGTACAACTGAGACTAACACAGTGTTGTAAATCAACTATATGTCAATAAAAAATAAAAGCTAGGGCAATTTTTAAAAAAAGGATTCTTTCTTCATGAAATATTCTAGAGGGCCTATTATACGCCAAGCTCTGTGTATGGCGCTGGTACAGAGGTGACCAGACTGACGAAATCCTTACCCCCATGGACTTCCCAGTCCAGCTGGGGACAAGATAATAAACAAACAAACAAAAACACAGCTTCGGATGATAATAAAAGCTCTGAGTAGGCATAAAGTAAGCAGGAGCTGGGATTTCCTTGCACAGACTGCCATCCTGTATTCCCCAGTCTTCTCCTGTGCAGTTGCTTTGGGTACAAAGGGAGGCCCTGGAGGCACTGAATTCCAACAAGTGGGGCTGGGCCTTTGGCCCCAGGTTGTTGAGATGTGAAGGGGGACAGATCCAGTGCTGTCAGTGTCATCGGCCACTCAGGCATGGCCCCCAGTGGACAGCCTGACCCCCTAGACCTTAGGGAGGCAATTCCCACAGATGCACAACACACCCTGTGTATCTTCTTGTCTCCTCCTTTGAGAAGGAGGACAGCTAGATGGGCATGTGAGCCTAACACTTTGAAGCAATCTTGACTGCTTCATTTAACTGAAGTATTTTTCCACCCAAGTTCCCCTGCTCAAGCGTTCCTTCTAATCACCATTTCCCTTTTACAGTATGTTGTGTAGAGCTCACGGGAGTCAGCTCGTGGGAAGCAAGAGCCCCTGGGGTGGCAGGAAAAATAAGGTCTGGCTCTTAGGGGGTTCAGTGAAGCAGCAGCTTCTCCAGCTTCCTGGCAGGGGGCAAGGAATGGCCCAGAAACCATACGGCGCCAGACCAGAGGCAGCGCCATAGGACCTGGCTCTGAGATGACTTTGTAAGCTTAGGAAGCATCATCAAGTTTGCAGGGGATGTGGAAGCTCTATCCAGAAGTCTGCAATGTACTAGAAAGTTTCTAGTACTAGTTTCTAGTTTCTAGTTACTCTGTGGACTGAGGCACATCCAGCTGTTCTACCAGGACCTGATTTCCTCATGCATGTTCTGAGTTCATTCAACAAATAAGCAGTCAATGCCCACTACGGGGATTGGAGGAGTTAACACACATCAAGTAGTTATAAACATGCCTGGAAGATAATATATACTGAATCAATGCTTGGTTGCTATGATTATTATGATACCCAGACATTGGCCTTCATTTATTTACTTGTTCATCCATTCAGCCCTCCATCAAACATTGGCTGAGGAGCAATGACGTCCCAAACGGCTGGAGATACAGAGAGGAACAAGGTGAGGATGGACGTGGCCTGTCAAGGAAAGAGATGCAGGGGAGAGAGCAGCGTGAAGTGTTGCTGGCTTGCATTCTTAGGAGGATGGTGCTGCCATTCACTAAGACAGGAAACTAAGTGAGGGATGGTCATGCATTGAGAGGGGAGGCTCACGAGCTGGGCTGGCAGCATGATGAGTAAGGTTACCTGTGGATCTCCTGGTAGGGACACACATCAGGTAGTTGGGATATGAGCCTGAGGTTCGGAGAGAAGCCTGGAGAGTGGGGTCAGGGCCAGGCTATAATGGGGGATTGCCTGATGGTCTCTGCCCACAGATTTGGCCTGATTCTCGGAGAACAGAGAGAGGTTGGTGGAGTCCTGGGGGTGTTAGCACAGGCTAGTTTTCAGAGTGTCTTATTTAATTGAAAACTAATGGCAGTGACTAGCCTTGGGCCTCATCCCAAGAAGCAGGAGCCATCTGTTGGCCACATTTTATTTATATATAAATAAATACAAAATAGATAGATAGATAGATGGATAGATAGATAGATAGATAGATACAGATATCACAGCAGTCTGGGATGTCATTGACCCTTGACCAATGTTTGCTAGAAGACTGAATAGATGAAGGAATAAATAAATAAGTCCTGTGCCTGGGTATAATAACAACCAAAGCATTATTTAAGTATGTAATATGGGACTTCCCTGGTGGTGCAGTGGTTAAGAATCCACCTGCCAATGCAGGGGACACGGGTTCGATCCTTGGTCTGGGAAGATCCCACATGCTGGGGAGCAACTACAACTACTGAGCCTGCGCTCTAGAGCCCGCGAGCCACAACTACTGAAGCCTGCGCTCCTAGAGCCCGTGCTCCACAGCAAGAGAAGTCACCACAATGAGAAGCCCGCGCACCGCAACGAAGAGTAGCCCCCGCTCACCGCAACTAGAGAAAGCCTGGGCGCAGCAACGAAGACCCACCGCAGCCAAAAATAAATAAATAAATTTATTTAAAAAAAAAAAAAAAGTATGTACTATGTTCCAGGAACTGTTCTAACTGCTTGACATACATTGACACTTTTTCTCTCTCCCTTTCTCCTCTATCTCTCCCCTAGGCTCTGTTCCAAGTGCTTTACAAACCTGAACTCATATCCTCACTGCAACCCTATGATCAGCTAATGTTATTCAATTTTGCAGATAAGGAAAATGAGACACAGAGAGGTTGTTTCTTAAGGTCTCACAGCTACTAAGTGACAGAGCTGGATTCAAATGCAGGCAGTCTGACTCCAGGGTCCCTGCTCTTAACTGCTGCACCTTTGCTGCTTCTCAGCACCAGTGCAGCTCCTGTTCAGGCCTAGAAAATGCCTCCGACGACCCCATCCCTAGAGCCAGCTGGGTTCACAGGAGGGGCGCAGTTCTCTGCTGCCTGAGTGCCACTCTCCCCAGGCAGAAACTGGTCCTAGCTTCCAGCCTCTGCTCCTCTCCTTCCTGCCCAGGGCCCTGGGCTCAGCAGCCGGGCTGGAATCTTGGCAGCAGGATGCTGGCTCTGTGTCTCTCTGCAGGCCACCTCCTCCAGCTTTATTAGCCGTCTTTTAAAACAGACTTTTCTGTTTCAAACACCTCCACTTACCACTTGCTGCTCAGCTTCCAACGCATCCAGCGTGCTTCCCTGTCTTCGTAATATGCTGCTCAGAATATCACAGACAGGCTGACTTTTTGTGAAATAGCAGCCTCTTGAGAGAGAGTTTTCTTTCCCTCTTTTAATTATGCCATTTTCCAGCTGGCCTTTTTCTTTCTGAAAGGTGAGCCCCAGATTTCTGATTGTTCAGCCACTAATTTCAATGTTTTGATCCCATTTATCGGATGGAGGCAGGAAGAGGCTTTAGATGATCAGGCAGTTCCACCCTCTTACTTTACAAAGGAAACAACCGTGTCTCAGAGAGGGTGCTTCTCTCCTCTGAGATCACACAGCCCATTAGTGGCCTAGCGGGGTTGAAACTTGAACCAGTTAACAGTGTGGGGGTTTAATAATAGAAGTAGTCATAATTCATATTCATCACAGCATTAAAGTTTACAAAGCATGAACTTTAGTTCTCAGGTCTCTGGATCCTCTGTCCTCTAGTGGCTCATGAGCTTGGTCATCTCATCTAAGGAGAGAGGAGCCTCTTTTCCCAAAGCCAGCTGTCCACTCTACCCACATCTGGAATTCCAAGTGCTCGCATCCAGTAAGAACCAGGATGATTCTTGGTGACATCTGAGATTCATCAAAAGACAACAAGCACCTATTTGAGAGCCTCTTGTCAATTCTGGAGTCACCCCAGGGCTAACTCTGCAGCCCAGACTCCTCCATGTCACCAGATACCTCCTCTCCCTCCTCCTACTGATAACGTTTTCTTTTTATAAAAAAAAGAGGACTGGACAGGAGAGGACGGGGCTTCCCCCACCAAACAGCAAAATGTCTCGCCAGTAGAGGCTCAGCAGTGGTTAGTGTCAACCCTGGAAGACTCAGAAAAGATCTCATTCCACCCTCCCACCTTAAGGATTGGGAAGCTGAGGCCCAGAGAAGGAAAGTGACTTGCCCAAGGTCACACTGCTTTGAGACAATAAAACAGGTGCCTGGACCAGTTGTCTCTTGTCTCCTATATTCTAGATACCAACATCAGCCACTGGCTAAATGCTGCCTTAAGTGTAGCTTGCCTTATTGTCTTGTTAAATAGAAATTATTCCATGGGGAATAGCAATAAAATTGTAAGGCAGTAGCAACTCATACCTCCAATATCCACCCCCATGGTCTTAAATCTTGGCTGCACATAAGAATCTGCTGTGGATTCAGATTCCCAAGCCCCACCATAGAGGAAATGGATAAAAGTCCTAGGGAGCGGGGCCCTGACCTCTGTGTTTTTCCAAAGCTGTACAGGTGATTTTAACGGGCCGCCAGGGATGGGCAAGACTCGTCCACCTGATGGCCAAGAATCCCATCCGCAGGTTTGAATCATTGTGATTGAAATAGAATGGAACTAATTACGTTTTTGAGCTTTAAATGCTTAATTTGAATAAAATTAAAACATGAAGCTGACAGAACGTGACCGATTGCTGACCAGAGAGCTTTCTGAGTCACACCCAAACTGGAGGGCAAGCTTGAAAGGTCTCCACTCATCCCTGTTTGCAAAAAAGAACACATCAGACCACATACCCATGAAGCAGTAATATGTGTTGCTATTGAAAACTGTGAATGCTCAGGTGTGTAAAGACCATTTTCTTTTCACATTGCACATTAAGGAAAATAAGTTGTCAATAATGAAAGTCATAGATAAAAATTCATCTTAGCCCTCCCATGTGGTCTTTCCTTTTGTTACCACTAGTTTTCCCTCCTAAAATCTGATCTGTCCTCATATCAGGTATGAAGACTAAGTCCCAAGTCAGAGTCCTTGTGAAGGACAAGTTTCCTACAGAAAGTAGAAGGGCACAAGGAAATGCATAAAATAAAACAGCCGTCCTTATAATAAACAGAATTTTTATTCTGTCCTCAGAATAAACATACCCTGAACCTCATTCAGATGTTTACTCTGGGTGCTTGGCTGGGTGGAGAGAAGGAGGCAAGGAACCAGAGAGCATCCTTGAAAGGGACAGTTCAGCAGAAAATGCAGTGCTGATGAGAGAAGAGACAGGATAGAGACGTCTCATTCTAAAACTGAAGGAGGATAAAAAAAAAAAATCAAGGGGTTTTTCATGTGTTTTAAGAAATACAAGATAGAAAATGTTCAGATTTCCCCTGAAATGAAAAGGGACACCTGTTCTGCTATGGTGAGAAATAACCAGAGGTTGAAGGTTGGATGCTTTTCAGGCTCTGTATTATGCTTGTATCTTTCACGTTCATCACCTGCTCCCGGTTCCACCATCACACAACCACATTCATTAATAGCTATAATTATCCTCATTTTGAGAATGAGGGAAATGATGTCCAGAGTGGTCAACACCCTCCCAAGATCCCATGAGCTGGGAGTCGATGCAGCCAAATTTCAATCCGGTCCACTCCTAACTCCAGGTGGGGAGAGATGTCTTTTGGGGGACAGAGCTCTGCTGGAAACAGTGAAAAGCTGAGAGGGGCATGGCGGGGGGCCAGGGGGAGCTTCCTTTATTCATTTTAGTGGAAGTCATGGACATCTGGCCATTGGACCAAGATATTACACTGGAACTTTCTCTAGCTGGGAATATCAGAAATATTGGTCTGTAGCATTTCTGGCTGATAAAACAGAGCTGTAAATAAAGACAGCACTGTCACCCTCTTCTCATTTCCTTTCTGCCATTATTCACCCTTCTCCATGGCTATTGTTTCAACCCCTCAGATGGTCTTTTATGCCCTCCTCTGAGTTCCTCACCACCTTTCCTGCCATGGGGAGTCAAGAGCTATTCCCTTCCTCTCTCTAGTCTGTCTGCCATGTGTGCGGCAGGACCAAAGTCAGTGTCCAAGAAAAGGACAAGAGGCTGAACCCAACACAAAGGATGTGTCATTTAGAGAGAGCTCAAGAGAAAAAGGGCAAAACCAGGAAAACCAATGTTTATGGGCTAAAGGCTTTAAATACATTGTGCCACTTGATTTTCATGATAAACCTGTGAAGTAATGCTATCCCCAGTCATGGAGAGCCCCTGAGATGAGAGCTGCCTGCCAAGATGCCCCTTGCCAGGGCTCAGAACTCACTCTCTGGTTATGGTTTCAACTGTCTTAAAGATTCAGTTGTCGACAGCACCTGATACCTGCACCTCCTGCATCCTGGTGGCCTTCAGAGAAGGTAGTGGTTGCAAGAAAAGGTTTTGACCCAGATTCAAATCCTAGCTCCACCTCTCACCTCTTGTGAGATCCAGAACATGTGACTGAACCTCCTCCTGCCTCTGTTTCCTCATCAGTAAAATGGGTGAAACCAAGCAGGATCCTGTGGGGGGCTCCCAGGTACAAATCCTTTCTGTGACCCCCGTTTCTTTTTTTTTCTACTTATAACTTTTTTCTTTTTAACATCTTTATTGGAGTATAATTGCTTTACAATGGTGTGTTAGTTTCTGCTGTATAACAGTGAATCAGCTATGTGTGTGTGTGTGTGTGTGTGTGTGTGTGTGTGTGTGTGTGTGTGTGTGTATCCCCATATCCCCTCCCTCTTGCGTCTCCCTCCCACCCTCCCTATCCCACCCCTCTAGGTGGTCACAAAGCACCCAGCTGATCTCCCTGTGCTATGCGGCTGCTTCCCACTAGCTATCTATTTTACATTTGGTAGTGTGTATATGTCCATGCCACTCTCTCACTTCGTCCCAGCTTACCCTTCCCCCTCCCCGTGTCCTCAAGTCCATTCTCTACATCTGCGTGTGACCCCCGTTTCTTGTTTGTAGGAAACAGGCTTCATTCAGCCTCCATGACCTTCCCTGAGTTCCAAAGGACAGGTCTGAACAGTTGCTAATCAGGGAAGGGAGGAGCTGCAGAAACAAGGGAGGAGCAGTCAAGAAACAACAGTGCAGCCTTGGGACAGGGTCCTGGTTCCTCCTCAAGGAATATTCATGACAATAACTTTGAGCTCTTCAGCTGAATTAAGGTCTCCACCCAGGTGGAGTGGCAACTTCAGGCTGAGTGCAAGATTCCTGGAGCATCACCCTGTTACCTTACCACCAACCAATTTCAGAAGAAAGCCACACAACTTGCAGCTCTCACCCCAAATTTTGCCTGTAAATACTTCTCCCCACAAACCATCAGGGAGTTCTGGGTTTTTGAGCACAAGCCTCCCTTTCTCTTTGCTTGGCCCTGCAATAAACCTTTCTCTGCTCCAAACTCGGTGTTTCGGTTTATTTGGCCTCAGTGTGTGTCAGGTACAAGAACTTTGTTTGGTAACATGGAGTGCTATGAAAAATGAGTATGTTAAATGGTTAACATGGTGCCTGGCACATACCAAGAGCTCAAAAATCGTTAGTGATTATCGTTATTATTCTCCCTCACAAACATTTATTGAGCTTTGGGCCATGAGCTGGGAGAAGACTCATTTGCAAAGAAGACTCATTAGCAGAAACATAAGCTTCTGCTAAACGCCCATGTAGTGATGTACCAGTGACTCTGGCCAGATATAAGATGTTGGAATGGGCAAGTATACGGTACCTCTGAATAGAGACTCAAAGACTCCAGCCATAAGTCAAAAGGAAACCGGAGGCTGAGAATAGTAAGTTAAAGGCAGCAGTTACAATCTGTAGCTCAAACCTATGTGAATTTGGAGAAGTCAAATAGCAAAGGATGGACCCCCAGCCCCCCTCAGCAGCTGCAGGTGAGGAATGTTGATTGAACACAAGCAGCAATCATGGAGTTCAGCCAATACTCCACCTGGAAATTTTTTGATTTTGTTTTGAACCCTGGAGTCAAGCAGTCCTTCCCAGAGCAGTGAGACAAAGCATTCCAGGCATTTGACAGAGACATCTTTGCAAACAGAGTCCATTTGCATAGAAGTTGCTGCATTTGCATGATCACTACAGGAGCAAATGGGAACAGAATGAGCTAAAAACAATAAAAATAAGTTGGCAAAGACTTTGAAGAGACTAAACTGTAAGGATTATCATCACATAGGCTGACGGATCTCTGCAATTGGTCTATCCATGGTCCTGCTATAAGGAAGGAGATTGTCAGTATCCCCACCAGATGAGCAAGATGGGCAGAGGACATTTCTCTGCCTGGGGGCCCTTGTCCTGGACCTGGCTGGGAGCAGAGATGCTGTGCTCTGGGTTAGCTCTCTAGACAGCCAAACCAAAAGTGGAGTAGGTCCAGAAGAGGGCTGGGTCCAAATCAGATCGGCAGTACTAAGTGGTCTAGGCCTGAAACTGAACAAGATAGAGTCCAGGGGTGCAGATGGAGAGCAGGTTCCAGACCCCAGATATGTCTCAGACTGGGGCAATTTCTGAGTCAAAGAATGGGCCTCCTGGTTAATGTCTTCTAGTTCCTGCAAGTACGGGCAAGGACATGCTAGGAGAAGGTAAAGGGGCAAGGAGTAAACAGTGACTAGGTTGACATGCTACAGCAGGGCCCAATGCATAAATTCGTTCATTCATTCAGCAAACATTTATTGATCATCTACCCTGTGCCAGCTATTATTTCAGGCAATGGGTGTACAGCCCTGAAAAAACAAATCAGGTTGCTGCCCTCATATTGCTCACATTCTAGTGATGGAAGATAGATACGAGCAAATAAACTAATAAATATATAATTTCAGGTAAAGACAAGTACTATGCAAAATAGATAGATAAGTAAAGTGTGTTATGGGGAAAGAGTGATGAGGAAGGGGAGTAAATATACAGAATCCCACCTTTCCCTTCTCCTCCCTGACTCCATCTCACCTGCAGGGAAGGGTGGTATCTCAACGCATGGGCTGCACTCTAAGGCACTGCCCAGGTCACACATCCTAGTGCAGGAGTCACCTCACTTTCAGATGCGTGTTGTTTTTTCTCTCCTTTCTCTCTTCTACCTGAATAGCCAGGGCAGCAAAAGCAAACCAGATCCCATTCTTGTAGAGCAGGTGCTCTGCTAGGCAGAACTTGCTCCATCAGAACCTGTCTGACCATCTCCTGGTCTCTTCTGCTTATTTCCTACAGGCAACCCTGGTGCAGAGACCAAAGGCTCAGATTTGGATGGAACAAGGTGAGGACTAAGGAGCGACTGGCAGCCGTGACAGCCTATTTCAATCCGACTTAACTAGTTTAAGGCAAACGGGTGCTCCACGTGGTCCAGCCCAGCTCATCTGCCATTCCCTGTTCTGGGTTTGGGGGCCCAAGCCTAGTCAACAATAACAGGGCAATTCCCCACCACTCACCAGGTATATCTGTCAGCTATTGCTGTCTAACCAACAACCACAAATCTCAGTCAGTACAACAATAAGCATTTATTTTGCTCATGCATCTCTGGGTTGGCTGGGGGCTCAGCTGATCTTGACCTGGCTGGGCTGGGCTGGGACTCGCATAAATAGGCTGAAGGTCAGATTCAGGTCTGTTCCACACGGTCTCCAGTGTCTCTCATCTTCCTCAGACCAGCTGGTGAGCCAGGGTCTTTCCATGATGATAGCAGAGGCATGAGAGAGCAAGCAAAAACACCCAAGGGTCCTCATGTAACTGCAGAACCAGCCCAAGCTGGCCCTATCCTGTTTCTAACAAGATACTGAGTTGTTTTTCAGAGACAACAGAACAAAACCACAAGTCATGACATCAAATAATACCCAGAACCAAAATTCCTTCCCTCTATGGAACCAAACAACCGGGACGTGATCTGAACCTGAATACCAGAACTCATTCAGAAGCGCTGTCCAGGAAGGTCCGGTGCTGAAGCCCCTTTTCCACATCTTACCATATACGGCTGAGTTCCAAAGCCCTCCAAGACAAACCTGCCCCACCAGCACCTCCACACATTAACCCTCCTCCCCTAACTCATAAAAACTTGACCGAACCACAGACTGGGTAGACAGGTTTGAGCTGTGCCTCCTGTCTCCTTGCCAGTTGACCTCACAATAAAGGTTTTTCTTTTCTCAAAAGTTGGTACCATAGTATTGGCTTCTATGCATGTTGGGCAGTGAGCCCTTTTTCAGTAACACTGACAGCACAGTATGAAGTGGTCCACTTCTGCCCATACTGCCTTGAGCTAAAACAAGTCATGTAGCTGAGCCTCAACCCAAAGGGCGGGGACCTGCATCTGCTTTTAGGGGAGCAACTGCAAAACTGCCTGGCAAAGAACATGGTTACAGGAAGGGGAAAAGAATTAGGGCCAGAAACTCGTCCTACACACACTTTGCATGGGAACGTTCTAAGGGTAGAGGCATGGTCTAGGGAGAAAGGGACCTGACCTGGGGAACCATCTCAAATTTGAGGTCACCTTTGACTGGAATTTGCCAATAAGGAAGCAGTTGACTCCTTATTAATGATAAAAAAGAAAAAAAAGCCAACATTCACTAGGCACTTACTCTCTGCTAGGTATCATTCTAGATGCTTTACATGAATAAATCCATTTTAATCCTCATAAAAACCTTTTGAGGTGGGTTCAGTGATTATCTTCATTTTGCAGATGAATCAGCTGAGGCACAAGGAGGAGATGAAACTTGTTCAAGGTCACAGAACTAGTCAGCACCAGAGCCAGATCTGGACCCAGGCAATCAGGCTCTGGCACACACCCTCCCAAGCTCAGGTAATACTATCTTTGCCATAGAGAGCATGGCTTGAACACCCACGCCCCTAGTCTGTCCTGCGCCCATCCACAGTCTCAGGGGCTGCTCAAGAATGGAAGAAGCTTTAGATGTGGGGAGGGGAGGTGGAAGCTTAGGGGTGGGACACAGCTTGATTAGAGAAGCTGTTGGTTGTCGGAGGGTGGGGTGGAGACAGGAGCTCAGACCAAGGCAGCTAAGCTTGGACCGAGGTAGCAAGGGGAAGGAGTAGAAAAGGAATTCAGGCTTCTCAGGGATTCAGGAAGGGATGATGAGGGCAAGAGAAAGGCCGGGTGGGGTCCAGTGCCTAGAAAGAGACTGAAGGGAGACTTGATTTTGAGACTTTACACAAAACTCGTCTCTGAAAGGGAACCCTCTTGCACTGTTGGTGGGAATGTAAATTGATACAGCCACTATGGAGAACAATATGGAGGTTCCTTAAAAAACTAAAAATAGAATTACCATATGACCCAGCAATCCCACTACTGGGCATATACTCAGAGAAAACCATAATTCAAAAAGACACATGCACCCCAATGTTCATTGCAGCACTATTTACAATAGCCAGGTCATGGAAGCAACCTAAATGCCCATCAACAGACGAATGGTTAAAGAAGTTGTGGTACATATATACAATGGAATATTACTCAGCCATAAAAAGGAACGAAATTGAGTCATTTGTTGAGACGTGGATGGATCTAGAGACTGTCATACAGAGTGAAGTAAGTCAGAAAGAGAAAAACAAATATCGTATATTAACGCATGTATGTGGAACCTCGAAAAATGGTACAGATGAACTGGTTTGCAGGGCAGAAGTTGAGACACAGATGTAGAGAACAGACACATGGACACCAAGGGGGGAAAACTGCGGTGGGGTGGGGATGGTGGTGTGCTGAATTGGGCGATTGGGATTGACATGTATACACTGATGTGTATAAAATTGATGACTAATAAGAACCTGCAGTATAAAAAAACAAACAAACAAAACAACTAATACTAAACTTTCATTGGGTTATTTGTATGGAAATATGTTAATATAAATGTTTCAGACATTACATGAAATTTCTAAAAAAAAAACAAACAAAAAAAAACAACTCATCTCTGCATCTCTTGTCTCCCTAAATTGGTCAGACCTGGGGCTCCTTGTCAAAGCCATACTAAGAGTGAGGGCAGAAGGGCAGGATTGGAGCTGGGGGAGAGCAGATGCTCTAGGATCGTATCTCAGGCAGCCCAGGATTTGAGTGGTGATAAAGAGACGGGGGACAAGGATTCCCCTGAGGCACATTGCCAGTTTCTATTCAACTTGTCACTCACTTCAGTCACTCCTCTTATTTTCTGTTATGATAAACAACAATAACAGCTTACTCAGGGAGCATTTTCTAAAAGACAAGCATTTTCAGACACAGAGATTACATTTGACACTCACAACCATCTCACATGGGAAACAGCACATTTTAAAAATAAGGATACCAGGGCTCAGAGAGGTCAAGTGTCATGTCCAGGATCACAGCTAATTAGAGGAAGTGGAATCAGCACCATCACCTCTTAGCCCTGCACCATCCTCACATCTTTCCTTGTAAGGACGGAGAGCATGGAATGAAGTCAAGTTTGATCTCTTGAGAGAAGGTGGTACTTTGTATCAATCATTCACACTTCAGTATGATGTATTTCCAGTCTGGTCCTGAGAGTAAAACAACAATAGGACATACTCACTGAAAAGTTGCAACAAAGGCTCCACCAAGGGGTGGAAGGGAAGGAGTGCAGTGAATATCAAAAAACAATGTCACCCCGTCTCAATTTCTCCCTCCTGGGAGGCTCAACTGTTGGAACCAAGCTTACAGAAGTTCAGGACAAGGCAGAAGGTGTCTGATGAAGACAGTCAAGTAATAATAATTATTGAGATCCTCTGGGTGCAGGGTCCTGTGCTGAGCATCTGGGAGGCTGTAGTAAAGAAGGCAAGGGTGCTTACATTCCAGGATGGGGAGATGCAATAAATAAGTACATGAATAAGAATGTGATAGGACTTCCCTGGCGGTCCAGTGGTTAAGACTCCGTGCTTCCAATGCAGGGGGCGCAGGTTCGATTCCTGGTCAGGGAACTAAGATCCCACATGCCCTGCAAAGAACGTGAAGTAGGACAGGTGCTGTAAAGACGGCACGTCATGAAGAGATGAAGAGTTTTGAGAGTGGCAGGGTGGGGTTACTACTTTGGATTTGGGAGTCAGGGAAGGCCTCTCCAAGAAGGTGACACTAGGATAAAACTTGAACAAAGAAAAGGTACCAGGCTGGCCAAGATCTTCTTGATTGGAAGAACAAGAACAAGAACAAGAACCCAATCAATGCAAAAAAGTTTAAATGACAGCAGCAATAATAATAGTGGAATGGTAGTCAGCGTTGCTAACCCTTATGTAGCACTTATTATGTGATAGGCACTGCTCTAAGTAATTTCCATATGTTACATCATGTCATTCATACTCACCACAATGCTGTGAGGTAGGTATTATCACAATCCTCATTTGACAGTGAGAAAAAATGAGGCAAAGAGAGGTTAAGTGACTTAACCAAGAAGAGATAAGAACCAGAAGAAGAGAAAGTCGCTGGTTGGTCTGTGGTCAGGTCCCTACGGTCCCAGCACTGAGTCTGAAGAGGCAAGATGGTCAAAGAACCCAGGGGTATTTGGCGGCCTTTTCCAGACTATGTGCGGTACCCCAACTTCTAACACCAAGCTCAATGCCAAGAGTCTAACGGAGCTGCAGCACTAAAGTGATCATGTCATCAGATGAGCGGGTGCAGCACCCAGCCCCCTCCCCTCCCAGATTCCCCCACTCGGGAAGCGTTTGCAGCAGAGGGCTGGGTGGGAGGCCAGCTGCACACCGCCCACTGCTCCTCTCATTTCCACTATAAATAACACAGTTAAGAAAAAGAAACCCACACGCAGGGGCACTTTCATCGTTACACCCTCTTTCTGGTCTGCTTACTCCATACAAGTGATGTGACGATCTGAATTCAAAGTCAGGCGTGGTGAACTGCAGTGTGTCAGGAAACCAAATAGTTGGTGTCAAGAGATCCAGGTGGAAAGGAAGGGGTGTTGGCTCTCTTAAAGACTTCATGCTCCTCTTCCTGCAAGACCTGACCTCAGCTAAAGATGTCATTAGCCAAGTCATAGCCCCCCTCCACTGCTCCCCTGACCCCTCTGTCTCCCTTTGTTGTTGTTCTGATAATTAATAGAGAACATGTCACATTACAGCATTGTAGGAGTTGGATAGATAGTGGGGGAGGAAAAGGAAGAGAGGGGAGGGGAGGATACATCTGAGATGAAGGGAAAGAAAAAGGACGTAACCAAGCTTGCTCCCAAAGAACTCATAGTGATGGTGCAAATGGGCACATAAACATGTGATGACAACTCAATTTGGCACATGGTTTAGAATAGATCTGACCAAGATGTGGTGGCAGCCCTGAGCCAGCAACAACGTCTGCAAAAATGTCCTTTAATCTGAGTCTTGGAAAGTGAGTAGGAGTTTTCCAGGTAGAAACAGGCAGGAAAGGGCACTGCAGGCAGAGGAAAGAAATATGCACAAGCAAGACACAGAAAAGAGCCCATCATCCACAGGGAGATAAGACTGGGATGCCCATCAAGGCTGTAGATATCATCATGCTGTATTCTTCCTCCAAAGTTGACATCTTAGAGCAACTGGTAGTATCCCACACCCATCCAGACACTAGAACTAGCCATTTCTGCCTTAGGACATTTTTTAGCTTTGTTGCTGACTCTGGTCCCCAATGCCACCACTGGCACTGAGGGTCAACCATCTATGGCCTCTTTGGTAGGTCTTTCTTATGACAACAGCCTGGTCTCCCTGCTACCTGATTCTCCTCACCCCCAACTTGTCCACTCTCAATGACTCCCTGTTTCTGAGCCAATTTTGGAGAAGTTTTGGAGTCTACCTAGATAATGGTGATAATCGGAGGAGAATGTCACTTGCTTCAGCTAGAGCCCGGATTGCCCAGCAAAAGACGAGTTAGAAAGCAAGCTGACTTAGAAAGACCAGAGAACCAGGGAGCAGGACCATAGCGAGGCTAATGATAGAGGCAGGGTTCATTCATCCAACAATACGGTAGACTTCTGACTCTGAGTTTCACCTCTCTGGATGTGGGCATAAGACAGCACAAAAAGAAGACACAGTGCCCACTGTCTGCCCTCATGGAGCTTGGAGGAGACAGCCATTAATCCAATAACTACACAAATAAAGGCAAAATTACAAACCATGATAAACAGTGTGAAGAATATTTCAAAGGAGCTCTGTGTGCTTACAATGGTGGTGAAGGCAGTCAAGGAAGACTTCCAAGGATAGGACATTTGAGCCAAGATTTGAAGGGTGGGTTAACTAGGTAAAAGATGGAGAGAAGGAGTAGTTCTACTTACAAGCTAAGAAAGTTAGCCTAGGAGTAATATTATTGGATTTGAATCATATCCCCACCGATGGTTAACTTGGGGCAAATTATTTCACCCTTGCATGTCTTGGTTGCCTTGACTGCAAAATGGAGGTAGCAATTACCTTAGAGATTTGTTATAAAGATTCAATAAGACAAAGCATTTACAGTAGATAGTACAGTACAGAGTACCAGTAATAGTTATTGTGGTTGTAGTGGTGATGATTAAAATGATGCTGTTAGGATGATGGTAGTGGTGATGGTGGTGGTGATTATGGTGATGATCATGATATTGTTGATGGTCATTATGAGAATGATGATGGTGATAATGATGTTAATGGCGTTGACAAGGATGATGATGACTTCTGCACTCACAGCAACAGGAACAACATATGTAAATACCCTCAGGTTGAAGGAGGCATGGGGATAGGAGGTGTTAAAGAGAGGAGACAGGCATGTCTCTTAAGGCAGACAGAGCCAGACTCTGCAAATGCCCAGTTATAGACTCCAGACCCCAAGCTTCCTCAAAACGTAATCAAAGTGCTCTAAAAGTGCTATTACAGCAATGACTCAGATTCAGTTAAAATTTCTTGAGCTCCCTGCCTTGAGAGGTCCTGCCTTGGGAATTCCCTGGTGATCCAGTGGTTAGTACTCCGTGCTTCCTTTGCAGGGGGCCCGGGTTCGATCCCTGGTCAGGGAATTAAGATCCAGCATGCCGCGTGGCGTGGCCAAAAAAAAAAAAAAAAGTCCTGCCATTATACCAACAGTACCAGCAGGGAAGCCAGTGTTAAGTGAGTACCTACTATGTGCTGGGCAATTACTCATGTGTTACTCTGTTTGATCCTCATGACATTTACTAGGTGGCTGGCACCATGCTGAGCACAGATAACATGTTGAGAAGCAGGATACAGACAATTACGCTCATTTTACACAGAAGAAAATAAACAAAGCGTAGAAAGTTTAATTAATTATCCAGGTTACACAGCTAATAAATCATAAAGACAGGGTTTCAACCCAGGCTCAAATGTCTCCTAGTTTAAGCCCTTTCTTCTCTGTACCACAATGACTTCTGGTGCTTAGTCAGAGGATGTGCAGACTTATAGAGTCAGAGCTGCAGGACCCAGGTCCCAGTCAGCAAAGGAGCTCTCTCCTGCTTCATCCCTAGTGGGGGCGGCTCCCCCGATGTCAGCAGAGTTCACAGAAAGTCCTCATCAAGTCCCACGATCCACAATTTGTAAGTCACTATTCATAAGAGATGACAAGAGGGGAAAAGGATGCATGTGTTCACTGAGCCCCTACAAGACGGTAGGTGCTTTATAGACATTATTTCATGGAGGCCAACCCCATTCCTTACTCAGATATTACTGCCTCCTACTTATAAGATAAAGGAACTAAGACTCAGAGTGGTTGCAAAACTTGTCCAAGGTCACACAATGGAGGGTGTCATATTTAAATCCAGGACTGACTGACTCCAAGGCCCAGTCTCTTTAGCCACTTTCTTTTTTTTTTTTTTCCCTTTCAATTCATTTAATTTCAACAATCTGTCAAAAAAAAAAAGAGCCAATAAAGAAATACTGAATTACATTTTGTTGGTTTTTTTAAACCCTCAAACTCCTGACTTATAAAAACAGCTTGTGTGTCTTCCACCCTGACCACCCTGCTACTTTTCCATATACCACAGGCCACCCACAGATACAAAGCCAGGGCGGCCGGGGGGAAGCTGACGTGCTCTACTTGGAGCCAGAAGACAGGAGGGCGATGAGGCCCGAGGAAGCACTTACGGACAAAATGTAGTTCACTGTGGGGTTGAAGTTCTTCAATATAAAGAAGGAAGCAACAATGACCAAGACCAGAAATAGGGTGTTATTATTATAGAAGATGGAAAATGTTGTAGCTTCATAATCAGCAACTTCATTCTTCTTCCACAAGAGTCTTTCATCTTTTTCCTTCCGAGACATCTTTCTATCACCAGCTTCAGAAAGTTTTCGAGTCACTTCTTCGGAAACAGCATCCTCCCTCTTCTGTGCTACTTTGTGCTTGAGAACAAATTTCACATTTTTGTATGCAAAGGCTACCAAATAAGTGCTTACTGGGGTCATCACACTATACAGAACAGCAGACTGAATAAGATCCATATGCCATATTTGCCAATATAGCCAGACGGGGATGGCGGGCACGATGAAGGCGTTCCCGAAGAAGAGCACCAAGGACTTGGCCAAGAGGCTGTGGCTGAAATCCTGCAGGAGCAGGTCCTCTGCGGACTGCTGCTTGGAGCCGCCTTTGGGAGCCATGGTGAAACCGCAGCCGCGAGACGGGAGGGCCAAGTCAGGCGCCGAGCCGGGCAGAGGCCTCTGGCACCTCCCCTGCGGCCACCGCGTATCTGCTAACGACCCCTCTTTAGCCACTTTCTCCCAATTGTTCTTTTGTGATGCAACACACGCACACACACACAGCCAAACACAGCCATAGACACACACAGATTTTACCCCAACTCAGAATGCATCAAAATGTGTATCAATTCATAAAGCTTTTAAAAATGCCCTACCTCTGAGACCAGAGGAGGAAGAATGAAGGAGATTGCTGCCTGCTTTCCTTATGTGTTTAGGCTGCAGCAGAGCTTTTAGATATTTCCAAGCACTTGGCCACCTCTTCTGTGCTCCGGGAAGGATAATAGACTATCCAGCTGAGGTTTCATGGTTGAGGCTTTAGACACTGGAAAACAGGTTTTCAGTGGCTATTTATTCACCTGCAGTGTCCTCAGCTGCTCCAGGAACTGAAGTTACCACAGATGCCCAGGCAGGGACTGAGCGGGGATGCTGGATACACATTTGGGTCCGTTCATTACATATTCGTGTATGTGACTTTCCAGAGACAATGGTTAAAAGAGAGTTACAATTGCAGACTCTTCCTTTCTAGCTATGCCTTGAGCAGTTCATTTAATCTTTTTATGCTTTGTTTTACCATCTGGGAAAGGGAATAACAGCATTGTCACCAATCTTATCTTAGTCAGCTATTACTGTGATGATCCAGGCTAACAAACAACACCCAAATCTCAGTGGTTTACCTCGACAAGCATTTATTTCTCACTCACAGCACTGTAGATCATCTGGGGCAGCTCTGCTTCAGGCTGTAGATTGAGTTCAGGTCTTTTTCATTTTAGGATGAAAGGAAGCAGGTATCTGGGGTGTGATCTTTCCGTGATTAATCACAGGAGTGTAAGAGGGCTGGCCAAATCACTTGAGCACATTTCAAACTTTTGGTTGGGATCCACTCACATCCCAATAGCCAAAATCAACCACATGGCCAGGTATAAAGTCAGTCTGGGGAATGGAAAGAGTGGGGAGGTGTTCCAGTTACCAGCGGTGTATAAAAATGTATTTCAAAACTTAGCGGCCCACACCAGCCATTTTATTTCACTTGTGACTTAACCGGTCAGGAGTTTGGGGAGGGCTTAGCTGGACTCTCTCCAGGGGTTGTAGTCAGGTGGCAGCTGAGGCTGCAGTCATCTGAAGGCTCAGCCGGGCTGGACATCCAGGATGGCTCCCTCACATGGCTGGCACATAAGGCTGGCAGTCATCCGGGCTGGACCAAAGTGCCCACATGTGGCCGCCCCAGCACGGACGTCTCAGCGTAGCTGGATTCCTCATGGGATGCCTGGCTTCCCCCAGCTACGTGTCCCAAGAGACCAGGTGGAAGCTGCATGACTTTCTCTGACTTATCCTCCAAAGTCATGCAGCATCAGTTCCACCGCACTGTACTGGTTACAAATAAGTTACTAAAAACAGCCCAGATTCAAGGGCAGGGGACATAGACCCCCACCTCTCAATGGGAAGAGGGCCAAAGAATTTGCAGGCACAGTTTTAAACCATCACAAGAGGCACAAGAGGAAGAAAAATGAATAAATAATATTAGCCACATATCCCCCCCCACCATAAAAGTTGTGATAATACATGTAAAGCATTTAGCACAGTGTGTGGTACAGAGCAAGCACTAAATAAATAAATGGTAGTCATAAAGGGGCTTCCCTGGTGGCGCAGTGGTTAAGATCTCACGCTCCCAATGCAGGGGGCCCGGGATCAATCCCTGGTCAGGGAAGTAGATCCCACTGCCGCAACTAAGAGTTCGCATGCCACAACTAAGGAACCTGCCTGCCACAACTAAGGAGCACATGTGCTGCAGCTAAGACCCGATGCAACCAAATAAATAAATAAAATATTTCAAAAAATAAATAAAGGAGAAAAAAAAATTCATTTGGGAAAAAAATGGTAGCCACACAAATCACAGAGTCACTGGGCCAAGATTCCAGATGCTCCCCTACCTTGCTTGTTAAGTTGGTTGAGCTAACTGGACTACCCTGATGAGGCCAAAAGTCCAAAAGATGGTGATAGGGCTACCGTTTGCAGCTCCCCTGCAACATGCCAAGTACCGTGCTAGGCAGTTTCCATGCAGGATCTTATTTAATCTCCACAAGAAGCTTGTGAGGCTGTGTGACTGCTGTTATCCGTGTACTCTGAAAACTCTCACATCCTCCCATCATCTTAAAAAATGTTATAAACATGCCACTGTGGGTGTACTTGGGAGAGCAGTTGAGCATCCCTCCCTCCATCCGTCCCCTCCGCACCCCTCCCCAGTTTAATGGTCCACACAACCAGAAAGCCTGTGCAATTTGTTCATCCCTCTATCCCAGCACTAACCCTACTGGATGTCACTTTGGCCCCATTCTCATGTCACTGAGAGGTCCTTGGAGACAAGGACTGTGTCTGATCTAGTTCTGGACCCTGTGCCCAGGGCAGGACTACCCCAGAGGAACATGGCCATCTCTCATTTTTCCTCCAGCTCCACTCACCCTCCTTCCTCTACCTGTATGGACCACATCAACAGGCTCCCTTGCCCTCTGGTCAGGCTTGACCAGCAGGGAGTCCTGGCAGGGGATCAGAGGAAGGAAGGAGAGTGCAGTCAGGGTACTGATTCTCCCCAGCTGCTTCTCTGCAAACTTGCCTAGGTCTGGCTGTGTCTCTCAGCCAAGGGACCCAGCTTCTGATCCCCAGCTTTCTCTCCATGACTCCCTCCACCCACCTCCAGAATCTGGTACTTCCTTCTGCCCCTTCCCTTTGGACCTGGGGAAAGGAGCACTGTTACTAGCCCCAGGGAATGGTCCACCCCTTACGATTTCCCTACACCTTGTCCACACAGCTGTAAATAGCCCTTTTATTAATCCCGCTTTGAGTTAACCTAGTTGGAGTATGTGCCTGCTTCCCGCTGACCCCGACTGATACAGAGGTGCTTGGGGGACAGTTATCAGACACAAGTTTCACCTGTAAGGTCTGTGACCACTGAGTCTCCTGAATGCACAGTCCAGGCCAGAAGATGCAGGATGCCATGGAGGGTGTGACCAGTTCTGTCTGTCCTTGGGTGATTAAGCAGCAGGATCGCCTCCCACCTGGGGCTGTCAAGCTTCCAGCCAGGGCTTCATTTAGGGACAGAGCTGTCTTTCACCTGACATCTCAGTGACAGAGAGGATTTCAATTAGAGCCATCAGGGGCCTCGAGTGCCTGACACACCTTAGGAAAGACAGTGAGGTAGGCAGATCCTGCAGTGTCCTGAGGTTCGCCAGCCTGACTCCCACCCTCTCCTCCCCCCACGAGGCTGGATAAGCACAGTGAGCCCTCTTCAGACCCACAGCCAGCGGAATGTTTCAGGTGCCCCGCTTGAGGAAGACTGCCAAAGCATCCCCTGGCAGGGAGTATTATCAGCATCATATCTACTTAGAGTCATCTCCAAACTCCCAGGGTCTCCTGTTTTGCATTCCCAAAGCACCTGGACTCTCCTTTCTAGCTCTTATCACACTTGTAATTAATCAGTCACTTGTATAATCATCTACATTCTATTCTCCATCACAGAGGTCCTGTTAAAAATGAAATGAGATTATGAAGTCACATCAAGTCACTCTACAGCTCAAACCCTTGGCTAGCTTTCCTTTTCACTAAGAAAATGCTGGTCTTCACTGTGGCCCATGAGGCCCTGCTCAATCAGGCCACCATGATCCCTCCCTCTCTTTCACTCTGCTGCAACCACCATGGCCTCTCTTTGGTACCTCCGACACACCAAACATACCCCTGCCACAGGGCCTTTGCACATGCTCTGGTTCCTTTGCCTAGAATACTGCTGCCCAGGTGGCTTACCTCTCCTTTTTTTTTTTTAACAATTTTTTTTTAAATTAATTAATTTATTTTTGGCTGTGTTGGGTCTTCGTTTCTGTGCGAGGGCTTTCTCCAGTTGCAGCAAGCGGGGGCCACTCTTCATCGCAGTGCACGGGCCTCTCACTATCACGGCCTCTCTTGTTGGGAGCACAGGCTCCAGACGCTCAGGCTCAGTAGTTGTGGCTCACGGGCCCAGTTGCTCTGAGGCATGTGGGATCTTCCCAGACCAGGGCTCGAACCCGTGTCCCCTGCATTGGCAGGCAGACTCTCAACCACTGCGCCACCAGGGAAGCCCCCCACCTCCTTTTTAACGCTTTTAAAAGATTCACCATGGCCAGGGCCTGGGCAAAAACACAGGACGCATGAGCATTCTTTTTTTTCTTTTTTTTTTTTTTCCAAAACTATATGTATAGTAACTTTATAGCAGAAAACAGCAAGCTAAAGTCAAGGCCATTGCGGGACCTAGTTTTCTGGTGCCAGGTTACTCCAGGCGTGCTGCCTGGTTTCCTGGTTCTTTCTTGGGTCATGTGACCAAAGTTCTGGAAGTGAGGAGCTCAAGGTTGAAATCAGCTCCAACGTATGAGGGTCCCTTTTACGTCTGATCACAAATCACGCACTGCATTTTCTGTTTGGTTGTTTTTTTAATAATTTATTGAGGTAAAATTCACATAACATAAAATTAACCATTTTAAAGTGGACAATTCAGTGGTATTTAGAACATTCACAGTGTTGTGCAACCATCTCCTCTACCTAGTCCCAGAACATTTCCATCACTCCAGAGTAAAACCCCTTACTCATTAAATGGTTTCTCCTCCATTTTCCTCTCCCCACAGTTCTTAAATTTAGGTCATTGACCCATTTGGAGTTATTTTTTTCCTATGGTGTGAGCTTGTGGTCCAACCTCATTCTCTTGCATGTGCACATCAGCTGTCTCAGCATCATTTGTTAAAGATGATTTTCTTCTCCATTGATGAACCTCATACCCTTGTCAAAAATCAATTGGCGGGCTTCCCTGGTGGTGCAGTGGTTAAGAATCCGCCTGCCAATGCAGGGGACACGGGTTTGAGCCCTGGTCCAGGAAGATCCCACATGCCGTGGAGCAACTAAGCCCATGTGCCACAACTACTGAGCCTGTGCTCCAGAGCCCACGTGCCACAACTACTGAAGCCTGCACGCCTAGAGCCCGTGCTCCGCAACAAGAGAAGCCACCGCAATGAGAAGCCCACGCACCGCAACGAAAAGCCCACGCACCGCAACGAAGAGTAGCCCCCGCTCACTGCAACTGGAGAAGCCCGCGTGCAGCAATGAAGACACAACACAGCCAAGGATAGATAAATAAAAAATAAATAAATAAATAAAAATTAAAAAAAAAAAAAAAAAGGAGGCAGCCCAGGGACAGCCCCAGCCCCTGTGGGTGCCTGGCAATCAGAAGCCCCAGGAACCAAAGAGAGTCTGTCCAGGTCTGAGCAAAGCTGGATTTTATGTGCATATTTATTGCCCTCCTGGCAATTTCCAAATGCACTGTCAGTAGGAAACAGTTTTCTGTACACTAAGACTAATCAAAAGCCTGTTCAAAAACACATTATGCAGGTACCTAACATAACCATATACATTAGTTTCTTATGGTTTTATATTCAAATCAACAAAAATTTATTGAGCCATGGGCTCCATGCAAGACACCATGCCAGGTACCGTAGGAGCACGTGGCAGATAATACACAATCCCCGTTTGTCCCCAGCCCTCAGCTGCTCGTGTTCTGCGTGGCGGTGGGGAGTGACTCACACGCCGTGAGACTTTAATAGAAGGACCGCTGTGCTAAGTGCTGCAATAGAGGTACAGACAGCAAGATGGGAAAATGGGAGGAAGTGATTACTTCCGGGTGGGGGATCAGGGATGTTTGAATATAGATATAATTTTTCCTGAGCACCACCTCTAGTCTCTCGTTTCATCCTCCTAGTGACTCTATGGGATAAGCATTATTACTGTCCCCATTTTACAGATGAGAAAATTGAGGCTCAGAGAAGCTCAGTAGATTGCCCAATGTCACAAGGCAGTTGAGTCTGTTTGACTCCATCACTTGGGCTCTATGGATGATACCAGTGGTTCTTCCTTAGGGGTGTGTTTATCATCAAAACTGAGAAGATTTTTCAAAATATGCAGGCCCACACTCCATGGCAGATGTACTGAATCAGTCTCTGAGGGCAATTCCTAGATATGTGTATTTTGAAAAAGCTCTCTACATGAATCTGGTGTGCTTGTTAATTTATACACACTATGAGAGTTTAAGTGGGATTTCAACAGATGAGAATGGAGAAAGAAAAAGCATTCCAGCTAAATGGAACTGGGCAAGCAAAAGTGCTGATCTAGGAAAATGTAGGGCTTCTTTGGGAAAGAGTAAGTGGCCCCAATCAGAAGATCAAGCCGCCCTGGTCTGGGAAGATCCCACGTGCCGCGGAGCAACTAAGCCCATGCGCCACAACTACCGAAGCCCATGAGGCTAGAGCCCATGCTCCACAGCAAGAGAAGCCATCACAATGAGAAGCCCGCGCACTGCAACGAAGAGTAGCCCCTGCTCACCACAACCACAGAAAGCCCACACGCAGCAACAAAGACCCAAAGCAGCCAAAAATTAATTAATTAATTAATTAATTCTTTTTAAAAAGGAAGAGAGAAGCATGGTCGGTGAATGTGCTTGGGGGGCCTGCCATATCACCAGTGCCCTTGCTGACTGCTCCAACCCCACGCAGGGCTCAGCCATGGCTTGAGTATCAGCCTTCAGTGAGGAGGAGCAAGATCTTCCGGCACCAATGGCTGAAAGAAACCAGCCTCTGTTCAGAGGGAGAGGAAGGCCTGTCAGACATTACTGAGCACCTACTAATTGCCAAGTGCTGCACTGAGCTCTTTGCATACATTATGTCATTGATTCTTCCTGACAGCTCTGAAAGTGGTTATCCTTATCTGCATCGTTTAAAAGATTCATGAGGTCCAGAGAGTAACCTGTCCAAGGTCACATCATCAAGAAGTGACCTAGCCAGGATTCAACCTCACATCTGTCTGACTTCAATGCTTGCGCCCTGAACTCTGGGATTGAGTGCTTTTGAAAGGTTGTCAAAAGGGGCCTCAGATAAGAGGAAGGTGAGGCTGGGTCATATGATAAGCGAGAGGACCATGGAAACTGTTCCAGGGGAAAGACTGAAGGTGGCTGTGTAGCCTGGGTTCCCTTAAAAGCAGAGCCTGAGACAAAGATTTGGGTGTCAGTAGTTTATTTGGGAGGTGATCTCAGGAAGCACCAGGAGGGAGTGGAGAAGAGTGAGAAAAGGAGGCAGCTGATAAAGGGTGTAGGTTACCTCTGTGGGCCACAGGGGCTCAGTCCCACTGGGGACCCTCCAGGAGACTGTGGTGTACGCATCAGAGCGGCTTCACCAAGGAGCCAGGAAGCTGGCGTCTTTACACTCTCATTGGTCGAGCACTGCTCCCAGAGCACTAATTCCTCAGCACTGCCATCCTGCCCTGTTTGAGGGCTAAACATATTCCCTTAGGCAGGAATACCCTGGCAGAGAATTTGCTGGCAGCCTTTGGTCTACATGGAAACGGGCTACAGGCGACCTCCAGGGCTGGCTGATGGGACACGTGAGGGACGTCAACAGCATCTCCTACAGCGACTGTGCTCAGCACTTGGGGATTATAGAACAAAGCGTCCCTCAAGATCTCCTTGTGTGAATCGAATCTAGAAAATTAATAGGAACTGGATCAGAAGAACCGAGAAAAGACACGTGAGCTGAACAAGATGCCTCCGGGACCTGAGGGTCCCGGCTATAAGCTAATCACACATGTTAAGATTGCTAAAGAAGCAGGCGTGGATTGGAAGGGGGAGCCTTGCAAAGACTTTCAGTCCCACCAGCCAGACCAAGCCTACGGTACGATAGACACATCTCAGCCTGGCGCCCTCAAACATCAAGGACTGTCTTCCCTGCACTGAGAGCAGACTTTTCCAGTACATTCTCCTGTAAATCTGGCCCCAGACAGAAAACTCCTATAACGGTTTTTAACGCCAGGGTCATAGTTCAGTATCCTAACCTCAGTTAATGTAGGTCTGCCTGAGGGATGGCCCTGCTCCTCACATTGAAGCAAACAGGCCCCAACTCTGCATGACCCACGTCCAGACGCCACGTCAAGCTTGTTCTGAGTGGCCTCAGCGGATACCACCACCAGCCTTCCCCAGGTAACATCCCAGATTCAAACAAGTCTAGCAATGCCTTTTTTCTTCTATTTAACTTTCTACAGTAAAGCCATGTGAGGAGGCTTCATTCAAGGACAAGGTTGCTAGGAATCCAGGCTCTTGTTCTCATTAACAGTCATAAGCCTCAGTCACTCATTCTTTGCCAAACATTCTCCCTGACTGCATGTGTGTTTGGGTGTGCGTTTATCTGAATGTTTATGCATGTGCATGTCTGTATGCATATGGATTTGTGTAAATGAATGTCTGTGCAAACATGGGCGTGGAAACAGCAAACGCGAGCTCTGTAGTCTACCAGGCACTGCCACTTACTAGTTCTGTGATCTTGGACGAGTCAACAATGACCCATCCATGCCTCAGTTTCCTCATTTGTAAAACGATCATTACAGCTGACTTCACAGAATGACTTGAGGGTTAAAATGAGGTAACGCTTGTAAGGCAGTTTATGTAAGCCTGAGCGAGTGTTCAGTCAATGCTAGCACTTGACAGTTGAGGTTACTATTTCAGGTAATTCCGTGTGTCTGTGTGAGCATTGTGTCTCCTTTAGGATGCCACTGATATTGATCTGTTTCTGACTTCTGCTCTGTATCGTGTTGTGATCAGCAATGGGATCAGCCAAGGGAAAGTCTAGCAAAAGACCACAAACCAGCATGATGTAATCAGAAAGGATGGTTGCCAGACACCAGTAGAAAGACAATGCAAGAGGATGCAAACGCCAGACAGTGGACAGTGGGATGAGCAAGCTGAAGAGAAGAGTGTCCCTGGATTCAGTACATAGGACAACATGAATCAGAATGTGATGCCTAATCCTCTTTTGCACAATATCCCCAGGTAGACAAGAAAGCCTCAGGCCAGCAGTGTTCACCGGCACAAAACCCCAGCCTGTATCTTGGGTGAACACAGATGGATGTTTTTTCACCGGACTACACTTAGAAAGTAACAAGCCTCCCACCCACCCCAGTCCAAACAAAGCTAGGAAAAGAGATTTCAGAACGATCTCTCTCCCTCTTACCACATAGTGGGGCTCCAGATTTGGCTCTTTATCTCTGGCCTCAGAGGGGAAGATGATTATTCTGATAAACTGGAATGAATCTCACAGCAGAAGGGAAGCTCGCAATAGCCCTGATGATTTATCACCCTTTTCAACCCAGTTGGGTTCCAAGAGAATAAATCTTGCCTGCCTCTGGCTAGGTACCCGCAATCATGCCACGGACCATGACTTTCATATCCCATTAACTCTGAATTACTCAGTCTGGGGCTGAGCTGAGAGGTAATTTAAAGTGGCAGAAGGGGAAAAATGTTCTGATTTAGATCTGATAGAGACTGGATTAAGTCCTCCCATTTTACAGGGCTTAAATGTGAGCTTTGTGGAGGGGAGTACCTTCGGGTTGGATTGGCTTCTTGCAAAGGACCTGAGCCACAGATTAAATAAAACAACTTGAGCCAGACACATGTTCCAAAGGTCTGGAGGCTCCAAACCGGAGTTTCTTGTGGGAATCAGTCAATTAAAAAAATTACCATTCTCCAGCGTGTAAATTATTACAACCCTTTAGGGTAGCAATTTGGCAGTTCCTATCAAATTGAAAAAGGCTTATACCCTCTGACCCAGACATTTCACTACAGAAACGTTCAGATGTGTTCAAGGGGACGTGTACAAGGATGTTCGTTGTGGCCTTATTTGTATCACTGAAAATCAGAGACAAAGAAATGGTCCAGCAACAGTAGAATGCCTTAAGAAAGGATGGTACACAATTCTATGAGAGAAAAAGCATCCATTAAAGAGAATTAGGTGGAAGGAGGTCCATGATGTATTACAGATTAAGAATATTAATAAAAAGGGCTTCCCTGGTGGTGCAGTGGTTAAGAATCCGCCTGCCAATGCAGGGGACACGGGTTTAAGCCCTGGTCTGGGAAGATCCCACATAGCACGGAGCAACTAAGCCCGTGCGCCACAACTACTGAGCCCGCACTCTACAGCCCGCGAGCCACAACTACTGAGCCCGTGTTCCACAACTACTGAAGCCCGCGCGCCTAGAGCCCGTGCTCCACAACAAGAGAAGCCACTGCAATGAGAAGCCCGCGCACCACAACGAAGAGTATCCCCCACTCACCGCAGCTACAGAAAGCCCGTGCGTAGCAACAAAGACCCAACGCAGCCAAAAATAAAATTTTTAAAAAAAGAATATTGGGCTTCCCTGGTGGTGCAGTGGTTGAGAATCTGCCTGCCAATGCAGGAGACACGGGTTCGAGCCCTAGTCTGGGAGGATCCCACATGCCGCGGAGCAACTGGGCCCGTGGGCCACAATTGCTGAGCCTGCGCGTCTGGAGCCTGTGCTCCACAAGAGAGGCCGTGACGGTGACAGGCCCGCGCACCGCGATGAAGAGTGGCCCCCGCTTGCCGCAACTAGGGAAAGCCCTCGCACAGAAACGAGGACACAACACAGCCAAAAATAAATAAATTAATAAAAAATTAAAAAAAAAAAAGAATATTAATAAAAAAACAAAGTGCAGAATAGTTTCATGTAAAGTATGCTCGTTTTTTTAAAAAATGGAGATTAAATTAAAACCATTTTTTTAAAATCCATCCTCGTGTGTTAATCTGTAAGGCATGCCTCTTTATCAGCAATCACACAAGTCGCTGCAGTTTGAGCCACTTTCTACATCCCAAAATAAATTTTACATCCAGCCCAGCCTGATATTACTGTCTCTCTGATCAGGCCTTCTTGCTAGGACCACTTCTGGTGCCCAACTAACATTCTTGGACAGCCACAAAGACCACTGGGTCAGCAGAGAAGAAGAGAAAAGAAGGCTTTTCTCAGCAGGAATCTGCCTGGCTCTCATCTTTAGAATGGACGTAGAGAGCCAGGCTCTCTTGGCATTGAATCACCTACAATTGCAGGCTTGAGCTCTCCTGCTTCCCCACACCCATGGACCTAAAACAAGTATGTGGGAGGCCTGCTGAGTATGTGGGCGGCAACAGACATGGGACTTACTGCTCTTTAAGAGCAGAAAGCCCTTATCCTGACATTCAAGGCCTCTGGCCATCTGGTCCTGCATTAGTCAGGATAGAATACGACATGCTACAGTATCATAAAACCCCCAAATCTCAGTGGCTTAATAGAACAAAGATTTATTTGTCCCTCATAAAAAGTCTGGTCCTGGCTAGGTGGCCCTCTTCCATACAATGACTCAGAGATCCAGGCTGCTACATCCTGTGGTTCTGTCATCTTGATACGTGGTCTCCAGCGTTACTGTTTCAAGTTGAAGGGAGGACTCGGGGAGGCATATGCGTTCCCACTTGCCTCAGCCACGAAGTTGTTCCCACTAGTCTATCGGTCAGAATTGTCACAGGGTACCAACTTAAGCCCAAGGGAGCCTGGAAAATAGAGCCTTCTGTGTCCCAGGAGAAAGACACCGTGTACTTATCACTTTGTCTCCGCTCCAGATCCTAGCATCCCTTTCCCACTGTGTCTCACACACTCTCTCATTCACCTGAGATGCCATACCTCCTCCACTCTGATATCCCCACCAAGGATGGGAGACCAGACTCCAGCCTCCAGAAAGATGGGATATGACACACATGCTTAGTTTCCTGCCTTTGTGCTTTTGCTAGTGCTATTTATTCATTCAACAAACATGTATGGTGCATTGAGAATATCCAAGCACAGTGCTAAGTCCTGAGGAAACTGTACCGAGCGAGACAGATAGTCTCTGCCCTCCTGAAACTTACAGTCCAGTGGCCCATTTCTACCACCTCTGCCTTCTAAACCCTACTGGGCTCTGCTCAGCTGCTAGCCTGCCTCTCCCCATCTCTGGCGTGTTGGAAGGACTCATGGAACTAATGCAACGGAAGGGTCATAAGCCACGCCTGGCACCAAGACAAAGACTCAACAAATGTGAGCTGTCGGTCATAGCAGCTACCTTATTTCAACAGGATCACATAGAGGTGGCTCTACATTCCAGAATCTACTGTCACCTTTTTGTCACACCTGTCCCCAAAGGCTGTCCTCAAAGCCCTCTTTCTCACTTACTCGAAGGAGAGGACCTTGTCTGTAAATACAGCATAAGGAAACCAAAAAATTTAACCGGGGCTGAAACACCTCGTGAAGTTCTTGAAATCTTTTCTTTTGGGCCTTGAGAGAAAACTCATCTCTTCTAATATGGGGAGATCTGAGGCTCTTTGAGGGAGTTCAGGACCTTATATACCAGATACGTTGACACAACGAACCAAGAATGAAGAATGAGGATGGTAAGACCTTCTGCACTCACTTCCTGCCCATGTCTGCTCAGGTGTCACCCCCCAGAGAGACCTTCCTGCATGACCACCCTGCATGAATAACACCATTGCCATCATTCTGTATTTCTTAACCCTGCCTTATTTTTCCTCAAGCCATTTATCACAGCAATAAACAATAAGCCTGTTCAAGATTTCAGAGCCCATATCAGCCAGGGCAATGACTCTAAATTTTGTACTAGGTCCCTGGAGGACAGAGAAAGGGTGGGGTTATCCTTTGCACCATCCCCAGCATCTAGTTCAGTGTCTGAAAAAGCATACATGCTCCCTAAATATGCTTCTTGACTGAAGGAATTTTACAAAACAGTATGTCAGGGAGATCATTAAGAAGTATGCTTCTGGGACTTCCCTGGTGGTCCAGTGGTAAAGAATCCGCCTTACAATGCAGGGGATGCGGGTTCTATCCCTGGTCAGGGAACTAAGATCCCACATGCCAAGGGGCAACTAAGCCCCCGCACCACAACTACTGAGCTCACACACTTCAACTAGAGCCCACGTGTCGCAAACTACAGAGCCCACGCACCACAACAACTAGAGCCCGCGCGCCCTGGAGCCTGCACGCCACAACTAGAGAGGAGAAAACCTGCATGCCGCAACTAGAGAGAAACCCACGCACCACAACAAAGAGCCCACGCGCCACAACGAAAGATCCCGCGTGACGCAATGAAAGGTCCTGCATGTTGCAACTAAGACACGATGCAGCCAAAAATATAAATAAATAAATAATCATAATCTTTAAAAAAAAAAAAGCATGCTTCTGCACCTCAACTTTTTAAATCATGTTACATTTCAGGATTTCTGTACACACTTGTTTATAGATAAAATTACATTCGTCCAAAATTGAGTTATTCTTCATGGTCGGTTAGTTATTAAAGGAATTTAAAAGCACTTATTTGAATAATATCCAGATCAGTTGGAGTCAGTATCTTCTAAAAGTTGGACCCATTACAGATAAACACCCATGCTGGGGTCCAGGCACAAAAAGTAGCAATGTGGTTCATTTCCTAGAACATTTGATGAAAGGACAACTCCATCCTCCATCCCCTGAGTATAGCCTTTCTCTAAAAAATATTCAATACATAGCATGAAAGTGCATTTGTGTCCCAACATGGATTTCTGTTGACATAGCTCACGCTGCTTTTAAAAATCAGATAAGCTGGTTAAATCCTTTAAGAAAATTAGGCAAGCAAAGATGCCTAATCACTAGCTCTAGAAACCCATCACATACATAATAGAAGCAAAGTAATTATATTTAAGGCCATTCTTTTTTATAATGTTTGTCATTTCTGGGTATTAACTCAAACACCCAGAATTTGGAACCTCTTTAGGAGATGCTCTAAGTATCAAAGATAATATTACTCATCACAAAATTTGCTGGTGGTTGTTTTTTCTTCCATTGCATTCGATTGTCAGTTATATTTAGAATGACTATAATTTACCGCCCAAAGAAGACACTTAGGAGAGTGAAAAGGGCTCTATTAATATGAAAGATTATAACAGCACAACAAAGTGGGCATGCAGTCACCCTAGCTTTATATGTGATGAGCTTCCCTTATGAGCAAGGTACTGCATCAGACTCTGTAGGGTAACTGGGCTCAAGTCCTGGGAGTAAAGCATGGAAAGAAAAGTTGGAGCTGGATCAGGGATCAGTAAACTTTTTCTTAAAGAGCCAGATAGTAAATATTTAAGCTCTGCAGACCAAGAGGCCAAACTGAAGCTATATTTTGGTATTTATGGAACCATGTAAAATGTGACCATTTAAAAATGTAAAAAACTATTCCTAGCGGTCAACTGGATTTGGCCTGTGAGCCGATGTTTGCCAATCTCTGAGCGGGAACATCATTGATATTAAATACTGAGCAAAGAAGTTTGGATTTAATTTCATGGCCAGTAGTTTCCAGAACGATTTTTTAAAATATTTATTTTTTTATTATTTATTTATTTTATTTGGCTGCGCCGGGTCTTATTTGTGGCACGCGGATCTTTTAGTTGCGGCATGCAGACCTCTTAGTTGCGTCATGCAGATTTCTTAGTTGCGTCATACATGTGGGATGTAGTTCCCCGACCAGGGATCGAACCCGGGCCTCCTGCATTGGGAGCGCAGAGTCTTACCCACTGGACCACCAGGGAAGTCCCCAGAACCATTTTTATTTTAATGAATAGAAACATGTCCTCAAATGAAAGCGTATATGGAAGTCCAATATATATGCAAAACAAATAAAAATGAGTTTGCTATGGTTGAAATGGGGATGAGATGCAGCAAACAACCTCTCTCACCCACAGGGGAACGCCCAGAGGGGCCCTGCTGATCATGATTTGAAGACCACAGCCTCAGTCAGTGGGGTGGGTGCCCTTACATACTTCTGAGGAGGGGGGTGAAGTGGTCACAGCTGGGCTTTACAACAGTCAAGTCACTCTGTGCTGGGCACTGCGTGAATGGAAGGCAGAATGCCCAGCGCAGAGAAGAGGGAAACCAGAGACCTGGAAAAGCACGGATTAGGGCTGTTTCTGAAGCAGACATCAGGGACACAGATGTAGCTCTTGAAGGAGGCTCAGGCGTTCAGGAAGGGCCGACTTCATGGGCCTATGACCTGTGAGGTCTCAGAGGACCTCTTGCACAAGACGGTCCCACGCTTGGTTTAAGGCTCTGCTGGCGCCATCTTGAAATGCTTAATAATTTTCAACCGGGGGCCCTGCGCTATCATTTGCACTGGGCCCCACAAATTACGCAGCAGGTCCTGCATCCAGGGATGACTCATAGGAGTCTGAGCATGTGTGTCTGCACCTTCCTGCCACCGTCCTGGCCAGGGGCACGCTACATCATCCCTGGTGTCAAATGCTCTTTACAGAAAGCTCAGGAGTTTCTCAGCTCTTTCTCAGAGTCCCAGATCATCCCCCCCACAGGATGCTTCACCCCCTCCCAAGTACTCACGAATGCCCACGCATCCTCCCTCCAGCTTCTGCATCCTGGAAACACCAGTCATCGCTGATCAGTCCCAACTCCAAATCTCTGAGGGACCAATTCAAGTCAAACCCCTACTTGCCGCCTGGTGCCTGGCAGGAATCCCATTGCCCCGCAGCTGCCCCTGCTGACCACAGACATGAAATCCCAAGGGTCGCTTTGGGTTGGGCTCCACCAGGAATGGACGCTGAGATAAGAATTCAGGTACAAGTAGTTTATTTGCAACATGCTAGCAGGATGCCCCCCAAAGGACTGAGGGAGGAAATGAGACAGGGACGAGGAGACAGCCAATAAGGAGACAGCCACTGTGGGCATCTGGGGTACTCTGGAGACTCTGATTACACCTGAGGTGTTTTCTACCAATGGGCAGTCAAGCTGGGGTATTTATCACCAACTCCCACCCCTCATTGGTTGAGTTGCTCCTGGGGTCCTCAGAAATTCTGGTCAAATACCCTCTGTGACCAGAGATTGCCCATCAGGCAGAGAGAGACAAAGCTGCCACCATCCAACAAAACTCTACCAGGTGTCCTCCGGGGTGGGCTGGGGGGCTTTGAGCAAGGCACCAACAGGGTTTGCTCCACCCTACTATAAAGGAGCAATGCAGATTTGGGAAAGAAGGCAGACTTCAGGGCACTCCAAGAATGTGAGCATAGCTGCCATGATTCCTTCAGCCACTCAGAACATATTCCTTGCACACCTGTCCTGTGCCAAAGTTCTATTTGTACATACAGTGCTGTTCTACGTGTTGTAGAAAAACACCACAGACAGAACTTACAACCAGGTGTTGTCATTTATAAGGACCAAATAGCAGGAAGAAAACAGAAGTGCTCACCCACCAGAGGCCAGGACCACCTTACCCTAGTTTTTAACACATCCAACTCACAACCTTCCTTTTATAATGGAAAATACCCAAGACTCCCTCTAAGACATCAGGTTCAGCAAGGGGATGGGGCCCAAAACAGAGAAGGGAGAAGAGGACTGTAGTCATGAGCTAGGACCTTCAAAAGGCTTTTAAAGGGGCACAGGTGACACGTGCTTGAACATTATGATTCCTTTGTTAAGTGAGATTTTTAACTTTTGTAACACATAACACGACCCTCACCAACTGCTGGTGGGATCATAAACTAGCAGAGCCATTTGGACAACTATGTGGAAAAAGTTAAGCATACAGTTACCACATGACCCAGCAATTCCACTCCTAGGGGTGTGTGTGTGTGTGTGTGTGTGTGTATCCAAGAGAATTGAAAACACATGCACACACAAAAACTTATACATGAATGTTCATAGAAGCATTATTTATAATAGCCAAAAAGTGGAAATAACCCAAATGTCTAACAATTAATGAGTAAATAAATAAATAAAATGTGGTATATCCATACAATGGATTATTATTTGGCAATAAAAAGGAATAAACTTCTGATACATGGTATAACATGGGTGAACCTTGAAAACATTACACTAAGTAAAAGAAGCCAAAAGACCACATTTTGTAAGATGCCATTCATATGAAATGTTCAGAGGCAAATTTAGAGAGTCAGAAAGTAGATTAGTGGTTGCCTAGGGCTGGTGGTAGGCGGGGGGAGAGTGGTAGAGGGAATGAAGAGTGACTAATAAAGTCTGCAGGGTTTCTTTTCAGGGTGGTGAAAACATTTTAAGATTGATTGTGGTAATGGTTCCATAATTTTAAAACCATACTGAAAAACATTGAATTGTACACTTTCAATAGGTGAATTATGTGTTATGTGATTTAGATCTCAATAAAGCTGTTATTAAAAACATAACACACAATTCTAATATCAATAAACAAATTGACAATCACTGCCCTCTTGGAGTTTCCAACCTAGTGAGTAGAGAGGACAATGAATAGTCAATGTGATAAGCAAATCATACAGTATTTTGTTGTGCAGGGTGATCAGTGCAAGAAACAAAGCAGAGTAAGGAGATAAGACACCTGGGGTGATGGGGAAAGACACAGTTTTAAATACGGTGGTCAAGGTGGACGTCATTTAGAAGGTGACATTTGGGTGAAGGTTTGAAGGAGTTGGCCACAAGGACGTCTAGGGAAAGAGCATCCCAGGTAGAGGGCACAACCATCGCAGAGGCCTGGAAGCAGGACTATGCTGGTGTAACAGCTCCAGTTAAACTGGGGTAGTCAGGGAGAGGAGGGCACGAGGTCAGAGGGAGAGTGATGAGTTCAGAGAGGAAACTGGGGTTCCTGGAGGCCTCTTGTAAGGCCGAGTGAGTACAGAACCTTGGGGCTGCTCAGATCAGATAGATGCACAGCTTCAAAGGGAAGAGGAGTAACGAGATGGGGTAAATTAGGGCTCGTCTCTCCTCCTTTCAATGGCTCACCCCGCTGGAGACCAGAGCTCTTGCCGCTCCCCCCCACCCCCAGCAGTGGAACTAGGGAGCCCACGCCCACCCAGGCAAAGGAGGGGGCCATGTATCGGGGAGATTTGCTGAGCTCCAACACTGAAATGCAAAAATGAGAAGTCGGAAAGCAGCAGGCTGACGGGAAACTGCAATTTCACCATCTAATAACCCAGCATGTTTGTGATTTTCAGGTTCTAATTTTTGTATCGTCATGGTCAATTACAGGTCACAAATGATTTCCAAAGTGGGCTGCCCAGGGACGCAGTTGCGTAAATCCATTTTCCATAGCCTTCCCACTCTGGGGCTGTTCAAAACATTCAGAGCCAGAAAGAGTGGGAAGGGAACCCCCCCAAGTGGAGGGGGAGAGAAATGGAACCAGCCTGGGACCCCAGATGGTGTTTCCATCCAAACTTTGCTACGTACCCTCTGTGTGACCTTGGCCCGGTCACCTCACCTCTCTGAGCCTTGTCCTTATTCATCTCACAGGGATGCTGTGAGACACCCCATCAAAAGGAACAGTGGGAAACATCATATACCAAACCCCACCACGTGCCTGTCCTACGCAAGTGCTTTCATCCCTTTTAACACCTCCACTGAGATATAATTTACATACCATAAAATGCACTCATTCTAAACATACAATTTAATGATTTCTGTAGAGTTGTGCAACCATCACCACAATCTGATTTTAAAGTATTTCCATCACCCCAAAAAAGATACCTTCAGAGCCATCTTTTGAGGTTCAAGTTCCATATATAAAAACACTAGTTAAATAAATAAATAAATAAATAAATAAATAAATAAATAAATAAAATAAAAACATTAATGCCGTATAAAAGCAAAAGAGAAAAATAGCAACTTATTAGGTTGAATAACATGAAATTGCTATTTTTATAGATTAAAATGTTCAAATATTGGCAATTTCACATAGTTTAACCTTTTTGAAAGAAAGAACATTTACAAACACAGTACTATAAAATTATAGTTTGCATATCAACTCATATCCTGCATGTGACTGCCTATGAATTGCCTATGTTATGAATTTTTATATTATATCATTAAAAAGAAAACTATGTATGTTGGACTTTGTGGGTGATTTAAGGGATGTGGGATTTTTCAAGGGAGAAATTTTGACTACACTCCCTTTTCACCTTAGGTACTGTCTTTAGAAACAAAACCACAAGGATTGCGCACTTTTGAGTCAGCTCAAGCTAGGATCTTTAGTTCACACTTGAGAAAAATGAAGCTTAGAAAGCTTAGATCACCTAGTCATGCACTGCCAGCAACACCGTACTGGTTCAAGAAAGGTGAATAAATCTTCCTTAGTGATTTCTTCTATGCATAATAATTATGAAAATCATATGCATCCACCTATTTGAGAAAATAGGAAGATTCTGAACTTCCCATATGCTGCTGCTAATTCAGATTCATTGCCAATTAACCCCTCAAGGCCTCAGTTTTCTCATCTGTAAAATGCACATAATAATGCCTGTCTCACAGATTTGTGAGCCTCCATGTGACAATTCACAGCAAAGTTCTCCTAAAACCTTCTGGTGAGCATTTCTGGCCTTGTCTACGAAATTAGCTGATTAAATCAGCCGGCCTATTTTGAAAAACAATATGGTTCTTAGCAAGAGCTATGTATTGAACAAATGAAGCACTTCCACAGTCTTTCTACAATAATCCTTAAGGAGACCTATGTCATATTATGCTCAACATCCGGGACACAGCACAGATCTGCACAGAGTAAGCACCCAGTATACATCTGTTGAATGAGCACTTATTACATAAGCAGCCACACTAGAGGGAGATTATCACCATTTTCATAGATGGGGAAACTGAGGCTCAAAAGAGAAAGTGGAAGAACAGGTTTGCTGATGTCAAAGCCATTTTCAACCAACCTCTACTCTACTTCTATGGATTAAAGAGAAGGAGGGAGGACAGGAGAAGGATTAGGGAGAGAATAAATGAAAGGAAGAAGAAAGAAGCTACCAGAATCCAAGTGATTCATTTCTATTTGAATTAAGTTGCCAAAAAAACAGCCATTTCAGTGGATAAATATGTGCACTGCCTATTGTCAAGAAGTGAGCGGTATGCACTTTTTTGTTTCTTCATCTGCCATGGCAACCAGAAAGCTTAGAATCAGACTTATTGCTTGAAGAACAATCAGCTCCAGAGTCTAGATGCACTGCCTCCCTCCCGGAGAAGCTGCTTTCTGATTTATGTGTGTCTCTGCCCCATGGAAACACCCAGTCCCTGCCCTAAACCTGCAGCAGCCTGGAGGAGTCTTCACATATTGTAGTAATTGGTCTATTCTCTGATTCCTTGTATTTCACTAGCCCTACACTGATCACGGGAGTCAAGTCAACTGTAATTAGGCATTATAAGGATAATGACTTCAAGCTCCTTTAATGGGTTCGTTCACTTATAAGGAAAGGTGTTATACAACATAGTCAGACACTTTATCACCTTGTGATAATTGGAGTTGCTAAATTACAGTAAAAGAGCAACCGAAGGTAATTTCCTATTTGGCCAAAGTCGGCTGGCCTCCCCCTGGCCTCCAATTATCATATTTCTTCTTAGAATCAGGTCTCCCTTCCTCTCAGAAGCTGCTGCGAGCTCCAAGCTATTACAGGGAACTCTAAGCTTGCACGGGAGCCATGAAGTTCTAATTTTCTCATTACCCAACCTTATGTGTCAGCTATTTACTGGCGAGCCAGCCCTGTTCTTTAGTTCAGGTGATAAATAGGCATGAACAGCTTAGCGAGCAGAGAGGCAAGTAAACATTGGAAAATGATCAGGTCCTGAGAATCTTCTATCAGAGAGTGTTATAGGTCAGAGAAAAACTGGAGCAAACCACGGAACGAGACATGGAGAAGAGGCTAAACCAAATTTGCCCTCTTTCACTCAGAATCCCAATGACAGCAATAGGAAATTTCTTCTGCTGCTCAGAGAGTCTCAGATGGTTCTTTCAACAGTGCTGTCAAGCTCAACAAAATAAGCTGATGTCATAACAAGGGTTCTATTTATTGAGTGCCTAGTAGGTGTGTTACAGTGTGGGAAGGCTTTCTGATATACTGACCTCATCTGAAATTAGGAGAACAGTTTACACTATGCATATTCACTCATTCATTCACTCTCATTTAATGAGATTATAACAACAGCATGATACAAACACTATATGTGTTAGCTACCAGCTTCTACTCACTCATTTGAGTGACTCAGAGCCCACTTGGAGCCAAGCACCATGACAAACTTCAAAGGTGCAATTGTGAATGAGACAAACACAATCATTGCATTGAAGCTGTTTCTTGTTAGGGACTAAATGTTGTGTTCCCCCAAAATTCATGTCAAAGCCTAATCCGGAGTGGGACAGTACTTGGAGGTAAGGTCTTTGGGAGGTGATAAGGTCATAAAGGTGAGAGATGCAGGCGAAGGAGGATGGGACACAGAGCTATAGAGACAAAAGGCAGTGCAGCCCCATCAGAGACACAGGAGGTACACTCAGTGTTTTAAATGATTAATATGGTAAATGTTGTGTATATTTTGCCACTATTAAAAACAAACAAGGAAATTTAAAAAAATTTTTTAGAGAGTAGGACTGTCCATCTATTCATTCATGGATGGATCCCAAGTGCCTAAAACAGTGCCCGGAACTAATAGGTATTCCATAAATATTTGTTAAGTGAATAAATGTTAGAAAATTCCATGGATTTTTTTCACAGGTACCAGGATAGAACCATACTGAATGCATAGAGTTTGAAATTATCTCTCCAAACAAGGAGTGCTCCATCTGGGAGATAGCGGAAGAAACTCCGAAAAGACTTTAGCTCTGAAAAGACCTTACTCTGCCTCATTCTAAACAGTGTAGCTTTTTCCTGGAACAAGCAAGCATAGAATATTACAACCCTGGGTAATGAAAAAGTAAAAACTCAGTAACAAAATTTTAATCCATGGAGGAAAACACGACAAAATTTCTGCTGAAAAAAAATTCACTGTTGCAGAATTTTAAATATATATACACACACACACACACATATATATATAATAGAAGCTTTCACAAGATTTAGGAGAAAAAGACAGTGACAAAAATTGTAAGAAAGAAGATAAGAGAAATGGAGGACAGGAAATGACGATGCAACATCCAGATAACTTATTCATGTTCACGACAGAACAGAACAGAAGCAATAATAAGAAAAAGGAGCAGAATGCTTTTACAAACTAGATAAATAATCTGAAAACGACTATAAGGACATCTATATTTCTGACATCTGCTCTCAAAAGTTAGTTGATAAAAAAAAAAAAAAACGAATACCTAGACACAGTTTAGAAGTTTGTGACCCAAGAATTTTAGACCCAGAAAAGCTGCCCTTTTTTATATAGAGGTAAGAGGACAACATTCTGAACCAAGGACTTAGAAAATGTGCCAACTTATACCCTTCTGGAATTAAAACAAACAAAAAACAAAAATACCTGAAATGGACATCAACTCATTAGGACATGATATAAAATTAACAGCTCAACTTTGGGGAAATCAAAGTATCAAAGGACAATGGTACCACAGTGTGTGCAAAGATAAGGAAAGCTGGGAGGAGTGGGGTGGGGGCGAAAGGGGGCACCCGCCTCACCTGTATCGTAGAAGGCATTGAGCACGGCCATCTCCTGAAGTCGAGCTCCCTAAAGGGCATGGAGGTGCTCGTCCTTCCTGCATTTACACCTCTCCATACCAGACTCCCTGGAGCCCTCAAGCACTCTCTATATAACTCGCCTTCAAATTACTCATGCACAATACCCAACTCGGCGTATATCAAGAATGATTCATCATAGCCTTTTTAAGGAGGTGGACCCAAACTTGATCCTTATCTGCAGGTTGAATCAGACTGGAGTAGCAATTCTTTTTTTTTTTTTTTTTAAATATTTATTTATTTATTTATTTATTTATGGCTGTGTTGGGTCTTCGTTTCTGTGCGAGGGCTTTCTCTAGTTGTGGCGAGTGGAGGCCACTCTTGATCGTGGTGCGCGGGCCTCCCACTGTCGCGGCCTCTCTTGTTGCGGAGCACAGGCTCCAGATGCGCAGGCTCAGTAATTGTGGCTCACGGGCCTAGTTGCTCCGCAGCATGTGGGATCCTCCCAGACCAGGGCTCGAACCTGTGTCCCCTGCATTGGCAGGCAGACTCTCAACCACTGCGCCACCAGGGAAGCCCCTGGAGTAGCAATTCTAATGTCAGACCAAATAGACTTTAAAATAAAGACTATTACAAGAGACAAAGAAGGACACTACATGATGATTAAGGGATCAATCCAAGACGAAGATATAACAATTGTAAATGTTTATGCACCCAACATAGGAGCACCTCAATACATAAGGCAAATGCTAACAGCCATAAAAGGGGAAATCAACAGTAACACAATAATAGTAGGAGACTTTAACACCCCACTTTCACCAATGGACAGATCGTCAAAAATGAAAACAAATATGAAAACACAAGCTTTAAATGACACATTAAACAAAATGGACTTAATTGATATTTATAGAACATTCCACCAAAAACAAAAGAATACACTTTATTCACAAGTGCTCATGGAACATTCTCCAGGATAGACCATATCTTGGGTCACAAATCAAGCCTTGGTAAATTTAAGAATATTGAAATTCTATCAAGTATCTTTTATGACAACAATGATATGAGACTAGATATCAATTACAGGAAAAAATCTGTAAAAAAATACAAACACAAGGAGGCTAAATAATACACTACTTAATAACCAAGAGATCACTGAAGAAATCAAAGAGGAAATCAAAAAATACCTAGAAACAAATGACAATGAAAACCTGATGACCCAAAACCTATGGGATGCAGCAAAAGCAGTTCTAAGGAGGAAGTTTATAGCAATACAATCCTACCTCAAGAAACAAAAAACATCTCAAATAAACAACCTAACATTACACCTAAAGCAATTAGAGAAAGAAGAACAAAAAACCCCCAAAGTTAGCAGAAGGAAAGAAATCATAAAGATCAGATCACAAAGTGAGAGAGTGGCATGGACATATATACACTACCAAACGTAAAATAGATACCTAGTGGGAAGCAACCGCATAGCACAGGGAGATCAGCTCGGTGCTTTGTGACCACCTAGAGGGGTGGGATAGGGAGGGTGGGAGGGAGGGAGATGCAAGAGGGAAGAGATATGGGAACATATGTATATGTGTAACTGATTCACTTCGTTATAAAGCAGAAACTAACACACCATTGTAAAGCAATTATACTCCAATAAAGATGTTAAAAAAAACAAAAAGAAAGAAATGAAAAAGAAATGAAGGACACGATAGCAAAGATCAATAAAACCAAAACCTGGTTCTTTGAGAAGATAAACAAAACTGATAAACCATTAGGCAGACTCATCAAGAAAAAAAGGGAGAAGACTCAAATCAATAGAATTAGAAATGAAAAAGAAGAAGTAACAACTGACACTGCAGAAATACAAAGGATCATGAGAGATTACTACAAGCAACTACATGCCAATAAAATAGACAACCTGGAAGAAATGGACAAATTCTTAGAAATGCACAACTTTCTGAGACTGAACCAGGAAGAAATAGAAAATATGAACAGACCAATCACAAGCACTGAAATTGAGACTGTGATTAAAAATCTTCCAACAAACAAAAGCCCAGGACCAGATGGCTTCACAGGCGAATTGTATCAAACATTTAGAGAAGAGTTAACACCTATCCTTCTCAAACTCTTCCAAAATATAGCAGAGGCAGGAACACTGCCAAACTCATTCTACGAGGCCACCATCACCCTGATACCAAAAACAGACAAAGATGTCACAAAGAAAGAAAACTACAGGCCAATATCACTGATGAACATAGATGCAAAAATCCTCAACAAAATACTAGCAAACAGAATCCAACAGCAGATTGAAAGGATCATACAACATGATCAAGTGGGGTTTATCCCAGGAATGCAAGGATTCTTCAATATACGTAAATCAATCAATATGATAAACCATATTAACAAATGAAGGGTAAAAACCATATGATCATCTCAATAGATGCAGAGAAAGCTTTCGATAAAATTCAACACCCATTTATGATAAAAACCCTCCAGAAAGTAGGCATAGAAGGAACTTTCCTCAACATAATAAAGGCCATATATGACAAATCCACAGCCAACATCGTTCTCAATGGTGAAAAACTGAAAAAAATCTAAAAATAGGAAAAAACTAAGAATAGCACTACCATACGACCCAGCAATCCCACTACTGGACATATACCCTGAGAAAACCATAATTCAAAAAGAGTCACATACCAAAATGTTCACTGCAGCTCTATTTACAATAGCCAGGATATGAAAGCAATCTAAGTGTCCATCAACAGATGAATGGATAAAGAAGATGTGGCACATATATACAATGGAATATTACTCAGCCATAAAAAGAAACGAAACTGAGTTATTTGTAGTGAGGTGGATGGACTTAGAATCTGTCATACAGAGTAAAGTTAAGTCAGAATGAGAAAAACAAATACCATATGCTAACCATATATATGGAATCTAAAAAATAATGGTTCTGATGAACGTAGGGGCAGGACAGGAATAAAAGGGCAGACGTAGAGAATGTACTTGAGGACATGGGGGGGGGGGAGGGTAAGCTGGGACGAAGTGAGAGAGTAGCATTAACATATACACACTACCAAATGTAAAATAGCTAGCTAGTGGGAAGCAGCTGCATAGCACAGGGAGATCAGCTCAGTGCTTTGTGACCATCTAGAGGGGTGGGATAGGAAGGGTGCGAGGGAGACGCACGAAGGAGGGGATATGGGGATATATATATATACACATAGCTGATTCACTTTGTTATACAGCAGAAACTAACACAACATTGTAAAGCAATTATACTGCAATAAAGACTAAAAAAAAAGGACAATGGTAAGTTTTGCAATCAGTTATAAAAGAGAAATGTCTAAATGATTCTTGCAAATCAGTTTATAAAACAATGCAAATGTCAACAATTATTCCTAAAAGTGAATAAGCATATACAAGACACTAGATTATGTTAATAAAATTCAAGAAGCTGAGGATAAGAGAATAAACACATGTTCAAATTGTATATCAAGTAGACAATACTCAAAAACACAATTCCATATTTGGTTATCAAAACTAGGAAACCACCAGTTAAAGAATGCTTTTGAGGGGCTTCCCTGGTGGCACAGTGATTAGGAGTCCACCTGCCAATGCAGGGGACACAGGTTCAAGCCCTGGTCCAGAAAGATCCCACATGCCATGGAGCAACTCAGCCCATGTGCCACAACTACGGAGCCTGCCCTCTAGAGCCTGCACGCCACAGCTACTGAGCCTGCGTGCAACAACTACTGAAGCCCGTGCACCTAGAACCCATGCTCCGCAACAAGAGAAGACACCATAATGAGAAGCCTGCACATAGCAACGAAGAGTAGCCCCTGCTCGCCACAACTAGAGAAAGCCGGTGAGCAGCAATGAAGATCCAATGCAGCCAAAAATAAAATAAATAAATAAAAAAATTTTTATGCTTTTGAAAACTTAATAAAAACCACCACTCTAATTAAAATGCACCTTCCAAAATAACATTTTAAAAATATATAGTTCTACAGTAAAAAAAATACTAGAAAGAAAACAATAATGAGACATAAAAATTAAAAGCATAAACCAAAGCTAAAGAAGTAATATCACATGGTTTGAACAGTAAATGCCAATATGTCAAATTCCACTATTAAAAGATAAAAATTCCCAGATTGTCAAAATCGAAATCCTATTACAGAGTTTTCTTTTTTATTTTATTTTTTTATTTAATGTCTTTATTGGAGTATAACTGCTTTACAATGTTGTGTTAATTTCTGCTGTATAACAAAGTGAATCAAGAGTTTTCAAGAGACAGAAATGAAGCGTCTTTTTTTAATATTAAACATAAAAAGGGCAAATGTATATTAGGCAAATGCAAATTTTAAAAGTATAAGTGCAGCTACCCGGGCTCTTTGGTGGGGCTAATGGCGGACTCTGGGAGGGCTCATGCCAAGGAGTACTTCCCAGAACTTCTGCTGCCAGTGTCCTTGTCCTCACAGTGAGACACAACCATAGCTCGCCTCTACAGGAGACCCTCCAACACGAGCAGATCAGAAAACCTTCATTAAAAAACCCCAATCTGGAGATAGCCTCATCCACCAGAGGGCAGACAGCAGAAACAGGAAGAACTACAATCCTGCAGCCTGTGGAACAAAAACCACATTCACAGAAGATAGACAAGAAAAAAAGGCAGAGCGCTATGTACCAGATGAAGGAACAAGATAAAATGCCAGAAAAACAACTAAATGAAGTGGAGATAGGCAACCTTCCAGAAAAAGAATTCAGAATAATGAGGGTGAAGATGATCCAGGACCTCGGAAAAAGAATGGAGGCAAAGATCGAGAAGATGCAAGAAATGTTTAACTAAGACTTAGAAGAATTAAAGAACAAACAAACAGAGATGAACAATACAATAACTGAAATGAAAACTACACTAGAAGGAATCAATAGCAGAATAACTGAGGCAGAAGAACGGATAAGTGACCTGGAAGACAGAATGGTGGAATTCATCACTGCTGTGGAACAGAATAAAGAAAAAAGAATGAAAAGAAATAAAGACAGCCTAGGAGACATCTGGGACATTACACGCAACAACATTCGCATTAAAGTGGTCCCAGAAGGAGAAGAGAGAAAGGACTCGAGAAAATATTTGAATAGATTATAGTCAAAAACTTCCCTAACATGGGAAAGGAAATAGCCACCCAAGTCCATGAAGTGCAGAGAGTCCCATACAGGATAAACTTAAGGAGAAACACGCTGAGACACGTAGTAATCAAATTGGCAAAAATTAAAGACAAAGAAAAATTATTGAAAGCAGCAAGGGAAAAACGAGAAATAACATACAAGGGAACTCCCATAAGGTTAACAGCTGATTTCTCAGCAGAAATTCTACAAGCCAGAAGGGAGTGGCATGACATATTTAAAGTGATGAAAGGGAAAAACTTACAACCAAGATTACTCTACCCGGCAAGGATCTCATTCAGATTCAATGGAGAAATCAAAAGCTTTACAGACAAGCAAAAGCTAAGAGAATTCAGCACCACCAAACGCTACAACAAATGCTAAAGGAACTTCTCTAAGTGGGAAACACAAGAGAAGAAAAAGACCTACAAAAACAAACCCAAATCAATTAAGAAAATGGTCATAGGAACATACATATCGATAATTACCTTAAACGTGAATGGATTAAATGCTCCAACTAAAAGACACAGACTGGCTGTACATCCAGTACACACCTATGGTCAACTAATTTATGACAAAGGATGCAAGGATATACAATGGAGAAAAGACAGTCTCTTCAGTAAGTGGTGCTGGGAAGACTGGACAGCTACATGTAAAAGAATGGAATTAGAACACTCCCTAACACCATACACAAAAATAAACTCAAAATGGATTAGAGACCTAAATGTAAGACCAGACACTATAAAACTCTTAGAGGAAAACATAGGAAGAACACTCTTTGACATAAATCACAGCAAGATATTTTTTGGTCCACCTCTTAGAGTAATGGAAATAAAAACAAAAATAAACAAATGGGACCTAATGAAACTTCAAAGCTTTTGCACAGCAAAGGACACTACAAACAAGACGGAAGACAACCCTCAGAATGGGAGAAAATATTTGCAAACGAATCAATGGACAAAGGATTAATCTCCAAAATATATAAACAGCTCATGCAGCTCAATATTAAAAAAACAAACAACCCAATCCAAAAATGGGCAGAAGACCTAAATAGACATTTCTCCAAAGAAGACATACAGATGGCCAAGAAGCACATGAAAAGCTGCTCAACATCACTAATTATTAGAGAAATGCAAATCAAAACTACAATGAGGTATCATCTCACACCAGTTAGAATGGGCATCATCAGAAAATCTACAAACAACAAATGCTGGAGAGGGTGTGGAGAAAAGGGAACCCTCTTGCACTGTTAGTGGGATTGTAAATTTGATACAGCCACTATGGAGAACAGTATGGAGGTTCCCTAAAAAACTAAAAATAGAATTACCATATGACCCAGCAATCCCACTACTGGGCATATACCCAGAGAAAACCATAATTCAAAAAGACACATGCACCCCAATGTTCACTGCAGCACTATTTACAATAGCCAGGTCAGGGAAGCAACCTGAATGCTCATCGACAGACGAATGGATAAAGAAGATATAGTACATGCATACAATGGAATATTACTCACACATAAAAAGGAACGACGTTGGGTCATTTGTAGAGACGTGGATGGATCTAGAGACTGTCATACAGAGTGAAGTAAGTCAGAAAGAGAAAAACAAATATCGTATATTAACGCATATATGTGGAACCTAGAAAAATAGTACAGATGAACCAGTTTGCAGGGCAGAAATTGAGACACAGATGTAGAGAACAAACATATGGACACCAAGAGGGGAAAGTGGCGGGGGGGTGGTGGTGGGATGAATTGGGAGATTGGGATTGACATATATACACTAATATGTATAAAATGGATAACTAATAAGAACATGCTGTATAAAAAAATAAATTAAATTCAAAAAAAAAAAAGCCCCAATCTGGAGCCCACAGGCCAAAAAATAAAAAATAAAAAAAATAATAAAAGTATAAGTGCAACATTCACATTAGATAAAGTCAAGGCACAAAAATCATATTAAACAAGACAGTAATGATTGTTTATATATATTGATAAAGTCTAGGCTTCATAATGAAGATTCCACTGGCATGTCTTAGCCTGTATTCTCCTGGAATATCATGAGACAGAGGCTTAAGTTCAAGGACATGTAGAACAAAATTGACCATATCCTGGACTAAAGCAAGAGTCAGCAAATTTCAAAGGATTTAAATCATGCAAATTAATGTCTCTGACTACAGTGAAATTAAGCTTGAAATCAAGAACAAATAATAGGAAGAAAATGCCCATATGTTTGTAAATTTAATAATAGAAATCTGCTTCTAAACAACCCATGGGCCATAGAAGAAATTTCTAAGCAAATGAGAAAATATTTTTAATTAAATCTTAATGAAAATATACCAAAATTTGAAGGATATAACTAAAGCCATGCATATATTAGGGGGAAAAATTACACACTGATAATCAATGAGCAAGAAATTTAATCTCAGAAAGTTTAGAAAGGAAGAGCAAATTAAACTTGAAAACAGTACAAGGAGGAAAACATGAACGTTAAGAGCAAAAATTGGTAAAACTGAAAAATAAAATGCAATAGAGCCTCTCAAAGTAGAGAAATGTTTCTTAAACCTTATGTAGAAACTGTGAACCAAATAGGAAAAACTATGGTAAGTTGGACTACATTACAATTAAGAACTATATTTATAAAAAATACCATTAAGATCATAGAAAGGGAAATTCAGAGAAGTTATAGCAAAACTTATAACCAACAAAGAACTAATATCCAGAATATTTTAAAAACTCCTATAAATCAGTAAGAAAAAGACAATTGACTTCATAGAAAAATGGGCAGGAAACTTGAATTCGTACTTTATAAGTGAAAAAATCCAAATGGGTCCTACAGAAGTAAAAGGATTCTCAATCTTATTGGTCATCAGAGAGACACAAATTCAAATAACAATGAGATACCACTGCATACCCTCCGGAGCACTAAACATAAAAAGTCTGACCATGCCAAGGTGTTTGCATGAATGCATGCATTGAAAACCCTCTTACACTGCCGGTAAAAGTACATATATGTATGGTCACTTTGAGACAATTTGGCATGAAAGTTAAAGATACTCAAAGCCTCTTACCCAGCAATTTTACTCCTAGCAATGCATGCTCATATATGCATATGAGGCAACATATAGAAGAATGTTTATAACAACATTATTCATACAAGGCAACACTTGGAAACAAACCATCTAACCCCATTTTACCATTTATTCATTATCAAATCATCAATCCCAAAGCTGGAGTGATTCATTAACCAAAACTACTAATTTGCAGCCAAATTAACAAATAAATGGTGGTATATTCATATAATAGAATAAACAATTTGTATTATATTTATCCAATGAATAAACCACAATTAAAATGAGTAAACTAAAGCCACATCATCATAAGTGAATCTCACAAAGATAATATGAAGCCAAATAAGCCAGACAGACAAGAATAAACTGCATTATTCCATTTATATAAAGTTCAAGAAACAGGTGAAACTAAACTATATGGTTTACGTACACGTGTAGTTGGTAATATTAAAAGAAAAGCAAGGAGGTAATCAACACGAACATCAGGTAGTGGCTACTTTCATGGGGGGAAAGGAGCAACTGTTGGTTAGAGGCACAAAGGCAAATTCTGGAGTGCCAGGAGTGATCTATTTCTTGATCTGGGTGGTAGATTCTTAGATGTTTCCCTTATGATGATGAACACTATAAAAATGAGAACTGGAAATAAAAATAAACTTTAAAAAATTTCATATGGGCCAAAGCTGTACTCAAGGGAAAATTCATATTATTCAATGTTTTACTATTAAACAATAAGGAATAGAAAATATTTACTAAAACTAAATTCAAACCTTAACCAGGCAATAACGTATTCAACATTAATCTCTTGAATGCCTACTATATGTCCAGCACATATGTCAGTAAAAATACAAACAAAAAGTAATCACTGAGAAACTAAAAACTAGAATTGATTTACAAATCCAAAAATTTTACTTTTTTTGTGAAAGATAATAAGGAAAACAAATGCACTTCTTACTAGTTAAGTCAAGGAATGAATAGATATTTTTATATATAATATATATGTATATATAATATATAATAAATGAATTATATATATATATATTTTTTTTTTCTTTCAGGGTTAGTTTTTCATCATAAACAGGATGTAACCAGTTAATTACTTAGGGCTATAGGTTGCATTACAAAGTACAATAACACAATTTGCATTATGTGGTAGATTATAAAAATGTCCAGAATTCTCTACCCCACAGTACAGCCATGCCCTTTGCAATGTGACTTTTTACTCCCTGTCACCAAGAGATAGAGCCTACGTTGATCAATAGAATATGACCTCATGTAGTTCTAAGCCTATGACTCAAGAAACCTTACATACTCCGTCTTACTCTCTCCAAGCCCTGCCATCATCATGTGAACAAGTCCAGTCCAGCCCTCTAGAAAACGAGAGGGCACATGGTGGAGAGATAAGCCATCTGAACTGAGGTCACCTCCTAATCAACCAGCCCCCAGCTGGCCTGGCAGCTGGCTGCTCAGCCAAGACAGAAGAACCTCCCTGCTGAACCCAGCCCAAATTGCCAAACCACAAAATCATGTTGACCCCAAGGCAAGGCATTTTAAGGTAGTTTGTTATGCAACAAAACCTAACTGATGCACATTATGAGGACCATTACCAGTTCAGAATTAGATAAGCTGTCATCTGAAAATAGAAAGGCCCAGTGGTCTTGCTTGAGTGGTTGAATATGATCATAAGAATATATGTTTATTTATCCTCACATCTTATGGTTCTTTCTTTTATGGTTGACTCTTGCAAACTGTGCTGCAAACAAAAGTGTAAGGTCAAGTTCAAAGGTGACTCAAGGAAAATGGGAGGCTCCTGCATGTGAAATATGAGGGCAAATAAGGAGACATTTGGGGCTGTTTCTGCCAGTTTTGATAAATCAATTTTTCATTTTTAGTTTGCCATATACCTGTGTATAAAATTTTAGTTTGTATATACCATAATACAAGATATACCTGCAAAATTTTTTTAAATAAGTAAACCTTTATTATTGACATTTCTGCAGGAAAAATTACTTATTGAGGATCTGAAACCCTCTTTTGTCACAGTGAGACAATTTTTTTTTCCATAATATAAGCTTTAAAATGCAGTGTTTCTAATAGTATGATTGTTTTATACCAAAAAAGACTGTAAAAAGAAATTGGGAAATGGATATGGGATTTCTCACAATAATGAGTACACTCCTTTTTACTTATAACAAAGCATTATGTGTAAGTCTATGCTAACAGATTTGAAATCGTCAATAAAATAAATTTTGGTAATTTATATTTTCCTAAATATATATTTCCTAAATAATATTTGGGAAGTTGGAAAACTCTAGCAAACCATTAAATCGTGTAAGAAATATTTTTTTAAAAAGAGAGAGCACCTAGATTCATGATTAGAAGTATCAGAAATCCAATTCAAACTCACTTTGGTACAAAGGGATTTATTGGGAGGATAATGAGGCAACCCTAAGATACACTCCTTAGAGCTCTCAGGAATATCCAGAACCAGATACTGTTGTTGCCAATATTCTCACAATTGTTCTCATTGTGTTTTTCTCAAAGTGTTGGATTCATTCTGTCTCTCATGGCAAGAGTCCAGTTCAGCTGTAATTCCTGATTCCTCATTCCAAGGCTCCCACAATCAAAAGGGGACTCCCCTTAGTCCTCGCCTTCCGAATCAAAAAGCCTAGAAAAAAAACTCAATCAGCTGTATCCAGGGGAGCAGACTCCCACAGAACTTCCACAGCCAATGGAAGCCCACCAATGTACATTGGAGTCCTTTCTGGAAAAGGGAAAGCGATTATGCCATTAGAATGCATTATCTCCATTTCAGAAGCAAAACCCAAGCAGTTTTACAGGCTAGTGCTTCTAAATTTTCAAATAGCAGGTAATTATCATAATAAATAAACTCTTCCAGAGTGCAGAAAAATAAAGTAAAAGACTATCTTCTGGACTTTTACAAGTTAACAGAACTGCATGCCAAAAATAGAAGAAAAAATGAAAACCTTTGATAAATTTCACATATTCATATAGTTGCAAAACAACTAATGAATATTATCAAATATATTTTAAATTTAAAAGATGAAAAAACGTGAGAGCTATTTTTATTCAGGAACACAATACAGTGTTTATTATTATTTAACGTTACCCTAGAAGTGTTGGTAATGCAAGGAAAAGAGAGAGAAAAGGAAGAAGAGAGAGAGGGAAAGAGAGAAGTGGGGACAGGAGGAGAAGGAAGAAAGAAGAATATGGAAAATTAGACACAAATTTATAGTTATTGAAACTGATGCCAATTACTACTTAGAAAACCCAAGAGAATCAACTTTAAATTATCAGAATAAAACAGTCCATTAAATTTGGTGGTTACAAATAAATATAAAAAACAAGTAGCTTCCCACATATAAGAGATAACCTTTAAGAAAAAAGAGAGGAAGTAATCTCATTAACAATTACAACAAAAATATGAATTATCTAAGAAAAATTTTAATTAGGAACAAGTCAGACTTTCATGGAGAAAACATCAAAACACCATATACAAAAATAAACTAAATGGATTAAAGACTTAAACGTTAAGACCTGAAACCATATAACTCCTAGAAGAAAACATAGGCAGTACATCCTTTGACACTGGTCTTAGAAATAATTTGTTGGATCTGTCTCCTCAGGCAAGGGCAACAAAGGAAAAATAAACAAATGGAACCTAAGCAAACTAAAAAGCTTTTGCACAGCAAAGGAAATCATCAACAAAACAAACAGGCAACCTACTGAATGGGAGAAGATATTTCAAATGGTATGTCCAATAAGGGATTAATATCTAAAATACTTAAAGAACTCATAAAACTCAATATAAAAAAACAAACAATCCAATTAAAAAAATGGGCAGAGGAACTGAATAGGCATTTTTCCAAAGAAGATGTATAGGTGGCCAACAGGCACATGAAAAAAATGCTCAACATCGTTAATTATCAGGGAAACACAGACCAAAACCACAATGAGATATTACCTCACATCTGTCAGAATGGCTATTATCAAGAAGACAACAAATAAGTGTTGGTGAAGATGTAGAGAAAAGGGAACCCTTGTGCACTGCTAGCGTAAATGTAAATTGGTACAGCCACTACGGAAAACAGTATGGAGATTCCTCAAAAAATTAAAAATAGAACTACCATATGTTTCAGCAATTCCACTCCTGGGTATTTATGTGAAGAGAACAAAAACAGTAATTCAAAAAGATATATGTACCCCAATGTTCATTGCAGCATTATTTACAGGAGCCAAGATATGGAAGTAACCCAAGTGTTCATTGACAGATGAATGAAAAAAGAAGATGTGGTATATACATACAATGGAATATTACTCAACAATAGAAAAGAATGAAATCTTGCCATTTTCGACAACATGAATGAACCTGGAGTTCTAAGTGAACTCTATGCTAAGTGAAATGTCAGACATAGAAATAAAAACACTGTATGTTTTCACTTATATGTGAAATCTAAAAAACAAAACAAATGAACAAGTATAACAAAACAGAAACAGACGGACATACACAGAGAACAAACTAGTGGTTGCCAGAGGGAAGGGGATGGGGAATGGGTGAAATACGTGAAGGAGACCAAGAAGTAAAAAATTACTAGTTATAAAATAAATAAGTCACAGGAATGTAATGTACAGTACAGAGAATATAGTCAATATAATTGTAATAACTTTCTATAATGCATAATCTATAAAAATATCTAATCACTATGCTGTACAACCGAAACTAATATAATATTGTAAGTCAACTATATTTCAATTAATTAATTAAAGAGAATCCATTTCACAGAAAGGAAAAATTATTAAAACTCATTCCTGTGCATAATGTTTCCAACCCCACACATAATCAGTATAAGTAAGGTACTTTGTGAAAAATAAATAAATGTACTCCAACTGAAAAAAAAAGTTCACATATTTTTACCTAAAAGTTAATCCAAAGAAAATAATAAAGGATAATAAAGGATGTGCATAAAGATTTATGAAGATATTATAGATGATGACAATGATGTGATGATGGTGAAGATAATAAGAATTTGAGAGGAGATACAACTTTTGTTTCAAATGCAAGGAATTTCTTTGACTTCTTATATCCACATAATCTGTGACCCCAAATGACTAGATGGAAAATGAAAACTCCTGCCCAATTAACAGAGGCCCCCAAAATGTCCAAAACTAACATGATTCCAAGCTCTGTTTGCATAATAAAATCAATAGTTCACATATTCATCCTCTTCCAACAGCTTGGAAATCTCTCCTAAAATTTAGCATCACAGAGAATTGAGACTCTGAATTTGTTCCTTAGAGATGATAGGAATGACCTAATGAAGCCTTTCTCATCTGCATCCTTCTACCAAACCTTGTGTCTTGCCCTTTTACAGCTCAGAAATAAATAAATAAATAGTCAATCAACAAACAACCATCATGTGGGATTAGGATCTTACTGGCAAGCTGGAGCCAAGTCCTCAACTTTTGGTTCTGGTTTGATGTAAGCTGTAGCAGTCACCTGTTTACATTTACCCAGGTTTTTTACTGAGAAAAAGATTTGAGATTAACAGCCATGAGTACACGGGCTGATACACAGAAAAGAAAACTTGCTAATTCAAAATGGCAAATGAAGCTTCTGAAACAGAATGAGAGTTCACCAACCATATAATAAAACATGATCAGTTTAGCCAGACCAAGGCACAATTGGTCTTGACCCAGTGGAAATTTATGTGTTAAATATTGTATCATGAGAAGGCTTTGTTCTTCTTCTAGGAAAGGTAAGAATTGGCAAGAACTCCTCGTCTTCTGAGAACCCTTTATAGGAGAAAACCTATCCTGAAAAAAAACATTTTCTTTCTTCTTCTGGGCTCCCTCTGCCTTGGCTCACATCCAGGAGCTTGGACAGAGGTTTCTGGGGTGGTCTTTGTGAATCCAAGCCCAGCCACTGTGTAGGGGTGCCCAGAGGGCAGCCTCTGGTGTTTATCAGCAACAGCTCTGCAGACACCCTGCAACTTCAAACCAGCTGACTTGCCTCCACTAAGACCGACCAGAACTGTATGAGGTTGTTAGAATTTAACCCTCTCTAGCCTTCTACAAAGGCTGAGAGAAAAAAAGTTTTAAGCAGCCCTTGATGGCTACCATACTGCGGTCATTTTGGATTTCTCCCAAGAACGTCTGGAAGGGGAATGGCCAGCCAGAAGGAAGAAAGAATCAGTCAAGGAGAGTAAGATTCAACTTCGAACACCTGCCAAGCCTGCCCAATAGGCCATAGTATCACCAGGTCACGATAACACCAGTCAAGTAAGACATATCCTGCACCAAACATCTTCTACTCTCCCCCAATCCCAACCCTGAAGGAGCCGGAGGTGGCTACTGGTGAGGGGGTTGTGGAGAAGGAAGGGAAGAAGCCAACCACGGACCACCTCTCTGTCTGTTTCAGGTTTCTAGCCTGAAATGGAATAAGCTGGGAGAAAAAAGAAGCTTAAACTTCTCTTCCCACTTCCCGGAACTAGGCAGGATGCTGTATGTGACCTAGTATCAGCTAAGCAGATGCTATCACCTGGGGTTCTGAACCCTGAGGAAGTGATGCAAAGATGCAGATACAGTTGAGAAAGCATTCATGGCAACAGGGGCCTCATCAAGAGCCCAGGGCAGCAGGAACAATTAACCATGTCTTAATCGAAACGTAACTATGCTCCCTGCTGCCCAGATGTCTGCCTGGTTCTCAGCCTCCCAAATTCTTTCTGTCCCATCTATCCCACCAATAATTCCTTTTCTGCTTAAATTAGCTTCTTATTGCTTGCCAATGAAACCACCGCCCTTACCGACCCAACTGGACTCTTTCTACCTCTTACTGATTCCTCCCTCCCAGGTACCACTATCTTCCCGCAGAAAGAGAGCAACTTGAGACTGCAAGTCAGGCTTCCAGCAGGAAGTAGTCAACACTCAAACCGGGAGAATTCCAGGAGGGTTTAATAAAGGGACCAATTACACAGGTGTGGGCAGGCTGTAGGGAAACTACAAAGGATATTGCTGTACCCGGCATGAGTAACAGTCTGGGTGTTACCCTTTCCAGGCTCAAGATGATAAGGAGAGTGAACAGATACCAGAACTCGAAGAAGAGTTAGGCATAAATGAGGCCACCTTGAGAAGAACACTGGCCTTCAGTGGAGAGGTACAACCAGCCTGTAGCCATTCCACAGGGGAAATAAATACCCTGGTCACACTCTCCTCCTTCCTGACTTCCAATCTCCTGCCAAGAGGTCCCCATTGATGAGGTTGACCTGCTTGATGCCAGAGGGCACAGGAACCTGCTGATGTGATCCTTAAGAGTCAGAGTTCTGGAAAAAGAGCAGGGTGGAGGAGGATGAAGAGGAGATCTAAGGGATGGGGAGGCACTTGGAAGGCACTTGGCACAAACACCTAACATAAGACGCACTGCAGATGATCCTTACATACTTACCTAACCTTACATATTTACCCACGTATTTACCTAACCTGAGTTCCATTATCCAGTCCTCTCCCAGGCAGTTCCAGGTTAAAAGTCCATCAAAACACAAGAACATACTTCCAAGGCATTAAGGCACTCTGCTTCAGCTTCCTTCATTTGACCCAGGACTGCTTTGCAAATCACCTGTTCCATGACTTTCTTCTACCTTCTCCAACCATCACATGTCCATTACTTCTACGATATCATGAAGGCTCTTGCACTGGGAGCTGAGACGTTCTCATTCAAGGACAAATCTAGAAGTTAACCATTTCTGTCCAAAAGCTGGGTACTGTAAAACCACAGTGGGACTCAGAGACAGCCAAGAGACATAAGCTTCAGATCTCAGGACACTCAGAGCCAAGAAGCAAAGCAGAGCCGTAAATGGTATGAGCTCTTTGCCATTTCTGAAGCTGTAGTCTGTATGTAATTTTCTGAGACTATTAGAGCAACACAAGATCACTTTGAAACATAATTCGGAAAAAAGTCTGGGGGAGGAATCAAGATGGCGTACTAGGAGGATGGAGAATTTGCGTCTCCGCACAACTAAGACACCTACCAGGCACTGGTGGGGGACCATGGACACCTAAGGTGTGAGGAGGAACCCCCAGCGACCTGGTAGGACATGGGGTGTGGGGGGGAGTGAGGAGGGAGGAGAAGTGGAGGTGGGATGGGACTGGTGCCCCTGAGGGGTGGCTGAGGGAGGGGAAGGGATCCCACTCCCGAAGGGGGAAATTGGGGGACCACTGGGAGGGCAGAGAATCAAAAGGGAGTGTGGCCAGGCTTCCCCTGCCCACTTGGGCCCCCAGGAGCCTGCTTAGATCCGGGGCCTGATCCTCTGTTAACCAAGTCCCCCTCCAGCTGCTCAGGTCCTGAGGGAGTGGGAAGGAGGGAAGGCAGAGGAAAAGTAAAGGCCAGACCTACAGGATCGGCACCCCTGAGGGGTGGCTGGGGAAGGGGAGGAGTTCCTACACCCAGTGGAACCCACCCACGGTTAGGGGTCCAGCGGGGATGGGGAGACCCTGGGGGAGACCGTGGCGGGGGGCACGGAGGAACAGAAGGGAAACCAGCCAGCACTTTCCCTGTCCACTTAGGCACCGGGGAGCCTCTTGGGCTCCCAGGCCTAATCCTCTGCCCGTGGAGCCTCCCTCCTGCTGTGCAGAGCCCAAGCCCCACCACTACACCCCCACCCAGGGCCCTACCTCTACACTCGGAGACCCCCTCTGAGACCCCTCCCACACACCCTCACCCAGGGCCTTACCTCCAAATTCCAGAACTCCACACTCCGGAGGCCCTCCTATGGAGGTGCTGCCTCTCCCGTGCAGGTCCTAAGCAGAGGCCCCACCCCAGGATTGAACTTCACCCCACCTAGGCCCCACCCCCAAGGCCTTTTCCAGCTGTGTGGGTCCTGAGCCTAGGCCCTGCCCCACCCTAAAACCACCCCCTGCCTAAGTTCCACACCTGCCTAAACTCCACTCCCCCATAGCCAAGCTTTTTTTTTTTTTCTGTTGTGGTTTTATTTTACCTTGTTGCAGTTGTTTCAATTATATTTTTATTTTTCGTAATATATTTTTTATCTAATTTTATTTTGTTTTTTATTCTTTGTTATTGTATGCTCCTTTTTTTTTTTTTTTGCTACACCTCACAGCTTGAGGGATCTTGGTTCACAGGCTGGAGGTTGGGCTCAAGCTCCTGTCATGGGAGCTCCAAGTCCAAACCACTAGACTAACAGAGAACCTCAGACACCAGGGAATATTAATCGGAGTGAGGCCTCACAGAGGTCCTCATCTCAGCACCAAGACTCAGTTCTATCCAACTGCCGGCAAACTCCAGTGCTGACCACCTCAGGCCAAACAACCAGTAAGACAGGAATACAGCCCCACTCATAAAAAAAAAAAGAATTAAATGACAAAAAAGTATGTTACAGACAAAGGAGCAAGGTAAAAACCTACAAGACCAAATAAATGAAGATGAAATAGGCAACCTACCTGAAAAAGAATTCAGAGTAATGATAGTAAAGATGATCCAAATTCTCGGAAACAGAATGGAGAAAATACAAGAAACATTTAACAAGGATCTAGAAGAACTAAAGAGCAAACAAACAGTGATGAACAACACAATAACTGAAATTAAAAATACTCTGGAAGGAATCAATAGCAGGATAAATAAGGCAGAAGAATGGATAAGTGAGCAGGAAGATAAAATGGTGGAAATAACTACTGCAGAGTAGAATAAAGAAAAAAGAATGAAAAGAATTGAGGACAGTCTCAGAGACCTCTGGGACACCATTAAATGCACCAATATTTGAATTATAGGGGTCCCAGAAGAAGAAGAGAAAAAGAAAGGGTCTGAGAAAATATTTGAAGAGATTATAGTTGAAAACTTCCCTAACATGGGAAAGGAAATAGCCATCCAAGTCCAGGAAGCGCAGAGAGTCGCATACAGGATAAACCCAAAGAGAAACACGCTGAAACACATATTAATCAAACTATCAAAATTTAAATACAAAGAAAAAATATTAAAAGCAACAAGGGAAAAGCAACATATAACATACAAGGGAATCCCCATAAGGTTAACAGAGCTGATCTTTCAGCAGAAACTCTGCAAGCCAAAAGGGAGTGGCAGGACATAGTTAAAGTGATGAAAGGGAAAAAACTACAACCAAGATTACTCTACCCAGCAAGGATCTCATTCAGATTCGATGGAGAAATTAAAACCTTTAGAGACAAGCAAAAGCTAAGAGAATTCAGCACCACCAAACCAGCTTTACAACAAATGCTAAAGGAACTTCTCTAGGCAGGAAACACAAGAGAAGGAAAAGACCTACAATAACAAACCCAAAACAATTAAGAAAATGGTAATAGAGCGTACATATCGATAACTACCTTAAATGTAAATGGATTAAATGCTCCAACCAAAAGACATAGACTGGCTGAACGTATACAAAAACAAGACCCATATATATGCTGTCTACAAGAGACCCACTTCAGACCTAGGGACACATACAGACTGAAAGTGAGGGGATGGAAAAAGATATTCTATGCAAATGGAAATCAAAAGAAAGCTGGGGTAGCAATTCTCATATTAGACAAAATAGACTTTAAAATAAAGACTAGTATAAGAGACAAAGAAGGACACTACATAATGATCAAGGGATCAATCCAAGAAGAAGATATAACAATTGTAAATATTTATCCACCCAACATAGGAGCACCTCAATACATAAGGCAAATGCTAACAGCCATAAAGGGAGAAATTGACAGTAACACAATAATAGAGGGGGACTTTAACACCCCACTTACACCAATAGACAGATCATCCAGACAGAATATAAATAAGGAAACACAAGCTTTAAATGACACAATAGACCAGATAGAATTAATTGATATTTTTAGGACATTCCACCCGAAAGCAGAAGAATACACTTTCTTCTCAAGAGCACACAGAATGTTCCCCAGAATAGATCACATTTTCGGTCACAAATCAAACTTTGGAAAATTTAAGAAAACTGAAATCGTATCAAGTATCTTTTCCAACCACAATGCTATGATACTAGAAATCAACTACAGGAAAATAATAGTAAAAAAAACACAACTAAATGGAGGCTAAACAGTGCACTGCTAAATAACCAAGAGATCACTAAAGAAATCAAAGAGGAAATTTTAAAAAACCTAAGAACAAATGACAATGAAAACATGACGATCCAAAACCTATGGGATGCAGCAAAAGCAGTTCTAAGAGGGAAGTTCATAGCAATTCAACCTCACCTCAAGAAACAAGAAAAATCTCAAACAATCCAACCTTACACCTAAAGAAACTAGAAAAAGAAGAACAAAGAAAACCCAAAATTAGTAGAAGTAAAGAAATCATAAAGATCAGAGCAGAAATAAATGAAATAGAAACAAAGAAAACAACAGCAAAGATCAATAAAACTAAAAGCTGTTTCTTTGAGAAGATAAACAAAATTGATAAATCTTTAGCCAGACTCACCAAGAAAAAAACAGAGAGGATGCAAATCAATAATTAGATATGAAAAAGGAGACATTACAACCGACACCACAGAAATACAAAAGATCATTAGAGACTACTACAATTAACTATATGCCAATAAAATGGACAACCTGAAAGAAACGGACAAATTCTTGGAAAAGTACAACCTTCCAAGATTGAACCAGGAAAAATTAGAAAATATAAACAGACCAATCACAGGTAATGAAATTGAAACTGTAATTAAAAATCTTCTAACAAACAAAAATCCAGGACCAGATGGCTTCACAGGCTAATTCTATCAAACATTTAGAGAAGAGTTAACACCTATCCTTCTCAAAATCTTCCAAAAAATTGCAGAGGGAGAAACACTCCCAAACTCGTTCTACGAGGCCACCATCACCCTGATACCAAAACCAGACAAAGATATCACAAAGAAAGAAAACTACAGGCCAATATCACTGATGAACATAGATATAAAAATCCTCAACAAAATACTAGCAAACAGAATCTAACAGCACATTAAAAGGATCATACACCATGATCAAGTGGGATTCATCCCAGGGATGCAAGGATTCTTCAATATATGCAAAACAATCAATGTGATACACCATACTAACAAATTAAAGAATAAAAACCATATGATCATCTCAATAGATACAGAAAAAGCTTTTGACAAAATTCAACACCCATTTATGATAAAACCCTCCAAAAAGTGGGCATAGAGGGAATCTACCTCAACATAATAAAAGCCATATATCATTTCCAGCAAACATCATTTTCAATGGTGAAAAACTGAAACCATTTCCTCTAAGATCAGGAACAAGACAAGGATGTCCACTCTTGCCACTATTATTCAACATAGTATTGGAAGTCCTAGCCATGGCAATCAGAGAAGAAAAAGAAATAAAAGGAATACAAATTGGAAAAGAAGAAGTAAAGCTGTCACTGTTTGCCAATGACATGATACTATACCTAGAAAATCCTAAAGATGCCACCAGAAAACTACTAGAACTAATCAATGAATTTGTTAAGGTTGCAGGATACAAAATTAAGGCACAGAAATCTCTTGCATTCCTATACACTAACAACAAAAGATCAGAAAGAGAAATTAAGGAAACAATCCCACTTAGCATCACAACAAAAAGAATAAAATACCTAGGAATAAACCTACCTAAGGAAGCAAAAGACCTGTATTCAGAAATCTATAAAACACTGATGAAAGAAATCAAAGATAACATAAACAGATGGAGAGATATACCATGCTCCTGGATTGGAAGAATCAACATTGTGAAAATGACTATACTACCCAAAGCAATCTACAGGTTCAGTGCAATCTCTATCAAATTACCAATGGCATTTTTCACAGAACTAGGACCAGAAATGTTACAATTTGCATGGAAACACAAAAGACCCCGAATAGCCAAAGCAATCTTGAGAAAGAAAAATGGAGCTGGAGAAATCAGGCTCCCTGACTTCAGACTCTACTACAAACCTTCAGTAATCAAGACAGTATGGCACTGGCACAAAAACAGAAATATAGATCAATGGAACAAGATAGAAAGCCCAGAGATAAACCCACACACATATGGTCACCTTATCTTTGATAAAGGAGGCAAGAATAGACAATGGAGAAAAGACAGCCTCTTCAATAAGTGGTGCTGGGAAAAATGGACAGCTACCTGTAAAAGAATGAAATTAGAACACACCCTAACACCATACACAAAAATAAACTCAAAATGGATTAAAGACCTAAATGTAAGGCCAGACACTGTAAAACTCTTAGAGGAAAAGATAGGCAGAACACTCTAAGACATAAATCACAGCAAGATCCTTTTTGACCCACTTCCTAGGGTAAGGGAAATAAAAACAAAAATAAACATACAGGACCTAATGAAACTTAAAAGCTTTTGCACAGCAAGGGAAACCATAAACAAGACGAAAAGACAACCCTCAGAATGGGAGAAAATATTTGCAAATGAAGCAACTGACAAAGGATTTATCTCCAAAATATACAAGCAGCTCATGCAGCTCAATATAACAAAAAGAAACAACCCCGTCCAAAAATGGGCAGAAGACCTAAATAGACATTTCTCCAAAGAAGACATACAGATGGCCAACAAATGCATGAAAAGATGCTCAACATCACTAATCATTAGAGAAATGCAAATCAAAACCACAATGAGATATCACCTCACACCAGTCAGAATGGCCATCATCAAAATATCTACAAATAATAAATGCTGGAGAGGGTGTGGAGAAAAGGGAACCCTCCTGCACTGTTGGTGGGAATGTAAACTGATACAGCCACTATAGAGAACAGTATGGAGGTTCCTTAAAAAACTAAAAATAGAACTACCACAGGACCCAGCAATCCCACTACTGGGCATATACTCTGAGAAAACCATAATTCAAAAAGAGACACATACCACAGTGTTCACTGCAGCACTATTTACAATAGCCAGGACATGGAAGCAACCTAAATGCCCATCAACAGATGAATGGATAAAGAAGATGTGGCACATATATACAATGGAATATTACTCAGCCATAAAAAGGAACAAAATTGAGTTATTTGTAGTGAGGTGGATGGACCTAGAATCTGTCATAGAGAGTGAAGTAAGTCAGAAAGAGAAAAACAAATACCGTATGCTAACACATATATATGGAATTCTAAAAAGCGGTACTGATGAACCTAGGGGCAGGAGAGGAATAAAGAGGCAGACGTAGAGAACAGACTTGAGGGCACGGGGGTGGGGGGAAGGGGAAGCTGGGACGAAGTGAGAGAGTAGCACTGACGTATATACACTACCAAATGCAAAATGGATGGCTAGTGGGAAGCTGCTGCATAGCACAGGGAGATCAGCTCGATGCTTTGTGACCACCTAGAGGGATGCGATAAGGAGGGTGGGAGGGAGGCTCAAGAGGGAGGGGATATGGGGATAAATGTATACATATAGCTGATTCACTTTGTTGTACAGCAGAAACTAACACAACATTGTAAAGCATTTATACTCCAATAAAGACGCGTGGTAAAAAAAAAAAAAAAGAAAGAAAAAGTCTGTACTGAATATATGGAGACTATAGGTAACTGCAGATGGAGAGACTGAGAATTCTTTGAAACGACAGAAGTATGAAAGCTTTCAATATTTAGAAACAACGCTTATTATAGAGACCATAATGGGATGCAGAAAGAGAACAGTGAAGAACACTAACCCAAGATTCATTTATTCAGTTTTCCACAAATATTTATCAAGCATTTACTGTGTTCTAGGCACTGAGCTAGGATTATAAAACAAGACCAAGAGAAGTCTGACAGGTTGTTTGCCCTTAGCTATATCTAATTGAGCCTTTCACCATGTCCCTAGGGAAGAGGGATTGGAAAAACAACAACAAAAATAGCAACCACTTATTGGCATTTACTAGTGCCAGGATTTATACTAAGTATTTCCTATTAACACCTGTCTGCAACCCTAATAGGCAGAGAGGTACCATTCTCATCCTTATTTTACAGATAGGTCATACAAGTTCAGTAATTTGCAACAAGTCAAATAGAAAGAGATGAGGCAGAAAAATACCAGAACCAGGATCATAGGATAAAGAATTTCATTGGTTGTATAACACTTTACATAATAAGAGGTATGTATGGGGTCTTATGGGGACATGGCTTGAGGAGGGAATACATGCCACGCATGGACACTTTTTCAAGTGGTTCAAGTAAAATCTCAGTCTAGTTAATTCCCCCTTCTGCTGTTATTTTCTCCATTAACTGGTCCTCTGCCATGAGACAGTGCACTGATGGTGTTTTGTCAGAGTATATTAATGGTGCGGAGGAGCAAAATTTGTCACCCCAAAATGTCTCCCTGGCATGCAGATTATTTTGATCTGAAAACAATCAAGGCCCAAAAGACTCAGGAAGAAACTTTACCTTCCCCCTAACTGCCTAAAAGAATGTAGACAGAGGACCTATTCCAGGAAGGGAGCTATCACCAGAGATAACTATAGTATGAACCAGGTGTGTAGACAGGGAGGAACCCAGAGAAGTCTGTTTGTCAAAATTCCTTGCTGTAGCCCACCTTCTCTGCAGGGTCCAGCAAACATCTGTTTACCAAACATTTGCTTTTCCATCTTCATGTGAATTGCCTTCCTGCTCTTTGAAGTCCCAAACAAGCATTCTCAGCATCCTCTTTTGTCTTTAGCTGAAGATGGTATTTAAGGCAAGGGTTTTGGCCATTTTGGTGAGTTACTCAGTTTTTCTGGGTCTCTCCCATGTATACATGTTATCAAACTTTGCTTGATTTTCTCCTGTTACCCTGTCTCATGTCAATTTAATTCTTCAACCAGCCGGAAGAACCTAGAAAGGTAAAGAAAAATTTCTTCCTCCTGACAACGCTTAGACATTTAAATCCATTAATGCATCCATTTCAATTGCCTGGTCTCTCAAGAACACCAAGTTCTACTGCCAAAGTTAAGTACGGATGCAGGGAGAGTGCAGGAAGAAGAGCGTATTTGGAGAAGTATTTATAGTTTGCCAAGATAAAGTGACTGATTATCTAATTTTTTTAAAACATCTTTATTGGAGTATAATGGCTTTAGAATGGTGCATTAGTTGCTGCTTTATAACAAAGTGAATCATCTATACATATACATATATCCCCGTATCTCCTCCCTCTTGCGTCTCCCTCCCACCCTCCCTATCCCACCCCTCTAGCTGGTCCCAAAGCACTGAGCTGATCTCCCTGTGCTATGCGGCTGCGTCCCACCAGCTATCTATTTTACATTTGGTAGTGTGTATATGTCCATGCCACTCTCTCACTTCGTCCCAGCTTACCCTTCCCCCTCCCCGTGTCCTCAAGTCCATTCTCTAGTAGGTCTGCGTCTTTATTCCCATCCTGCCCCTAGGTTCTTCATAACCTTTTTTTTTTTTTTTTAACCTAAAAAAGACAATCAAGGGAGTGTCATGGGGGCTCTGGACTCCAAGTGCCTGGGTCGGCATTGCAGCTCCTGGCAATGCGACTTTGAGACGGGTCCCCATTCAGGGGTAGTGCACTGCTCTGTAATGCACCCATTTACATCTGCTCCTGATAGTTGAGTTGTTTACTTTTGCGTTGGTTCCAAGCCAGCTTATACAAGTTATACTTGTTACTATAATCACAGACTTTATCATATATGTCAATGTGTCTACGAAAACTGAGTCTGAATACTTTGCACAAGGCAAATCACTTTTTAAAAAATTCTATAGAATTAGGAGTTTGAGAAAAATAAAATTCTAGAAGGGTTCTGCCCTAAGATTTCTTCTCTCCCTACACTTTCTTACTCCAAAGAAAGCCAAACCAGGTATCATAAAAGATATGGAAACTTAAAGTCAGAAAGAAAAAAAAAAGACTGGACTCAAGGAAAAGACATTGACCCACCACATCTACAGACTGATGAATGTACATACATTTACATGTTTAGGTTGAAATTAAATGTTTAGGGGGGTGTGTATTTTGTATGATTTCCTGCCTTAGTTGACATTTTCAATTATCTGGCCAGAGGATCGTTCTAAAAAGAGGATTTCTCATGTATTTTTTGGGTTGGCTGAAAAGTTTGTTTGGGTTTTTCCATAATGTCTTACCAAAAACCCAAATGAACTTTTTGGCCAACCTAATACCTCAAAGGGATATGGTGAAAATTAAATGGAAAAATCCAGGGAGCAATTCTGGGCACATAGAAAGCCCTCTTTAGAGCATATTAACAGTGAGGCAGGCGACAGACACTCCAAGAGAATGACCACAGTCAGCACACAATAAATGTTAGTTATTAAAATGAGTAGGAATATGCATGTAAACCAATGACGTTAGAACACACCCTCACACCATACACAAAAATAAACTCAAAATGGCATGGGACTTCCCTAGTGGGGCAGTGGTTGAGAATCCACCTGCCAACGCAGGGGACACAGGTTTGAGCCCTGGTCCGGAAAGATCCCACATGCCATGGAGCAACTAAGCCCATGTGCCACAACTACTGGCCTGTGCTCTAGAGCCCGTGAGCCACAACTACTGAGCCCATGTGCCACAACTACTGAGCCCATGTGCTACAACTACTGAAGCCCACGTGCCTAGAGCCCATGCTCCACAACGAGAAGCCACCACAATGAGAAGCCCGCGCACCGCAACGAAGAGTAGCCCACACTCGCCACAACTAAAGAAAGCCCACCTGCAGCAACGAAGACCCAATGCAGCCAAAAATACACAAATAATTTTTTTTAATGGCTTAAAGATTTAAATATAAGACATGACACCATAAAACTCCTAGAACAGAACATAGGCAAAACATTCTCTGACATAAATCATACCAATGTTTTCTTAGGTCAGTCTCCAAAAGCAATAAAAATAAAGGTAAAAATAAACAAATGGGACCTAATCAAACTTACAAGCTTTTGCACAGCGAAGGAAACCATAAACAAAACGAAAAGACAACCTTCAGACTGAGAGAAAATATTTGCAAACAATGCGACTGACAAGGGCTTAATTTCCAACATGTGCTAACGGCTCATACAACTCAACAACAAAAAACCAAATAACCCCGAATTAGTAAGAATAATAGCAGTCTAATTCTGTTAGTAATTGGTGGGACATCCACCAAGTCATTTTGCCTCTTGTCAACAGGAAATGGGGACATTTGGACTCAAATAAGTGATACTCAAGCTTTAGTGTGTATGCAAATCACCTAGGGATCTTGTTCAAATACAGGCTCTGATTGGGTAGGACTGGGTGTGGCCTGAGATGTCGCCTTAGTAACAAGCTTGCAGATGTGGTTCATGCTGCTTGCTGATCTGTGGTCTATACTTTAAGTATCAAGGACCTACAATGTAATTCTCAAACTTCAACACGCATCTGACTCACCTGGAGGGCCTGTTCGAAGATGGATTGCTGGTTAAAACACAGAAACCCCGAGGGTTTCTGATGCAATACGTCTGGGTGGAGCACCAAAATTCGCATTTTTTAAATTTTATTTTACTGGACTTCCCTGGTGGCGCAGTGGTTAAGAATCCACCTGCCAATGCAGGGGACACAGGTTTGAGCCCTGGTCCAGGAAGATCCCACATGCTGCAGAGCAACTAAGCCCATGCACCATAACTACTGAGCCTGTGCTCTAGAGCCTGAGAGCTACAACTACTGAGCCCGCATACCACACCTACTGAAGCCCATGCACCTAGAGCCCATGCTCCGCAACAAGAGAAGCCACCGCAATGAGAGGCCCGCACACCACAACGAAGAGTAGCCCCCGCTCACCGCAACTAGAGAAAGCCCGTGCGCAGCAACAAAGACCCAACGTAGCCAAAAATAAATAAATAAAATAAATAAATAATTTTTAAAATTTATTTTATTGAAGTACAGTTGATTTACAATGTGTTAATTTCTGCTGTACAGCAAAGTGATTCAGATATATATATATATATATTCTTTTTCATCAGAGTTTGCATTTTCTAACAAATTCTCAGGTAATGCTGATGCTGCTGGCCAAGAGACCACACTTTCAGAATTAATGTCTTAGATGGTCTCTAAGTGCTCTTACAACTCGAAGCAGAGACTAAAAATGGGACTTGACGAGTTCAAGCCAAGCAAAGCACTGTCATTGTTACAGAACGGGGAGACCAGGCAGGCTCTCAACTTTCCTAATTACCAGAGGCCATACCTGGAATCAGAAAGATAAGGTTACAGATCAGATCTCTACCATGATTGTCCCTGTGCCCCTCTCTTCACCTCTGAACTATAATTTCCCCTTCAGTCAAACGGAGGTTCCCTTTCCTGCTTCCTTTTCACTTGTTCCCCCTTCCTTCCCTTCTCATCAAGAAGCCCACCAGAAAATCTTCTGATGGGGTGGACCAGAACTTCAGCTCTCCTTCTAGTGCCTTGACAAGCTCAAAGATGCAAACATCCCTTAAGATGACAAGCAAACCATAACTGCTGTGCAAAAACAGTTAGTCAGGTAAGGAGATAATGTGCACAGAACACGCTGAGCAAATAACAGCTCTTCGTGAATCAGCATTAGCATAATTACTGAACATCGGTAATTGCGGAAATTATGTTCACTAGGATCGTTTAAAATTCTAAGAGGCTTCTTCCCCGTATTCACCCAGCAGGGAAGTGAAGGTGGCTCACCCGTTGGCGACAGACACTCAAAAAAGCACTTGCCATCTCCCAAAAGCATCCCAAGCATCGACTTTGGATGGACTGTCATCAGCCAAATTCCGCCTGAAACTTCCTACCTCCACACCTTGGTTTCTGCTGTGTTTTTCTTCTAGAATTTCATCCCCTCTTAGTTTGGTGTGTCCAAAGTTGTCTGGTCAGCCAGACATGGTTATATAGCAAAATGTAGAAGGAAGTGTTTGGATTACGGACTACGGAAAGGGACATGGAAACTGGATCACCTGTCCAGGTGGGACCTTTTTCAAATCAGATTCAACCTGGAAGTTGCCACATGCTACCCAATGTAGGGCACCTGCCCCTCCCTGGAATAAAAAGCAAGTACTCTTATCTGAGTAGAAGGAAGCTACTTCCTTCTACTTTTAGAAGCTACTACTTCTACTTTTTCAAATCAGATTCAACCTGGAAGCTGCAGAAGGAAGCTGCAAAGAGAAAAAAACAGGAACTGGTGAGAACCAACTAGGCCCAAGATGGCAGAAGATTTGACCTCCAGTAGACCTTGAGCCTCATTATATGCTCATTGTAATACATTAGCATGTTAAATGACACACTCACCAGCACCATGACAGTTGACGATTGCCATGACAACAACCAGAAAAGCCCATACAGGGACTGAAAAGGAGAGTTGCTTCAGGTCCAAACCACACTCCTGTTCTTAGATAACACATGAATATTCCTCCCGCTCTTTCTAATTCCCTCCCTTTTACCTCGACCCTTCTGTGTATTTGGTGTCTCTGCCTGAATTGTGTTGAGAAGTTCATTTGTGAACTAGGTTCCCGTGTCTCCATTCTTTGGCCATTGAATAAAGCTTGTGCTGTTCCAGTCTCAGCATCGGTTTCATTATTGGCTGAGTGAATTGGATCGGAAAAAGAACCTCCCTGGCCGAGACAAGGGGTTTCAACCCAGGGCTAGGACCCCAGCGTGGGTCCGGTCCACCAATTCAGTAACAATATGAAGTTTCCCGTGGCTGCAAAAGGGCAAGGAGGCGAACTGGTCTTGAACAGCACCTTGCAGAGTGTAACAATGGAGGGGGAACCATCCAAACCCGCCTGGATGTGCACTGTACAAGCTGATGGGGCCCTACAAGCTGAGTGGAGAGACTCTGTTAAGAATGACCTTTGAGCACACTAACACAGCCACAAGAAGTCACTCCCATTAGTCCCACTAGCCCCCGGCACTAGGACATAGAAACTGGAACATAGAAAGCAGGAGACACCTAGAAGAGGCCTCTTAAAGGAAAGGAGGAAGTGGTAGTCAAGGCAAGCCAGTGCATCTCAGCAGTTTGTGACTAAGTTCCTCAAATTCACATTAGGAAGCAAAGAGCTGCACGCCATCCCCTCAGGCAGGAAACCTGGGAATTATCCTCCTTCTGTCTTCTCCTTCCCCTGCTTTTCACCTCCCACCAGTATTTAAGCAGTATAAGCACATTTTTGCTTGTTTTGCATGCTGCTATATCCCCAGAGCCAAGAACACTTGAATTAATGAACTGAATGACTAAATCAGCAAGTCCTGATAGCTCTACCTCCAAAAAGACCTCGCATCTGTCCGCGTTTCTCCATTGCCACTGCTAACACCTTGGCCCTGGTCATCGTCATTTCTCACCTGGCCAACTGGATGAGCCCCTGCCTGTGTCCCTGCCCTGACTCTTGTCACATTTCAGCCACGCTCCCTGCAGAAGCCAGGTAGCTACTGACCCCCAGGTCAGATGACACACCTGACATTAATAATCTAGATTCTTCCCAAAGTGTAGAAAATCATGCCAGAATTCCTCGTTACTGCATCAAGGCCTCTACTAAGCTTATACTTGTGTTGGTGATAACTTAGCCCAGTATGTTCCAGGCAGTCTTCTTTGGACTTGACCTGGAAAAACCCAGTTCAATCCCACCCATTGTGGAAGACCCTTTATGACAATCTCTGCCCCAAATGTCTCTCTTGATGCTGAACCTTTCTCTGTCCTACACATTTGGCATTTAGCGTTTATCACTCAATATCACAAAATGACCTTTTCGGGGCTATCATAAAATCACTAACCCATGCACTGTGCATTTCTAGTCTCAAAGTGGTTGTGTAACTAGAAATATATAACAAGCCTGCTTGTCAATCACTGTGATTTTCACCCCCATTTTACAGGTTAAACTGATTTCTAGGGAAATTGCTCAAAATCATGGAGCTAATGAGTGGCTGAAATTCAAACCCAGGACTTCAGACTCCAGGCTCTGTCATCTTTCCATGGATTGGTCGCCCTGCTTGCCTTGCGTATGTCTTACCTCCCCCAACAAGCCTTATTTAAACTCCTCAATGCCTAGCAAAGTGGCATACGAATAATAAAAAGTGGTTAATATTTATTATGCACTTATAATAGTCTCCACATTTTATAAGTGGTTTACACGGGTTATCATTTAATTCTCACAACCATATGATATATATCCAACTATCATCCTAAGGTGTAAGATGAGATTTCTGAGTTTCAGGGAAGTTAAATAATTTTCCCAATGTCACACAGTAATTAAAGCAGTCTGGCTCCTGATCCTACACATTTAGCCACTGCGCTATGCCACCTCCCTTTCTAATCGGCCCCCAGAGAATATCTGAGGGTTGATTTGTGGCTCGACACCCCAGACTGTCAGCCAAGAAAAGAATCTTGGTGAAATCAAACATTTACACGATGCAGAAGATATCTGTCTTGGAGTGACAGTTGGCAGTTGATAAAGTTTGACATTTTCAAATCAATTTCTATCGATTTCTTTCTCCTGAAAAAAAGGACATGAGTTTGATGGATGAAGCCAGCACTCTGCGCGCTTGAGAATGGCGGGGAAAATAGGCCGTGAGTCGCTCTGTGGAGGATGGTGGGGAAGGCAGTGGCAGCTGCTTGCTGTCTGCAAGAAAAGCCCTTTCTTGGCAGAGTCCAGCTCCAACGTGTCCCAACACAGTGTTGGGTAAATAACGCAAGCTCCATTTTGTTGTCACGTGATGTTTTCTGCTGACAACGTCGGGGGGGGGGGGAAACAGAAGCAGTGGTATGTGCTTGGGCACAGCCATGAAGTGATGAATATTTATGTGGTCAACACATAAAAGCCCATTTTAACAAATACCATTTTGATGGATTTAACAAGTTAATCTAAGCTCTTTCCACATCCCCGGTTAATGCCTGCAAGAGATGAACGGATGGTGTTTTCTGTAAATTCTCATGAGTGAGGAAACCTCTGAAACAGATGGGTGCATAAGCCCTTGTTTCTTCGGTACACATATGACTTTGTGTTCTGGTGTTGTCAACACGTACTGAGCCTGCACCGTGTGCCCGGCATCGTGCTCTTGCTATCTAGTGCGCAATCCTCACGGCCACACTGGGAGGTCTTATCCTCGCTGGGTGTTGTGTGTTTGGGTGACAGCCAGAATCTGAGATGGGAGTGGGCACCTCGACGTGGCAGAGCTGAGAAATGTGTGTGAGGACATGTAATGGAGAGCTGAGCCCCCGACCGGCTGGGGAGGGAGGAATTGACACCCCAGGCGAGCCGGCTGGAGTAGGAGGAAGGCTCCTGCCTTCTGCGTCCATGGTCCTCTCTCACCTTCCCAGCCTTGCTGACCACTGGGGACAGCTGCTCCCATTAGCTACTTCCCCGACTTGGGCTCTTGACACAGGCCTTATATTTCAGCTAACAAAGTGTTTTAACCTGCTTGACCACAGTTTATCCTCCCAATAGGTAATTGTAATTTTGTGACCAAGGAAAATGAAGTTCAGAGAGTTTAAGGGGTTTAACCACAAACACATGGTAAAGAAGTTCCAGTCTGGTCAAGGATCTGTGGGGTTTGCACAAGATTTGATGGGCAGTGGGGAGCCATGAAAGGTATGAGAGTGAGGGAGCACTCTGAAGGGGGCTTGTGCATGAGGAGATCAATATGGCTGATCAATATGGCCCCAATAGTGCTGGATGGAAGTATAGAGGGGTTCCAGACTGGACTGAGCACACCAGATAAAAGCCTGTTGCAATTGTCCAACTTGGGAGGTCGAGTAACAGAGACCAGACCACCAGGCACACTAGCAACAACTTGGTGTAGGAGTGAGCCCTGCAGGCAGGGCTGCAGCAGGAATGTCCAGTGCACTCTAATATACACCGGTCCCCTTTCCTGGCTCAGTTTCTCCGCGTCCCTGAGCTATTCCCGTTCCTCTCTTTCTGGTGAGCCTGCAGGGTTTCTCCTGCTACACATTCCATCACTCCAGCAAAGCATTAGCGAAAGCCATCCATCTATCTGCTGACACCACAGAAACCGGGGAGCACCAGATCCAGGGACAGAGGAGGAGGGAGGGAGGGAGGGGACACTCTCCTGATTACAATATCTTATCCTCAAGGGTTTGCCACCATCCATCAAATCTGCTAACACAGCAAAAACTCAGGAACTGCACTGTGGGGAGAGGAGAGGAAGCTGTTGTCTCCCTAATGACCTCCTAAACACCCCCCCCCCCGGAGGCTTGGGATTCGGGGGGAGGTCGGATGGCAGGATGGCAGGGGCTGGAGGGGCCAGATTTAGGTGTCTGGGTCTCTGGGATGCAGGGGGGAAGATGGGTAGGAAGGGAGATGGGAAGCCCGCAGACCCAGGAAGGATTCCAGCTTCACTTTATTTTAATAAACACTCAAAGATACAATAGGCATTTTAAAGGAGGAGACTTAGAACCAATCACACACGGGCATGCAGTTCCAGTGAACTGTTCTCCTCACTCCAAGCAGGGGGGCAGCCTCTGTCCTGTGTGGCCCTCCCGGTCCTAGAAATCTGCTTCTCCCTCCTGCCCTCCCCCTCCCTCCTGCCCTTGTCCCCTGCCTCTTCCCCCCACCCCCATGGCACCCCTGACACCTCATTCCTCGTATTTGTTTTCTGTGATGCCAGGAACCCCATATGATTTGTCTCAGTATCATCAGCACCTCAGGCAGGGTATTCCAGCTGCACAAATGCTAAGAAATGCTTGTCAATAATGACCAACAAAGGCACGCACCCCAAGTTTCCTTCCCAGGGGCTGCCCTTTAAGCCAGCTGACACAGACTGCTTAGCTATGGAAAGGGAGATGCCCCCCCTTGCCCATGACCTCGTACTGGACCACGTCTAACAGGTCTCCTGCTCTCTCTCCTGACTTCCCACTATGGCTCTGCTTCGAGCTTCTGGATTCTGAGGCTCCACGCAGCTCCTCGACCACAGACCTCGGCTCATGGGTGCCCTTCAGGTCATTGCCTGTTCAAATGGCCCTGAGCAGCACCTGTCTCCACCATCCCTGGACCTCAGGACCCACATATGTGTATATGCACCATGTATATACCTCATGCACACGCTTGAGTGTATATATACCATGAGCACCCACACCCCCATAAACATGTACACACACATATACACACTATGCATACCACATACCTACACATGCACCAATGTTTACACACACCACACACATATACATACCATGTATACCCCACACGTACACACCACACATGTATATACACATGCATATGCATGCCATGTGCACACACGTGTATATGCACCATGTACACAACCCACACGTGTGTGTACACACCATGCACACATACCACATGTGTATGCACACTGTGTACACACCACACATCCATGCTACACACAGGTATACACATCATATATACACCCACACATGGATTTACATGTCATGTACACCACACACATGCAGACTCACACACACATGCACACACAGAGCATTCATTGTGACTATAATTCCTCCAGAATGGGCACTTCTGATCCAGCCTAACCACAGGTGATTGTTTCCTTGGAAGACCTCCAGAAGCCTAATTTCTGTGGCTCTTTTAAAACAAAACCCAAGACTTTTTCCTGCTTTATTAAGGTATAACTGACAGATAAAACTGTAATATATCTAAAGTGGACAGTGTGAATATTTGACATACGTATACACTGTGAAATGATACCCACAGTCAAGTTAACTAATACATCCATCACCTCACATAGTTGCTTTTTTTGGTGTGAGAACACTTAAGATCTACTCTTTTAGCAAATTGCAAGTACACAATGCAATATTATTAACTACAGTTACCCTGCTGTACTTCAGATCCTCAGAATTTACTCATCTTATAACTGAAAGTTTATACACTTTGGCCAACGTCTCCCCATTTCCTCTATTCCCCACCCCTGGCAACCACCATTTCACTCTCTGTTTCTATGACTTTGACTTTTCTTTTAGATTCTACATGTATTTGATACCATGTAGTATTTTTCTTTCTCTGTCGAGCTTATTTCACTTAGCATAATACCTCCAGGTTCATCCATGTGGTTGCAAATGTAAGGATTTCCTTATTTTTTGTGGCTGAATAATATTCCATTGTGTATAGAGACCACATTTTCTTTATCCATTCATTTACCAACGAACATATTAGGGTGTTTCTATATCTTGGCTATTGTGAATAATGCTGCAATGAACATGGGAGTGCAGATATCTCTTCAAGATAGTGATCTCATTTCCTCTGGATATACACCTAGAAATGGAATTGCTGGATCATATGGTAGTTCTATTTCCAATTTGTTGAAGAACCTCCATACTATTTCCCATAGTGGCTGCACCAGTTTACATTCCCACCAACAGTGCACAAGGGTCCCCTTTTCTTCACATCCTCACCAACACTTGTTATTTCTTATCCTTTTGATAATAGGCATCTTAACAAGTGTGAGATGATGTCTCACTGTGGTTTTGATTTGCATTTCCCTGATAATTAGTGATGTTGAACATCTTTTCTGTTGGCCATTTGTATGTCTTCTTTGGAAAAATATATATTTAGGTCCTTTGCCCAAAATTGGGTTATTTGGTTTTTTGTTATTGAGTTGTAAAAACTCCTTGTATATTTCAAATATTAATCCCTTTTCAGATATATGGTTTACAAATATTTATTCCCATTCTGTAGGTTGTCCTTTCACTTTGTTGATTTTTTTTTTGTATGTTCAGAAACATTTTAGTTTGATGTAGTCCCATTTGTTTATTTTTGCTTTTTTTGCTTTTGCTTTTGGTGTCAGATCCAAAAAATCATTGCCAAGACCAATGTCAAAGAGCTTTTCCCATATGTTTTCTTCTAGGAGTTTTACAGTTTCAGGTCTTACGTTCAAGTCTTTAATCCATCTTGAGTTGATTTTTTTTTATGGTGTAACATAAGGGTCCAATTTCATTCTTTGCATGTGCATCTAGTTTTCCCAGAAGCATTTACTGAGGAAACTATCCTTTCCCCCACTGTGTGTTCTTAGAGCCTTTGTCAAAAATTAGTTGACCCTATATATGTGGGTATATTTCTGGGTTCTCTGCTTTGTGCTTTTGATCTATGTGTCTGTTTTTTATGCTAATATCGTACTGAAAAATTCAATACTTGTATAAATGTGGAGCTTTTTAACCTTCAGATAAAGAGGAGGGCCATGTTAGGCCCCAGGGAAGCAGCGGGTCTGAGTCCAGCCCACTCTGACATCTTAAATGTGGTGGTAGGCGGCAGCCATAAATGGAAGGTATTCTGGGGAGGGGCACTGGGTCAGCCATTACAAGAAGGCATCATCTTCTTCTCACCCGGGCTGGGGCTGAACTGCCCAAGGACCCACCAAAAAGCCAACAGAGATGACAGTTTCCACAGTGCTGTAGCCAGAATGATGTGCTCTAGGAGCACAGGGGCAGACCAAGCCCATGGGCATGGGCAAGCCAAGGTCTAGATGTCAAGCAACACAGATATAAAACCCAGGATCTGGGGCCAGAGGCAGAATCCAGGTCCTCACCCCAGAGACGGACCAGAGCCCAAGCAGTTCTAGAGCAAACAAAGATAGGGAAGATGGGGTGGACAGAAACTGGGGTTCCCTCTCCCGGACCAGCGAGGCTATGGGATGGAGGACAGCAGACTGGCTTGAAGGATAAGGGTGGAGTAGAGGGAAAGCAGCTGTGAAAAGTAGAGGCAGAAAGCAGTTTTTACAGTGCTCATTCATTTATAAAACAAAAATTTATTGAGCTACTACATGCCAGGCAATAATGATACAGTGGCAATAAACAAGTTCTTGCTGTTACGGAATTGATGAAATTATTATACTTAAAAACTAAAAGAAGGGCTATAAAAGAGAGTTTATTTCTGCCAAGTGGCCTGAGTTAATTTCTGAACCCAAAGTCCTCTGACTTTAACTTTTAGCTGCACCATATACACACCCCCATGTTTCCCTCTCAAATACACCCCTTCTCAGAAGCCTTCTTTTTCCCACCAGCATATACCGACCTTGTTCTTAATTTGGCCCTTAGAATAAGCCAGGTTGTCAGTTTGCTATTCCCTAATCTCTTTTCACCAAGGCAATTGAAACTGATGCTTGCAATATAGCTGAGTTCCTAGTCCCACAATCTATTGCCGTCAGAGTATGCATAATCACCATCAATCACGTTTATGGGAGCTCGCAGAGCCCACGCCAAGTAAACAGCACCCCCTGTCCCCATTCTGGTCTGGTCTGTTTCAACAAGCACCGATGGAGTATTATGATAGGAGAAGAGATTCAGCCCCTGCCCCCCAGGGACTCATAGTCCAGTGGGAAATGCAGACCCTGATGAGTTATTCAAACAGTATTGAAGGAGGCCACCTAAAGTGGGTGGAGGTCACAGTCCTTTACACGGAGGTCACGGTCTTTGTTGGAACATTGTTGCCAGCAGCTTCTAAGATGCACAGAAGGATCCTAGGTGCCTGGTGTTCATGTGATCCCCCAACTTGAAGACACACCAGTGGGCGTGTCTTACTGATGGGTGACGTGCCCTCCCTCCTGCCAAGTTGTTCATTCTCTCGACAGAGTTGTAGGTCTGTTTGGTAAAAACAAACTCAGATTTAAGCAAATTGACTAGGAAACAGGAAACCTAGTTAAGCCTAGTGGCCAGGCCAACCTTTTCCAACTCCACTTCTCCCAGAGAACTTTGACTTGGGATGCCGGGCACCCACTCAATCATCTTTAAAACTGGGACTTTGTTTCTCATCCAGCTATTGATCCTTTGCCAGAGGACCCGGGAGCAGGGGAAGAGGGAGGAGTGGTGGCATTCAGCCCTAACAACTGACCCCCAAGCCCCTCAAAAACAGACCCAATGACTCGGCTACTAAACAGGACATGAACCCATGGCAGCTGCTTCTCTCTACCCTGGGTAGTGGCACCCTGGAAACCACACCTCCTAGGAACTCTATCAATTCTTGTGAACACCCTCCCCCCAGACAATCAGCTTTGAAAAAAAGCTGTTTTAGGCAACATGGTCAGCCTTTTGCTGCCATTCATTGAGGGTTTAGTACCTCTGTATTGATTTCCTTGCCACTGCCTCTGAACAGTAATTCTTGCAGCAGAAAAACAAGGCTTGGTGTGCAACATTTCCTGTCCAAGTGGCAGGTAACAGCCATCCCTGGGATGCTGATTTCCCTAGCGATGCTGCAAATGACAGCATGCCTGCAACGTGTCCTTCGTGTATTCCAAAGAGTGATTTCTATAGCTGCAGGAGGTCACTTCAAATGTGAACTGCAGCTCCACCTCTATCCTAGGTCAGCAGTGCCTTCACATGCCTGCTTTTGGAAATCCAAGGATCACCCACTTTTCCTCACACTGACTTGCAGTCACAGGCTTTAAGAAGGTCCTGTCTTGTGTTTATATCATGTTTGTTGCGTCCATATTTCTCTTAAATGTTAATTCCCAGCGATTAGAAAGGACCTTAAAAATCTTCTCTTGCAAGTACCTCTCCAATATTTTATGTCCTCTACAACATCCCCACCAAGTGGCCATTCTGGCTTTGTCTGAACACCTCCTAGGACAGAAAACTCACCCCTTCCATAGGAATGTCACAGCCTCACAGGAAAGCTCCGAGAGGTAGAAAAATTTTCATTGCATCAAATCAAAATCTGCCTTCCTGAAACATCAGTCTTTCAACTAGACTTTCAGCATGTCCCAGCAGCTAGAAAGGATAGGGGTCTCATTGTCCACAGCTGAATATCACCACATTATCTGGCACATAGTAAATGTTCAATGTTAAAGTAATTAACAAATTAAGTCAACAGTTATTGAGGATCTAAGCAGGGCCATGCATTATGCTGGAATAAATGCGGCACCCTCAGATAGGAGCAAGTCCTGTTGATATGGAATCTGGCAAGAAATCAGCTTACCTAGTTGTGTGTATTCTAAGTTACAGACTCTTGACCTTATATAAAGAATGGGAGACTTCCCTGGTGGTCCAGTGGTTAAGACTCCATGCTTCCACTGCAGGGGGCATGGGTTCAATCCCTAGTTGGGGAAGTCAGATCCCACATGCCACGTGGCGTGGCAAAAAAAAAAAGAAGGATAACCCACCTCGACCCGGTGGGGCTGGAAGAGCCGTTTGACTTTATAAAGAAAACAGAGGGATTTGTTGAGTATCTAAACCAATGGTGGGATAAGGGGTGCCCAGAGTTAGTGCTGCTGAGAAGCAGTGGTCTGTCACAATCAACACGGACCCTAGGGCCACAATAGCTGAGGGACATTGAGTAACTCACTCAGCACCTCTGCATTTCAGTTTCCTTATGTGTCAAGTGGGATGAGAATAACATTTTCTACCTCCTGGTGTTGTTGTGACGATTGAGTTAATCTAAGAAATGCGCTTGGAATAAACATCAGCTGTTAGTCACACTATGTGCTGCTCCAAAGACACCTGTGAAGAATAGACAGTGGCTTTTCCTTCCAGATTCCTGCTCCTCATCACTGAAGACCTGGATCAGACCCACAACACTTGTGTGGGTGAAGAAACCACCTTAATGGTGGGACCCTCTGGAGTCCCCCAGGGGATATGACCCAAACAATTTGGTTTGAGTTCCTACTGTGGGGCAGGCATTGTGCTGTATCTGTAACTATTTTCTTCTATTTATTCATGAGGTAAGCCTTGCTATGCCCACTTTACAGACCAAGAAGTCGAGGCTCAGAGAGGTTAAGTAACTTCCAAAGGATACAACACAGCTAATCAGGCAGAGCTGAGATCCAGACTTAGAGTTGCCTGCTCCCAGAGCCTGTATTCTCTCCATTATTTTGTGCTTTAAAAAGAAAAAAGAGGGCTTCCCTGGTGGCGCAGTGGTTGAGAATCTGCCTGCTAATGCAGGGGACACGGGTTCGAGCCCTGGTCTGGGAAGATCCCACATGCCGCGGAGCAACTAGGCCCGTGAGCCACAACTACTGAGCCTGCGCGTCTGGAGCCTGTGCTCCGCAACGGGAGGGGCCGCGATAGTGAGAGGCCCGCGCACCGCGATGAAGAGGGGCCCCCGCTTGCCGCAACTAGAGCAAGCCCTCGCACAGAAACGAAGACCCAACACAGCCAAAAATAAATAAGTAAGTAAGTAAATAAATAAAGTAGCTATTCATTAAAAAAAAAAAAACAACAGGGCAAGTCCTTTAAATTGTGAAGGTATCGTCTAATCTCGAAGAGAAGCTCCTTTCTCATAGCCACTAAGGAGGTTTTTGGGGAACCCAGCTCCCAGTGCACACCTTCTCTCTGTGCAATTAGAAATCATGGAAGTGATACTGAACGCAGTGGCTCACGAGGCTGGAGGGAAGGAGTGGTCACTCAGTGGTCCCTGGCAGGCTGCCAGGATGCCCAGTCCCGGTTCCAGGCCACAGTCACACTAACGGCATTCTGAATGGAGCTTGGGGTCCCACATTCACCAGCCTGAGCTCCTCACCTACTAAGCAGCCATATTTAGAGGCCTGCATTTTGGCCTTTCTTTGAAACAGGAGCCAGAGTCCTTAGGTTCCTCAGACAAAAAGTTGGACTCTCCTTGCTCTGGCCAGTCCTCCCCCTGATCATCCCAGAAGCCACCTCTGGGCCCATTATTTACCTGGACTTTAACCACCCTGACAGTAGGTCAGTGCTCCTCCTACCCTAATGGATGGGCCCAAAAGCAGATCTACTGCTCACCCCACCACCACCACCCATTCTTGCCTCATCCACAAGGCCAGAAATACGACACGGGTAGGAGAAGAAAGACAGTGGCAGGAAAACCAGCTGGGAAACTTGTGAATTGTCCAGGTGAAAGATCACAATGAACCAGGAAAGGGGCAGCAGAGCTGGAGAGGAAGAAACAGCCAAGATGTTATGGCTGTGAGACTGGAAGGCAGTGACCAACAGCATGGAGGTCACAATCCTTGTCAGAACATTGTCGCCAGCAGCTTCTAAGATGCACAGAAGGATCCTAGGTGCCCGGTGTTCATGTGATCCCCCAACTTGAATGCGTCCTGGACCCAGTGACTCATTTCTAAAAAAATACACTGTACACCTGAAACTAACACAACATTGTAAATCAATTATACTCCTATAAAAAAAAATGTAATATAAATAAATAAATACTAAAGCAAAAGTGATGAAATATCACTTCCAAGATTAGGTTATAAAGACTTCCTCTTCCATCTTCCTTGCCTTCACTCACTCACTCTGATGGAAGGCAGGTACCATATTAGCTGCCCTAACGGAGAGACCCACAGGGCAAGGACTGCCTCCAGCCAATACCCAGCAAGGAACTGAATCTCACCAGTAAACTTGGAAGTGAACTTGAAAGTAAATTTGGAAGTGAACTTCCAACCTTGGAAGTGAATTCTCTTCCAGTGAAGAATACCAGCTGACTCTTTGATTGAAGTGTTGTGGGAGACCCCAAGCCAGAGGACCCAGCTCAGCTGCTCCGGGATCCCTCTCCCACCGAAAATGAGCAAATAGGTGTTCTTCACTATTTTGAGCTACTAAGTTTCAAAGTGAATTGTTAAATAGCCATAGATAACCAATACAGAACAGAAATGAACAAGGTATGATTTTTCAACACACAAGGAGTTGGGAGTGACCAATTCAGAGCGAAGGAGAGGAGAAAGAGTTCATGTCTTATCATCAGAAATTACATTGATGTTGAGGCAGTTTACTGAGTGTGGAAACCCAAATGGTGGAATAAGTAAGTTTTGAGGACAAGAAACCAGAGCAAGCTTTGGCCATGTTAAGTTTGAAATGCCTAGGAGACATGCAAATGGATGAGTCCAGAAAGCAGTTAGATTTACAACGTTGGAGCTCAGAAGAAAAATTTTGGCAGGAGATAACAATTTGGTAGTCATCAACCTCCTCCCTCTGAAGTCATTTGGAATAACTTTATTTCCTCACTCCCATGACAGTTGCTGAAATATGTCAAAGGGGTTCTTATCTCTCCAAGAGTCTGGCTTAAGCATGCCCACTTTCTTCTACTTTTTCTCAGATAATTTGGTTCTCAGTGCCCAGCCTGCCTCTGAACATCTTAGATATAAATATTTTTCACCTGCTGTACTTATAATTGAATGACTGTGGGCAAGTTACATAATTTTCCATTTCTTGTAAATTTCCTTAAGTTTCTATAAAACAAGGTTATTTTGAGGTATAAATAAATAATCCATGGAAAGCATTCAGCAATGTGCTAGACACAGGATAACCACTCGATAAATGTTAGGTGTCTTGCATACTTACATTATCTAGAATAGAGTTGTCCATATTATGTAAGCAACATGTCATTTTTTCCCTAGTATTTGCACTTTAAAAAGTAAAAGAAACTGAATAAATTGACATTAATAATACATTTTATGTAACCCAACATATCTAAAAAATTTATCATTTCAACATATAATCAAATATAAAAATGTGTTAGCAAACTAGCCTTACATCCCTTTTTCATTCGAAGTCTTTGAAATCCAGTGTGTATTTTACACTTAAAGCACATCTCAATTCAGGTTCTAAATTTTCATCAAAAAGACTTGATCTGTGTTTTGAATTCATAAAATGTAGAGTTTAAAAAAATAGATTCATATGCCCCAATTTTCCATAGTTAAAAGTTTTCTAATAACTGAATTGAGTATCCTTTTTAAATTTTAAATTAACTAGCATTAAAAATTTATTTCTGGGGTTTCCCTGGTGGCACAGTGGTTGAGAATCTGCCTGCCAATGCAGGGGACACGGGTTCGAGCCCTGGTCTGGGAAGATCCCACATGTCGCGGAGCAACTGGGCCCGTGAGCCACAACTACTGAGCCTGCGCATCTGGAGCTTGTGCTCCGCAATAAGAGAGGCCGCGACAGTGAGAGACCCGCGCACAGCAATGAAGAGTGGCCCCCGCTCGCCACAACTAAAGAAAGCCCTCGCACAGAAACGAAGACCCAACACAGCTAAAAAAATAATAAATAAATAATTAATAAATAAATTTATTAAAAAAAAATTTCATTTCCTTATCTTGCACCGGCCACATTTCAGTAGCAACTTGTTATTAGTGGTTATCATACTGGACAGCATAGATCTAGAACTTACTTTAAGACATTATTGGCTTTTTTATCACTCCTATTAGTTTAGGTCTTCAGCGAAGCAGATGCGAAAATGGTATTAAACATGCAAGATATTTACTGGGAAAACATCTATAACGGAAATTGGGGAAGGAGCTGGAGGAGGCTGGGAGAGCTGGTCTGACCTTCCATGCAGAACAGAGGGAAGGAAAGAGGGCTTGGTAAGAAGAGCCTTAGACTATAGCACAGTTCAAAAAAGTCTCAGCAAAGCTGATAGGGAATTGTGTTAGTTTTCCATTGCTGCTGTAACAAATCACCACAAACTTAACGCCTTAAAACAACACAAATTTATTCTATTACAATTCTTTAGGTCATAAAGCTGACACAGTTCTCACCAGGATACAATCAAGGTGTTGACAGTGCTGCGTTCCTTTCGGCAGAGGAAAAGCTATTTCTTTTCCTTTTCCAAATACTAAAGACCACCTGCATTCCTTGGCTCATGGTCCCTTCCTCCATCTTCAAAGCCAGCAACAGAAGGTCAAGTCTTTTTCATGTCCCATTTCTCCGACCCTTCTTCCATCTTTGCATCTCTCTCTTTGACCACAACTGGGAAAGTTCTCCACTTTTAACAAGACACGTAACTCAATTGGGCTTGTCTGGATAATCCCCACTATGCTCCCCATTTCAAGATCAGCTGATTAGCAACCTTAATGTCATCTGCAATCTTAATCCCCTTTTTCCATGTGAGGTGATGTATTCACAGGTTCCTGAGATTAGGATGTGGAAATCTTTGGGTGGTCATTATCCTGCCTACCACAGGAGTCCTTGAGCCAAAATTGCTCATTAGAGGAGTCCCACTTCTTGCAGGAATGGGCCTGCTTTAGACCCCTGCTGTGACCCAGTTATTGGCTGGGAGCAGCCCACGGGGAGGACAGCCTTGGCACATACACAGTGGTGGACACAGATGGAGCAGGTTGGGTTTTCGGTGAGTTGCACTCCCTGAAGCTAGAGATCTGAAAGGTGCATTCTCGTGGCCACCACACTCCTCTACTTTTTTTAAATTAACAAAATAATAATAACAATAACACTTTCCTTTTGTAGCTCTCTCAGAAAGATTACAAAATTTTAAAAGAAAATTCTTAGAAATCTGGTAGAAGGGAATGAGAAAATCCCATCAAAAATGACAGGCAGAGAAGCCCTGGAAACCCTTCCTGACTCTGAAATGACTGAGATGCCTCTCTAAATCTGAGCAGCTGGTACAAGACAACCTTTAACACAGGTAATCACAGGTAATTAAAACCATCCTCCCCCACAAAAAAGAAATACGGGAACTAAGAGATTTCAGAGATCAATAAAGCACACATGAAAAGCTGGAATTTTCTCCCAATGACACTTTGGTGTTGCTGTTGGACATCTTGCTGGAGATGACTCCTCCAGCCATGAACAGATTGGGGGTACTGTCTGTTCTCCTCACTCTGTTCTCACTGACCAGGCTTTAGTGGTGTCCAGTCAAAGGAGGAGCAGCTTGGCAATTGTTCCCTGAATGTTACCTCTTAGTGCTTCCAAGAGCTAAAATTGTACTAAGAGAAACTAAGTACATGCCCCAAAGACCCCATGTGTGGTAGAAGGAACTGAATTCTGCAGCCACAGTCCTGAGTTTGAATCTCAACTCTGATTCTAACTCACCAAATGATCTTTCTTTGGCAAATTACTTTATCTCTCTGTGCATCTGTTTTCCTCTCTGCAAGATGGAGTAGGAATATTCAGATCACACTGGTTGTTGTGAGGGTTAAGTGTATCTGTGAAAGCAACTAGCACAATGCCTTACACATAGTGGGTACTTAAATGTCTGATGATGTCAGAGTGCAGTTACAAAGCCAGGCAGAATGTGACTAAGGAATAAGAGCAGAGAGAGAGACATAAAGGAGATACAGGTGTGATCCCACAGTCCACTCTTGTGGTAGCCAGCCTCCAAGTTGTCCAAGGTCAAGCTGTATGACCCACAGAATACAGCAGAAATGATGGTGTGTTACTTCCAAGGTTAGGTTACAAAAAGCTGTGTCTTGGGTCTCAGGCTCTCTCCCTTTGATCAGTTGCTCTGGGGGAAGCCAGCTGCCATATGTGAAGACATGCAGGTAGCCTATGGACAGGTCTGCGTGGTGAGGGACTGAAGCCCCCTGTCAACAACCACATGAGTGAGTTTGGAAGATGGTTCTCCAGCCCCAGTCCAGCCTCAAGGTGATTGCAACCTCTTGAGAGATTCTGAGCCAGAACCACCCAGGTAAGCCACTCCCAGATGCCTGATGCACAGAAACTATGAATGAGGTCATTTATTATTCAGTAGATGGCCTCATGAATCATTTACTGGCCCAGTCAACAAGAGAGGGAAACAGAGTGAAAGGCAGCAAAATATGGTACACTCTGAGCACCAATCTTGATTCTAACCCTTACCAGCCAAGTAACCACAAAATGATATGGATAAGAAATCCATCTGGCATATGTAACAAGAGCCATGAAAATATTTCTACATTTTTATTCTGGAATTCCAAGGTAAGAAAATAATCTGAAATGTGTGAAAGGCATTATGCACAAAGATATTCATTTCAGCATGGTCTAGTGGTTTAAAAATGAAATAATCTGATTGTCCCACGTCAGAGACATAGTTAATAGCATCTTGAGTTGCAGCCATGTGACACACTATGTCTTACAGTAAGTCCCCTACATATGAACGAGTTCCGTTCTGAGAGAGCGTTTGTAAGTCCAATTTGTTTGTAAGTCCAACAAAGTTAGCCTAGGTACCCAACTAACACAATCGGTTATATAGTACTGTACTCTAATAGGTTTATAATACTTTTCACACAAGTAATACATAAAAAGCAAACATAAAAATAAAGAAAACATTTTTAATCTTACAGTATAGTACCTTGAAAAGTACAGTAGTACAGTACAACAGCTGGCATACAGGGGCTGGCACCGAGTGAACAGGCAAGAAGAGTTACTGACTGGGGGAGGGAGAGGAGGTGGGAGATGGTAGAGCTGAAGGATCGTCAGCAATAGGAGACGGAGGGCAAGCTGCAATTTCACTCACGTCTGACGTGAGTTGATGGCACAGGTTCTTGTTCAATTCTATCTACCCTCTTGAAAACATGATCCAGTGATGTCTGGGTAGTAGCTCTTTTTTCCTCATCATAGATGACATGGTAGCACTGGATTGCGTTCTGAACGGCTGCTGCGACCTTTGTGTACCATTCTACGTTCGGGTCCTGTGCCTCAAAAACTAACAGTGCCTCCTCAAATAAAGAAAATCCCCTTGCATTTCCTGCATCGTGAATCTCTTCGGTTCTTCAGTTACTTCTTCTTCCTCTTGTCTCTCTTTGCGCTTCTTAGCAGTACCAGCTACACCATCGCTGCTTTTACACTTGCTTCCGGACATCCTGGGCTTGAAATAAAGATACTGTACTACTGTACTCTATACAGTACTGTACAATAAAGTACACAAAATCACAAACACTTGTAGAGGATGCACGCACGTGACAATGTACGCCAGACACGTGAACTAACTTACGTGACTGCACATGTGAACTCAGGTCCACATCTTTGAAAGTTCTCAGCTTGAAGGTTCGCATGTAGGGGACTTAGTGTATTTAACTGCCACACTATCTACTTTATCCCCATAGTAGAGATGAGGAATTGGGACTAAGAGAAAGTAAGTCATTTGCCCTAGATTGAATAACTCTAGATGGTGAATCAAATAATAATTATTATTATTAGACCTCATACTTATATAGCATTTATTATGGGCTAGGCATTGTTCTAAGTGTTTTGCATATAATAAGTCATTTAAATCCTGATTTGTGTGACTCCACAGTGCTCAAAATTTCATTAAAAACAACTCTGTGGGCCAGGCACTCTACCACAGCCTTTAGCTGCAATACTTTATTTATCTCTTACAACCCTAAAAGGTATGTACAATTATCAGATTTCTTTTATGGATGAGGAAAACTGAGGTTCAAAGAGTAAATATGCTGGCCATTATACGTATAATTCTACCTCATTGGAGGAAAGATTTGAGTACACCTGTGTCATAGGGGACAGCGTAAGAAAAGATTGGCAAATAGAATAAACATATATTTATTGAACATGAACCAATAGCCAGATACCATTCTAAACGCTGTGGGCACAGAGACAAAATTCTGGATCTTGTGGTATAGAATTCAGAGTCTAGCAGGAGGGTGGATAATTAACAAACATATATACTATACACACACAAAATGCATATGTATGTACACATACTACTATATATATAGTAGGTAAACAACAAGGACCCACTGTATAGCACAGAGAACTATACTCAATATCTTATAATAACCTATAATGGAAAAGAATCTGACTGAATCACTTTGCTGTACACTTGAAACTAACACAACATTGTAAATTAACTATACTTCAATAAAAATTAAATAAATAAATACCTATGTATATGTGTATATATACAAATAAATATATATGTAGTCAGCTGGTGATTAGGGCAATAAAAGAAAAATACACAGAAAGACTAAAACATGCTAGGCGTGAGACAGAGTTGTTTTGGTACACAGGGTGACCAGAGACGGCTTCTTTTTTCATGTGACATTTGAGCAGAGACCCAAAGGAAGTGAGGGAGTGAGCCTCACAAACTGGGAAAGAGCATCCCAGGCAGAGAGAAGCAGCAAATGCTGAAGCCCAGAGAGAGGGGTGTGCTGCTGTATTTGAGGAACAACAAGGATGCTAGTGGCACTAAAATGAAGTGACCAAGAGGGAGAACAATGGCTGATGAGATGAGTGGCCCAAAGGTTCCTGTAGCCCACAGCAAGATTTCAACTGTTGCTATGAATGACATAGGAGCCAGTGGAAGGTTTGGGGCAGAGAAGTGACACACTGTGACTTGGGTTGTAAAAAGAAAAAAAAATCACTCTGGCTGCCACATTGAGAATAGACTGCAGAGAGACAAGGGCTGAAGTGGGGAGACCAGTTCAGAGGCTATTTCAGTAATCCACTAACAGATTACTAGTGGTTTACATTGGGATGGTAGCAGTAGAAGCAGTAAGCAGTGGTTGGATCCAGGATATATTATGATATATTCTGAAGGAGAGACAATAGGATTTGTTGATGGATCGGAGCCAGGGTAAAGAAGAAAGACAGCCAAGATATCTCCAAAGCAACTGAACATGTCACTTACTAAAATGGGGAAAACTATGGGAAGAACAGATTGGGAGAGGAGGAAACCATGACTTGGATTTGGGGGCAGGAATGTCTGAGATGCTTATTAAGCATCCATGTGAAAATGCTGAAGAGTTGATTGGAAATCTGAATCTGGAGTTCAGAGATGGGATCCAAGTTGGACTGATAAATTTGAGAGTCATCAGCCTATAGGTGGCACTTAAAGCCATGAGACTGAGTGAGATCACCTAAGTAGTGAGTGTAGTTGAAGAACATGTCTACAGGTGGAGTCCCAGGGCAGTCTAATCTTCAGAGGTCAAGGAGATGAAGGAGCAGCAGCAAAGGGGACTGAGAAGGGGCTACCAGGAGGGTGGTGTCCTGTACGTTAAGTGAAGAAGGACTTGGAAGAGGAAAAAGTGATCAAATGTTGCTGATAAGTCAAGTAAGATAATGGCTGGCCACTGGATGTGGAAATATGGAGGTCATAGGTGACTTTCACAAGAGTTGTATTGATGGAGTGATGCAAATGAAAGTGTGATAAGATCAAAAGAGCATAAAAGGAGACAGAGTTGGTGACACACGGATATCCCTCAATCTCAGGCATCTCCTACAGACACAAACAGGTTCACCGATGAGACTCAGGAGGGCACAGAGGTCACTTATCCCTTTGCTGTGGTGGCAGATCTTAGGACAGCGGGGTAGCTTCTCATTAGCAGACACAGAGAGGATTTTCAGAGTCAGCAAGAAACCAAAGAGGAAAATGACACAGGTACCAGGCACAGCTCTATGCCTGCAATGGCAGAGAGGACCATGGCAGAGACAGGAAACCTATGTGACCATTCTTAGGAAGGGTCCCAGTATTTCATACAGAACCAGGAGGGTGGGATTTGGGTCAGAAATGAGCCAGAGACAATTCAACTCTTAATATGTCAACTCCACTTCCTCATGGATGTGACCCAAGAAAAAGTTTACATGGGAAAATGTACATAATTTAACTTAAAGAGAAAAAAAATCAGTATCATGATATATGTAGCATGATTGCTATGTGGACCCTAAGGAAATTGAGTAAATGTAAAACAATGTCAGTGTTAAAGCAAGTGAATCATGGGTGAGGTCTTATTTTCTCTATTTTGTGACGTGTACTAGAGTACTTAGATTCCTTTTTAAATAACAACAACAACAACAAAAAGATTTAAAGGTATAATAATTCAAGCCTTTCTCCCAGAATTTTTAAGAAGATTGTAATAATGACTGATGTTTGAAAAGCTCACAGATTGCTTTTCATACATGTAACCTCATTTAATCTTCACAACCAATGTGCCATTGTGCAAAAGCCATTATTATTGCACTTAGCAAACTGTGTTGCAATGATCTGTTTCTATATCTTTTTCCAACCCTAGATTGAAGCACCCCAAAGGTAAGAATCATGTCTTTTCATCCTTCTCCTTGGCAAGTAACACAGGCCATGGCACATGACAGGAGCTCAATAAATGAGGATGAGTGGATAAGTGTTGGGTGGATGGATGGATAGATAATGGCTGGATGGATGAATGGTTGGGAAGACGGATGGATGGATGGATAAATGGATGGATCGATGGATCCATGGACAGGCCTCAATGGATCAACATATTACCACTTTAGACATAAGCACTTAGCTGTCCCAAGATAAACATAGGTACCCTCAGTGTTACAGACTGAGCCAACCACCACTCCCTTCCCACAAACTAAATATTTTTAAAACCTCATGGCTAGTTAACCCTCCCCATAGCTCACGTCTGGTGATCTTCCCTTTTAGCTGTCTTCTCCCATACGTATTCCCCTGTTGCTCTGTGCTTCCTCTCCCCTGCCCTAATTGCATTTTGCTTTCCTTTTACCCAAATTTTTCCACCCAATAAATCAGAGCCCTCTGAACCACGAAAAATGTTTCCACATTCTCAAACTCTCGTGTTTTGCACCAAAGTAAACCTAGTTCTCACCTTCTCTGGGGAGCTTCCCCTCTTTCCCCATATCTAGGGCATCTTTCTAGGACATCTCTGGGTTAGGTATTCTATGTGCTGTCATAGTACCATGGATTGGATTTGCAGGTATATTTATTATGCACAATACACTTCAGCCAGGTCTATATCAAGCCAAAACAAGTCAGCAGTGGACTGGTTACACATACACCAAATAACTGATCCTTTGACTTTTATATTTGCATCACTTTCCAACTTGTTAAGAATTAGCAGCATCTAAATGCAACATGGTAAAGAAGAATGGGGAATTTGTCCTTTGATCAGAAATTTAAAATTGTTAACCATGGTTTCCTCTAGGGAGAAAAGTGGGAGTGGGAGGGCTAGTGTTGGAAAAGAATTTGATTTTTTCCCCCTGTGTATATTTTCATGTATTGCTTAGTGTTTTCACAAGGAGTATGAAGGAACTGAAAAGCTCCCCATAAAGGAAAAAGAATGAAGATGCAGGAATTTGGCTCAAAGAGTGACTAGAGAGAGCAAAGGAAGAAATGAAGTTTCCTGGGAGATGTGCTCAGAGCTGCAGGACCTCACCCCATGCCCTTGTTCTTGAAAAAGCTAATCCAGACATGAGGCAGAGAATGGTGACATCTGTGGTCCCTTCACAAAGCTAAAGAGTTGGCATAGACCTGAGAGAAAATTGTTATTTTTATTAGTGCTGTATTTGCCTACTGTTTACATCTGCCCTCTTGAGTATTAGGAATTAATTCAAACTTGGAAATTATATTCATTTCCTTTAACAGTATGCTAAATTAAAAGTTAAATTGGGTCTAAAATCTGTTCTATTAAAAAAAAAAGTCACAAATTTCAGAAAAACTGGCCAGTATTCAAATAGGAAAAGACCAACCTGGTAATTCATTTTTCTTCCAAATTTGATAATTATTGAATTCCTGTGGCTATAAGTTCCAGTTGAATTATCAACCCTGTCAGGACAGAATGAGAACAATTTTAAAAAATAGCCTATAAGTCAAGTTGGGTAAATGATGGTATACAGTGTTGGTATATTTTGGAATGCGGGAAAAGTGAGTCATATATTTGAGTGTCATTAAGGCTGTCGTGGATGAAAGATGAGGTCACTAAATCTGACAGTGTGCTCATGATTTGGGAGCCAAATCGCCACGGAATGTTAAATTAAGAGAGAGAGGCATGGCATACCTAATCCATGTGTGGGATCTGATCAGTTTCACCCAGAACACAATGGCATTTGCTGAGAATGACTGTGTTTAAAAATCCTCAGTACTGTATATTTTAGAATCATTTTTAGATTGAAAAGAATATGGATAAATTGGGAGAACAGTTTTATTGAGACCACCTAACATTAAAGAATCTGACGCTAATCTGAGTGGATTCGATTTACCAAAGCAGAGTATTTGTTCTTTTGTTGATCCCCCATGGGTGTGGGGAATAGAGAGACAGATAAACAAGTATTCAACATTCCTGACTAGACCAAACCTTTGTGCATTATTCAGGATGCAGCTGCTTGGAGGGAAAAACACATACACCATCTTTCCACCCAAAGAGTAGGAACATGTGATCTTCTATCAGATACACTCAGAGACCCACCCCCTTTTTTACTGTGTTAACAGTAAGTCTATCCAAGAGATTTTTATACTGGACTTATCCAAGGGACCAAGGAGAGCAGCAGATATCCCAGATTAAAAGCCAGAATAATGACATTAAATCGGTTGATGTGTTTAAAACAAGGACTATTATTGGGCAGGACTTGGGAGTCATTTTTCCCAGCAACCCCGTTTCCAAAAGGCCTCAAACAGACTTTTGTTTTATCCTGCATTGACTGGTTATATATCCAGCTGTAGAACAAAATGACTAATGTTTATCATACAACTTTCATCTTTAGTCTCCGTGAATTAATCCTGTAATTCGGTTGTGAAGAGCATAATTATATTTCATTCTTTGGGTGCTAAAGTGTTAATATGTTTAATGTAATCCTCTTTTACAGGATACAGAGGTGATTGCAAGAAACATTGGTAGGGGAGTGGAGAGATGAAACAGAGAAAGGAAGGAAGCCAGAAAAGGGTGTACTATCAGAAGCGGTTACCACCATGGGCGCTTGGATCTCAATACCACCAGGAGCTCTGGGATACTGTGTAGATTAATGCACTTCAGTTACCCATTCAAGGAGCAAAGGAGCCGGGAAATTTGTAGGAAATTCACAGAACAGCTCCCTTTAATCACTGGCTGCAAAGCTTCTCAGGAAGCTTCCGGCTGCCATACCTGTGAGTAGAACAGTCTTTGGCAGCATGAGAGAGCCCCCAGAAGAAGAAATACAGGTGTTGGCCATGAAAAGTTAGAACAGGCACAGAAATTGTAAGAGCCAAAGAGATATGGGTGGAACCCAAAGAGTGTCTGCTACAGCCCTTAAGGGAGACCCTACCACTATCCCCTCTTTACCAATGAGGAGACATGGAATTCACTCTTCCAACAGACAATTCTACCCAGTATTTCCCCCTTGGAAGTATGGCAGTCGGGAGCAGGTAGACGAGACTCCTTCAAGAGACGGGGACATGGAGGGCACACTGTCAGCCATGGGAGGATGCACTGGGCGTCTATCTATTTGTCCCCAGGTTAAGCATCAGCAACGCATCAGTGGGCATCAGCATAGAGGACTTTGATGCAGTGAAGTCTATGCTCTTTCGCATCATCAGAGATGGGATACAGCACAGTGAGCTGAGTTAGGAAAGAAGAAAAATGACAGATACCACATGACAACCAGAAAGGTCATCATGAAGGACTAGTGAAGTGAGCTACCACCCCACAAAGACTTTTTTTTTTAAATTTATTTCTTTTTGGCTGCATTGGGTCTTTGTTGCTGCACGTGGGCTTTCTCTAGTTGCGGCGAGCAGGGGCTACTCTTTGTTGTGGTGCGCGGGCTTCTCATTGCAGTGGCTTCTCTTGTTGTGGAGCACGGGCTCTAGGTATGCGGGCTAGCTGTGGTGAACAGTAGTTGTGGTGCACAGGCTTCAGTAGTTGTGCCTCATGGGCTCTAGAGTGCAGGCTCAATAGTTGTGGCACATGGGCTTAGTTGCTCCAAGGCATGTGGGATCTTCCCGGGCCAGGGCTTGAACCCGTGTCCCCCTGCACTGGCAGGCGGAGTCTTAATCACTGCACCACCAGGGAAGCCCCCCCACCAAAGACTTTTGATACTGTCTCATGAAAAAGTGAGGGTGCGTATATTTCCCTATTTGTGACAGTTTAGAGTCACCCAACTTTTAGCCATGAGTGACAGAAATTAAACAATTGAAGGTGCACTGGGTTTCCAGAAATCCTTTCCCTTTCTCCACTGAAGTTTGTAACAATAATTCAAGATGACATAGATCAATTACCAAACTATTAAGTGTCAGTTAACATCTTTGGAAACTGAATACAAAATGAACCAACTAACACTGCTTTGTTATAACCCCATTGTGTATAAAAATTAAGTTTATATGCTTAATGAATGTATGAAAATATAATTACCAAGTTATTGCTCTTGTAGAAGTGATTAATAATCATATCATTGACTTTTCCACTCTGCTCTTGAGTTATTAAGCTGGAATATTTCTGCACTTCTAAGAAGAGGAAGAGACATGAAATCTCTTTCTCTACATGCATGCACCAAGAAAAGGTCACAGGAGCACACAGTGAGAAGGCAGCCATCTACAAACCAGGAAGAGAGCCCTCTGCAGGAACCAAAACTGCTAGCACCTTGATCTTGGACTTCCCAGCTTCCAGAACTGGGAGAAATAAATATCTGTTGTTTAAGCCACCTATGGTGTTTCGTTTTAGCAACCTAAGTGACCAAGACACTCCCCTACTAGACTCTAAAATGCTTGGGAATTGGGCACTGCCATTATTCACTCTTTATTTCTAGTACCTAAGGCAGATCCTGGACAATAGTAGGTGTTTGTGAGTGAATGAGGGACCTACTTTTGTGGTTGAATATGATTTTGTTCTTTAGTTTAGGATAGCACATAGAACTGAGTGCTCATATTCAGAAAAATAGATGAGTTCAAATCTTGGACCTACCACTTGTTAATTAAACAACCATGATCAAGTCACTTGACTTCTCTGAATATCAATTTTCTTGACTGTAAAATGGTGGTTATCTTTGCTTGTGTTCCTCGAAGTTGGACCTTTAGGTAAGGACTTAGACACAGGTGATTTGCTGTGGCAGGTGAGGAAATGGAGAAAGTGAGACAGAGAAGGGAAAAAAGCCAATGAAGCATGTGTTAAATAACAAATGCTGGAGACGGTGTGGAGAAAAGCGAACCCTCCCACACTGTTGCTGGGAGTGTAAATTGATGCAGCCGTTATTGAGAACAGTATGGAGGTTTCTCAGAAAACTAAAAATAGAGTTGCTGTATGATCCAGCAATCCCACTCCTGGGCATATATTTGGAGAAAACCATAATTCAGAGATACATGCACCCCAATGTTCATAGCAACACTATTTACAATAGCCAGGACATGGAAGCAACCTAAATGTCCATTGACAGATGAATGGATAAAGATGTTTTATATATATATATATGTATATATATATATATGTGTGTGTGTGTATATATATATATATATATATATATATATATATAAAGGAATGTTACTCAGCCATTAAAAAAGAATGAAATAATGCCATTTGCAGCAACATGGATGGATGGACCTAGAGATTGTCATACTGAGTGAAGTAAGTCAGACAGAGAAAGAGAAATATTGTATGATATCACTTATATGTGGAATCCTTTAAAAAAAACCAATATAAATGAAGTTATTTACAAAACAGAAACAAACTCACAGACTAGAGAACGAATTTATGGTTACCAGGGGGGAAGGGTGGGGGGGAGGGGAGGGATAGTTAGGGAGTTTGGAATTGACATGTACACTCTGCTATATTTTTTTAGGTGCTTTATGAACATTTATTGAATGAATGCTAAATACCTATTAATACTTTAGCCAAATAAAATATAAACAGGAAAACAGAAAATAAACACATGCTCCCTCTAATCACAGACATGCATTTATAAGTCTGCAAAATCACTTGCAGTTCTTTTTTTTTTTTAACATCTGTATTGGAGTATAATTGCTTTACATTGTTGTGTTAGTTGCTGCTGTATAACAAAGTGAATCAGCTATACGTATACATATATCCCCATATCCCCTCCCTCTTTCATCTCCCTCCCACCCTCCCTATCCCACCCCTCTAGGCTGGTCACACAGCACCAAGCTGGTCTCCCTGTGCTATGCAGCTGCTTCCCACTAGCTATCTATTTTACATTTGGTAGTGTACATATGTCCATGCCACTCTCTCACTTCATCCCAGCTTACCCTTCCCCCTCCCCGTGTCCTCAGGTCCATTCTCTACATCTGCGTCTTTATTCCTGTCCTGCTCCTAGGTTCTTCAGACCATTTTTTTTTAAATTAGATTCCATATATATATATAATGGATAACCAACAAGGACCTGCTGTATAGCACAGGGAACTCTGCTCAATATTACATAACAACCTAAATGGGGAAAGAATTTGAAAAAGAATAGATACATGTATATGTATAACCGAATCACTTTGCTGTATACCTGAAACTAACACAACATTGTTAATCAACTATACTCCAATATAAAATTAAAAGTTAAAAACAAATAAAATAATAAAATAAAATATACAGCTGCTGAGATTATGCTTCATTCTAGGGAGGCATAATCTGCCTTCCTGTAACTTCCACTCTCTCATCCTAATTTTGCCCTTTGAACGAACAAAAAGAATTCTAACTTCTCTTTCATATCACAGTCCTTCAAATACTTGATGACATGTCCCCTTTTCCCAAACCTATGCATCCCTGGTTTATTGTCAATGCCCCAGACTGAAGAGTTTCATCCAGGTAGTAGTTGACCACATGACGTTCGATTTGGGGTCCTCAGATCAAGGGTGTAGGATATAGTGTTGTGTAGGAACTTTGGCATCCTTCAGAGCTGAGTTCAAATTTTAACACTACCAGTTGTGTGACCTGGGGTTACTTATCTGCCCTAAACACACACTCTATCTGTAGAACGAAAGTCATCATGCTTATCTCACTGGAAGCTACAGTGGGCATTTAATAAAAGTCATTATCGTCCTTTGAACTTACTGACCTTTTCTCCTCCACGTTGCCACTAAGCCACATCACTCTGCTCCACGCCACCACCTGGACGTGTGACGTTTCAACAGAAAAGAATGAGGCCAAAAGAAATACCCAGGTCACCCAGGCCACTGCACAGAGAATGTAGCCCTAAGGGGCCATTCTGGGCCTCCCTCCCTCTCCTTTCAGCAGCTCAGAGTTAAACAGCCATCCCTGTTCCTACAAAGCAGGAATAAGACTGTTCATTTGTTCACCTGATGAACAAAGGGACTGATTATCCAAGAAAGGGAAGTGTCACCCACAGAAATCAATACAGATGAGGCTTTGAAAAAGGCTGGCTGGCTGCATATTAGGTATTGATCCCACTTGTTTTTCCAGTTTTTGTTCTGCTTGCCACCTGCGGAGGACACTTCTAATCTCCTCCTAACACCAAACAAGACAAGAAAGCTCAGCCCAGAACAGACTCGGTGCATGATGATTGCAGGACATAAAGGAATTCCCAGAACCTGTGTCCGGAAAACCATGAACACAGGGAACAGAGATCCCCACCCCACTCCCAATGCTGCGTGACAACTCAGGATTGAGTGGAGGATTCAAACAGAACTGACTGACCCTGGTGTGAAGCCCAGTCTTGATACCTCCTTCATGGAACTCTGAGATGCCCAGAAAAAAATTAGGAAGAGGAGACAAGGCTTTTACATCAATGTCTATTGATCCTCTATGAAAGAAACTTAGCACATAAAAATAATAGCCTGGCTTAAAACCTATATGGATACAGTAAGGAAACAATAAAAGAACATTGTTTTGCTTAACAAATTGGAAAAGGTTTTTTCAAAATAATATGGAGTGAGAGCAAGTGTCCAAAGAAAGGGAAGGAGTGAATAACTTTTCTGGAGGACAATTTGACAATACATTTCAAAAGCTGTAAAATTAATCACATACTTTGAACTAGTAATTTCACTTCTAGGAACTGACCTGAAAATGTAATTAAGAATGTGTGTAAAGCTCTTGCTACAAGTTAAAAGGAACATGCCCTTTCTGGGGTACAGAGTCAGGGCAGAAGGAAGGCTGGTTGTGAAGCCCAGCCTGGTGGGGGACATTACAATGACCAGCTCCAGGATGCTGGATCCAGATGCAGGATGTGGGTCCAGACCCACCACAGAGGAAAACCATATCAAGGCCATGAGATCCTTGGCTACTCAATAAACATGTAGCCATCACTGTGTTAGGAATGTGGAGAAGACCCCATCCTTGCCCAAGAGACACTTTATTAAAGGGGACACAGGCTTAATAAAATGGATAACTGCAATCTGCTACAGAAGCAACCATGGAAAATCAAGGTGGGTGGACACAAAGACAAGGGGGTTAACTCCACATGGTGGGTCAGTAAAGCTCCTTCAGGGTATGACTCATGAACTGAGTCCGGAAAAGGAGTAGGATTTAGCAAAGAAGACAAATGGGGAAAGAACATTCTAAGGTGTAAGAAAACATTCATGGGAGGAGGTGGACCAATGGCAGAGTAGGAAGACCCTGAGCTTGCCACCCCCAACGAATACATCAAAACTACAACTGCATATAGAGCAACTCCCTCTGAGAACAACCTGAACACTAGCAAAATGGATCTTCTACAACCAATGATCTAAAGAAAGAACCAGAGAGAGTCTGGTAGGAGGGGAGGAGAAGTGATCTAGTTGGGACCCACATCCCTGGTGGGTGACCCAGAAGAGGAGGGGGATATCACAGTCTCAGGGATCATCTGTAAGAAGTGAGAGGTTCAAGTCCCACATTGAACACCCCAGCCCTGGGGTCCAATACCAGAGAGACAAGTTCCCTGGGCTGGTTTGAAAACCTGTGGGGCTTACTGGAGGGCTGTGGGAAACTAAGACTCCACTCCTGAAGAGCCCACACACAGATGTGCTTGCTCCCAGTCCCAGAGCAGGGGTAGCAAATTGAAAACTACCTGGTGCTCTGGTCAGCCTGCCAGGACCAGCATGACCCCCAGCCCGCACTGGGCCCTGGCTCCAGCCTCTTGGCCCTAACCTCAGCTAAAGCAGTGATGCAGTGACCATGATCTTCCCAGGGAGAAGGTGTGGGTCACTCTGGACTACTACTCCAGCCCCCCAAGCCCTGGACCTGCCCCAGGGAAAAGGCAACAACCATCATCCAGCTGAGGACAAGCCACAGCTGATACTGGGCTTCAGCTCCAGCCTCTCAAGCTCCTACAAAGGACCCCACCCCCTACCAAGGTGGCAACCTCCATCATGCCAGGGGAGAAGTTCTGGTTCACACCAGGCCCCAGCTCTATCCCCACAGTCTCCAGCCCTAACCCCCACCAAGTCAACGGCAGCCAGTGTACCCCAGGAGAAAGCACAGCCCATCTCACTTCAGATACAGCTGTCCCACCAAAGCCACTGGGCACACACAGACTGCATAGAGACAATCCCATACAAGGGCATGCCTTTAAGACCAGCACAGGTAACTGTTTTGCCTAGTTTCATAGAGATGGAGAAAGTCAAACAAAATGAGAAGGCAAAGGAATATGTTCCAAAGAAAGGAACAAAATAAAACCTTAGAAAAAATGCCTAATGAAACAGAAATAAGTACTTTATCTGATAAAGAATTCAAAGCAATGGTCATAAAAATGCTCACTGAGTTCAGGAAAAGAATAGAGGAACACAGTGAGAACTTCCACCAAGAACTAGAAAGTATAAAAAAGAACCAATCAGAGCTGAAGAATACAATAACTGAAATGAAAAATACACTAGAAGGAATTAACAGCAGATTAGGTGATACAGAAGAAAGCATAAGCAATCAGGAAGATAAGAAAATGGAAATCACCCAATCAGAAGAGCAAATATATATATATTTATATTTATATTTTTTATATATACTTATATATATATTTATATTTATATATTTATATATATACATATATATATATTTATATTTACTTTTTTAAATAAGGATAGTTTAAGGGACCTTTAGGACACAACATCAAGCACACTATTCACATTATAGGGGTCCCATAAGGAGAAGAGAGAGAAAGGGGCAGAAAACTTATTTTGATGAACTAATGGCTGAAAACTTCCCTAACCTGAAGAAAGAAACAGACATTCAGGTCCAAGAAGTACAGAGAGTCCCAAACAAGATGAATCCAAAGAGACCCACACCAAGACGTATGATATTTTAAATGGCAAAAGTTAAACATAAAGAGAGAAGTTTAAAGGCAGCAGGAGAAAAACAGTGTTTCATACAAGGGAATTCCTATAAGGCTATCACCTGATTATTCAGCATAAACTTTGCAAGCCAGAAGGGAGTGGCATGATATATTTAAAGTGCTGTGGGGGGAAAAACCTACAACCAAGGATACTATATCCAGCAATCTTATCATTCAGAACTGAAGGAAAGATAAAGAGTTTCCCAGACAAGCAAAAACTAAGAGTTCATCACCACTAAATCAGCCCTACAAGAAATATTAAAGGGTCTTCTTTAAGCAAAAAAGAAAAGGCCATAACAAGAAATAAGAAAATACATGAAGGAAAAAAATCTCACTGGTAAAGGTAAATATACAACAAAGGCAGTGAATCAACCACTTAAACTAGTACAAAAATTAAAGGACAATAATTGTAAAGTCAACTATAACTACAATACACAGTTAAAGGATACATATAAAGATGTAAAATATGATACCAAAATATAAAATGTGAAAGGAGAGAGTCAAACATTACAGATAAATGGAAATATATCTTGTGTTCATGGATTAGAAGGATTAATAGTGTTAAAATGTCCATACTACCCAAAGCAATATAAAGATTCACTGCAATCCCTATTAAAATACCAGTGGCATTTCTCACAGAATTAGAACAAATAATCCTAAAATTTGTATAGAACCACAATAAATAGCCAAAGCAATCTTGAGTAAAAAGAACAAAGCTGGAGGTATCACTGTCCCTGACTTCAGACTATACTACAAAGCTACAGTAATCAAAACAGTATGGCACTGACACAAAAACAGATACATAGATCACTGGAACACAATAGAGAGCCCAGAAATAAACCTATGAACATATGGTCAATTAATCTACAACAAAGGAGGCAAAAATATACAATGGGGAAAAGAGAGTCTCTTCAATAAGTGGTGCTGGGAAAACTGGACAGCTACATGTAAAAGAATGAAACTGGAAGTGTTCCCATACCATATACAAAAATTAACTTAAAACAAATTAAAGACTTAAATGTAAGATTTGAAACCATAAAACTCCTAGAAGAAAACATAGGCAGTATGATCTTTAACGTTGGTCTTAGTAGTATTTATTGGATCTGCCTCCTCAGGCAAGGGCAACAACAGCAAAAATAAACAATGGGACCTAATCAAATATAAAAGCTTTTGCACAGTGAAGGAAACCTTAAACAAAACAGACAGGCAAGCTACTGAATGGGAAAAGATATTTATAAGTGATATAGCTGATAAAGGGTTAATATCCAAAATACATAAAGAACTCATAAAACTCAATATCAAAAAAAAACCCAATTTAAAAAATAGGCAGACGACCTGAATAAGCACTTTTCCGAAGACATGCAGATCGCCAACAGGCACATGAAAAGATGTTCAACATCACTAATCATCAGGGAAATGCAAATCAAAACCATAATGAGATATCAGCTCACACCTTTCAGAATGGCTACTGTCAAAAAGACTACAAATAAGAAGTGTTCGTGAAGATATGGAGAAAAGGGAACCCTTGTGCACTGTTGGTGGGAATGTAAATTGGTACAGCCACTATGTAAAACAGTATGGAAGTTCCTCAAAAAATTAAAAATATAACTACCATACAATCCAGCAATTCCACTCCTGGGTATTTATCCAAAGAAAACAAAAACACTAATTCAAAAAGATATATACACCGCAATGTTCATAGCAGCATTATTTACAATAGCCAAGATATGGAAGCAAGTGTCCATCAACAGATGAATGGATTAAGATGTGGTATGTATATATACATATACAATATACATGCAATGGAATACTACTCAACCATAAAAAATGAAAATTTGCCATTTGCGACAATGTGCATTGACCTAGAGGATATTATGTCTAAGTGAAATAAGTCAGACAGAGAAAGACAGATACTGCATGTTTTCACTTACATGTGGAAACTAAAAAATAAAACAAATGAACAAACATAACAAACAGAAACAGATTCACAGTTACAGAGACCAAACTACAGGTTACCTCAGGGGAGTGGGGGGGGGGGTTGGAAATAGGTCAAGGGTATTAAGAGGTACAAATTACTAGGTATAAAATAAATAAATTACAAGGATATAATGTAGAGCACAGGGTACATAGTCAACATTTTATAATAACTTTGTATGGAGTGTAATCTATAAAAATATGGAATTATTATGTTTATACTTGAAACTACTATAATATTATAATTCAGTTATATTTCAATAAAAATCTTTAAGAGAATAGTAATGAGCATAGAATAGATTCACAACAAGTGGTATATGTTAATGATAACAGCTACAACAATTGATACTTTTACTTGGTAGATACATTTTGTAAGGTTATGTTTCCTGTGTATAACTAATATATGGATATTTATGCCATAAGATTCAAAATTATTTTTCTGGTCATAAAGAGTGAAACTGAATTGTGCTCTTCTGAACTTAAATCAAATCGTTTTATAAAAAGAAAAGGAAAGAAAGCACACACTCATGGAAGTGCATGCATCTCGGGAAGAGAAAAGAGCTACATTTGGAGAGCAGGAAAAAGCAGAACATGGGGTCCTAGATAGGCACAATGGGAAACCTGTGTCACGATAACCCAAGATGGGTTTTTAATACAAGAGACATGGAAGCCAAAACAGTGAGTGATGCTTTCCTTTAAAAACAAAGTCAAGTGCCTTGAACTTCTGACCCAGGTGTTCTTTCTGCCTGTTTCCTCACTATATTCCTTCACAAAATAAAATTCATTGAAAAGCTAAAACTCTGAAAAATACTTATGGAATATCTCTTGCTTCCAGGACCATTTGAGGCTGCTCTGATTAGAAAACTCACTCTTACCAATCTACTTTACTTTTCTTACCCTTGAAAAGATAGGCCCCTATCATCTTTGCAGGCCAATATTCTTATGAGACATAATCACTGAGTCCATTTATTCTACATTGACCACACTCTTTAACACTAAGTACAGAAATCTGTTAAGACCACCCTTCGGGAAATCTGGCAATATAACATACGACTGTTTGCAGTTTTTGTTGCCCTTTCCTCTGTATATAGGAACTGGCCATAGACTACATAAGATTAGTATATATCTCCAGTTATTTATGCTCATGTAGAATCAGTCCCTAATACTATCAATATGAGGGTCAGGTCAATAGAATGAGTATAATTTTCACTGGGGAACAAAACAGGATATGGTCTAGCCATCTTTCCTTTTGACTTGTATTTCAGTAATTTAAATCTGCCTTTGGGTGAGATAGACATATATCTACTAGCTACCGAGGGCAAAAAGATAGACATTCTCTTGTAAATTGATAATATGGTTTTGATGTCACCATACTAAGAGCCCTTATTGTACAACTGTCCCTGCTATGAAATCACTGACAGCAGAAATAACTTACTATCAACAGTTCCAAATCAAAGCCATTCTTTTGGTAACTACCAATAGCTTTTGGTAGTTATTCCCACTAATAACCAGAATCATTAAAGCAAGGGATCACAATTATCTCCTCCCTGTATCCACATCATTTTTCAGTGTCACTTTGAAGCTCTATCATCAAGAGATAGAGTCCATTCTTTCACTCTTTGAATCTAGGTTGGCCTGGCACCTTGCATTTATCAAAGGAATGTGGGAAGGGAACTTGGTGTCAATAGATTCTACATGGGAATCCTACATGTCTTTGGCAGTTTCTTTGAAAAAAAAAAACTGAACATGTAACTGCCATACAACCTAGCAATTATACACCTGGGCATTAATCCAAGAGAAGTAAAAACTTACATTCCCATAAAAATATACACGCAAAAGTTTATAGAGGTTTTATTTATGATAGACAAAAATTGGAAACAACCCAGAGGTCCTTCAATGGGTCAATAGCTATACAAACTGTGATACATCCATACCATGGAATACTACTCAAAAATAACAAAGAATAACACACAAAGACACATATTAATCAAACTATCAAAAATTAAATACAAAGAAAAAATATTAAAAGCAGCAAGGGAAAAACACCAAATAACATATAAGGGAATCCCCATAAGGTTAACAGCTGATCTTTCAGAAGAAACTGCAAGCCAGAAGACAGTGGCAGGACATATTTAAAGTGATGAAAGGGAAAAACCTACAACCAAGATCACTCTACCAGGCAAGGATCTCATTCAGATTCGATGGAGAAATTAAAACCTTCAGAGACAAGCAAAAGCTAAGAGAATTCAGCACCACCAAACCAGCTTTATAACAAATGCTAAAGGAACCTCTCTAGGCAGGAAACACAAGAGAAGGAAAAGACCTACAATAACAAACCCAAAACAATTAAGAAAACGGTAATAGGAACATACATATCGATAACTACCTTAAATGTAAATGGATTAAATACTCCAACCAAAAGACATAGACTGGCTGAATGGATACAAAAATAAGACCCATATATATGTTGTCTACAAGAGACACACTTCAGACCTAGGGACACATACAGACTGAAAGTGAGGGGATGGAAAAAGATATTCCATGCAACTGGAAATCAAAAGAAAGATAGAGTAGCAATTCTCATATCAGAAAAAATAGACTTTAAAACAAAGACAAAGAAGGACAAAGAAGGACATTACATAATGATCAAGCGATCAATCCAAGAAGAAGATATAACAATTGTAAATATTTATGCACCCAGCATAGGAGAACCTCAATACATAAGGTAAATGCTAACAGCCAAAAAAGGGGAAATCAACAGTAACACAATCATAGTAGGGGACTTTAACACCCCACTTTCACCAATGGACAGATCATCCAAAATGAAAATAAATATGGAAACACAAGCTTTAAATGATACATTAAACAAGATGGACTTAATTGATATTTATAGGACATTCCATCCAAAACAACAGAATACACTTTCTTCTCAAGTGCTCATGGAACATTTTCCAGGATAGCTCATATCTTGGGTCACAAATCAAGCCTTGGTAAATTTAAGAAAATTGAAATAGTATCAAGTATCTTTTCCAACAACAATGCTATGAGACTAGATATCAATTACAGGGGAAAAAATCTGTAAAACATACAAACACATGGAGGCTAAACAATACACTATTTACTAACCAAGAGATCACTGAAGAAATCAAAGAGGAAATCAAAAAATACCTAGAAACAAATGACCCAAAACCTATGGGAGGCAGCAAAAGCAGTTCTAAGAGGGAAATTTATAGCAATACAATCCTACCTCAAGAAACAAGAAACATCTCAAATAAATAACCTAACCTTACACCTAAAGCAATTAGAGAAAGAAGAACAAAAAACCCCCAAAGTTACCAGAAGGAAAGAAATCATAAAGATCAGATCAGAAATAAATGAAAAAGAAATGAAGGAAACAATGGCAAAAATCAATAAAACTGAAAGCTGGTTCTTTGAGAAGATAAACAAAATTCATAAACCATAAGCCAGACTCATCAAGAAAAAAAGGGAGAAGACTCAAATCAACAGAAGTAGAAATGAAAAAGGAGAAGTAACAACAGACACTGCAGAAATACAAAGCATCACGAGAGATTACTACAAGCAGCTATATGCCAATAAAATGGACAACCTGGAAGAAACGGACAAATTCTTAGAAAAGCACAACCTTCCAAGATTGAACCAGGAAGAAATAGAAGATATAAACAGACCAATCACAAGCACTGAAATTGAGACTGTGATTATAAATCTTCCAACAAACAAAAGCCCAAGACCAGATGGCTTCACTGGCAAATTGTATCAAACATTTAGAGAAGAGCTTACACCTATCCTTCTCAAACTCTTCCAAAATATAGCAGAGGGAGGAACACTCCCAAACTCATTCTACGAGGCCACCATCACCCTGATACCAAAACCAGACAAAGATGTCACAAAGAAAGAAAACTACAGGCAAATATCACTGATGAACATAGATATAAAAATCCTCAACAAAATACTAGCAAACAGAATCTAACAGCACATTAAAAGGATCATACACCATGATCAAGTGGGGTTTATCTCAGGAATGCAAGGATTCTTCAATATACACAAATCAATCAATGTGATACACAATATTAACAAATTGAAGGATAAAAACCATATGATCACCTCAATAGATGCAGAAAAAGCTTTCAACAAAATTCAACACCCATTTATGATTAAAAACTCTCCAGAAAGTAGGCAAAGAGGGAAACTACCTCAACATAATAAAGGCCATATATGACAAACCCACAGCCAACATCATTCTCAATGGTGAAAAACTGAAGCCATTTCCTCTAAGATCAGGAACAAGACAAGGTTGCCCACTCTCACCACTATTATTCAACATAGTTTTGGAAGTTTTAGACACAGCAATCAGAGAAGAACAAGAAATAAAAGGAATCCAAGTCGGAAAAGAACACGTAAAACTGTCAGTGTTTGCAGATGACATGATACTATACCTAGAGAATCCTAAAGATGCTACCAGAAAACTACTAGAGCTAATCAGTAAATTCGGTAGCGTAGCAGGATACAAAATTAATGCACAGAAATCTCTTGCATTCCTATACACTAATGATGAAAAATCTGAAAGAGAAATTAATAGTAGTAAATGGGAAACACTCCCATTTACTATTGCAACAAAAAGAATAAAATACCTAGGAATAAACCTACCTAAGAAGACAAAAGACCTGCATGCAGAAAACTATAAGACACTGATGAAAGAAATTAAAAATGATACAAACAGATGGAGAGATATACCATGTTCTTGGATTGGAAGAATCAATATTGTGAAAATGACTATACTACCCAAAGCAATCTACAGATTCAATGCAATCCCTATCAAATTACCAATGGCATTTTTCACAGAACTAGAACAAAAAATTTCACAATTTGTATGGAAACACAAAAGACCCCGAATAGCGAAAGCAATCTTGAGAAAGAAAAACAGAGTTGGAGGAATAAGGCTCCCAGACTTCAGACTATACTACAAAGCTACAGTAATCAAGACAGTATAGTACTGTTGCAAAAACAGAAATACAGATCAATGGAACAGGATACAAAGCCCAGAGATAAACCGACACACATATGGTCACCTTATTTTTGATAAAGGAGGCAAGAATAGACAATGGAGAAAAGACAGCCTCTTCAATAAGTGGTGCTGGGAAAACTGGATAGCTATACGTAAAAGAGTGAAATTAGAACACTCCCTAACACCATACACAAAACTAAACTCAGAATGGATTAAAGACCTAAATGTAAGGCCAGACACTATAAAACTCTTAGAGGAAAACATACGCAGAACACTCTATGACATAAATCACAGCAAGATCCTTTTTGACCCACCTCCTAGAGAAATGGAAATAAAAACAAAAATAAACAAATGGGACCTAATGAAACTTCAAAGCTTTTGCACAGCAAAGGAAACCATAAACAAGATGAAAAGACAACCCTCAGAATGGGAGAAAATATTTGCAAATGAAGCAACTGACAAAGGATTAATCTCCAAAATATACAAGCAGCTCATGCAACTCAATATGAAAAAAACAAACAACCCAATCCAAAAATAGGGAGAAGACCTAAATAGACATTTCTCCAAGGAAGATATACAGATTGCCAACAAACACATGAAAGAATGTTCAACATCATTAATCATTAGAGAAATGCAAATCAAAACTACAATGAGATATCACCTCACACCAGTCAGAATGGCCATCATCAAAAAATCTATAAACAATAAATGCTGGAGAGGGTGGGGAGAAAAGGGAACCCTCTTGCACTGTTGGTGGGAATGTAAATTGATACAGCCACTATGCAGAACAGTATGGAGGTTCCTTAAAAAATGAAAAATAGAACTCCATATGACCCAGCAATCTCACTACTGGGCATATACCCTGAGAAAACTATAATTCAAAAAAAGTCATGTACCACAATGTTCATTGCAGCTCTATTTACAATAGCCAGGACATGGGAGCAACTTAAGTGTCCACAGACAGATGAATGGATAAAGAAGATGTGGCACATACATACAATGTAATATTAGTCAGCCATAAAAAGAAACAAAATTGAGTTATTTGTAGTGAGGTGGATGGACCTAGAGTCTGTCATACAGAGTGAAGTTAAGTCAGAAAGAGAAAAACAAATACAGTATGCTAACACATATATATGGAATCTAAGGAAAAAAAAAAAAAGGTCATGAAGAACCTAGTGGCAAGACGGGAATAAAGAACACACAGACCGGGCTTCCCTGGTGGCGCAGTGGTTGAGAGTCTGCCTGCCGATGCAGGGGACACGGGTTCGAGCCCTGGTCTGGGAAGATCCCATGTGCCGCGGAGCAACTGGGCCCGTGAGCCACAATTACTGAGCCTGCGCATCTGGAGCCTGTGCTCCAAAACAAGAAAGGCCGCGATAGTGAGAGGCCTGCGCACTGCGATGAAGAGTGGCCCCCACTTGCCACAACTAGAGAAAGACCTCGCACAGAAACGAAGACCCAACACAGCCATAAATAAATAAATTAAAAAAAAAAAAAAAAAAAAAAAAGAACACACAGACCTACTAGAGAATGGACTTGAGGATATGGGGAGGGGGAGGGGTGAGATGTGACAGGGTGAGGGAGTGTCATGGACATGTATACACTACCAAATGTAAAATAGATAGGTAGTGGGAAGCAGCCGCATAGCACAGGGAGATCAGCTTGGTGCTTTGTGACCACCTAGAGGGGTGGGATAGGGAGGATGGGAGGGAGATGCAAGAGGGAGGAGATATGGGGATATATGTATATGTATAGCTGATTCACTTTGTTATAAAGCAGAAACTAACACACAATTGTAAAGCATTGATACTCCCATAAAGATATTAAAAAATAAATAAAAAATAGTAAAAAATAAAACAATAACAATGAATAAACTATTAATTCATGCAACAACCTTAATGACTCTCTAGAGAATTATACTCAGTGCATAAAGTCAATCCCAAAGTATTACATAATTTATGGTTCCATTTATATAATATTCTTAAAATGACAAAATTATAGAAATTGAGAACAGATTAGTGGTTGCCAGGGATAAAGGAAGTGATGAGGGAACAAGGGAAGTGGACATGGTTATAAAATAAATGGATCTTTGAAAGAAACAAAAATGCTAACTCAAAAAGATACATGCACCCCAATGTTCATAGCAGCATTATTTAAAATTGCCAAGATACGGAAGCAACGTAAGTGTCCATCAACAGATGAATGCATAAAGAAAATGTGGTTATATATACAATGGAATATTACTCAGCCATAAAAAAAGAATGAAATTTTGCCATTTGCAGCAACATAGATGGACTTGGAGGACATTATGCTAAGTGAAATAAGTCAGATGGAGAAAGACAAATATTATATAATATCACTCATATGTATAATCTAAAAAAATACAACAAACTAGTGAATATAACAAAAAAGAAACAGACTCACAGATACAGAAAACAAACTAGTTCTTACCAGTGGGAAGAAAGAAGGGGGGAGGGGCAGAATAGGGGGAGGGGGAGGGGATTAATAAACTACAAGGATATGTTGTACAACACGGGGAGTATAGCTGATATTTTATAATAACTATAAGTGGAGTATAACCTTTAAAACTGTGAATCACTCTATTGTACACCTGTAACATATAATATTGTACATCAACTATACTTCAATTTAAAAAAGAGAAAAAAATGGATGGATCTTTGTGGTGTTGGACATGTATCAAGGTCAGTATCCTGGTTGTAGCATTATACTATAGTTTTGTAAGCCATTACCATGGGAAACTGGATAAAGTGTTCACGGATCTCTCTATTATTTCTTGCAACTGCGTATAAATCTACAATTATCTCAAAATAAACATTTCAATTTAAAGAATGAAATAAAAGAACATGGCAGAAGTGATGCTGTGCCAATTCCAAGACAAGGTCTCAAGACTTCACAGTTTCTTATTGGAACCCTAACCAGACCCCATGTGAACAACACTCAGTCCGCTGGAGGATGAGAGACCACGTGAAACAAGAGAAAGCATCCCAACTGAAGCCATCCCAGACCAGCCGGCTCCCAGCCAGCCTAGCAGTCAATTGCAGACACATGACTGAGCCCAGCAGAGACCAGAAGAAAGGCTCACTGGGCCCTGCATACCTGTAAACTGTGAGCTAAGTAAATGCTTGTCAATTTTAGACACTAAAGTATTGGGTAGTTTGTTACATAATAAAAGTTAACTCATACAAGTCAACCCAACTCATACAAGTCAACGCATTTACATATTTCAAAACCAGTTTATCTTGCAAGATTCCCTAGAAAGTTATTTTGTTTAAAGTTAGATGTTTTGAAATCTCTTATGTCTGAATTGGACATTTCATAAGCCCCATGTTTAAAATCACGTAAAATTAAAAGGGTGGTCTAAGACCCTTGACCCTGCCAATAGGAATGTCCTAGGCTTACCTCACTAGTGAGGGGGGCGGCCTTTTATTTAGGCCTGGATCCTTGAAAAGATCCTGCACCTTCATTAGAGTTCATCAGGCTGCCCCAGCCCAGTGGACAGTCAAAAGCACACAGCTCTGTCCTTAATGAGCTTCATAAAATCGTCACTTCCCAAATAATTGACTTCCAACTCACTGCCACTCAGTCATTATCAAGAGCTCAGTATTTGTGGAAGAGCGTCTGAAGGCTACAGCACCCATTCTATCCTCCTGGTATTCTAAGTGCCGTCCTTGAGTTAGGCCACATCATCAGAGAATGAAAGGACCATGCTGATTTGGCCCTCAAAGAATTGCTTTTATTGAACTTCACTTTGGCATCCAGTCCACTTTCCTATCCTATGGGACTTAAGAAAAAGCCCATGAAATCCAGTATTGTCTTGGATCTGATGATAGGGCTGGGGGCCTTATCCGCCATGCCTTCATTACCGGGACGAGCAGTGTAACTCTCCTGAGGGGCTGGTTTGGGTTTCCTCCATGGTTCCTGTGGTTCATTCACTGACATGCCTTCCCACTTGTCTGGGCAGCTCAGAGCCAAACTGAGGGGTTGAGATGCTTATAAAACAGTGTGTGGCTCAGATCCAGGCATCGTCAGACTTCCTTCTCACCTGTAGCTTCTCTGCCTGCCATTCACCTCAGATCTGAACTGATGGCCTGGACCAAGGGGGTCATCTCAGTGGCCCTGGAGTCTGGCAGAGTTATGAGGAATCACCTGGGTCTAAGCTTACAAATTCAGCCTTGTTCACCTGGTGAGTTACCCACCAAGCAAATCAGCCATGGGCTTTCAGGCATGGGGGAAGTGGAGGGGGAGATAGGGAAATCTGCCATGGTTAAGCCCCTCAATATAGCAGGAATTATGTATATGCTATTTATCCTCAAAACAACTCGGAGAGTTGGGAATTGTCATCTGCATTATCCAGATGAGGAACGTGAGCGTCAGAGAAACCGTGACTCACCTAGAAATTGCACAGCTGATTGGCAGCAAAGCCAGGAGGCAAACTGGAGTCTAATTCTGAAGTCCATGTTCTTTCCTCTAGACTAGGATTGGCAAACCAGGACCCACAGACCCAACCCAGCCTACCCCATTTTCGTAAATAAAGCCTGATTGTAGCACAGCTACACCCACTTGTTTACATATTGTCTGTGGCTGCTTGTACATGGCAATAGCAGAGTTGAGTAGCGGCCCGCAGAGACCACGTGACCTAGTATCTTCACTACACATTCCTTTACAGAGAACGTTTGCTGACCATTGCTCGAAGCAAAGCGCTCTAGACAAATGACTGTTCTGTCTTAAAGAAGAGTCATCAGAATCACCTGCGGGGGTGGGGGTGGGGTGTTCTTAGAAATGCAGATTTCCAGGCCCCCTTATGCCTCCCAAGTTAGACACCTCCAGGTTGGAAGCCTGAATCTGCACTTTTAACACACACTCCCCTCCCCCACACCACCACCACCACCGCCGAGTGCTTCTGACAGCCCCTGAAGTTCATGAACTACAGCCCAGCCCAGGGACTTAATGTCTCCAACAGCCCTTGACCTGACTGTAGGTTTGCAAACTCGGGAGCTTCCAGGGTGGAATCTGCAACTAGTCCTTGTACACAGAGGGTAAGGAGAGACCACCCCAGACTGGCAGGTGGCAAGGGAACTTACATACGAGACTTGTCTTGTGCACGGCAAGATAGTGGATCTCCTTCCCCACCCACCAGAATCTTAAAGCTTATGTCGAGGTCTTAGCAGGGTTCAGTCACACACAACCATTCAGATGATCTAAACGCACACTACTCTCTCAAGGCTGTGTCCTTGGAACAGCTCCCATTGTGGGAACAGTGGGCAGAACGCACATTCCAAGGACAGGGGAGGGGTGAGGAGCCTCTAATTGCCTGGGTCCAGCTCAAGGGTCAACCTGCAGTCACGTCCTCTCAATGACCTCCTCCAACACTGATGGGCATTAAGAGATAACTACGCCAGCTCCCTTGTTCCTTGGGGGAGGGAGAGCAACAATGAGGCTTGTTCTGCACTGGCTCCCAAAGATCCCCAGCAGGGCCGAGCCCCAGCTGCCCCCAGTGGTAATTTTCTCAACCCTGCACTCTTTACTGCCATCTTTCCCCTCACCCCCCGTCTCGCTTTCCCTCCCCTACTGGTGCTTCTGGGATCACCTCCTAAACACACTCCTTGGCCTCGAATCCTCTCAGGGTCTGCTCCTGGGAGGCCCCCTCGAAAGAGACAAGAGCCAGAGACATTGAGCTAATTATAAATCTTGGTTAGATTTTAAAATGCCACAGATGCAAGTAATAATCATTGCATTCCTACCAGGAATCAAGTTCTAACACACACTCCCCTCCCCCACACCACCACCACCACCGCCCAGTGCTTCTGACAGCCCCTGAAGTTCATGAACTGTCCACCCCCAAAGAACCCCCAAAGTTCTGTGCTTGCCCCAGAAAGGGCACAGGGTAGGAAAGAGTGAGGGGCAGGAGGAAGAACCAAGCTGCAGAAATGAATGAGATATGGTCCCCACCTCAGACAGAGTTGACAATTTAATTGGGGCCAGGGGAGCTGACCTACGATAACACAGAGAAATAGAGAAAGCAGGAAACAGAAGATGCATCAAGCCAGCCTTAGGTCTCCAGATTAGACCCTTGCATTTTACACTAGAAGCAGGGGCCACCACCAGCCACTGTTCCCTGAAGCGGAGGTCCACCAAGCCTCTTGAGTCTGAAGGCAGCAAAGACTATAAAATGTTTCCACAGGTCATTATTATTTTTCACCCTCAAAAGAGCCTTGTAGGTAAATGGGAGTAGTATTATCATCATTCATGCCATTTTTCATGTCAGGGAAACATGAGAGGTCCAAACGTGTACAAGTCAGAGCAGAACCAGCTCACAAGTCCTGCTGCTGCTCTGTGTTGCCGCAGACTTATTTGAGGGTTGAAGTCAGCCAGGACCCCATTCTTCTAGGAGTTTTCTCGGCTAAGCTAAACTGTTGATTTCTGCTGAGGGAATACATAACACACCACCCTGGCCCCAGCCAGCTCTGAACCCCGGAGAGGGGAACATCTCCAGAAGGAAGGGCTCCTGGCGGCTCAAGTCTGAGCCCAGCTGAGAATGGAGACTGAGTCTCCACCTCAGAAAGTGGGATTTTCCCAGCTCATCTCCTAACCTCACCTACCAAAGCTCGTGTTTTCTACCTCTTTACCTGCACACCCCGAGTCTGGCCTGGCCCCTCTACTCCCAGCGGACACCTCCTGCCCCCAGGGAACCAGAGGGATAGCAGAATTCTGGTTTCCATATCAACACCGCCAGGTTCACAAGGCAACGAGGGCCTGCCTTTTCACTCAGCTCAGTGTAACTGTCAGTGGCCACGGTAATTTCAAGTCAGCCTATGAGGTTAATTTGCCTGCTGCTTTCTCTGCACAGAAGCCCCCAGCATGGAAGAAAGGTGAGTCATCAGCCCAAACCACCCCATTAAGCCAGGATCAAATCCAGTGGTCCTGAGTTTTCCCACTCACACCTGAGGAGGCCCATTAAATGGTCCATCATCTAAAAATCCATCCACGATCTCTGAGTATCTCATGGGCAGCATCGGAGGGTGCATGTAACTTCCAGCCTTAGCCAGCATGCGCTGATACTCCAGTAAGGGCTGGGGCTCCCCACGTCCTCTCTCTCCACCCTGCCCCCAGGTTAAAGGGGGGTGAACAGGAAGGGGAGAGACGGGCACCAGCTCCAAGGAGGGAGCCAGGGAGTTAGACCTGCATGGGCGGTTGGTTACCAGGAAACACTGGTCCTTGTGTCCAAGTTCCAGTTCAGAGGGAGTTTTGACAGCCTCCTTGGTACCGATCAGAGCTGAGTCCTGACAGGCAAGAGTGGTCTTCCCAACAGGAGTACCCTGCCCTCCCCAAGCCTTCAAACACTTGCTCCAAGGTCTGCCTTATAATGAGATCTTCTTCACAGCCAGAGTCTCAATTAAAAGACCCCTCATCTCTGATGCTGGCCCTGCTTGGGGGCTCTGGAGACACCGGCTGCTCTACTGCTCCGCAGCTAAAGTCTGGGCTGCCTGCCGGTGCAACGCTCAGAAGGAGGGTGGCTGGTGCAGATTCCTGCCCATGTTCAGGTGAGCGCATGCTCACGGGCGGACAGGTCAGTTACTGGCAGCCACGGTGAGGGGAGGGCTTTCAGCATAATTTTTAATCCATTGCATTTGGACAACATATTAAAACGTTTACTATGTGGATGGCACATTCCAACATCCTTATTAGAACAAGCGGACCAACAAAGGAGCAAGAGAGCAACCGCCAGCATTGAACTGAATTGAGCACTTTCTACATATTTTATCTAATCCTAACCACCACCTTATGAAGTAGACTATTTTTTACAGGTAAGGAAACAAGGTTCGGAAGAGGGAAATGACTCACCCAGGGTCACACAGCCAGGAAGCAGTGCTGCTGGAATTTGAACCCAGAACTCTGCGACTCCCAATCCCATCTTGGTAATACTGTTCCATGCTGCCTAAACCTGGAAGAGAAAGTTAAAAGGCAATTTTAAAGGCAGCAGTCCACACACAACCACCCTGCACGGGGGTTGGTCAGATTAAAGAGTCTCTTCCATTAAAGGAGATGGGGACAGGGAAAGATGGGAAGTTTGCAGTAAAAAGTGAACCAGAGCCACCTGAAAACCTCAGTGTCACTAAGATGGGATTTCTCTAATCAGAATAAGGCTGCGGACAGGAAAGTCCAGGAAGAGGAGTGAGAGTAGCAAGCTGTGATTTCACCTGTCGAATTCAAGCTGTCTGTGTAATTAATTTCTGTTGGTCCAGAACCTCGGGACTTTCGCAGGTGAAATCTGAAACCGGTCCGCATACAAGGAGAGATCGCAGAAGGAGGTGGCCACTCCAGACTGGCAGGTAGCAGATTTAATAAGCAAGGAAACTTACTTAGGAGGCTTGTCTCCAGCGCCGCAAGATCTCTGCACCCGCCCATCAGAATCCTAAAAGTTTAAATAGAGGCCTTAATGGGGTTCAGCCACGTACACCGTCCAGATGGTCTCAACACCTTACTCTCTCAGGGCTGCGTCCTTGAAAATGGCTCCCACGGTGGGAGTGGCTGGCGGAACTTACATTCCAAGGACGGAGGGGGGAGGGGGGAGGAGCCTCTGATTGCCCTGGTCCAGCTCACAAGTCAACCTGCGGTCATGTCCTCTTCCTGACCTCCTCCAACACCATGGAGCTCTCCATCTGCCCACGACTGTTATGTGCGTGAAAAATAAACACCTGGCAGTAACAGCGAGGGGGTCTGGAGTCAGGGTGCTCACTTAGCCTGCATGAGCACTGAGAAATTGGGGTCTGGGCTCACGCCATGCCTGTTGGGACTGGGGCGGCGGGGGCGGGGGGCGGTGCTGGAGAGGGGTTGTCCAGCAAGGCCACAGTGAAATGGGGGAGGACACAGCCCATAAGGGTGACATGTGTAGGAATCAAGGCAGAGGAGCTGGTCTGTATAATCAGGAGACTGGTTGCACACAGGAGAGCTGGGAAAAGAAGTGACCAGATTGATTGGGCATAAGGCAAGCCAGGTTTCTCGCTGTCAGAGAAGGAACATACAAATATGGAAAGGAGGGAGGCTAGGAACTAGATTGGAATTGGAGATGTCACCATGAACTCATAATGCTTAATATTTACAAATGAATGTATGACCAGAGTTTAATCATGAAGAAACATCAGACAAATGGAATAATCTGAGAAACATTCTAGAAAGTATCTGGCCTGTGCTCCTTACAAATGTCAAAGGTATGAAAGAGAAAAAACTGAGGGACTATTCCAGACTGAAGTGGACTAAAGAGATGTGACAACTAAATGCAATGCAGGATCCTGGACCAGAAACACAAGGGTGCTTATAAAGGATGTTTATTGAGGTAATTGGCAAGATTTGAATGAATCTGTGGGTTGCATAGTATTACTGTATCAATGTTAATGTCATTGTTTTTATATTTCTACTGGGGTCAGGTAAAAGAGTCTTTGGGGAAAATACACACTGAAGTATTGCAATATTTAGAAGTAATTAGCCATGCTATCTGCGCTTACTCTCAAATGGTTCAGAAAAGTATACAGAGAGACACAGAGAGAGAGAAAGAATAAGGCAAATATGATAAAATAGTAACAATTGGAGAATCAGATTAAGAGTATACAGAAATCCTTTGTTCAATTCTTGCAACTTTTCTATAAATTTTAAATTATATATTAAAAATTTGTAAAGACATTTTATTGTGTTCCATTACTGCAGGCTAGCCTACACTAGCTAATATAGTATGTAACTTTTCTAATAGGAGTTACACTGTATCACTAACATAATAAATATTTATTGAGAGCCCTCTGTGTGCTAGGCACTGTGCAAGGGATATAGAACTAAAGAAGACAGGCATGGTCCCTGCCCTCCTGGAGCTTCCAGTGAGATAAGGTAGATATTAAACAAATTATATAATTTGTATCGCAATTATGGTAAGTGTTGGGAGAAGGCTTTACAACAGGGTGACCTAATCTCATCTGGGAGTGTCAGGGACATAATGATTTCTCTAAAGAAATGGTGTTTAACAGTTAAAGGAAGTTATCCCAGGTAAAAGACATTGACTGCAGTTGAAATAGGAGTGCTTAAGTGTTCAATATCCTATCATGATATTTGCAAGGTCCTGGACCTCCCCAAATGAAACTATTATTTTCTCATGAAAATGTTAAGAAAATGTCAGTGTGTACTCTGAGTCCACCCAAAGATTGTCATTGATATTTGAATAATTTTAAATTCCCTGATTCTATCCTTGCCACATTATAATGTATTATTTATACTGCAACCAGAGAATTCTTTTGAAAACATTGATAAGACAATATCTCTCTCAGCTTCAAACCCTCCAATGATTTTCCGTCTGTATCTGTTATCTATCGCCCCAATAATACTAGACAGCAAACAACCACAAAACCCCAGTGGGATATAACCACGAATATGAGAGGTTCTGCTGATTGGGTTGGGCTCAGCTGATGTTGGTTGGGTTCAGACAATATACCCAAGGGGTCAGCTGCACGTTGTTAGATCCCTCAGCTGGGATATTGGATTGCCCCAGCCACTGCTCCATAGTTGCATCCTCCAGCAGGCTGGCCAAGGCGGAGGAGCAAGAGTGAGTAAGCCCAATCAGGCAAGTGTTTCTCAAGCCTGCACTTGAATTCTGTTTGCTAACATACCATTGTTGAAAGCAAGTGACACGGCCAAGCCCAGAATCATATGGAAAGGCAGTGCTAATGATGCCAAAATCTTGGCTCTCTGTGCACCGATGCTGAAAAGAAATATGGAGACAGAGTTTTGGAGGAGAGGAAAACGGCTTTAATCTTTGCCTGGCAAAGGGAGTAACACAGCAGGCTAACACCTCAAGAAATGTGCCCCGCCCCCCTTCCCTGGGGAATAGGGAAAGGTTATATAGCCTGGGGCTCATGGTCTGGGCTAAGTATAAGGCTCAAAGTAACGAAGGTCTTGCATTTCTTTGTTCTGCAAATTCGCGGCCAAAGCTGGCATCAGGCGGCTCAGCAACTGGGTCTGATGTCCCTGAAGTTATAGGCCATGACCTTCTTTCTGAAATGAAGAGTGCTACAAGGGAGTGCAGGGGGAGAAGAAATGCCAGGTGCAAAGGGTAATTCACATGGAGTCAGAGAGTAATCAGCTTTGTGAAGGACAAGTCTAGCTACAAGTGTTTGTTAGTAGTAACAGCCTAAGAATAATCAAGATTGCTTAACTCTTTCAGGCCTGTTTATGTTGTTTCCCCAGCCTGTTCACTGTTTCCTTATTTTTCTTGTTTATCAGAAAAGTCTCATTTCTATTTTTTCTGCAACAGATTCCCCACTGCTAGTTCATTCCCTCCATATCAATGGAGGAAGGGAAATGGGCATCGTTCTTGTCTAGCTAAGGACAAAACTTCAGTTTTGCTCCATTTGACAAACACAAGCTGTCTGGCCCAGGGGCCCATCTTATCTCCTACTTCACTAAGTTACATGACAACAGTCATGCATATAAGGAGGAGTGAAGAATTGGGGTCATAGCATCTCACATAGAACAAAATCCAAGTGCCTCACCAAAGCCTATATGATCTGGCCCTCCTGACCTCAAATGTCATCTTGCTTTATTGATTGCTAATTTTCAATGTTTAGCCTAGAGCCTGGCCCATAATAAGTGCTCAATAAATGTTTCTTCACTGAATGAATGAATGAACGAATGAACATTGTGTTCTTCCCTTGGCATGTGCTGATTAATTGGGCATTAACTTGTCTCTAAAAAATTCAACATGGTTGTTTTCTTCACTTCTTTTTAGTTTCAGTGTTTATCATAGATATCATTATGAATTGGGCTTTATTTTAAGGTACTAATTTGATATCTACCCCATAAAGTTTCTGGAAGGGTGATAGCATGCTGGTGCCTCCTTGAAGTAAATACTTTAGAATTAGAGAAGGAAGAGGACTCAGGCTGCAGACAAATCAGAAAAAGGATTAGATTTCCCCAAACCATGGTTATTGCAATACCTCTGACAGAATGGCTGAGTTAGGAGCTTGTTATCTCCTGGGATGTTCTGGGACTGTAGTCTAAATTTTGGGAGCTGCACAGTTGAGTGGTTTTGGTAAATCCTGTACTCCAACTTGTTTCTTCTGGGAGCATGTTAAAGAGTTACTATGGATTCTAAAGCCCAGGCTGGGGGACTTCCCTGGTGGCATAGTGGTTAAGAATCCACCTGCCAATGCAGGGGACATGGGTTCGAGCCCTGGTCCGGGAAGATCCCACATTCCGCGGAGCAACTAAGCCCGTGCACCACAACTACTGAGCCTGTGATCTAGAGCCCACAAGCCACAACTACTGAGCCCACGTGCCACAACTACTGAAGCCCGCACACCTAGAGCCCATGCTCTGCAACAAGAGAAGCCACCGCAATGAGAAGCCACCGCAGTGAGAAGCCCGCGCACCGCAACAAAGTGTAGCCCCCTCTTGCCGCAACTAGAGAAAGCCCGAGCACAGCAACAAAGACCCAACGTGGCCAAAAATAAATAAATAATTTTTTAAAAAAATAAATAAAATTAAAAAAATAAAAATAAAGGCCAGACTGTCACTTCCACATCTGTGTTTGTTCACTCTGTGTCCCCAGCACATCGCTCAGGGGGCAAGAAATAAGTCTTTGTGGAGTGAATGAATGATCCAGGTAAAATGAAGTAAGATAATGAGAATGAAGAGAGAATATTAAAAATGACAAAAGAGTAGTGGCAGAACTTGGGAACTGATTTGATTAGGGTTATAGAGGTGGCCAGTGAAGTCAGTGAGCACCTCTGGTTCTTTGGAATCTGGGGGCCCACAAGCCAAATTTGCAAAGCTCTTCAGAAGTCAGGGATGATGTAGTCAATTCTCTTCAATGCCCTGGCCATAATCCCCAAGACCCCTTCCCATTTCTGTGCACATCAGCCTCACTTGCAGTGCTGACACCTACATCTTTGCCAGTGGCCTGCCTTCAGGCTTTTTGTCACTGTGTATCCACCCAGCACCTGAGAGTTAACATCCCCTGGTGAGTATGGAGGTATAACTATCTCAGCTCCCTCAACCTTTGAGATAAATCTGATGTGTGTGTTTTTCGAGGTCTCTCAAAATTTCCCCCATGGAATTAATCTCCAGATGCCTAGGATTAATAACTCATTCTCTATTTACTACCTTTCCTTTCTAGATTAACTCCCCATCTACTTGTATTCTTTACAACTCCCAATAAAATGATTGCACTTGAATCCACAGCTCAGAGTCTACTCTGCGGGAAACCCACACTAAGACAGATAGGTTGTGAGTAAAGCAATCCTAGTAGGAGAACTAAGCTCCAGCAAGACACATCTTGCAACTCACACGGGACAACTGAAGGGGCCCCCTTCTGCCCCCCCCAACCCAGCGTGTCCCTTTCCCACTCATCCTAAGTCTCATCTCTGAAGATCCCAAAGCGCCCTGAATGTGCAGCTTCGCTATTTATTTCACAGGATGCAGAATCCATTTTTGTTTTATCTCTTTCCAGACAGTTGGTTTGTTTTAATGGACTGCTCTTCCGCCTGTGCATAATTCTTCTCTAAATTAAATTCTCTCCTCAGCCCCACATAATACACACTGGGCTGTCAGCTCATTACTTTTACATCCTCCCTTGTTCTGCTTATACAAAGGTTTAATTAACTATGAATTGCTGTGTAGGCAACAGGAAAAAGCCCACCCCCCAGGTGGCTGTGTGACTCAACTCTGTGAGGAAAGAGAAGCAATAGAGTGCTGTGGGAAGGGGCCAGAAGTGAGGAGACAGCATGAAGATTTTCATCCTCTCTCTACCATTTTCAGTGATTCATTAGCTACTAAATATGTATTACGTTGCTGCTGTGTGCTTGTCATCATTCTAGGTGTAAGAGTGGTGAATCAGAGCATGGGCCCTGACCTCACAGAGTTTACAGTCTGCCAGGGGGAATAGACAGATTGTCTTAGGTTATCTATTGCTGTATAACAAATTGCTTCAAACAACAATAAACATTCATTGTATATCACATTTTCAATTCCAGTATCTCAAATGGGATCACATATGGGTCAGGCACTCAGGAGCAGCTTGACTGGGTGGTTCTGGCTGAAGGTCTCTTGTGAGATTGCAGTTAAAGTCATCTGGGCTGCAGTCATCTGAAGGCTTCACCGGGAAGTCCTTCACATGGACTGTTGGATCCATGCCCAAGGTGGGCCATTCACATGGCTGGCAAGTTCATCTTGGTTGTTGGCAGGAGGCCCCAGTTACTCTTCATGTGGGTCTCTCCCTGAGATGCTTGAGTGTCCCCATGGCAAGGCTGCTGGATTCCCAAAGCAGGGCAGAGTTATGCCCTTTCTGATGTAAGCCTGAAAGTCATACGTCATTTCTTCTACATTCTGTCACACAGACCAGCATGATTCAAAGTAGGAAGAGACTGCACAATGGCATGAATACTGGAAGGTGTGGATCACTGGGAGCCATGTTGGAGACTGTCTAGCACAATAAGTAAACAAAGAAAGTTGGCAATAGTTGCACATTGTGATCAGTGATATTAAGAAAATAGAGTAGGGCTTCCCTGGTGGCGCAGTGGTTGAGAATCTGCCTGCCAATGCAGGGGACACGGGTTCGAGCCCTGGTCTGGGAAGATCCCACATGCCACGGAGCAACTAGGCCCGTGAGCCACAATTACTGAGCCTGCGCGTCTGGAGCCTGTGCTCCGCAACAAGAGAAGCCGCGATAGTGAGAGGCCCGCGCACTGCGATGAAGAGTAGCCCCCACTTGCCGCAACTAGAGAAAGCCCTTGCACAGAAACAAAGACCCAACACAGCCAAAAATAAATAAATAAATATTTAAAAAAAAAAAAAAAAAAAAAAGAAAATAGAGTAATGTTGATGGTGACTGGCCAGGGACAGCAGGGTACACAGTGAAGGTAGTCAGGGAAGGCCTCTTTCTAGCTGTGTAAAACAACAAAATTTCCCTAGCCTTTTTTAACCCTCAGTGTACTCATTTATGAAAGGGGAACAATAATCATTCTTAGCTCACAGGGTGGTGTGAGGCTCAAATGGGACCAGAAGTATGAACATTCAATTGTTATTTTACTCTCTGCACTTAAGTGGTTACATTTCTGCTTCCAAAAGACCAATAACCTTAACTGGGATAGGTGGGTGGTCCCTTTGCTGCCAGCTTCCGAAGGAAAATCCTAAAAACATTTGGGCAGAGACCAGAGCTCCTAGGACCCAGCTGAGCTACACAGCCAGCAAAAGAGAAACTTGATTGTTCTCTGGCTTCCAGCTAAGAAAACACATTTGCCTAAAAAATATTTGTCAAGCTCCTGTGTCCTGCATGAGGCTTAGATATTGGCAGGTTTGATTCATCCCTCCGGAGAAGGACATCTCTTTCACAAAATTTCAGCTCAGTCAGTGCTGGATAGAATAAACAAATTCTAGAATTCACAATGCTGGATATAAAAGACAGGCACAGCTGGATTTTGTCTTTTTTCTACCCTCTGTCCTGGGCAGGAAATTAGCGTCAGGATCCATTCCCGGAGCTCCCTCTGCTTTATTTTGCCAGTTGCTGTACATGTTCAAGCTTCTATCTCCTCGTTAGCAAAAGGAGGTATTCTGACCATCAGCAAAGATAAAATTATGATGATACACAATGCTCAAGATGGTGTAAGAAATGGACAATGTTCTATAGGACTGAAGGGAGTAAAAATTGGTTTGACCAGTCTTGGAGGCAAACTGACAATCGTGGAAATTATTAGAAGAAGCCTTTTTAAAAAGCATACCCTTTAGGGACTTCCCTGGCGGTCCAGTGGTTAAGATTCCACACTTCAAAGGCAGGGGGTGCAGGTTTGATCCCTGTTTGGGGAACTAGGATCCCACATTCTGCATGGCATGGCCAAAAAAAAGAAAGAAATCAATATAATAACCTAATTGTAATATAAAGGTGAAATTAAAGGAAAATAATTTATTTAAAAGAAAAAATTACCCTTTGAAGGAGCAATTCCACACATGGAATTTATCTTGATGAAATAATTAAGGATGTGTACCAAGTTGTAGGTATTTACATGGAAATATTTCTATAATATTACATTTTTAAAAGAATTTTGCAAGATAATATACACAATATGATCCTATGTTTTTGGAAAAATATATAGATATAGACATTTGATCAACACAGTGATGAGAGTTCATATTTTAATCTTGCAGACAACAGATTTTTTTTAGCTCACATCAAAAATTTTTAAAAATTGATCATGTAGTAAGTCTCAAAGACAGTCAATAAATTTCAAAGAATTGATATCATAAGTTCATATTCTATGATAGCAATAGAATTCAATTTTTTTAACATCTTTATTGGAGTATAATTGCTTTACAATGGTGTGTTAGTTTCTGCTTTATAACAGAGTGAATCAGCTATACATATACATATATCCTCATATCTCCTCCCTCTTGCGTCTCCCTCCCATCCTCCCTATCCCACCCCTCTAGGTGGTCACAAAGAACCGAGCTGATCTCCCTGTGCTATGTGGCTGCTTCCCACTAGCTACCTATTTTACATTTGGTAGTGTATATATATCCATGCCACTCTCTCACTTCATCCCAGCTTACCCTTCCCCCTCCCTGTGTCCTCAAGTCCATTCTCTACGTCTGCGTCTTTATTCCTGTCCTGCCTAGAATTCAATTTTAAATCCACAAAACGCTTACTAAAAGGGAAAGTATCATTTTGTGAATTAAGAAACAATCTTTAAGTGACCCATGGGATATAGAGGAAGTCACAAGGGAAATTACAAAATACTGGGAACTGAGAAGCAATGAAAATATTGCATACCAATCTTGTAGTATCCTACAAGCTAAAACAGGACATCAAAGAAAATGTGTAGGCTTAATAAATTATCAAAGAAAGAAATATGGCTTAGATTGGGACCTGTACCTTTATATCTATGCCCCCTCTTTCCTGTAATAATAAAACCTCGGGTTTCTAGGTAGGCACACACACGGCTGCTCAGAATGAAGACCACCCTTCCCAGCCTCTCTCATAGTTAGAATGGCCAGTGTTGAAGTTCTGGCCAGTGGACTGTAAACAAAAGTAATATGTACAGTTTTCTGATCATGTCCTCAAAGTGACTTCTTGACACTTTTCACCTTCCTGCTGATGGCAATATAGACATGGTGGCAGCAGGTTGGCTGTGGTATAGTAAATAATTTGTCTGGTCTTTGTCCCAGGTTCCTGGCGTGGAGCTTCAAAGATCCTAGGGATTTCCTGAGTGACAGGAGCATCTCTATTATGCTAATGAAATGACACATGGTGGAACCCTAGAGAGCTTCAGGATAGGGGCTGGTCACTAGAAAGACCAAGCACATGATTAGAGGGCTAAGACTTTTAAGCACCCAACTTCTGGGGAGAGGGCAGTGGGCAGGATATTGAGTTTAATCACGTGGCCAATGATTTAATCAATCTTGCCCATGTAATAAAAACTCTGAACACCAAAGCTCAGAGGAGCTTCCTGATTGGTGCACACACTGATGTGCTGGGAGAGTGATGCACCCTTGAATCCGTGGGCATTGGCCATGGAAGCTCTGCATCAGGACCCTTCTAGACCTCTCCCTACGTGTATCCTTTTGAAATTATAATCACAAATACCATACTTTCAGTGAGTTCTGTGGATCATTCCAGTAAATTATCACCCCTGTGTGGAGTTGTGGGAACATCCTAGACTGGTAGCCAATTGGTCAGAAGTTCAGGTGGCCTGGGGACCCCCTTGCAGCTGCTGTCTAAAGTGGGGGCAGTCTTGTGAAAGGATGAGCCCTTAACTTGTGGGACTGTATTGCAGTACATCCAATTGGGGTGGATACAGAGTAGCAAACAACCATACAAGTTTTCCCAGTACTGAGGGGTTTCACTGGGCATGGGACTTTCAGTGCTAAAACCAAGAAAGTCCCAGGCAAACCAGGACAAATCACTCTGTGTTGTGGTGCTTCTAAAGGTATAAGGACAAGGGCAACACCTTGAAGACTGGTGAAGCAAAAAGACAGAAAGATCCTGAGTCCCTAAGGATTTCATGGAGCAGAACTTCCTCCTTATGGACCTGGATTGGCTACTTCTAGCATTTTACATGAGAAAAAAATATTTGTCCTGTTAAAGCCGTTATTTCTGTTAAACACGGACTCACCTAATTTGGGTACCTTAAAGTGGAGTGCTGAACATAACAGAGACAAATATCCATGTGGCTTTAGAATACTAACTGGGTGATGGCCATGTTGACTCAGATATTGCAGGTTGGGAAATTAGTAATCCTTGTTACACAGGGACTAAATATTTGGCAAAATAGTATTGCACTGCTTTGGAAGATAGAACACAGATTCAGTGAGGCTATAGTGCTAGAGGAATACATATATAATATATAGAGTATGTTAGTCTGAGTTAGCACTGCTCGTGGTTTTCAGAGAAGAGATATAAATCCTAGAGAAGAGATATAAATCCAAAATAAAGCTAGCCAGCTAGCACTGAAGCACACTCTGCCTGTGGTTTACAATCTAAGTTGACCAGGAGTTTATTTGCTTGGGGTTTTTCAGGGTTGAAAATTGCTTCTCTACCCCCAAAATACAGCTATTAGGAGTGATAGCCCTGTAGTGCCAGACTTAGCAGGAGATAAAACCATGGCCCCCAAGTGTATTCAACACCTTCTTTTTTTTTTTTTTTTCCCACACACACACACTGTATTTTATTTTTACAAGAGATAAATAGACTGACACCAAGCATTGTACATGGATGACCACAACAAAAGCAACAATGATTGCAATTACGAAACATGAAACACACTCATACTATGTCATAATATTGACATTCAGTCCAGTAATCCTCCACTGTAACAGCTCCTTTACTTTGCAGAACACCTTCTTTTAAGAGATGTTTTTGCCAGAACATTGGCGCCAGCCTCTAGGAAATGATTAGATGAATGACGTCTTTGTTTTAGGTGCAACTAGTTAGCTGCCACTGAGTTGAAAGAGAGAGTAACGAGCAAAGCACAGAAGTAAATTCAAAACAGAACCTTCAGGTTTAAATTTTTATTTCTAAGAGAAAGAGAGCTGGCTGGCTGTGGGTGTTTGACAAAGAATTGACTTGCCATGTACCATCAAGAAGTGGGTTTCAAAATCTTTCTAGTCCACAAGGAGAATGTGCTCTGAATGGCCCACCTCAGATGTGTCAAGGGAGGATCATGGATAAGAAAGAACATCCAGGGCTTCCCTGGTGGTGCAGTGGTTGAGAATCTGCCTGCCAATGCAGGGGACAAGGGTTCGAGCTCTGGTCTGGGAAGATCCCACGTGCCGCGGAGCGGCTGGGCCCGTGAGCCACAATTGCTGAGCCTGCGCGTCTGGAGCCTGTGCTCTGCAACAGGAGAGGCCGCGATAGTGAGAGGCCCGCGCACTGCGATGAAGAGTGGCCTCCGCTTGCCACAACTAGAGAAAACCCTCGCACAGAAACGAAGACCCAACACAGCCATAAAATAAATATAAATAAATAAATAAATAAATAAATACAAACTGTCAATTCAATCTCAAAAGTATTTCTTAAATCTGGCTTTTCCTATGAATCTGTACCAAAAAAAAAAAAGAAAAAGAAAAAGAAAGAACATCCAAAATGGTAATGCCAGACGACATCAAAAGATGATGAACTAAAGAGTTCGTCCAAGAGAGGGAATCATACTGGATGGGCAATGGGGTTTGATCAATCATTAGGGGGCATTTGCTGTTCTGTGTTTCACCTTCCCCGCTGTCCAAATGAGATTTTTTTATGATTGTTTTCCTAACCCTACTTCATCATTGTATATTGGCTATATGAGAGGCAGATAATTTATCTTGTATTTTTTTAAGTCATTGCACCATGAAGAGCCACACATAGACCTAATGGAGAGGACCGTGCATTACCCAGAGATCCTAGACTTTGAGTTGGGTTCAATAACTACAAGGGACCTTGGAATTGTCTCCTTTGGTGTAGGGATGGTTGGGAAGATGGGAACACATGGATGTTTGGGTAGCAAAGGGATGGACTGTGGCCAAAGCTGCTAGTTGTTCCCAGTATCCGTTATCCTTTCCTTCCACAGTAACAGATCCCTTAATTTTTAGCTGGACACAGGGCTTCTCAGAATAAAAACCAAATTTACCAGCATCTCTTGTGTGGCCATCAGAAGAGTTCTTGCCAATGGGATATGAGCAGACATGATGCATGTAATTTCCAGGTCATATCTTCACGGGAGGGAATCCTTTCTTCTCCTCCTCCTCCTTCCTGTTGGCCGGAACAGAGTCATAGAGATAAATTATCTTGCAACAAGTGGACAAGAGGAAAACCGTACAAACAACAAAATAGAAGGATACTGAATCCTTAGGCTTTTGTGAAGCACAGTTGCTATGCCAGCCCTGGATTTCCTACCTCCTACATTTTCATGTATGAGAAAAATAAACTTTTGTCTTGTTTAAGCTGTAGTTATTTTGGGTCTCTGCTATATGCAGCCAACTCTCTAATGCTAACTAATGTAAGAAATATTGAGAATAAATGAATTATGCATTCACTTTTAAACCTAGAAAGAAAACTCAAAAAAGTAGAAATAAGCAAGTAAAAATAAGAGCAGAATTAATGAAATAGGAAAAAGTAGTTTTGACAAGAAGTTTTGACAAAGAACAAGCAAGTTCTCTGAAAATAATAATTATGTAGATAAACTTTTTTGCAAAAGTGATCAAGAAAAGAAGAAAGAAGGCACAAATAATATTCTCATTAGATCATAATTAATATACAAGAAAAGTTTGGTTTTTAATTATAAGAGATTCTTACAAATCACTTTCGGTTGACATAAGACATAGATACAAGGAGAATTTTTCTATAAAAGTATAGAAAACCAAAATTGACAGAGAAAAAAATAGAAAATCTGAATATGTCAATAACTATTTTTTTAAGAATCATTTGACAAAATTCTTCTACACCCCCCAAAAACATACTATGCCCAGACAGTTTTATAATCAAATTTTACCAAACGTTCAAGGAACAGACTATTTCTATATTGTATAAATTCTTTCAGAGAAGAGAAAACAAACGTACCGGACCATCTTATGAGACTGGATTAACCTTGATTCTAAAACCAGATATGGATAATTAATTAGTCAGCTTTACTGCAGTGACAACCCAAAAATCTCCATGGTTTACATAAACAAAGATTATTCCTCATTCATATTACATGTGGACTGCAGATCAGCTGAGGCCCTGGCCCCGGCTGCAACTCTGTTCCATGTGTCTTTGCATTCAGGGGCCCAGGCTAAAGGAGCATTCCCTATGTGGAACATGCTCATTTGGGGAGCAGAGGAAAAGAGTCAGAGAGCTAGTAAATAATTGTAATGCCTCTTAAAATCTCTTGGTTTATGCTTGGGACTGACAGAGAGTCACTTCCACACACAGGTTCAAGATCAAACTTGACAAAAGAGAAGGTAGAATTAAATAATTGTTAACAATAATGCAATTCTCTACAGATAGTATCAGAAGAAAATTATAGACCAATTTCACTTATAAATATTAATATGAATATCCTAAACAAAACAGTCCACTGAAGCCAACTTTTTAAATCATAACATATGATCAAATACAATTTATGCCAGGAATTTATGCAAGGATGGTTAAAAGTCAGAAAATCTGACGTGATGCATCACACCGGCATATTAAAAGCTAAAAACATACTATATATTTTCTCAATAGTTGCAGAAAAAATATTCAATAAAATTCAGCAGCCATCCCTACAATTTTAGCAAATAAGAAATAGGTTTTTTTAACTGAAAGATGTATGCAAAATAATAATAAAGGCTATAATAAACATTATTCTTAATGGTTAAATTTCAAGGGAATTTCCATTAAAATTAGAAACAACACACAAAAATCTATTATTTCCCCTCCTGTTTATCTGAAGATCCTAGTCAATTTAACAGGCAAAAAAGGAAGAAATATTTGCTACAAGGATTGGAAAAACAAAAGGCAAAATTGTCATTATCTGCCTACAATTTGATTGCTACCCTGCAAATCCCAGAGAATCTAAAAACTACTAGAACAAATGAGATATTTTAGTTCTGTTGGTTAAGTTCAAATTTTTAAAAAATTCCATCAGTTATTTTTATACACCAAATATAGCCAAATGAGAAAATGTATACAGACTTTTTTTAAAAAACAGCATTCACACAGTCAAAAATCATAAGGTACCTGGCAATAAATCTAACCAAAAACAGTGTGAGACTTTATGAAAAAAAATTTCGAAACACACTGAAACACTTTTGGAAGGCCTAAATAAATGGCAAGCTGTATTACGGATGGGAAGGGAGTCCTATCATAAGGAGGCCAATTCTCCATAAATTAATTTGTAAACTCCATAGGATTCTAATCAAAATCCAAATAGGGCTTTTCGTGGAACTTGTGCTAATTCAAAATCCCCATGTAAGAGCAAAAATCTAAGAATAACCAAGGCAATTATGAAAAAAGAACAAGAAATGAGGAGAGTGGTCTACCTTAAAAGATAGGGAAAATATGGTTAAGCTGTAGTAACTGGGGCGGTATGGTATTGGTACAGGAGTAAAACCATGGTCCCCTAGGACAGAACAGAGAGCAAAAATGCAGAGCTACCTATGTAGATGAATGAAGTATATGACAGCATTACATATCTAGATAGCCACTCAACAGTTTGGGAACGATTTGACTTCTGTATGCAAAAAATTATACCTTTGTTTCAGGCCACACATAATTTTTTAAATTGCAGGTAGATTAGAGACATATATGTGAAAAATAGTTTTTAGAAGAAAATGTACACTTTCTTTTTGAACTCATGACTGGGAAGAATTTCTTAAGGGATAAAAAGCACAAAACGTAAAGGAAAGATTGACAAATTAAAATTAGAACCTTCTCTATAAAAAGAAGATACTATAAACAAAGTGAGAAGACTAAACAAAGTGATTACAGCTTTTTGTGATACATGGAGCCAACCACAAATTAATTCCCAGAGTATGTAAAGAACATGTACAAATCAATAAGAAAATACAGAGTCTTCAAATATGATGATCCCTAAATCAAAAGTTACAATAGCAGGTGCCTGAAATTGCAGGTGCTAATTTTTGATCAAGCTGTTTCTTACTCTGGCACCTTTAGACTCCAGCACAATGAAGCTCAATTTCCTAGAAGCGATAAATGCCCACATCAGTCAGAAGCAGACGGAAGTTTGTGATAAGATTTGAAATGGAGTAATTTGGTGTTGCTAGAGGACAGGGTGAGATAGAAAAACCAGATACAAGAAATGAGAAAGCAGTGAGGAAAGCATGTCTAAAATAAACAAACAAGTAAACCAGACTCCAGGGAAAGATGAGAGTGGGCTTAATGACAGAGGCACATGAGGATCAATAAGTTCATCGGAGACATCTCTGCCCAAACCCAGAGTGGGGAAACTGGCTTAACAGTAGTGCCATAAAGAGAAATTCCAGAGTTTGAGTCAACAGTGAAGTCAACAAGAACCAACAGTGGGACGTCACTATTAATAGACTAAGGCCACCTTGAGCTACACATCAGAAATAGGTGTTCTCCATATACATTATTGATACTATGTATAAAATAGACAACTGATGGGAACATATAGCACAGGGAAGTCTATCTAATGCACTGTGGTAACCTAATTGGGAGGGAAGTCCAAAAGGGAGGGGATATCTGTATGTGTATAGCTGATTCATTTTGTTGTGCAGTGGAGGCTAACACAACATTGTAAAGCAACCATACTCCAATAAAAATTAATTTAAAAAAAGAAAAGAAATAGGTGTTATTAGGAAAAGAGTGAGAGCTACTACCTTCTTCTCACTAATCTGACAATACTTGGAAATGGTGGTCCATTCCAGGTCTCCCACTACACGGAGGACACCTAGGAAAATTGACTTTCCCATCAACAAAAGGTTGAAAGCCATTCCCATTGAGTGAGTATGTATTGTAAACCTACTGTTTGTTCATCAAAGTACTAGGTAGTGAATTTACAACAATGATCAAGACATGCGCAATCACCACCCTTAGAGATTGGGGTGTGGTAGGAAGGGGCAAATGGAGAGAGTTCAACAACACGTCATTGGAATGTGTGCCATTTTATGACGGGTATATATAAGGCACAAAGGGAGTAGAAGGCGAGGTGTTGCATCAGTCAACTTAGATTAAGTTTTGCTGTAGTAACAAGCAATCCCTAGATTCAATTTCTTGTAAACATAAATGTTTAATTCTCAGTCTTATTGATGTCCATTGTGAGTCAACTGTGGCCCTGCTCTTACCTGCACTTCATTCTAGGACCCAGAATGGAGAACCAGGCTCTATGCCAATCTCATATCAGAGGGAAAAGCACAATGGCAGAACCACGCAACAGTTCTGAAAGCTTCTGATCAGAAATGACATACTTTTTTTCTATCACATTTTAGTGGACAAAGTAGATTACAAGGCCAGCCCTTGTGGCAGTTTGGTGGAAATAAAATCCACTTGCAAGGATGAGTCCAATGGGGAAGAGTTTGAAAGGAAGAGTCAGCAAATATTTTGAAAAAATAAAATCTATCAGTATAAGAAAAATATATAAGAATGTGTATTCTTACATATTAATATATATTCTTTTTAGATTTTTATTGGAGTAGAGTTGATTTACAATGTTGTGTTAGTTTCTGCTGTACAGCAAAGTGAGTCAGTTATACATATACATATATCCACTCTTTTTTAGATTCTTTTCCCATACAGGTCATTACAGAGTATTGAGTAGAGGTCCCTGTGCCATACAGTAGGTCCTTATTAGTTATCTATTTTATATATAGTCGTGGGTATATGTCAATCCCAGTCTCCCAATTTATCCCTCCCCTTCTCTATCCCCCCTGGTAACCATAAGTTTGTTTTCTACATCTGTGACTCTATTTCTGTTTTGTAAGTCAGTTCATTTATATCATTTAATATACATTCTTATACACAGTATAAGAAAAAATGAATGCATATGTTCAGAAAAAAACACTAATGTTCATGGCAGCAATATTCATAGTAGACCAAAAAAAAGGTAAATAACTGAAATGCCCATCAAGAACAGAATGGATCAAAAAATTATGGCATATTCCTACAGTGGGTCATACAATGGAATAACACACAGGAAGGAAAAAGAGTGAGCTTGTCACAATACAGATGAGGGGAAGGAGCCAAATACAAAAAGTGAATACAGTGTGATTCCATTTATAAGAAGTTTAAAAGGAGGCAACACTGATCTATGGTGATAGAGGTCAAAACAGCAGTTACTTTTGAGAAGTATCTGCTAAAGGAAACATGAGGGAGCCTTGGGAATGCTGGAGCTGTTTTATATCTTGACTTGAGTGGCTATATACCTAAAGTGGGTTCACTTAAGTGTATGTAAGTTATCTTAATTATTAAAGAAAAAAGAAAAAAGTCTGTACCATAGACCCCTAACCTAGAGAGGTGGGACCTCTCAGGAGAGGCTTGCTAGAGAAAGTTACTTATAAATTCAAACTTAAAAAATGAGCAGAAGTTATCCAGGTGGCTCAGAGGAACGTGTTGCAAGCAGAGGGACACATGTACACGAATACTGGGGGACCAGAAAAGTCATGGCACAATCAAGATGCTGAAACACTTTCTAAAAAGGCCAGTGTGTCAGCTGCCAAGGGAAGTGCTGAGAGCCTTGATTGGAAAGGGCCAAAACTTGAGGGGAATATTCAGGATTTTGGTCCTTTGCATGAAGAGCATGGGGCAACCACTGAATGGTTTTAAACAGGGAAATGTCACAGTGGTGTTTTTATTTTTGAAAGAATCACTCTGCCTACAATAAAAGTGAAGTTGAAAAGGCAAAATGGAAGCTGAGGAGCCAGATAGGAGACTGCTGCATTTACCTAAAGCAGCAAAGAGGGGGGTCCAAAATAGAATAACTGATAGTAAGGGCCACATGGCTTTTTGTCTTATTTTCTGTGCCAGTTAATTATGGAGGTGAAAAGAAGGAACCAGATTCAAGAGATATTTAGAAGAGGAGGAGCTTCAAGATGGCGGAAGAGTAAGACGCGGAGATCACCCTCCTCCCCACAGACACACCAGAAATACACCTACATGTGGAACAACTCCGACAGAACACCGACTGAACGCTGGCAGAAGACCTCGGACCTCCCAAAAGGCAAGAAACTCCCCACGTACCTGGGTAGGGCAAAAGAAAAAAGAAACAACAGAGACAAAGAATAGGGACGGGACCTGCACCAGTGGGAGGGAGCTGTGAAGGAGGAAAGGTTTCCACACACTAGGAGCCCCTTCGCGGGCGGAGACTGCGGGTGGCAGAGGGGGGAAGCTTCGGAGCCACGGAGGAGAGCTCAGCCACAGGGGTGCGGAGGGCAAAGTGGGGAGATTCCCGCACGGAGGATCAGTGCTGACCAGCACTCACCAGCCCGAGACGCCTGTCTGCTCACCCGCCGGGGCGGGCGGGGCTGGGAGCTGAGGCTCGGGCTTTGGTTGGATCGCAGGGAGAGGACTGGGGTTGGCGGCGTGAACACAGCCTGAAGGGGCTAGTGCGCCACAGCTAGCCGGGAGGGAGTCCGGGAAAAAGCCTGGAGCTGCGGAAAAGGCAAGAGACTTTTTCTTGCCTCTTTGTTTCCTGGTGCGCGAGGAGAGGGGATTCAGAGCGCCGCTTAAAGGAGCTCCAGAGATGGGCGCGAGCCGCGGCTATCAGCGCGGACCCCAGAGACGGGCGTGAGACGCTAAGGCTGCTGCTGCCGCCACCAAGAAGCCAGTGTGCGAGCACAGGTCACTATCCACACTGCCCCTCCCGGGAGCCTGTGCAGCCCGCCACTGCTGGGGTCCCGTGATCCAGGGACAACTTCCCCCGGAGAACACACGGCGCGCCTCTGGCTGCTGCAACGTCACACGGGCCTCTGCCACCGCGGGCTCACCCCGCATCCATATCCCTCCCTCCCCCGGCCTGAGTGAGCCAGAGCCCCCGAGGCAGCTGCTCCTTTAACCCCATCCTGTGTAAGCGAAGACCAGACGCCCTCAGGCGACCTACACGCAGAGGCGGGGCCAAATCCAAAGCTGAACCCCGGGAGCTGTGCGAACAAAGAAGAGAAAGGGAAATCTCTCCCAGCAGCCTCAGGAGCAGCGGATTAAATCTCCACAATCAACTTGATGTACCTGCATCTGTGGAATACCTGAATAGACAATGAATCATCCCAAATTGAGGAGGTGGACTTTGGGAGCAACGATATATATATTTTTTCCCTTTTTCTCTTTTTGTGAGTGTGTATGTGTATGCTTCTGTGTGTGATTTTGTCTGTATAGCTTTGCTTTTACCATTTGTCCTAGGGTTCTGTCTGTCCATTTTTTTTCATTACTTAAAAAAATTTTTTTCTTAATAATTATTTTTTATTTTAATAACTTTTTTATTTTATTTTACTTTATTTTATTTTATATTATCTTCTTCTTTCTTTCTTTCTTTTTCTTCTCCCTTTTATTCTGAGCTGTGTGGAGGACAGGTTCTTACTGCTCCAGCCAGGCGTCAGGGCTGTGCCACTGAGGTGGGAGAGCCAAGTTCAGGACACTGGTCCACAAGAGACCTCCCAGCTCCACGTAATATCAAACGGTGAAAATCTCCGAGAGATCTCCATCTCAATGCCAAGACCCAGCTCCACTCAATGACCAGCAAGGTACAGTGCAGGACACCCTATGCCAAACAACTAGCAAGACAAGAACACAACCCCATCCATTAGCACAGAGGCTGCCTAAAATAATAATAAGGCCACAGACACCCAAAAACACACCACCAGACGTGGACTTGCCCACCAGGAAGACAAGATCCAGCCTCATCCACCAGAACACAGGCACTAGTCCCCTCCACCAGGAAGCCTACACAACCCACTGAACCAACCTTAGCCACTGGGGACAGACACCAAAAACAACAGAAATTACTAACCTGCAGCCTGCGAAAAGTAGACCCCAAACACAGTAAGTTAAGCAAAATGAGAAGACAGAGACACACACAGCAGATGAAGGAGTAAGGCAAAAACCCACCAGACCTAACAAATGAAGAGGAAATAGGCAGTCTACCTGAAAAAGAATTCAGAATAATGATAGTAAAGATGATCCAAAATCTTGGAAATACAATGGAGAAAATACAACAAACATTTAACAAGGACCTACAAGAACTAAAGAGCAAACAAACAGAGATGAACAACACAATAAATGAAATTAAAAATTCTCTAGAAGGGATCAATAGCAGAATAACTGAGGCAGAAGAACGGATAAGTGACCTGGAAGAGAAAATAGTGGAAATAATTACTGCAGAGCAGAATAAAGAAAAAAGAAGGAAAAGAATTGAGGACAGTCTCAGAGACCTCTGGGACAACATTAAACGCACCAACATTCGAATTATTGGGGTCCCAGAAGAAGAAGAGAAAAAGAAAGGGACTGAGAAAATATTTGAAGAGATTGTAGTTGAAAACTTCCCTAATATGGGAAAGGAAATAGTTAATCAAGTCTAGGAAGCACAGAGAGTCCCATACAGGATAAATCCAAGACATATTAATCAAGCTATCAAAAATTAAATACAAAGAACAAATATTAAAAGCAGCAAGGGAAAAACAACAAGTAACACATAAGGGAATCCCCATAAGGTTAACAGCTGATCTTTCAGCAGAAACTCTGCAAGCCACAAGAGAGTGGCAGGACATATTTAAAGTGACGAACGAGAAAAACCTACAACCACGATTACTCTACCCAGCAAGGATCTCATTCAGATTTGATGGAGAAATTAAAACCTTTAGAGACAAGCAAAAGCTAAGAGAATTCAGCACCACCAAACCAGCTTTACAACAAGTGCTAAAGGAACTTCTCTAGGCAGGAAACACAAGAGAAGGAAAAGACCTACAATAATAAACCCAAAACATTTAAGAAAATGGGAATGGGAACATACATATTGATAATTACCTTAAATGTAAATGGATTAAATGCTCCAACCAAAAGACATAGACTGGCTGAATGGATACAAAAACAAGACCCGTATATATGCTGTCTACAAGAGACCCACTTCAGACCTAGGGACACATACAGACTGAAAGTGAGGGGATGGAAAAAGATATTCCATGCAAATGGAAATCAAAAGAAAGCTGGAGTAGCAATTCTCATATCAGACAAAATAGACTTTAAACCAAAGACGATTACAAGAGACAAAGAAGGACACTACATAATGATCAAGGGATCAATCCAAGAAGAAGATATAACAATTGTAAATATTTATGCAACCAACATAGGAGCACCTCAATACATAAGGCAAATACTAACAGCCATAAAAGGGGAAATCGACAGTAACACAATCATAGTAGGGGACTTCAACACCACACTTTCACCAATGGACACATCATCCAAAATGAAAATAAATAAGGAAACACAAGCTTTAAATGATACATTAAACAAGATGGACTTAATTGATATTTATAGGACATTCCATCCAAAAACAACAGAATACACATTCTTCTCAAGTGCTCATGGAACATTCTCCAGGATAGACCATATCTTGGGTCACAAATCAAGCCTTGGTAAATTAAAGAAAATCGAAATCGTATCAAGTATCTTTTCTGACCACAACGCTATGAGACTAGATATCAATTACAGGAAAAAATCTGTAAGAAATACAAACACATGGAGGCTAAACAACACACTACTTAATAACCAAGAGCTCACTGAAGAAATCAAAGAGGGAATAAAAAAATACCTACAAACAAATGACAATGAAAACACAATGACCCAAAACCTATGGGATGCAGCAAAAGCAGTTCTAAGAGGGAAGTTTATAGCTATACAAGCCTACCTTAAGAAACAAGAAACATCTCAAGTAAACAACCTAACCTTAAACCTAAAGCAATTAGAGAAAGAAGAACAAAAAACACCAAAGTTACCAGAAGGAAAGAAATCATAAAGATCAGCTCAGAAATAAATGAAAAACAAATCAAGGAAATGATAGCAAAGATCAATAAAACTAAAAGCTGGTTCTTTGAGAAGATAAAATTGATAAACCATTAGCCAGAGTCATCAAGAAAAAAAGGGAGAAGACTCAAATCAATAGACTTAGAAATGAAAAAGGAGAAGTAACAACTGACACTGCAGAAATACAAAGGATCATGAGAGATTACTACAAGCAACTATATGCCAATAAAATGGACAACCTGGAAGAAATGGACAGATTCTTAGAAATGCACAACCTTCTGAGACTGAACCAGGAAAAAATAGAAAATATGAACAGACCAATCACAAGCACTGAAATTGAAACTGTGATTAAAAATCTTCCAACAAACAAAAGCCCAGGAAGAGATGGCTTCACAGGCGAATTCTATCAAACAATTAGAGAAGAGCTAACACCTATCCTTCTCAAACTCTTCCAAAACACAGCAGAGGGAGGAACACTCCCAAACTCATTCTACGAGGTCACCATCACTCTGATACCAAAAGCAGACAAAGATGTCACAAAGAAAGAAAACTACAGGCCAGTATCTCTGATGAACATATATGCAAAAATCCTCAACAAAATACTAGCAAACAGAATCCAACAGCACATTAAAAGGATCATACACTATGATCAAGTGGGGTTTATCCCAGGAATGCAAGGATTCTTCAATATATGCAAATCAATCAATGTGATACACCATATTAACAAATTGAAGGAGAAAAACCATATGATCATCTCAATAGATGCAGGGAAAGCTTTCAACAAAATTCAACACCCATTTATGATAAAAACCCTGCAGAAAGTAGGCATAGAGGGAACTTTCCTCAACATAATAAAGGCCATATATGACAAACCCACAGCCAACATCATCCTCAATGGTGAAAAACTGAAACCATTTCCACTAACATCAGGAACAAGACAAGGTTGCCCACTCTCACCACTATTATTCAACATAGTTTTGGAAGCTTTAGCCACAGCAATCAGAGAAGAAGAAGAAATAAAAGGAATCCAAATCAGAAAAGAAGAAGTAAAGCTGTCACTGTTTGCAGATGACATGATACTATACATAGAGAATCCTAAAGATGTTACCAGAAAACTACTAGAGCTAATCAATGAATTTGGTAAAGTAGCAGGATACAAAATTAATGCACAGAAAACTCTTGCATTCCTATACACTAATGATGAAAAATCTGAAAGTGAAATTAAGAAAACACTCCCATTTACCATTGCAACCAAAAGAATAAAATATCTAGGAATAAACCTACCTAAGGAGACAAAAGACCTGTATGCAGAAAATTATAAGACATTGATGAAAGAAATTAAAGATGATACAAATAGATGGAGAGATATACCATGTTCTTGGATTGGAAGAATCAACGTTGTGAAAATGACTATACTACCCAAAGCAATCTACAGATTCAATGCAATCCCTATCAAACTACCACTGGCATTTTTCACAGAACTAGAACAAAAAATTTCACAATTTGTATGGAAACACAAAAGACCCCGAATAGCCAAAGCAATCTTGAGAAAGAAAAACAGAGCTGGAGGAATCAGGCTCCCGAACTTCAGACTATACTACAAAGCTACAGTAATCAACACAGTATGGTACTGGCACAAAAACAGAAATATAGATCAATGGAACAGGATACAAAGCCCAGAGATAAACCCACACACATATGGTCACCTTATCTTTGATAAAGGAGGCAAGAATATACAGTGGAGAAAAGACAGCCTCTTCAATAAGTGGTGCTGGGAAAACTGGAGAGCTACATGTATAGGAATGAAATTAGAACACACCCTAACACCATACACAAAAATAAACTCAAAATGGATTAAAGACCTAAATGTAAGGCCAGACACTATAAAACTCTTAGAGGAAAACACAGGCAGAACACTCTATGACATAAATCACAGCAAGATCCTTTTTGACCCACCTCCTAGAGAAATGGAAATAAAAACAAAAATAAACAAATGGGACCTAATGAAACTTAAAAGCTTTTGCACAGCAAAGGAGACCATAAAAAAGACGACAAGACAACCCTCAGAATGGGAGAAAATATTTGCAAATGAAGCAACTGACAAAGGATTAATCTCCAAGATTTACAAGCAGCTCATGCAGCTCAATAACAAAAAAACAAACAACCCAATCCAAAAATGGGCAGAAGACCTAAATAGACATTTCTCCAAAGAAAATATACAGATTTCCAACAAACACATGAAAGGATGCTCAACATCACTAATTAGAGAAATGCAAATCAAAACTACAATGAGGTATCACCTCACACCAGTCAGAATGGCCATCATCAAAAAATCTACAAACAATAAATGCTGGAGAGGGTGTGGAGAAAAGGGAACCCTCTTGCACTTTTGGTGGGAATGTAAATTGATACAGCCACTATGAAGAACAGTATGGAGGTTCCTTAAAAAACTACAAATAGAACTACCATATGACCCAGCAATCCCACTACTGGGCATATACCCTGAGAAAACCATAATTCAAAAAGAATCATGTACCAAAATGTTCATTGCAGCTCTATTTACAATAGCCAGGACATGGAAGCAACCTAAGTGTCCATCAACAGATGAATGGATAAAGAAGATGTGGCACATATATACAATGGAATATTACTCAGCCATAAAAAGGGACGAAACTGAGTTATTTGTAGTGAGGTTGATGGACCTAGAGACTGTCATACAGAGTGAAGTAAGTCAGAAAGAGAAAAACAAATACCGTATGCTAACACATATATATGGAATCTAAAAAAAAAAAAAAAAGATCAGAAGAACCTAGGGGCAAGACGGGAATAAAGACGCAGACCTACTAGAGAATGGACTTGAGGATATGGGGAGGGGAAGGGGGAAGGGTAAGCTGGGACAAAGTGAGACAGTGGCGTGGACATATATACACTACCAAACGTAAAATAGATAGCTAGTGGGAAGCAGCCACATAGCACAGGGAGATCACCTCGGTGCTTTGTGACCACCTAGAGGGGTAGGATAGGGAGGGTGGCAGGGAGGGATATGCAAGAGGGAAGAGATATGGGGACATATGTATATGTATAACTGATTCACTTTGTTATAAAGCAGAAACTAACACACCATTGTAAAGCAATTATACTCCAATAAAGATGTTAAAATAAAAAACAAAACAATATTGTAAAGCAAGTATACTCCAATAAAAGTTTTTAAAAAATAAAAATAAATGAACATATAACAACAACAACAAAAAGAGATATTTAGAAGGAAGAATTGACAGGACTACTAGATGTCAGTTGGTGAACAGCGAACAGCTAAAGAAACCAGGGTTTTTTCATTCTGGAGCAGAATATGCAAAGTGCCGGCCCAAATAGGAAGGGTTGCTGTGTGGAAGAAGCAGAAATACTTGGGTAAAACCAGAGTCGATGGGCAAAGTCACAAGGAATGGCTTCCTCCTGTCTGTACTGTCCAGTCCGGCTACATGTCATCACCAGAGGTAGTACCAGGCGGTGCCGAGCAGAGGCTGGGTGATTACCTTGTAAGGATTCTGTGGAGAGGAGACAAGTGAGGGTTGGGCCAGCTGACATCCAAGGTCTTACAATGCGAAAGGCCTACGAACAATGGGCAGTCCATTTGTCTCCTCTGAGGCTAAGTCTTTAGGTCTGGTCACTGATGATATTTGCCACAACTTACATACTGGGATCTGGGGTCTCCGCCCAAAATACGCTCATCACCCCAACCTTCCTTAATTCCTGTATTTCCATTAACTTGTCAGGGTATATTTTAATTATCTTGTTCCATGTTCATCAGCCCCCATGGTCTCATGGAGGTGGTCTTGTGAACTATACTGTTTCAGGGATCAGGTCTGACATTTTTATTTCCAAGAACCCATCCCAGGGCCAGGTGCTCCTGAGTGGATGAGTAGACTTACCCATGACTTTTTAAGTTGCATAGTATTCCATGGTTCTGATACATCAACATGGAACTGTCCACCCCAGAGGTCCTGAAATCAGATAGGCTGAGGGGGAGCAGCCCAGAGAATCACAAGAAGCTGCTACATTTATCATGTCTATTACTTTTGGGTGAGAGGTGTCAATCAAAAAAGACCATCATTTGCCTTTTGAGCAACTCCTAGAAATGAATACACACTGGTGAACAAAAACTGAGAATTAAAAAAAAAAAAAATGTGAAGTAGAACTGAGCTCTTGGTTGGAAATGCAAGCTTTTAATATTTAACACCCCGGAGGGCAATGCAGGTCTCAGTTCCTCTGACTGACAGCTCCTAATGACAGCAATAAACCAAGGTGCCCCCATCTGCCAAGCAGATGTTCTGAGTAGACAAGGGGCCCAACCACTGTCCCAGATGCATCTGTGTTTTCTAATTGCCGAACCCTGTTTAAGGGCCTGAGCTATAATATGCATGTGCTTTATCACCAAAGAAATGGAGATACATACGACAGGAACATGGAGCCTGATAAAATCAGAAAGAGGACATTATCAATGTTCAGATGAAGGTAGATAGGAGTTCTGACTGCTTAACTAAAATACTTCAAAGCAAGTTCAGAATGAACTGGAGTGGAGGGAGGTGGTGAGAAAAGAGAGATGTAGTAACTAAAATTAATTACTCTTGTTACTATGGTAGCAACCCAGAACAAGCAAAGTTAGACACACATCCAAGGTGAATCCCAAACAGGGCCATGTGCTTGCTTTCCTTTCCCAAGTAGCTGGAAGCAGTTATCTAACAGGATTAAATCCCATTGTTAACCCACTCGACTCCAAAGACAATCTTCCTCTCTGGTTGGTTCAGGGCTGTAACAGCACAAGTGTTGTTTGAATCCTAACATCTCTTACCCATGTTCATGCTGACCATTCTTTCAAGACAGCCAATTAGGTGGTGTCTTGGTTGGGTCTGCCAGAAGATGACCATCAGAGAAGGATTCCAGAGCAAGTAGTTTAGTAAAGCCCAGTAAGAAATGGAACCATCGAAGAGAGATCACCCGATGAGGAGGAGACATGGAAAGGGGCTACTGTCAGAGACATGGTACTTCCACAGAGTGGGAGGGAATAAAGACCCTAGTCTCTCCCTTCCCACACTCTGATCTCCTCTCATTGGCCAAACCCAAGCAGAAGCCAGAAGGTAAGGGAGCCCAGGTAGTGTAATTTACAAATTACATAGCCTCACATGGCACAGAGCAAAAAGGAAAGGTACAAATTGAATTGGTGGGGAGGGTGCATGGTGACTCAAACATGGAATGATCAGCACATCCAGGCTGGCTGATAGGGCGGGGACAGTCTAACCAAAATTTAGCCAGTTTCCTTCAAAAGACAATAGATACCCCTTTTAAAGTTTGTAAAGGAAGATGTGCTAAGAAGGATACATTTCTCAAACCCAGCTAAGACTGAGGGTCCTAACAAGCTAGAGGACAGAATTCTTGGAAGCTGACCTCTTAGCTGCTGCAACAAAGCAGAGAGAGCTTTAATTAAAAGCCGTCCTTCCCGTGCTGCTGCCCAGCTTCAAGCAGTCCTTTGGTCTCCAGCTGCCTCCTTGAGTCCCAGAATACTTTCCATCCACAGAGGAACAAAGCACAGCTGCTGCTTCCGGGTACCTAGAGGCCTCTTGTTACCCACCCTCCTGTCCCCTTTTGGGGGGGGAGGAAAAGAAATATCCATGAGCAACTCGAGGTTATACACATCAGCCTTTAAGAATCCCCAGATGCACTGATCATTTTCTCACTGCCCTGACCTTCTGATTTCACCCAAGAGGCATCATTAAAATTGGACCCTTTCCACACATGCTCACAAAAGCAGCACCAGTTTGGCCCAGAAAAATCTTGGTCTTTCTGGTCCACAACCCTCACAGCACACAGCCTCCCCAGTCGTAGAAAGGTGCCAGTGGAACAGATGGCCAAAAGGCACATGAAAAGATGCTCAACATCACTAATTATTAGAGAAATGCAAATCAAAACTACAATGAGGTGTCACCTCACACTGGTTAGAATGGCCATCATCAAAAAAATCTACAAACAATAAATGCTGGAGAGACTATGGAGAAAAGGGAACCCTCCAACACTGTTGGTGGGAATGTAAATTGGTACAGCCACTGTGGAGAACAGTATGGAGGTTCCTCAACTAAAAACAGAGCTACCATATGATCCACCAATCCCACTCCTGGGCATATAACTGGAAAAAACACAATTCGAAAGGATACATGCACCCCAATGTTCATTGCAGCACTATTTACAATGGCCAGGACATGGAAGCAACCTAAATGTCTATCAATGGAGGAATGGATAAAGAAGATGTGGTACATATATACAATAGAATATTACTCAGCCATAAAAAAGAATGAAATAATGCCATTTTCAGTGACATGATGGACCTAGAGATTGTCACACTGAGTGAAGTCAGACAGAGAAAGACAAATATCATATGATACCACTTATATGTGGAATCTAAAGAAATGGTACAAATGAATCTATTTACAAAACAGAAGTTGAGTCACATGTAGAAAACAAACTTATGGTTACCAGGGGGAAAAAGAGGCGGGAGGGATAAATTGGGAGATTGGGATTGACATATACATACTACTATATATAGAATAGATAACTAATAAGAACCTACTGAATAGCACAGGGAACTCTATTCAATACTCTGTAATGACCTATATGGGAATAGAATCTAAAAAAGAGTAGATATGTGTGTATGTATAACTGACTCACTTTGCTGTACAGCAGAAACTAACACATTGTAAATCAACTATACTCCAATAAAAAATAATAATAAATTAAAAAAGAAAAAAGAAAGGTGGCAGTGGAGGTGATATTGGGCTGCTGTGACTGTTACCACTGTGGCTGTTTAAAAGCAACCTCCCCAGGTGCCACCCATAATTAATTGTTCTGTTCTACTGAGGACCCTATCAAAAGGAATGGGAGGAGGTGATTTCCAAGATCATTGTTTCTCATTGGTTCAGAGTTACCAAGAAAATACAGAAAAATCACATTAATCAAGGGAAGGGAACTTTGGATTGAAACATGGCAGGAGTCACTGCAAAGCAGGCCCCAGGGAAAAGGCCTCCCCAACCCCCAGCAAATGAATTGGAACCGTGTGTAAACCAACACCAGAATGCTGTGTCTTTGGCTGGTTTTTCAATCCCAGGTTTAAAAGATTTGATTTATTAAAGTTTTAAAACTTTAACCTCATAGATGAATTTCTCAGCCAACATTGATGAATTTCTCCCATCCACCATCATGTTGTAACGTGACGTGGCTCTTGCAAAGCACTTATGCCTCCAACTTTGTTCAAAAATAAGTGGAAAGGAATGAAGGGGACATCCTCAGAATTTTGTTATCTTGGAAACTAGACACACCACACACACACACACAACTAATATCCTCTAAGGCCAGCCTCCTCCTATGAGGGGTGAGTAGAGGGGGACTATAACAAAATCATAGAAATATCCTGTCTTTCCCTGCTTGTTTCCCTTGGGAGAACTCTTATTTATCCTTCAAAACCCCACTCATATACCCCCATCCTGATCCCCTCTGAGTCTACTGTTGTACTTTTCACACTGTCATGACTTTTATTCACATGTCTCTTCTAAACTCTGCAGAATCTCTGATTTTGTCACCCTACACTCCCAGAACCTAGCACAGTATATAGTAGCTGCTAAATAAATGCTTGTTGAATTAAATTGAATTGCGGGCTCAGGGGGCATAAGTTCTAGTTCTACCTCTTTATTCTTAAATAGCTTCATCTCTTGACATCTCAGTTTCCTTGGAAATAAGATGATATCAACCATTTCCTACTCTACTGTCTACGTCAGCTCAGGCTGCTATAACAAAATACCATAGATTGGGTGACTTAGACATTTGTTTCTCACAGTTCTAGAGGCTGGGGAAGTACAAGATCAGGTGCCTGCTGATTCAGTTTCTGGTGAGGGCTCTCCTCCTATCTTGTAGATGGCCATCTTCTCATTGGTGCTCACATGGCCTTTCCTCAGTGTATGCACATGGAGAAAGCAAGATCTGTCTTCCTCTTCTGATAAGGGCACCAATCCCATCATGAGGGCCCCACCGTGATGACCTCAACTAAACCTAATTACCTCCCAAAGGCCCCACTCCCAAATACCATTACACTTACGAGGGCTTCAACATATGAATTTTGAGAGCGCACAAACATTCAGCCTTTAACACCTGCCTACTTCCTAAAGCTGTTATTAGGGCCAAAGAAGATGAGCTGGAGTAAATGGGACTATGAACTTTGGACCTCTGTTCAGGTGTGAAGGATGATTTAAGGATAATTGCCAAGCAATGCCAAGACCAATGTGTAACCTGGTGTTTCACCACCTCACCATCCCCTTGACCTCCAGGGCTGGAAATCAGTGACATCAGTCAAGTCATACTATGCCACTTCATCTGTCATAAAATTCTACTCACAAAGTCAAGCGATCTTCGTTTGATTGTTGGGGAGAAGAGAACTTAACTTTTCTCCTAAAAAGTTTGCAGTCACTCATTCCTTAGAAGTCCCTAGCTTGACAAACTGCTGGTGGTGACATTTTCATTTTGCCATAGAGTGTTCCATAGAACTCTTGTCCCCCAAAAAATGCCAACAGGTGGTCCACAAACAAAATAATACGACATAATAGATGGGTTGATGTCCAAAAAGGTTGGAAAACACTGGGTTAAACAAAGGTCAGTGAGTTTCTTTCCTGCAGAACTTCTCAGAGCCTTTATTATTGAGAAGGCATTGATAATCTTCAAAAGTTGGGCTAACGTATGCTTTCTTAGAAAGCTGGCCAAGAATGTGGGGTTTGGGATCCTGCCTATATCTATTTCTATCAGTAAGAGACAAGACTAAGTATGGAATTGGGGAATGAGTGAGGAATGCATCTTGAAAAAGTAATTCTAGTTCTAGGTAACATTTACTGAACCACTACTGTGTACCATTAGAGATTTCACATGCATCACCTCATTTAATCCTCCCAACAACCCTGTGGGTTAGGGAGCATTCATTCTCCCACTTGTCCCACCTCACCTCCTTTCTGCCATGCTGCACCAGCATGGCTTTTGCCAATTATTTCTACAGTATGTGAAACAATTTTTTTTCCTGCCTGTGACTATCAAAACCTTTCTTGAAGAGTAGCAATAATGGTGTCAGAACAAACTGATTTGGTTATAAATTCAAAAAGAGAGAAGCATTTACACTGGGATCATTGAAGCATTTGCTTCCCACCGTAAGTGAAGAATCACACTGTTGTAAGTCCTCAGCCTCCGTGGCCCTTTTGAAGGTAGGATGGATGTATTGTATTATAATCATTCCATTATAAAATCAATCTTTCCCTATTCTGATGGATTGTCTATTGATATAACTTCATACCATTATTTTTCTTCTTCTTTGGGACAGACAAGTGAATTTTCCTTAATTTCATGTGAATTATGAATAATTTCACCTTTTGAAAACTTTGGTGTTTTTATTTGTACTTTATATAGTATAAGGAAACCAAAAATGGACAGTTTGCCGTGTAAATGCAGCTCCAAGTCCATTAGCCGACACCTCCTTGCGCTAATTCCCAACAGATTTCATCCCTGACTTACATAGAAATTCTGCAGCTATGGCTCCCCTATTAGCCCCTGAAAACGGAGACTGTGCAGTTGAACTTGCCCAGGGTCACACAATCAGCAAATGCCAGAGCCTGAGTTCCTGTCTTTCCTTTGTGTAGTTCAACTTCTCAGGAACAAGGCAGATGAGCCATTATCTGAGCACGAACCTAAGGTCAAAGCTAGCTCAGCCATGAGAGGATTTGGAGCTAATACCTGTGAGGGAGACTCAAGCTGCCTTTCCCCTTTCCCATCCCCCTCGGTCTCAGGGGGACCTGCAGCTGGAGTCAAGTGAACAGAAGCACGTGCATGAAGTGCCAGAAACTGCAGGGGAACTGAAGGTTGACTCCCACGTTTATGGTCCAGGGTGCTCCTAACCAGCTTTAAAATGTGGCAATCCCTCCCCTGCAGCAATCTCCCCTTACTCAAAACTCTGGGGTACTTTGATGGACTTCTTTCTCTATGCCTCTACTGCAGATATGAGAACCTGGGATCAAGTTTACACATGAATCAGTGATAGTTACTTTGAGTCATGACCTAGATATGGTGACTTTGACAATCCAGATCGTAAAATCAGAAAAGCATTAAGCATTGGGATGGAGCATTAGACACTAAAAGAAAATGCCTCTGAATACGCTTATTATCTTCAACAGAGCAAAACATATGTACATGTAGTCCATTGAAACTATGGAGAAAGATGATACCGAAAACTTCAAGAGAGCTACAGTCAGTGGGAGTTAATGGTACAGTACCTATTTTTGCTATTTTACTAATTCAAGATGTGAAAAAAGTCATTGACATCATCTTTATTCAGGACCCTATTATTGCCTTAATTTTGTAGGGGTAAAATTGTATTAATAAGGGCTTTCATAAGTTTGTATTGATAATTGCCCTCGTCACCTGATTCCCACAGATTTCTCAATTGTAGAGTCTCCTACCATGAGGGTGTTTGGAACTATTATTTTTGCAGTTGGAGAGAAACTAGTTAAACCTTTCTTCATAAATGGAACCATCATCAACCCAATCATCCATACCATCGAGCTAGGTCCTCCTAGGAATTGTCCTGTAATTCTCTCTCTTCCTCACCCCCACATTCAATCAGAACTATAGGTTTACCTCCTTGACATCTATTGACTCTGTCCCTGTGCTGCCACTGGCACCACGAAGGTGTTAGTTCATCTCTCGCTTAGATCTTTTCTCCAGGTCCCAGCTGATCTGCCCCCAGAGAAGATTTCTAAAAGGCAAACCTGACCATGTCTCTCTCCCGCTTAAACCCATCAGGGCTCCCCCTTGCCTACAAAAGCCCATTTATTAATAGATGTCCCACTTAACTGGCCTCTGCCTGTTCCTTCCACTGCATCTCCCACCACTCCCACACAAACCCTAAATTTCCACCTGATGGAAGTTCTTGTAACTGTACTGCCCTTAGTACCTACTCTTCCATCTTCCTAAGCCCCATTACCCTCCCCCCTCATCCCAGGTGTGGTCTCCTTAAAGATCTAACTCATTAGCATCTAGACACACCAATCAGTAGAAACTCAGTCAGCTGTGTGGCTTTGGGACAGTCACTTAGCCTCTCTGATCCACTTGTCTTCCACTGGCAAATGGATATAAGACCTATTTCATGGGATTGTTGTGAGTAACTGAAAGCTCATTATGTACCCAACACAGAGTGGACCCTCACTGAGTTTTCCCTGAACCCGAGTTTCAGGAGGACCCTGAGACAAGCAGGATTGGAGAAAGGAAGGAGCTAACTGGACCTGCTTCCGCATTACATGATGGAGAGGTAATACTAGACAACTCCAAGGAGAAAACTCATTTTATCTTTATGATATCCATGATTTCAAGCCCTTTGGTCTCCCTTTATCAGAAACTGTTAGTTATGCCCCAATATCCATTTTCTCCTTGTTCTATAGTAATAGGAAACCTGGACTCTCAGTTGGGCATTTAGCCAACGAAAATAATATTACAATTCCTAACCTCCCTTGTAGCTAGATGTGGTCCTATGGTTAAGACAGTTAAGTTCTGGCCAGTAGGATGTGAGCTGAAGTGATGTATACAACTCCCAGTTCCCGTCCGTAGAAGGAAGAGGCAGGCTCTGCTCTTTTTCTCCCTCTCTTTCCAATGCAGATGTGGTGGAGGTGGTCATGGTGGGCCATACCTGACCACACGGAGAGAGGCAATAGCCTAGGAACAGAAGAGCAGCATGTACAGAAGCATCCCGATCCCCGAGCACCAGCAAAGGACAAAGCAGCCACACCATCTTGGACTTTTATGTGAGAGAGAAATAAACTTCTCATTTGTTAAGCCACACTCATTTTGAGTTTCTCCAAGAGCAGCTAAACTCTATTGCAACCCATATAATTTCAAATACATTCCCATTGGCTTTTGACTCCATGGCCCCAACTATGTGGGGAACAAAGAGGTCCTTTCTGCCCTATTCATATCTCCCAAACTACTGCAGGTCAGTACCAGGTGAGGTGAGCCCTGGTTTTCATCAGTAAAGCTAAAAATGATTAAAATGTCTGCAGAATTATATGCCAAAAACTTCTATTATTACCATCTTACTATGTCAAAGTTGAAAGGCATGTAAGATTTCTCCAGAGAGCCCATTCACAATGCATTGCAGAACTGTGTAGGTGTTTTATGAAATGTGTTTTATTCAAGCCAGGATATACAACACGAACATTATTGAAAAAAAACTGAGGGTCTGGTTGTCTCCTTTTAATATAGACTTTTAACAAAAAAGTAATGTCGTATACATATTCAATTTAATTTAAATTTTATTTTGCCTGCTATTATTCATCTTGGGTGTTCAATGAAGAAGAAATATTCCCTTATTATTATTATATTAGTTTCTGACAGTTCAATTTCTCTGACTGCTACGCCACAAACAACCTCCACTGAAAAAACATAGAAGTAGTTGCTTTGATCAAAATTTCATGCCAAATCTTTTAGAGTCCACGTAGATCACAGCCTCTGAACACAGACGCATGGTACCAGAGCCCCCGGAGCCAGGCTTGAGAAAATTTCTCCATCCAGAACATGGTGCACATTGGGAATTACCTGGGAACTTTAATACCTGCTGTTTCCCAGGTCCCACTCCAGATCTTCTAACGTAACAGAGCAGGGATGCTCAGCACCAGGATGTCAGTGCAGAGCCCGGGGTGGGAGCCATGACTGAATGGCGGGATGGCATATAGTAAGTAGAAGGGGGTGCAGGACAGAGAAGTTCTGGTTTGAACTGTTGACTCTGCCACACAGTTGTTTTGATTTTAGTTTCTTTGGTTTTTTTACAGTTTTTTTTTTTGAGATACTCACTTGCCATACAGTTCACTCATTTAAAGTATATGATTCAACAGCTTTTACTATATTCATGGAGTTATGCAACCATCACCACAATCAATTTTAGAACATTTCAGTATCAAAAAAAAACACTCCATTCCATTAGCTTTCACCCTCCTTACTCTCCCCATCACTCCTCAAGCCCTAGGCAACTACTAATTTACTTTCTGTGTCTATGCATTTGCCTATCCTGGGCATTTCCTATAAATGGAATCATACAATACGTGGTCCTTGGTGGCTGGTTCTTTGACTTCTCTCACATAATGTTTGCAAGGTTCATGTATGTGGTAGCATGAATTGGTAGTTTATTCCCTTTATGGCTGAATAATATTCCATTATATGGATACACCACAGTTTGTTTAGCCATTCATCAGATGATGGATATTTTGATTGTTTCCATTTTTTGGCTATTATGAATAACCCTGCTATGAGCAACTGTGTACAAGTTTTTGTGTGGACGTATGTTTTCATTTCCTTGGGTATATACCTAGGACTGGAATTGCTGGGTTATATGGTAACTCTATGTGTAACCATTTGAGCAACTGCCAGGCTGTTTTCCATTTCTGACAGCTCTCAGTCTCCCCATCTATAAAATGGAGTCATAAAAGCAATGTCACAGGGTTCCTATGAAGATTAAATGAAATAAAACATGGAAAGTATTTATAAACATGCCCAAGCATTGTGGGCATGGATGAGATCATTAATGAAATCCCAGCAGCTATAATCAGGTGGGAAGTTAAAAACAAACAAGACCAGAGGAAAGAAATGCTATCTGAGTCACTTATTTCTATCCAGTGGAGGAGAATTTTTCAAGGTCTACCGCTCAAACAATTATTACCTTCTCATTTAAGAATGATCTTTGGCTAGTTACTTAATTTTTGAGCCTTGGGTTTTGTTTTGTTTTGTTTCAAGTCTGTAAAAGGGGTGTGATAAGGTTTACTTTACATAGTGGGAGGTAAGGCTTAAATGAGATCACATAAATTAAGCATCTGGTACTTGACACAGAACAGGTAACCATCCAAGCTTTAGTCTCATTCACTTTCCTTTCATAAGACTTATAAAAGGGAAGGCTAGAAAAAGGGACAACTTGATCAAGTCGTGAATGAAAAAGAATGAGGACAATTTCTCCAGACTTTAAGGTCACTAGGAAAAACTGTCACAAGCTGTTGGGATTTCTGCCTTCATTAACCCTTCAGAGACTGAACTCTGGGCTTAGTGGCATAGGGATGGGTCCTAAGGAGGGAATCCTTTATCTTTACATGCCCTGGGCTCCACGAGGGGAGAGAGGTCAGTTGGTAATCTAGGTCTACTGACCCCATGGCCCACTACATAGGACTGGTCATAGCTCCTTGCAGCAAGGAGGTGTTTAGAACTGCAGGTAGACCTCCTTAGTGAGGGCCAAGGGACAGATGTGTCTGGCTTAGAGACTGTCCAGTAATCTGTTACACTAGAATTTCTCAAACTTTAAAGGGCATACAAATCACCCAGGGAGCTTGTTACAGTGCAAATTCTGATTCAGTAGGTCTGGGTGGAGCTGAAGATTCTGTTTTTTTAAACAAGCTTTCTGGTGATACCCACATTGCTAGTTCAAAAACCACATTTTTGAGGAGCAAGATATTAAACGCTCCTTGTTTTTTTATTCTACTCAAACAAAAAAGACCCAGCTGTGGAAGTGCTAGGAAGAGAAAAGATAGGAACAGATTTAAAGAGAAGCAAGAAGTTGGCTGGAGTTCTGCTATCTGCTCTGGGCCCAATAATAGTGGAAGGCGTACCCCTCCCCTTCATACCCAAAACCATGCCATGGAATCTTAAATATCTGATTGAAAAATGTTAATGCACTAGGATATATCAATGTCAATATCTTTGTTTTGATATTGTACTAGAGTTTTGCAAGATGTTACTGCTGTATTATTCTTTCAACTCTGTATCTCTCTGTATTATTTCTTATATGTAAATGTGAATGTATGTCTCAAAATAAAAAGTTTAATTTTAAAAATCCACAATAAAAAAACGTGAATGACTCTAATGAAATGGTAGCCAATAGTTTGGTAAGTCACAGTTTCCAATTCTGTGCTTTCAACAAAATTGAGAAAGGACTAAGTCGAGTTGTTGGTTAACAGATCATTACAAGTAGTTTTTGATGATTAAAAAAAAAGCACGAGGAACAAAAGAGGGATTAGAGTTGTATTTAAATAAAAATCAACTTTAGGTGTAACAGCAGAAAGAAAGGAATGGATTTGTTTTTTAAATAAAAAACACGCCAATCTTATTTTACAATCAGAAACACAAAAGTCTGGTATATAATCATAGCAAATGCATTTGTTTCTAAATTTTATAACATGGTCACTTAAAAAGCTGACAAGGGGGAAAATCAGAAAAGAGAAAAAAAAGACTAAGTATAGAAGGAGGTGACATAAGAGAGACCCATAAAAATGGGATAGAAAAATGAGCAAAGAGCGGCTTAGGGGGTGTCCGCGGTGAGCCCTCACTGCCCTGTGAAACTGAGTTATAGAAATAAAATGATAGATTCAGAGGCTGTTAACACTGGAAAGTCTCTTAAAGAGTGTAAATGTTTAACAGCTTGCTTGGGAGGAGGTGGATGGGAAACCCTGATTCGTAGCATTTGCCAGTTTCCATGGTGTAAATACTACCACCACCACCACCCCCAGGGCCAGTTTCAGACCACCAACAAAACATCACTGAACACAAAGTTGAGAAGACACACTCAGCTCTCATGGGTCAGTATGAACAAGCCCCAGGACACTGATGCACTCAGACATCATTTTCTCCAACCTGATCACTTCACAGATGATGCAACTAAAGCCAAAGAAGAAATGTAACCTGTCCACATTTGCAGAGTCTACAAGTGGTAGAGCTGAAATTAAAACCTGGGAAATTAAAACTTCAAGTCTTCGGGCTAATGGTTTTCCCCTTCATTTATTTATCTGTCTCTCTATTTATTTATTTATTTTATTCTTCACTGCATCAGGTCTTAGTTGCAGTATGCAGGATCTTTTGTTGCAGCACTCGGGCTTCTCTCTAGTTGTGGTCTGCAGGTTTTTTCTCTCTCTAGTTGTGGTACATGGGCTCCAGAGCGTGTGGGCTCTGTAGTTTGTGGCACACGGGCTCAGTAGTTGTGGTGCATGGGCTTAGTTGCCCTGTGGCATGTGGGATTGTAGTTCCCCGACCAGGGATTGAACCCATGTCCCCTGCATCAGAAGGCAGATTCTTTACCACTGGACCACCAGGGAAGTCCCATTCTTCCCCTTCATTTTTATTAATAACCCTCATTTGAAAAGACACACATTTCACAATTCCAGACTCCCTTGCAGCTAGGGGGTGGCCACGTAGACTATGAGGCAACGAGACAGAAACAGATTAGTATTTTTCTAATAAAAAGGATATGAGTAGCTTGCACACAGCTTTAGCTTTTCTCCATCTTCTGGGCATCTTACCACCCAGAGGGTAAAAGTCTCGTAACAAAAGTGGTAGACCAAGCAGTTAGATGGTGTTTAGATTCTTGGCAATGTCTTCAGGCAGCTGTACCAGCTCTGGACTTCTTGTTGTATGAAAGAAATGAATCCCACCCTGGTTAAAGAACCATAGTCAGGTTTCTGTTAGATGCAACCGACTGCAATCCCAGCTGCTCTACAACCCCTCTGTGGTCAGATGGACAACAAATTAGAAACATCTTCTGAGTTTTATGGCTAAAATAAAAATTTGCTTCCCTGCGGAATTCTATAGTTTTGTAAATGTGTAAGGAAGTGATTTACATTTTAACAACCCATTTTGGAACCTTAGAAGAATCAGTTCCTTTGACAGTCAGCAGCTGTCTGATTGCCTTACATTCATTCATTCCTGGAGAGACTGGACCTACTATATTTAGTTGGAATCAGTGTATTCCATATCTCTTGAAAATAACAATAAAAAAATCAGATTCCAGTTTAAAGGATCCACTTAACTATGCTACATCTCAAAAATCCAGAAACTAATTCTACTACAGTTTCTACAATTTCTACAATCCAAGCTGAATCCACTACAATACAACCAGAAATTAGTGCCTGTTTTGAGTAAGACTGATCAGATATTTTGGTGTGTTTTAGACAAGGTGAATCTTCCAGGTTACTTCCTCAAAACCCCTAGGATCTGGGGTCTGAAGTTTGAAACACTCATTGTATCATTGCCAATTACATCACGTGGCCTGAATGAGAAAAGATACCAAGTTCACTTTCTGAAGGGTCCACAATCTTTTTTTTTTTTAATTCTAAAGAAATAAACTTTCTTAACAGGGAAGCCTAAAATAATAAGGATATTCTATAAGAATTAAAGTTTAGAAAAAAAGAACCACATATTTAAAGCAAGAATTTTAAGTTGGGCATTTAGTTCTGCTCCTGCTTTTTGAGATATAAAACAGTATGTTTAAAATGGCACAATCTTCCTGAAGCGCAATTTGGCAACAAATATCAAAAGTTTTGCCTACCCATTGCCCTGAGCAATTCTGTTTCTAGGAATTTATCATAGATGAGTATAAGAACCTAGCAACATAGTTCACAAGAAGGAAAAATTAGAAACCAACCCAAATGCCCAACAATAGGGGATTATAGTATGCCCATATAATGGGGGCATTAAAAATGATCTTGCAGAAGATTACTTAACATGGGAAAATATTCATAGTAAGTGAAACATATGTAAGTTTCATATGAAAATATTCATAGTAAGCAAAACATATGAACCCATTGGATAAATGTGTTATGAAAAGATATGCACAAAAATGGCTTTTTTATAGATCATAGTTATTTTCTTTGTGTTTATGTTTTAAATAAATATATATGACTTTTAGGAGCAGCCACAGGGGCCGGCCTGGTGAGAGGCTGAGAGGCTGTGGCATGCCGACAGCGGTGATCAGCCTAGAACAGGCTGGGGCCTGCAGGTTGGGGCCAGTTTGTCAGGCGCCTTCAAGATGACGGAGGAGGGCTTCCCTGGTGGCACAGAGGTTAAGAATCAGCCTGCCAATGCAAGGGACACAGGTTCGTGCCCTGGCCTGGGAAGATCCCACATGCCGCAGAGCAACCAAGCCCATGCGCCACAACTACTGAGCCTGAGCTCTAGAGCCCGCGAGCCACAACTACTGAGCCCACGTACCACAACTACTGAAGCCTGCGCGCCTAGAGCCCGTGCTCCGCAACAAGAGAAGCCACAACAATGAGAAGGCTGCGCACCACAACAAAGAGTAGCCCCCACTCACCACAACTAGAGAAAGCCCGTGCGCAGCAACGAAGACCCAACGCAGCCAAAAATAAATAAATTAATTAATTAATTAAAAAAAAAAAAGATGACGGAGGAGTAAGAGGTGGAGATCACCTTCCTCCCCATAAATACATCAAAACTACATCTACATGTGGAACAACTCCTACAGAACACCTACTGAACGCTGGCAGAAGACCTCAGACCTCCCAAAAGGCAAGGAACTCCCCACACATAACTGGGTAGGGCAAAAGAAAAAAAGGAAAAACAGAGACAAAAGAATAGGGGCAGGACCTGCACCTCAGGGAGGGAGCTGGGGAGGAGGAAAAGTTTCCACACATTAGGAAGCCCCTTCACTGGCGGAGACTGGGGGGTGGTGGGAGGGAAGCTTCGGAGCCACAGAGGAGAGCTCAGCAACAGGGGTGCAAAGGGCAAAGTGGAGGGATTCCTGCACAGAGGATCAGTGCCGACCAGCACTCACCAGCCCGAGAGGCTTGTCTGCTCACCCACCAGGGCGGGTGGGGGCTGGGAGCTGAGTCTCAGGCTTCGGAGGTCAGATCCCAGGGAGAGGACTGGGGTTCGCTGCGTGAACACGTCCTAAAGGGGGCTAGTGCACCACAGCTAGCCGGGAGGGAGTCCGGGAAAAAGTCTGGACCTGCCTAAGAGGCAAGAGACCATTGTTTTGGGGTGCAGAAGGAGAAGGGGTTCAGAGCACCGTCTAAATGAGCTCCAGAGACAGGCATGAGCTGTGGCTATCAGCGTGGACACCAGAGACGGGCATGAAACGCTAAGGCTGCTGCTACAGCCACCAAAAAGCCTGTGTGCAAGCACAGGTCACTATCCACACCACCCCTCCTGGAAGCCTGTGCAGCCCACCACTGCCAGGGTCCTGTGATCCAGGGACAACTTCCCCGGGAGAACACACGGTGTGCCTCAGGCTGTTGCAACATCATGCCAGCCTCTGCCGCCGCAGGCTTGCCCTGCATTTCATACCCTTCCCTCTCCCAGGCCTGAGTGAGCCAGAGCCCCCTAATCAGCTGCTACTTTAACCCCCTCCTGTCTGGGTGGGGAACAGACACCCTCAGGCGACCTACACGCAGACGTGTGGCCAAATCCAAAGCTGAACCCCAGGAGCTGTACAAACAAAGAAGAGAAAGGGAAATCTCTCCCAGCAGCCTGAGGAGCACCAGATTATATCCCCACAATGAAACGGATGTACCCTGCATCTGTGGAATACCTGAATAGACAACAACATCCCAAAATTTAGGTGGTGGACTTTGGGAGCAACTGTAGACTTGCAGTTTGCTTTCTGCATCTACTTTGTTTCTGGTTTTAGTTTAGTATTTAGAGCTTATTAAAATTGGTAGATTTGTTTATTGATTTGGTTGTTCTCTTTCTTTTTTATTTTTATATATATATTTTTTTCCTTTTTCTCTTTTTGTGAGTGTGTATGTGTATGCTTCTTTCTGTGATTTTGTCTGTATAGCTCTGCTTTTGCCATTTGTCCTAGGGTTCTGACTGTCCGTTTTTTGTTTTTTTCTGGTTTTTTTTTTTTTAGTATAGTTTTCAGTGCTTGTTATCATGGGTGGATTAGTTTTTTGGTTTGGTTGCTCTCTTCTTTCTTTCTTTCTTTTTTTCTTTTATTACTTTTTAGTTTTAATATTTTTTTCTATTTTAATTATTTTATTTTATTTTTCTTTCTTTCTTTCTTCTTTTTTCTCCCTTTTCTTCGGAGCCGTGTGGCTGACAGGGTCTTGGTGCTCTGGCCAGGTGTCAGGTCTGAGCCTCTGAGGTGGGAGAGCCAAGTTCAGGACACTGGTCCAACAGAGACCTCCCAGCCCCACATAATATCAAATGGCAAAAGCTCTCCCAGAGATGTCCACGTCAAAGCTAAGACCCAGCTCCACTCAACGACCAGCAAGCTACAGTGCTGGACACCCTATGCCAAACAGCCAGCAAGACAGGAACACAAAATCACCCATTAGCAGAGTGCCTGCCTAAAATCATAATAAGTTCACAGACACCCAAAAAAACACCACTGGACATGGTCCTGCCCACCAGAAAGACAAGATCCAGCCTCATCTGCCAGAACACAGGCACCAGTCCCCTTCACCAGGAAGACTACACAACCCACTGAACCAACTTACCCAGTGGCAGCAGACACCAAGAACAATGGGAACTACGAACCTGCAGCCTGCGAAACAAAGACCCCAAACACAGTAACTTAAGCAAAATGAGAAGACAGAGAAATACACAGCAGATGAAGGAGCAAGGCAAAAACCCACCAGACCAAACAAATGATGAGGAAATAGGCAGTCTACCTGAAAAAGAATTCAGAGTAATGATAGTAAAGCTGATCCAAAATTTTGGAAATAGAATGGAGAAAGTACAAGAAGCGTTTAACAAGGACCTAGAAGAACTAAAGAGCAAACAAACAATGATAAACAACACATTAAATGAAATTAAAAATTCTCTAGAAGGAATCAATAGCAGAAAAACTGAGGCAAAGGAATGGATAAATGACCTGGAAGATAAAATAGGGGAAATAACTACCGCAGAGCAGAATAAAGAAAAAAGAATGAAAAGAATTGAAGACATTCTCAGAGACCTCTGGGACACCATTAAACGCACCAACATACGAATTATAGGGATCCCAGAAGAAGAAGAGAAAAAGAAAGGGTCTGAGAAAACATTTGAAGAGATTACAGTTGAAAACTTCCCTAATATGGGGAAGGAAAGAGTCAATCAAGTCCAGGAACCACAGAGACTCCCATACAGGATAAATCCAAGGAGAAACATGCCAAGACACATATTAATCAAACTATCAAAAATTAAATACAAAGAAAAAATATTAAAAGCAGCAAGGGAAAAGGAACAATTAAAGTACAAGGGAATCCCCATAAGGTTAACAGCTGATCTTTCAGCAGAAACTCTGCAAGCCAGAAGGGAGTGGCAAGACATATTTAAAGTGACGAAAGGAAAACACCTACAACCAAGATTACTCTACCCAGCAAGATCTCATTCAGATTTTATGGAGAAATTAAAACCCTTACAGATAAGCAAAAGCTAAGACAATTCAGCACCACCAAACCAGCTCTACAACAACTACTAAACGAACTTCTCTAGGCAAGAAACACAAGAGAAGGAAAAGACTTACAATAACAAGGCCAAAACAATTAAGAAAATGGTAATAGGAACATACATATCGATAACTACCTTAAATGTAAATGGATCAAATGCTCCAACCAAAAGACATAGACTGGCTGAATGGATACAAAAACCAGACCCATACATATGCTGTCTACAAGAGACCCACTTCAGACCTAGGGACACATACAGACTGAAAGTGAGGGGATGGAAAAAGATATTCCGTGCAAATGGAAATCAAAAGAAAGCTAGAGGGCTTCCCTGGTGGCACAGTGGTTGAGAATCTGCCTGCCAATGCAGGGGACACAGGTTCAAGCCCTGGTGTGGGAAGATCCCACATGCCGTGGAGCAACTGGGCCCGTGAGCCACAATTACTGAGCCTGCGCGTCTGGAGCCTGTGCTTCGCAAAAAGAGAGGCCGCGAGAGTGAGAGGCCCGCGCACCGTGATGAAGAGTGGCCCCCGCTTGCCGCAACTAGAGAAAGCCATCGCACAGAAACGAAGACCCAACACAGCCATAAATAAATAAATAAAAATTTAAAAAAAAGAAAGCTAGAGTAGCAATTCTCATATCAGACAAAATGGACTTTATTATAAAGACTATTACAAGAGACAAAGAAGGACAGTATATAATGATCAAGGGATCAATCCAAGAAGAAGATACAACAATTGTAAATATTTATGCAACCAACATAGGAGCACCTCAATACACAAGGCAAATGCTAACAGCCATAAAAGGGGAAATCAACAGTAACACAATCATAGTAGGGGACTTTAACACCCCACTTTCACCAATGGACAGATCATCCAAAATGAAAATAAATAAGGAAACACAAGATTTAAATGTTACATTAAACAAGATGGACTTAATTGATATTTATAGGACATTCCATCCAAAAACAACAGAATACACATTCTTCTCAAGTGCTCATGGAACATTCTCCAGGATAGATCATATCTTGGGTCACAAACCAAGCCTTGGTAAATTTAACAAAATTGAAATCATATCAAGTATCTTTTCTGACCACAACGCTATGAGACTAGATATCAATTACAGGAAAAAATCTGTAAAAAATACAAACACATGGAGGCTAAACAACACACTACTTAATAACCAAGAGATAACTGAAGAAATCAAAGAGGAAATCAAAAAATACCTAAAAACAAATAACAGTGAAAACACGACAACCCAAAACCTACAGGATGCAGCGAAAGCAGTTCTAAGAGGGAAGTTTATAGCAATACAATCCTACTTCAAGAAACAAGAAACATCTCAAATAAACAACCTAACCTTACACCTAAAGCAGTTAGAGAAAGAAGAACAAAAGCACCCCAAAGTTAGCAGAAGGAAAGAAATCATAAATATCAGATCAGAAATAAATGAAAAAGAAATGGAGGAAACAATAGCAAATATCAGTAAAACTAAAAGCTGGTTCTTTGAGAAGATAAACAAAATTGATAAACCATTAGCCAGACTCATCAAGAAAAAAAGGGAGAAGAGTCAAATCAATAGAATCAGATATGAAAGAGGAGAAGTAACAACTGACACTTCAGAAATACAAAGGACCATGAGAGATTACTACAGGCAACTAGATGCTAATAAAATGGACAACCTGGAAGAAATGGACAAATTCTTAGAAAAGCACAACCTTCCGAGACTGAACCAGGAAGACAGAAAATATAAACAGACCAATCACAAGCACTGAAATTGAGACTGTGATTAAAACTCTTCCAACAAACAAAAGCCCAAGACCAGACGGCTTCACAGGCGAATTGTATCAAACATTTAGAGAAGAGCTAACACCTATCCTTCTCAAACTCTTCCAAAATATAGCAGAGGGAGGAACACTCCCAAACTCATTCTACGAGGCCACCATCACCCTGATACCAAAACCTGACAAAGATGCCAAGAGAAAAGGAAACTACAGGCCAATATCACTGATGAAAATAGATGCAAAAATCCTCAACAAAATGCTAGCAAACAGAATCCAACAGCACATTAAAAGGATCAATCACCATGATCAAGTGGGGTTTACCCCAGGAATGCAAGGATTCTTCAATATATGCAAATCAATCAATGTGATAAACCATATTAACAAACTGAAGGAGAAACACCATATGATCATCTCAATAGATGCAGAAAAAGCTTTCAACAAAATTCAACACCCATTTATGATAAAAACCCTCCAGAAAGTAGGCATAGAGGCAACCTACCTCAACATAATAAAAGCCATATATGACAAACCCACAGCCAACATTGTTCTCAATGGTGAAAAACTGAAACCATTTCCACCAACATCAGGAACAAGACAAGGTTATCCACTCTCACCACTATTATTCAACATAGTTTTGGAAGTTTTAGCCACAGCAATTGGAGAAGAACAAGAAATAAAAGGAATCCAAATCAGAAAAGAAGAAGTAAAACTGTCACTGTTTGCAGATGACATGATACTATACACAGAGAATCCTAAAGATGCTACCAGAAAACTACTAGAGCTAATCAATGAATTTGGTAAAGTAGCAGGATACAAAATTAATGCACAGAAATCTCTTGCATCCCTATACACTAATGATGAAAAATCTGAAAGAGAAATTAAGGAAACACTCCCATTTACCATTGCAACAAAAAGAATAAAATATCTAGGAATAAACCTATCTAAGGAGACAAAAGACCTGCGTGCAGAAAACTATAAGACATTGATGAAAGAAATTAAAGATGATACAAACAGATGGAGAGATATACCATGTTCTTGGATTGGAAGAATCAATATTGTGAAAATGACTATACTACCGAAAGCAATCTGCAGATTCAATGCAATCCCTATCAAACTACCAATGGCATTTTTCACAGAACTAGAACAAAAAATTTCACAATTTGTATGGAAACACAAAAGACCCCGAATAGCCAAAGCAATCTTGAGAAAGAAAAATGGAGCTGGAGGAATCAGGCTCCCAGACTTCAGACTATACTACAAAGCTACAGTAATCAACACAGTATGGTACTGGCACAAAAACAGAAATATAGATCAATGGAACAGGATACAAAGCCCAGAGATAAACCCACACACATACGGTCACCTTATCTTTGATAAAGGAGGCAAGAATATACAATGGAGAAAAGACAGCCTCTTCAATAAGTGGTGCTGGGAAAACTGGACAGCTACATGTATAAGAATGAAATTAGAACACTCCCTAACACCATACACATAAATAAACTCAAAATGGATTAAAGACCGAAACGTAAGGCCAGACAGTATAAAACTCTTAGAGGAAAACGTAGAACACTGTATGACATAAATCACAGCAAGATCCTTTTTGACCCACCTCCTAGAGAAACAGAAATAAAACAAAAATAAACAAATGGGACCTAATGAAACTTAAAAGCTTTTGCACAGCAAAGGACACCATAAACAAGATGAAAAGACAACCCTCGAGTGGGAGAAAATATTTGCAAACGAAGCAACAGACAAAGGATTAATCTCCAAAATATACAAGCAGTTCGTGCAGCTCAATATCAAAAAAAAAAAACACACAACCCAATCCAAAACTGGGCAGAAGACCTAAATAGACATTTCTCCAAAGAAGATATACAGATTGCCAACAAACACATGAAAGGATGCTCAACATCACTAATTAGAGAAATGCAAATCAAAACTACAATGAGGTACCACCTCACACCAGTCAGAATGGCCATCATCAAAAAATCTACAAATAAATGCTGGAGAGGGTGTGGAGAAAAGGGAACCCTCTTGCACTGTTGGTGGGAATGTAAATTGATACAGCCACTATGGAGAACAGTGTGGAGGTTCCTTAAAAAACTAAAAATAGAACTACTATATGACCCAGCAATCCCACTACTGGGCATATACCCTGAGAAAACCATAATTCAAAAAGAGTCATGTACCACAATGTTCATTGCAGCTCTATTTACAATAGCCAGGACATGGAAGCAACCTAAATGTCCATCATCAGATGAATGGATAAAGAAGATGTGGCACATATATACAATTGAATATTACTCAGCCATAAAAAGAAATGAAATGGAGTTATTTGTAGTGAAGTGGATGGACCTAGAGACTGTCATACAGAGTGAAGTAACTCAGAAAGAGAAAAAGAAATACAGTATGCTAAAACATATATATGGAATTTAAGGGAAAAAAAAAAAGGTCATGAAGAACCTAGTGGCAAGATGGGAATAAAGACATAGACCTACTATAGAATGGACTTGAGGATATGGGGAGGGAGAAGGGTAAGATGTGACAAAGTGAGAGAGTGGCATGGACATATATACACTACCAAACGTAAAATAGATAGCTAGTGGGAAGCAACCACATAGCACAGGGAGATCAGCTCTGTGCTTTGTGACCACCTAGAGGGGTGGGATAGGGAGGGTGGGAGGGAGGGAGATGCAAGAGGGAAGAGATATGGTAACATATGTATATGTATAACTGATTCACTTTGTTATAAAGCACAAACTAACACACCATTGTAAAGCAATTATACTCCAATAAAGATGTTAAAAAAAAAAAAGAGTCATGTACCAAATGTTCATTGCAGCTCTATTTACAATAGCCAAGACATGGAAGCAACCTAAGTGTCCATCGACAGATGAATGGATAAAGAAGATGTGGTACATATATACAATGGAATATTACTCAGCCATAAAAAGGAACGAAATTCAGTTATTTGTAGTGAGGTGGATGGACCTAGAGACTGTTATACAGAGTGAAGTCAGAAAGAGAAAAACAAATACCGTATGCTAACATATATATATGGAATCTAAAAAAAAAATGCCTCTGAAGAACCTAGGGGCAGGACAGGAATAAAGATGCAGACACAGAGAATGGACTTGAGGACACGGGGAAGGGGAATGGTAAACTGGGACGAAGTGAGAGAGTGGCATGGACATATATACACTACCAAATGTAAAATAGATAGCTAGTGGGAAGCAGCCACATAGCACAGGGAGATCAGCTCAGTACTTGTGTCCAGTTAGAGGAGTGGGATAGGGAGGGAGGGAGGGAAACACCACAAGGAGGAGATATGGGGATGTATGTATACGTATAGCTGATTCACTTTGTTATACAGCAGAAACTAACACACCATTGTAAAGCAATTATATTCCAATAAAGATGTTAAAATAAAAACATATTAAGCAACCAAAAAACATATATATCTGAGTTTTAGAAGAAGTAGGTTTTCTTTTTTTTTTTTTAACTGCTGCTGTTGCCACCACCTCTTGTTACCAAGTAAATTATCTTAATGGCCTTTCATATCTCATCAGAGAAACTGACAGGAAGAGAGCTCATCAAATGTGAGGGTGGCAAGTTGCTGAGAGGAATAGCAGACACATGGGATGGCAGAGAATGATGACCAGAATAGACCAAATCAAATGTAACAGGTCGTAGGACACATTCCTGCCTGGGAGACCATGAAAGTCTGTCTGCACAGCTCCAGGATGGGCAGGCTCAGCTTCAAAGCTTCGTGAATGAGTGATAATCTCCCTCCAAAGCCAGGCTACAACTTAGAAAAATTACATTAACTGCATTTTAAGAAGGACATGAACAAACTGGAATACGTCCTAAGTAAAAGGGGCAGGACCCATAGACAGCTGGAAGACATGTATTGAGAGACAGCAGAAGGAATAGGGGGTGTTTAACCCAGAGAGCAGGTGACAAATGAGAGATGAAGTAGGGGACTTGGGAGTGACCCTCAAACATCTGAAGGACTGTCATTCAGAAGACACTTGATCTAGAATGCAGAGCTACATCTCACGGATGGAAGTTTCTGGAAGACCTATTTTAGTGGAAAATAAGATGGAACTTTTCAAAATTAAAACTACCCAAGGATCTTCCTTGGCGGTCCAGTGGTTAAGACTTTTCCTTCCAATGCAGGGGGTGAGGGTTCGATCCCTGGTCGGGGAGCTAAGATCCCACATGCCTCATGGCCAAAAAACAAAAAAAAACATAAGACAGAAGCAACATTGTAACAAATTCAATAAAGACTTTAAAAATGGTCCACATCCAAAAAAATCTTAAAAAAAAAAACTACCCAACAATGGGATGGGCTGTCTTATAATGCAGTGAGTTCTCCATCACTGACAACATTCAAGCCAAGAATGGTTAACTATTAAAGTATTTTGTAATGGAATTTCTGCACTCTATGAAAATGCAGACTGGACTAGAAAAACCTCTGTGTTTCCTCCCAGCTCAAAAATGTTAAGATTCTAAAGTAGGCAGCCCCATGAGGGATAGCAGCAAGTCCCTCCTCACCAATTCATGCCCCCAATTCCCTAATTAGAGAAGCATTCCTTTGGCTTCATCTTCTTTTGATATTAAAATACCATTCGAGATTAAATACTATAAATTGTTATCAGTTCTGATCACCTCCACGTGAATGAGTCTATATGGTCCTTTCCCAAGAATAGGTTTCCCGGGAGGTTGACAAGAAGGATAATGTGGTCCTGAGCTATGAAAGCATCCATATTTTGGGAACCACTGAGAGGGAGGGAAAAAGGATGCTCCAAGAACCAAGTTCACAATCTTATATATCAACATACTGACTTGAGTCTTGAAATTCTGTGTTAATTTCCACCCCATGGTCCGGTGCACTCTCACTGTTTATTTAATCCAAGGGTGGTTAATGAACGCCAGACCAGGCCCTCTCCAACGACATGCGAGTTGGAGAGTGCCCACCCCACAATTGCCAACCAGCTGTGCCGCTGAAATTAACTTGCTCAGCTGGCCCTCCAAATAAAGCCATTTAAAGAGTGCAATGTACCATAGAAAGCAATTTGTTTCCTTAAGATTTAGTACCCCACGTGAAGATTGATTTTGATTTGAAAGACAGAAGTTTCTGCAAGGTGAATAATTTTAAGTTTAACATATTCTTCCTTTCAAGGAGCCAAATGTATTAAAATTAGGTGCAAAGTGCTTCTAATTTGTCAATCACTCCTTGGATAATTCTGTTCCTGCATTACCAGGGAAATTGCCCAAGAGACCTGGCTTTTGGCTCCTTTCACCTGCACTATTCTTTTAACTTGATCATGGCTGTAGAATGCAAATGTGACTCTGCAGCTGGGGGCTGGAGGGCAGGGTCCAGGATAAAGACAGCCCCATACCTATATTAAGTTTATCAGGAGGTCAGAGGTGCGACAGGCGTCCTAAGTTCTGTCACACATCAGGTTGTAGGACAGGGCGCTCAATGAAACAGCCGAAGTGGAAGGCATCCCTCTTTCACTGAGGATCTTGTGAGCGCTTGCTTGTTCATTTTGTCCATTGGTTGACACCCACCACCGAGGGCTTGCTCTGTGTCAGATGCTGTGCTCAGTCCCTTGGCACACAGATGACCAAGGACAGGCTGTGCCTTGAGGGGCTCAAACATCAGAGAAACAAGAAAACCACAACTGCTCCAGGGAGCGTTGTGTTGACGGTAAGCACAGGACACTCTGAGACCACCGAGGAGGGTATCTCTCCCAGCTTGAGAGGGTCGCCCGAGGCCTCTGGGGGAAGGGAATAATGATCCTGAAGTGATGTTCCTGAATGACAAGTGAGCCAGACTGTCCAGCTGGCATAGGACACTTCCAGGAGGAAGAAGGCGTATAAAGAGCATGTGTGCTACCATATGTATAACAGATGACCAATAAGGACCTGCATACAGCACAGGGAACTATGCTCAGTATTTTGTAATAACCTATAAGGGAATAGAATCTGAAGAAGGATAGAAGGATAGATAGATAGATACTAATAGTTAGATAGATATTAATAGATAAATAGATAAAGATATATGTATCACTGAATCACTGTGCCGTATACCTGAAACTAACATGACATGGCAAATCAACTGTACTTCAATTTTAAAAAAGAGCACGTGGAGTTACACCCGGCATTTTGGAGGTAGTTCTGGCATTCCAATCTTCATGCTAAGCACCTTATAGGTATTTTCTCATTCCATCCTCACAATGGCACTATGTAGTGGGTTCTATTACAAGGTAGGGACTATCCTCACTTCTATTATATAGATGAGGAAACTGAGGCATTGAAATGTTAAATAATATGCACAAGGTAACCCAGCTTCTAAGTGGAAAAGTCAGGATTCAAACCCAGTTAAGTCCAAGACAAAGTCTGTGTAAATGCATTGCTTTCCAAAAGACATGGATTGTTGGGGGAACTCATAGCTGGGGTGGAGGGAAGTGGTTCCAGGTGGTGGTCAAAGCACAGGCAGACCTATAGATCAGGTGGTTCTTGGAATCAGTGAGATCACATATGGAAAGCTCCAAGCACAGGACCCAACACACAGTAAGTACTCAATAAGTTTTAGTGGTGCTGTGGAGGAGGAGTGCTTGCGGGAAAGTGAAGAGATATAGAGCCAGACACTTCAGCAACTTGAGGAGCACCATGAGTCATGCAAGGTCTGGACATTACCTTGAAGGCAGCAAGGATTCATTCTAGGTGAGGAAGTGACATGCTTAAGGTTTGGCTGTAGAAAGGTGACAACATGAAAGGTAGATTTGCAAGAGACAAAGCAGAATCAGAAGGATCTTGTGCTCCAGGGTAGAAACACTAGAACTAGCAAACACAGAACAGAGAGGGAGGGAGATGGTTTTCAAAAGATATTTAGGTGGGAAAAGAGACTTAGCAAGAGATCACAAATGGCAAGGAAGGGAAAGGTTCCTGCCTCGGGGGATAAGGTGAATGGTAGTGCCATTCCCAGGAAAGGAAATGTGAGGATGGGAATACGGATTCTATTGGGATGTAAGACTGAAGTGGCTGTGGGATGTGCCTATGGGGATGTCCAACAGATCTTTGGAAACATATAGAATCCAACCCAACAGATTGGCAGGGAATAAAATGAAAGTGCCCATACTTACATGGCTCTGATAACCATTCAGGGTGACCCAGACTCATGCCCACAGAGCATGAAAGGAAGCCTCCAACACAACCTTGTCCCCTTCACTGCTTTAGTCCTGGACAGCTTGCCCTGACCCGCTCTGCATGCCACAGTGCAACCAGTTTTCAGTCTTGCCAAATTATGTCAACTTGATCTATACCCCATCTCCCAGCCTCAGGATTTGCTTCTTCTCTTTCTAACCTTCAGATCCTCTCTTTGGTCTCCCCACCTCAGGATCCCCCTGAAAAGGCCCCACAGCCTTCCCGCCCAGCACCAAGCCCCTAAGATCAGTGCCTCTGGGAGTCTTGACCTGGTGCTTCCACAGGGACATAAACAGGACTGGAGTAAGGTGGAGTGCAGTGGGCGTGAGGCCGTCAGAGTCTGAGGCAGTAATCACCCAAATGGTCCGCCCATGCCCATAGCGTGTCCAGTGCATGTCTTCCATGAAGCCAATCTCTTCAATCTCTTGGGATAATCTCGGCAGTGCATCTTTGAGACCCAAACAACCAAGTGCAGCACAGAGATGGCAAGAGAATTACTCTCCCCATTTCCTACACACAACCCTGCACTTCAAGGCATTTCAGAAAGGGGAAGGGAGAGGTCTTGCTGCACCTGCTCCAATGCACAAGGACAAAGTTCCAGCTTGGCTGGCCCTGATAGCCACACTGGCCAGGTCTAATCTGTGGACATGTCACAATCCTAGGAGGACTCCACAAGGGACTGCCTTCCTGCGACGGACAAGGTGTGACTATTTATGTTCCCATAGGTCAGAGAACCTGGAGATGTGGTTACAAATACGGCCAGCATCCAATGAGTAAAGGAATGAATGAACTCTGTTTTATGCTTGATATTCAGACTTCTTGGCTATTGAAGTAGGTGCCTCTCAAGAGGTAGTGAGTACTCCGGTCTTGGAAACATCCAAGCAGAGAGAGGCTGAGCGAGCAGAGCTGATGCAGAGCTGAGGGCCAAGCCACAGACGAGTTGTCCCAGCTCTGTGACTATGTCCTCCTGTGACCTGTCCAAGGTGGAGAAGCTAGGAAATGGCAGAGCTGGGACTGGAACGAGGTCTACTTCAGCCAAGCCCAGCTCCCTGGTATCTTGGCGACAGGAAACAGATTACTGCCAAGAGACAGGCATTCAGGGACCGCCCACACACGCACCCACCCAGAAAAGGAACAGCCATGCACAGCCAGCACTGCGCAGCACCTAAGGCTTACTTCTCGCCCTGCGTAACTGATGACCACCCCGTCTTGAACGTGTGACTCACCAGTATTAACTCCAGAGGAGCCCTCTGCTGCTTTTGTTCCAGAAATACTGCAAATTATTGCAAGTCTGTGAAGGAATGGAAATTGGTCGAAGTGAACTGGCTAATAAGCTGCTCCTTCCTCTGTTTCCATATGAAAAGCAAGAAAAAGCAATTAAGAACAAGGAACCTGGACCCACCAGCCCAGAGACGATTGGGCTAGCCCACAAGTGGGTCCAGCTAGTGCTTTGTTAGACACAACTGCACATGGACACATTTGTTTCAGGAACAAAGCAGCTGGCATCACCCGCCATCAGCCAAGGCTCCCATCCCACTCCATAGCCAAGCCTGAGAAGACTTTGCACCCACGTGGAGCTCTTGTCCCCGAACTGCTAAATCATTTTTCAATTTATATAGTAATGGGCTGTCACTGGGGTCATCTTCCCAGCTATCTGTTCCGGTGGTAGCTTTGCAAGAAGAGATTTGATCATTCCTGGCAGTAAAGTCAGTGCTCCAAGCAAGGCGTGAAATGACAAACAGGCACATTTGCAGCAAAGACACCCGGGTGGATTCACTGGCAACGATGATGACCGGGCACATCCCTTGATAAAAATCTCATCTTCCTCTAACCACCCAGGAAATCGTACCTTTAAAATCAGGGAGGCCAATTAGAGGGGAAGTTAGAGGGGACCATGAGAGGGACTGTCTCAGCTCTCAGCTGTGCTCCAGCTGACGCCTATGACTGAGATGGCAGCTTTGCTAAGTGTCATGAGAGGTGTTTATAATCGTCTAGAGGGGCACCTGCAACGGTGTGTGAGCGGGGACTAGGCTGCGGGGTTCCAGAAGCAGAGAAGGTGGAAAGTGGAGATGGTGCGAAAACTGAAGTGGGTTAGGGGTCTTCAACAAAGAGGCCAAGTGTCCCAGGTGGGCTGTGCAAGCTAGAGAATGCTAAGGAGCCTACTTCTGGGACCAGAATTGGCAGCCAACCTCTCAAATAGAAAATATATTCATGGTCAAAAAGGGAGCAAACAGGATATCCATGAATGGAGCCCAGCCAATGGCTGGAGGCACAGAATCAAAGACCCTCCCCAAGAAGGGGCACTAGCAGGGGCTGCACTCAGATCCAGCAAGGAACTAGGACGCAGAAGGGAAACTGAGACAGGTACCCTGGGCTACAGATGAGGGAAGACTGCAGCTCAGGAGATGACAACAGTGCCTGGCATAAGGTAAGTATTGATAGTTAACAATGCTGCTCAAGTCAGAATCTGTCATGTATTATATACTTTTTTATTAAGATATAGATAAAAGGCCAAGTCTTACGGGTCAGTGAGTTTTTATCTATGTGTACACCCATGTAACCACAACTCAGATCAAGATATATACATTTCTTGGGAGTTCCCTGGTGATCCAGTGGTTAGGACTGGGCACTTTTCACTGCCGGGGCCCAGGTTCAATCCCTGGTCAGGGAACTAAGATCCCACAAGCCACGCGGCACAGCCAAAATATATATATATATATGTACACTTCCAGATATAGCATGCTGCCCCAAAAATTTCTCATGCCCATTCTCAGTCACAAAGGAAGCACTTTACTGACTTCTACACCACAGATTAATTTTCCTTCCTTGTTGTTGAACTTCATTTAAATGGTATCGTACAGTATCTACTCATTGATACTAGCTTTTTTCATTCAACATGACATCTGATATCCATCCATGTCATTGCATGTAATGGTAGTCATTCTTTGTCATTACTGTGTAGTATTCCAACGCATGAATACTTTACAGTTTATATATCCATTCTATGTTGATAGACATCTGGGTTGTTTTCTAGTCTCTGGCTATTGTGAATCATGCTGCTATGAACATACTTACACTTGCCTTTGCCACTGGAGTATGGGGGACATATGTCCTCATTTTTCTCAGGTATGTAGCCAGGTCTGGAACTGTTGGCTCAAGAGGTAAGCATATGCTTAGCTTCAGCAGATATAGCTTTGCTGTTGTACTTTGTAATTTGTAGCCATGTCTGTACAACATGTGCCCTCTGTTATGTGTTCTCAGTGAATTGACCCTTTAATCATTCTGTAATGTTCCTCTCTGTCTCTGGTAATTTTCTTTATTCTGAAGTTCACTTTATCTTATATTAATATAGCATTTCTCAACCTGGTCCAAAAAAAATCTAATTGTCACAGGTGACAATTATTAGGAAAAGGCACTCTCACACATTGTGGTGGAGAAATATGATAACAAACCATCTGAGATGACAAATTTTGTAGTATCTACTGAAAAATGTAAATACATGCCTATTGACCCAGTGATTTTAATTACAGGAATCTATCCCTCAAAAAAAATAATTACACACGTGCAAAAAAAAGCTGAATGTAGAAGGATGCTGATTGCAGCATTGTTCATAACAGTGAAAAAACAGAAACAACCTGCATTGCCATCAATAAGGAAAATGGCTCAATTGACTATGTTGTATCATATTATGGAAAAGCAATGCAGCAAGTAAAATAATGAGGCCAGTCTCTGTACATGACCATGAATAGATGTCCAAGACCATTTGAGAGGAAAACAAAAGTTGAAGAATGATAAGCATGGTATGATACTATTTATATTTTTAAACTACACAACAGTATTACACTTTCAATGTCACGTGTGTGTGTGTATGTGTGTGTGTGTATGTCTGTGTAGTGACTACATATAGAAAAGGCTTGAAAAATAAATACCAAAGTGGGGGTAGGAATTGGGGTAGGGGTCCTGAGATTAGGGTGGAAGGTCAAAAAGAACGTTAGCCTAATCTACACTGTTTTATTTTTACAAGGAGAAAGTTTATATGAATTACTGCTGAAATTAAAAATTAATAAATAGGACCAATGTTAATTTCTTAGTTAGACAAATACACCACAGTAATGTAAGCTGTTAACATTAAGAGAAACTGGGTGACTGGTATACAAGAACCCTCTGTATTATCTTTGCAACTTTTCTGTAAACTAAAAGTAAAAAGTTTATTTAGAAAAACTTAAGATAATTGATTGAAATACAAAAAAAGAAAGCATAAATAAATTAACAAGGTATTTGTATTATAGATTACTATGTAGCCATAAAATATAAATCAATAAAATAATATTCTGCCATGGAATGATCCCCAAGACATATAATCACGAGGGAAAAAAAAGTCAGGTCTCAGAACAATGCCTATGGTACAATCTCAGTTATGTGCAAAATTAATAGAGTCTGTGAACATGCCTGGTATGTAGATGAATAGAAAACAGCATGAGAGTCCATATTCTAAACCAAGGGTGGGCAAACTGCTGTAAGAGCTGGATAGCAAATATTTTTGGCTTTGTGGGCCATCCTGTCTTTGTCACAACTATTCAGCTCTGCCATTGTAGCTTGAAAGCAGCCATAGACAATGTGTAACTGAATTTGGCTGTGTTCCAATAAAACTTTACTTGCATAAACAATCGGCAGAATAGATTTGGCCCGTGGGCCATAGTTTTGCCAACCCTTGTCCTAAGCTGTTAGCAGAGTAAGGAGTAAATGGTTTACTGCTAAAATAGTTTACAAAAAAGTATTAATGTATTATTTCTACTTTTAAAATATTAATAAACAGAGTGTCCTAATCCAGTGCCTGGCATAAAGAAGTCTTTGATTAAGTTTGCATCCTATCCCCTCTTCTGGCCATCAGCATCCTGCAGCTGACATCCCAGGATGCCTTCATGGTTAACCTGCTAAGTTGTCACAATTACTTGATCCATGCAACCCAGGCTGCCTTTCAGTTTTGAGATTATGAACCAGCTCCCCATGGAAGGAACAAGAAAACAGCAGGTGCCACAGCTCAGTACTAAAATGACCTCGGGCTCCCTCACCTGCTTCCCCTTCACAGAAGGCCCAGCCAGGTACAGGAATCTTCCAGAAATCTCCGGGCCCTCTCAGGGAGAACAGCTGAGGAGTGAGCTAATTGGCAACGAGGCTGAGTGACAGTTATGTTCGGGAATGATTTGCAAATCGTATTCTCCTGGAGCTTATTAGAGGACTCATTAAGAGTACAACAGTACATTACTTTCTGAAATTCTGATCTAAGCAGAAAATTAAAATTATCTGCTAAATGACCTAATAAAATTCAATAAAATGTGCTGAGAAAATGAAAGCTGCAATAGATCATCCTGCAGAATTTGGCTAAAAATAATATCTCTTTCCTGTCACCGAGAGGCAGTGCCGTGCCCTTGGTGCAGCCCTGGATGGACCTGGCGTGTGAGTCAGAGCCTCAGTGATCCCACCTGCAGAATGACTCACAGGCAAAGAGGACTGAACTGGATGCCAGTGGGGGGGCTGAGGGCACGTGGACTGTATTCCGTATGCTGAAAGCCCAGCATCCCTGCCACCTCCCCAACGTCCACCCCCTTAAACCCACCTAGTTCAGGCCACACCCATCATCTGTTGCTTCATCTGCTTCACCATCTAACTGATCTCCGACTGACCACTCCAACTAGGTCTCCATAATTTCTGCCAGAAAACTCCTTCCAAAAGGCAAGTCTGACTTTGTCACACTCCTTAGAACATTTTCAGAAGCAGCCCATTGCTCAAAGATCCAAACTCTTTAGCAGTGATTCTCAAAAGGTGGACCCTAGACCAGCAACATCACCTGGACATTTGTTAGAAATGCAACTTTCCAGCATAAACAAAACAAAAAGACAACCTACAAACTGGGAGAAATTATTTGCAAACGATGCAGCCGACAAGGACTTAATTGCCAAAATATGCAAACAGTTCGTACAACTCAGTATCAAAAAAACAAACAACTCAATCAAAAATGGGTAGAAGACCTAATTAGACATTTCTCCAAAGAAGACATACAGATGGCCAACAGGCACATGAAAAGAAGCTCAATATTGCTAATTATTAGAGAAATGCAAATCAAAACTACAATGAGATATCACCTCACTCTGGTCAGAATGGCTATCATCAAAAAGTCTGCAAATAATAAGTGTTGGGGAGGGTGTAGAGAAAAGGGAACCCTCCTGCACTGTTGGTGGGAATGTAAATTGGTGCAGCCACTATGGAGAACAATATGGAGGTTCCTTAAAAAACTAAAAACAGAGTTACCATGTGATCCTGCAATCCCACTCCTGGTTATATACCCAGAGAAAACTCTAACCTGAAAACATACATGCACCCCAGTGTTCACTGCAGCACTATTTACAATAGCCAAGACATGGAAGCAACCTCAATGTCCATTGACAGATGAATGGATAAAGAAGGTGTGATACATATACAATGGAATATTACTCAGCCATAAAAAGGAATGAAATATGCCATTTGCAGCAACATGGGTAGACTTAGAGATTATCACACTAAGTGAAGTAAGTCAGAGAAAGACAAATATTATATTATATGATATCACATATGTGGAATCTGAAAAATAACACAAATGAACTTATTTACGAAAGAAACAGATTCACAAACATAGCAAACAAACTTATGGTTACCAAAGGGGAAGGTGGGGGAGGGATAAATCAGGGGTATGGAATCAACGGATACACACTACTATATATAAAATAGATAAAGGACAAGGATTTACTGTATATCACAGGGAACTATTTCAATATCTTGCAATAACCTATAATGGAAAAGAATCTGAAAAAGAATATATGTTTATGTATACTGAATCACTTTGCTGTATACCTGAAACTAACACAATATTGTAAATCAATTATGCTTCAATTAAAAAATAAAAAAAGAAAGGAAATGCAAGTTTCCAGGCCCCACCCAGACCTACTAAATCAGAAACTCTCAAGGAGGGGCCCAGCAATCTGAGTTTTCATCTCTAGGCGACGCTGATGCATGCTCAAGTGTGAGAACCACTGCTTTCATAGTGTATGACACAAAGAAATTCTGCAGTCTGGCCTTGTTCTTCCTGATTTCTTACCCCTACGTCCCACCCACCCCGCCTTCCACCTATACCCAGCCACGTAGCCTTCTACCCCATCCAAAGAGACTGCAGGTTTGTACGTGCCGCTCCCTCTGTTGGGAAGGCCTCCCCCTTTTGCTTGGTGAGCATCACATCCTTCAAAGATCCAGCATGAAAATGTCCATTTATTTTCCCATTTGAACGGCCGACCTTCTACCTTGCTTGCGTCATTCTCCAAGTTTGCTGTTCAGCTGGTCAGAAGAACAGCCTTTCCTGGGAGCCCGGGGAGGTCATTTTCATCAGTCCCCACTGAGTTTTCTGTTTCCTTCATGTCTGTCTAGAGACTGGTTGCCCTGCTTAACTGTGAGGAACTGGGGGTGAGGCAGGGGGAGGCGGGGACAAAAACAGGATCTTCTCGGTACCTCGCATGGAGCCTGGGAGGGAGTTAGTGCTTAGAAAACACTTGCATAGAAAAGAATCTTACCAACTTCAGTGTTATGGGGAAAGCCTCTCAAAATCACTCCAATTCACAAACACATTTGGTTCTACATGCTCCCAGAGAGACAAAGATACTCAAAACAGCAAGTCCCCTCTCCCCTCCAATGGACGGGTAGCTGTTCAGCTCCAAGCACTGCATACAAAAGATCAAGCTCACATGTGTTTTTAGCATAAGCTAACAGTTCACTTAGCTGGAAAAGATGTGGGTACAGAGGTGTTGCCAAGGAGTACAGGCAGGATTTGCAGCAGCTAGCGGAGGCCCAAAGGTTTGGCAGCCATCCCTTCTGGGTTTAGTGAAGCGTAGGTGATACACTTATCAACATAAGACACATCTGCACTCATTCAGCCTAATGAGAATCAAAATCAACTCTAACTGGAAACATCTAAACCCATTAATCCTGTAATCTCTTTTAAAAACTAACGGCTCTCCTGGAGAACATATCTGGGCCATGAACCCCCAAATCGTTGAATGTACCAGCCCCAAACTCCAAAATGTGGTACCCCAAGAAATGACCCCAGGGAAGCCATGGGGACTTAACACCAATCTAAGAACCGAGGAAGAAGCTTTCAAAGCCACCCACCTGAACTTCCCGTTGATGCTGAGAGCTCCCTGGCTACGTCCTTGACAAACTGTGGGAGCCAAGGCTCACCACCCTCCAAAAAGTAACTCAAGGTTTGGCGTTGGGTCCTGAATATCCTAGAATGTCACATCTTTACGATATTTAAGGAGACACTTTATATATCATCTGACTCAGTGGCTACGGACCCAGAGATCCCTGAGCTACTGTCCAAGAGCTCAGAAAGACCAAAGAAAATCATATACTTGCCAAAAATAGAGTTAACCAGGCTGTTATTTAATTACACATTATATATCTGGGGAAAAAAATAATCTCTCAAAACATGATGTCCACCAAAGAAAAGCTGACTGAAGGAGACGCATTGTGTTGAAAAGATGATCACCAAGGATCTAATTTAACTTGTCTCCTTTTAGCAATAAGGAAAGTGAGGTCCGGAGAGAGGAGGTGACTTGCCCAACGCTCACAGCTACATGGAGTAGCAAGTAGCAAGAACTCAGGTCTCAGGACTTCCCTGGAGGTCCAGTGGTTAAGTGGTTAAGGTCCAGTTCGCTTTCCAATGCAGGGGGTGTGGGTTCAATCCCTGGTTGGGGAGCTAAGATCCCACATGCCTCACCGCCAAAACCCCAAAACATAAAACAGAAGCAATATTGTAACAAATTCAATAAAGACTTTAAAAATGGTCCACATAAAAAATATGTATACATTAAAAAAAAAAAAAAAGAACTCAGGTCTCTTATCTCCTAGCCTGGTGCTTTTTCAACACCATATCCGTTGTCATTCATAACATTAGTGAGCCCATAGGAGAGCAGTTCTCAAAGTGTGGTCCCTGGGCCAGCAGCATCAGCATTCCCTGGGAACTTGCTAGAAACTCAAATTTTGGGATCCATCCCAGACTTGCTGAATTAGAAATTCTGGGGATGTGACCTAAGAATTCGTGTTTTTAGCAACTCCTCCAGGCAATTCTGACACACTGAAAAATTAGAACCACTGCCATAAGGAAAGGATACTTCCATCCCCTGATGTTTTTCTCAATCTAGCTTGAAGGGAATGCCTTGTCTCAGTGTTAGATGAACAAATCATAGATTATAGCCAGCAGCCACCTTGGAAGCTTAGTCCAAACTGCTCCCTGCACACAAGTCCTCTCTATTGCATACCTGATAGATGGCTATCCATCTTTGGCCAGATGCCCCCAGGAATAGAAACCCATCACCCTTTAAAAATGCCCTTGGAATTCCCTGGTGGTCCAGTGGTTAGGACTCCACGCTTCCATTGCAGGGGGCACAGGTTCAGTCCCTGGTCCGGGGAACTAAGATCTTGAATGCCGCATGGCATGGCCAAAATAAAATAAAATAAAAAATAAAAATGCCCTTATCTTATTGCAAAGCTCTTGGGTTAGAAGTTTCTTCCTTATGGTCAACAAAGATCTGCTCCCTTAACCTCTACCCTCCACCTATATCAGCCCTGCACCCACTGGGTGGCCACACCACCCTGCAAACATGCCTTTCACTGAAGCCTCCATGGCTTCCCAGTCCCATGGAAGAGCAGTCACTGGTAAAGGCTGTTGAGTCTGTGCCCAAATAATCTCCCTTTCTTCTGGGGTGGGGGGAGGGTCTTAAAAGGAAAGTAAGGTCAAGTAGAAAGAAGCAGAGGGAGGAAAGGAAGAAAAAATGAAGGAAGGCAGGAGGGAAAGGAAGATGGAAATGCTTTCCAAATACTCACTTAGTATTTGGCATTTAATTCACAAAACAACACTGTGAGATAGACATTATTCTCCACCACTTTACAGATTAAGGAAGCAAAAGTTTCACGAGGTTAAGCAAATTAACAGCGTTGCCTACCCTCTCAGGAGTTCCTCCTCTCAGCGAGACCACCGGCAGCGGCTTCCCATTTAGCAGCCTAGTCATTTAACGCCCCCCCCCCCCCCACGGAAGGAGAACACCAGGTAATCAGTCTGTTCACCAAAGACCTGGGAACAGTTCTCATTGGGTTAGCTCATGTCACAGGCTCATGCCTGAACCAATCATTATGGCCAGGCGAGTGTAACGCTTTCATTGGCTAAGCCAGGATCATGTGCCCTCGCCTAGTCTGGGGGTGCGAGCAGCCTCAGTTAAATAAGGGAGGAGGGTTGCTGTTAGCAGTGGGGGAGGGAAGGAATGCTGGAGAAACAGAAAAAAATAAAGATTTCCACTACGCTTGGGAACAGAAGGGATTCCCATAGACACAGTGAATGTCTCCTTCTTCTGCCTGGTTAAGTGCATTCTGTTTAAAAACTCATATGGGAGCTTTCCTGGCGGCGCAGTGGTTAAGAATCCGCCTGCCAGTGCAGGGGACGCAGGTTCGAGCCCTGGTCCAGGAAGATCCCACATGCCACAGAGCGAGTAAGCCCGTGCGCCACAACTACCGAAGCCCGCATGCCTAGAGCCTGTGCTTCACAACAAGAGAAGCCACCGCAATGAGAAGCCCGCGCACCACAATGAAGAGTAGCCCCTGCTCGCCACAACTAGAGAAAGCCCGTGAGCAGCAATGGAGACCCATTGCAGCCAGTAAATAAATAAATAAATAAATTTATTTTTTTAAAAAAGTCATATGTATGTATAAGCACTCCGTATTGAATTATTAAAGTATTATAATAATGGTTAAGGGGACTTCCCTGTTGGTCCAGTGGTTAAGGCTCCGCACTCCCAATGCAGGGGGACCGGGTTCGATCCCTGGTCAGGGAAATAGATCCCGCGTGCTGCAACTAAGACCCGGCGCAGCTTAAATAAATAAATATTGATATTTTAAAAATAATAATAATAATCGTTAAGAATGAGCCAGAAAGGGAAAGTCTTGAGCAGTGGGACATTCCAGCCAGCACAAATGTACTGCTGGCGCCCACAAGCCTGACTGCTCTGTTCCCTTCACGTAGGTGAGTTGACACACATCTCTCCCAGGAGGAAGTTCAGCCTTTGCGGCTCTTTCCCATTTATTCTTCCCATGTACATAATCACTCTTTGAAACTCATTTTTTTTATTTTCTCAAATATTTCCAAGATGCTTCATTGGTTAAAGTTCGTTCACTTGTTCCCAGGATGTTCAACATTGGCTTAGTTATGGCCTCCAGCCCAGCTGGTATTTCACAGGAGGGGCCAGTAATGCACGTTTCCAGCTCGAATGCACAGTCTAGAACACATTTTACAGAAACCGCCAGTCCCACCCCAATACCAATCACTCATATCTAGTTACCATATATTTAAAAAGTAATTCACGACTTAGAAAATTTAAAACCACACAGTTCTTAGTATTATGAACACAATTTTACTAACTTTCAGTGACAATCATGTTTAATCTAATCTTAAAACTCCCTCTGGACTTAAATAGAAAACAACATTATAATTCTGGATTCATCTTATGTTTTAAAATAACATTCTTGGCATGTTCGTGTTCTGGGTTTCATTTCAGAGCCTCATAACAGATTAACAACTAAAACCCTTATAGGAGACTTATTTAATATTTCCTTTCACTCAAATCAGAAGCTTTTTAAATTCCTACTCAAAATATAGACAAGAGAAGCCACTGAATTCCTTCTCATGACTCCCTCTCATCTCCTTTGCCTCACATTTTCTTTAGACAAATTCAAAGAAACAAAGGAGAATGTATCATATTCATTCATTCATTCATTCATTCAACAGATTTATTTTTTCAGAGTAGCCACTGTGTATCAAGCACTGTGCTGAGTTCTGAGTGAATGATAGCAAAACAAATTTCCTCTGCCCTCATGAGGTTTATGGTCTAGTACAGGGGTCAGCAAACAACAGCTGGTAGGTCAAATCAGATCCACCACCTGATTTTGTACAGCCTGCAAGCTAAGGATAGTTTTCGTGTGTGTGTGTGTGTGTGTGTCATGCTTTATTTATTTATCTATTTATTTATGGCTGTGTTGGGTCTTCATTTCTGTGCGAGGGCTTTCTCTAGTTGTGGCAAGCGGGGTCCACTCTTCATCGCGGTGTGCGGACCTCTCACTATCGCGGCCTCTCCCGCCGCCGAGCACAGGCTCCAGACGCGCAGTCTCAGTAATTGTGGCTCATGGGCCCAGCTGCTCCGTGGCATGTGGAATCTTCCCAGACCAGGGCACGAACCCGTGTCCCCTGCATTGGCAGGCAGACTCTCAACCACTGCGCCACCAGGGAAGCCCAAGGATAGTTTTTAAACTTTGAAATTGTTGAAAACATCAAAAGAAGAATATTTCACAACACGAAAATTATATGAAATTCAAATTTCAATGTCTATAAATAAAGTTTTATTGGAACACAGCCATACCCATTCATTTACATACTGCCTTGGCTGCTTTCACACAGTGGCAGAGCTGACGAGTTACAACAGAGATGACATGCATGTCAAAGACTGAAATATTTACTGCTTGGCCCTTTACAGAAAACGCTGGCCGACCCCTGGTCCAGTGGCAATGGGAAAGGATGTGAGAAGAGCATGGCTACCTCCTCACTGTGGAAGGAAATCAGTCTCCCAGCTAACAGGTGGAGATGCCAGCCACTACACTTATTTTTGCAGTGAGAGGTCCCATAACACTCATTTTTCAGTCAAGGATTTACTGGCTGCTACCTTTCAGCTTTAACCTGACTTCACCATTTGATCGATTTTTTTTTTTTTTTTTTTTTTTTTTTTGCTATTGAGTTGTATGAGTTATTTATATAGTTTGGCTATTATTCTCTCATCAGACATAAAACATATGTCTAAAATATATGCAACTATTTTCTCCCATTCCACGGTGTTGCCTTTTCCTTTTGTTGATTGCTTCTTTTGCTGTGCAGAAGTTTTCTAGTTTGATGTAGTTCCACTTATTGATTTTTGCTTTTGTTGCTTGTGCTTTTGGTGTCACATCCAAAATTATCGTTGCCAAGACCAATGTCAAGGAGCTTTTCCCTGTTTTCTTCTAGGGGTTTTATGGTTTCAGGTCTTGTTTAAGTCTTAATCCATTTTGAGTTAATTTTTTGCCTGGCTTCACCATTTGAAGGCCACTCCCTTCTTGCCCATTTGTTAATCAACCTTTGAATGCCTCCCCTTCCCCCTCTACCCACACACATCCCCTTTGTCCTTCCAGACCTAACTAAGGGCCACCTATTTCTGGAGATATCTGATCAGGATCTTAGCAACGTAGAGCACTTAGAACAACTCCAGAGGGCACCATTCACATGGAGTTCAGTACACACTATCTTCCTTCTCTGAAATTCTTTGACTTTGGTAATGATGCCATTTAGCACTTACTTGCTACGTGCTTCCTGCCTTATCGTCTTAAAAGAGTAAGTTCTGGCAACTTACCTTACCTGTTGGTATGGCTTCCACAAATGTACAGAGCAGACACAGTTTCTTTGTTCACTAGTTGTATGGATGAGCAAGCGTGATGTCTGGGATAAGTACTAGTGCAGCTGTGCCAGGCCAATACTGCATGTTGAGCTCTGTGGACACAGCACCTTGACAAAGCCACCATGGTGTCAGCTCAATCCACAGCACTGCAGGATGAGAAGTGCAAAAGAAACTGGATTCTGGAGGATTCAACCATATATATGTAACTCACAAGAGCCAAATGCTATTTTATTAATTTCCACTGGGAAATGCAACTGCCAAAAAAAGGAATACTTTTATGTTAGTTAGCCAACATTTTCTGTTTCCCACTGGAAAGTTTTTTAAATGAAAAAATTATCACAATGTTATTTTCCATTGATCCCCACTATGTGCACGATAGACGATGTTGCTTTGATGTATTTTCTCTCTTCTTTATGATCACTCAACCATATATTGGTTATAGGTTCCATGTTAAACAGAACAATACAACCTACTTGGTAAGGCTGATGACAGATTAAATGAGAGAATGCATGTCAGGTGCTTAACTCAGCAGAGCACATAGCAAAGTGCTTGATAAATGCTCATTGTGGTTCCTATGGATTCCAAAGTTTTGAGAAGGATTTTCCATTATTTGTATAGACAAGAGCAGCTTCCAGTTTAGCCCTATAATAGCATATAGCAGACAGCTCCTATTTGCCTCTCCATGGCTCGTCTCTAACCTCTGCCAGCCCCTTTTGTGATGTCTGTGGTCCTGTCAAGAGGCTCCCTTGCCCTCTGGCTACTGGTTGGGTTTGCACAACGGGAAGCACCTGCAGGAATTGGGAGGGAGGGATACCAGTGAGGAAAGGGCATTTCTTTTCCCAGGTCCCTCTGTGCAGAGAGCTGAAACTGACCACGTCATACCTACTGTCAGGCAACCCTCTCCCGACAACCCTCTCTGTCTACAGTTGTGGTGACCAGTCCCTCCTTCCTTCTTCCTCCCAATTCCCCCATCCTCCTCTCCCTTTCTAACACCAGGATACTGCCTATTCTTTCTGATTTCTTCTACACTTTGCCCACACCTTTGGAATGAATTCTTTTCTTAAATGCTCTTCAAATTACCCAGTTAGAGTGTGCTTTTGGCTTCCCACTAAGACCTGACTGATACTTAACACAGAATTTCCCAAAACTTTTGCTGCTAACAGAATCCTTAGTGTCTCCATAATTTTTTCATGGGAGTACTAGGCTAACAGGAATACCTAACAATTGTTTATTTTTTAGGTCCAAACAATTTAACAAGATTTATGTCCTAACATAACTAAGTTAATAGCTAATTTTTTAAGTAATGTACATAAATTGATAGAAAAAATACTATTTTTTACTTCATTCTCAAATAACTGTACTTAGTAATGGAATGTATGTACCTGTTGAGCACTGCACAACTTCTCAAACTTTGGAATGAGACTGGACACCACCATCCTCACTGCTCACTATACACAGTATTTGATTTTTATCACAGCAACTGAAAACCCAGCTTTGCAAAGATATGATGTCATCAAAAGGAATGTAGTATGATCTAACGTTGAAACTGTGGATTACCTTGAGCTGGTCATTAGCATGATGTCCAGAGGATGTCAGGTTTCCCTCAAAGCATTTGAAATATCCCAAGGTACCCTCCTGAGTTTACTGTGGTGCTCTGTGGCATCCTGGTGTACAGTTTGGGAACCATGGTCATAGCATCATTCTCACGCTCTTGGATTCTTGTTTGCTTTTTGAGTAGGAAAGAAAGAGAAAGCGTTGTGGGCAGCTTAACAGGGATTGAACCTGGGAATCTATCTCAGCAGGGAAAAAAAGGAAAAGGTTGCAAACAGCTGGATTAGGATCATCAGTATAAAGGATCAACTCCATGACCCCATCCATTAACTTCGGCTTCTCCTAATCCTCCTGCATCTGACTTTGGCTCTACTCCTGAGAGTAACCCCTCCCCCCCCCATTTGGGGCCAGTAAGGTCCCCTCCTCTATCTGCAGAGAAGCCTGAAATGGCTTCCTCTGCCCCATCCTTCCTCTGCGTCTCCTGTCTCCTGTTGAGAAAAACCAAGCAACAATTTGGCTCTCATAGTCACTGTTCTGAAATTTATTTTTCTCTTGGTCTCTTATCTCCTCTGTTCAAAGCCAATGTCTGTTACCTCTTTGCAGCCAACATGGCCAGAGCTGAAAGTTTCTGTCATTATTTTCCCTTCATAACAAATCAGAGAGCTGCTTTATCCCATTCCTTGATTGCCTCTGTTTCAAGACTCATTGTTTCTAACTAGCAGAGGCACATATGAATTTCCTCTTTATGTCTTTTTTCTTCCATTCCCTGCAAACGCTTAGCCATTTATTCATTTTTATCAACACAAACATCGGTAACACTTCGGAATAATCGGCTCCACTATGATAGCTCATTTATTATTCATTGCAATAATCTTCAACTCACTCCACGTCAATAAAGCGGAAAGGGAACCAGCTCAGCCCTCCCACGTGTGGGCTGGGTGTGCGCACTCAGGGCTGCCACGGGAAGCCCTCTGTCCACAGCACAGTCAGGATGCCCAGACCCTGCCTTGGATTTTGTGCCTCCAGGTGCTTTTGGAAAGCAGAATGAGATCAACCAGGTGGTTCGAGGCTCATGACCAACCTCTCCATAGATTCCCTGCTGTTTCCTCTAACATGAGGCTGAAAAGAAAGGGGGGTTTTATGTCAAACAGCCTGAGTTTGAACCCCAGCTGTGCTGTTCATTAGTGATGGACTTTAACCAAATGACTTAACCTTTCCAAGCCTTCGTTTCTTCATCTGCAAAATGTAGCTGTTGCTACCTGCCTCCAAGCCTTGTTAACGATTAAATGGACTAGGTGAACTGCATGGTGCTGGCACACAGTAGGTGCGTTACTATCATTGGAGCCACGAGTCCACCCACACACTGCATCCAGCTTGCAGGCTTCCCAGTGATGGACAGAGGCAGCAAAGTGGTCGTGCGCGTGGACTTTCAAGCCAGACACCGGGTTTATTGGGACATTTCCTCACTTCTCGGGTCAGTGACCTGGTACAAGTTACTTAAACCTCTCTAAGCTTCTATAGAAAGAGGTTGAGACTAGCCCTCCTGTGTCGAGTTTGTTACGAGGATTAAATGTCTCAGTGCCTGGGAAGTAGTAACACATTGCCTGGACGCACTACATACACAGCAAGTGCTCAATGAGCTGTTTCTACAAACACTGGTAATATTTGCCAAAACTCCAGGCCACACTGGTCTGGTTGTAAAAATGGGTAACAATCTCACCACCTGGCGTATTTCTCTTGCTTTGGCTGTATGCACTACAAAAGGATATTTAAGCCCTCAAGGTCTCCTTTGTATTGGGGGTGTCCCTGGGAATTACCTACAGTCATCTCGGTTGCCTTCTCCCTCAGCTCTGTCTCTCGCTGCAGAGCGGGATCTGCTGTAGAGACGTCCAAGGCTGGCAAAGCCACTGACACTGACCTCAGCCCTTGGCTTAGAAGCCACACTGTGGCAGAGCCAGGGGGTATGGAAGGTACTCTACAAGGCTAAAGCCACCAGCATAGTACTTTCCACACATGGGACGGGGGCCTCCTGTGCCCTGACCACCAGGCCACAGGCCCCTGAGAGACCCAGCCCTTGCTCCCAGCATCTCCCAGGATTAAGGTAGGCTTCCCCTTTAGAGCTTGCCCGTACTCTGTTTACTCTTCGGCCCCTACCTCTGTTGGGCTGTACTAACTCCCTGCTAATGTGCCCCGCCCCTCCCAAAAAAATGGGTATCTGTACGAGCAGGACAGACTGCCAGGGTGAGGCACTGGAGAACGGGGAGGGGAAGAAGGACTCGAAACCAGGACAAGGTAGATCACCACAGGACAGGCATTGACTCCCTTTGCAGGAGCCCACATCCCTGGCTCTGGCCAGCCTTGCTGGGGTAGGCAGAGGACACCCTGGACGCCTCACAGGCCACTCCCATGTTCAGGTTGCCCAAACCTAGCAGGTGTTTTCGTTAAAAAGAGAAAGAACTGCAGTTTCCTCGGTCCCATTAGGAGATTTGAAGGAAGGGGTGTGTATTTGTTATCTATTGCTGTTACAAATTACCTGAACACTCAGCAGCTGAAAATAACAAAAACATACTGTCTTACAGTTCCTGTGGGTCAAGAGTCAGGACATGGCCTAGCTGGGTCCTCTTTTCAAGTCCTCACAGTCGGGCTGCAATCAAACTGCCCACCAGATCACGGCTCACTCATCTGAAGGCTTGAGCGTAGAAGGAACCACTTCCAGGCTCTCTCACCTGGCTGCTGGCTGGAGGCCTCCCTCAGTTCCTTGAACATGGGCTTGTCCACAGGATGGGACATGGTAGCTGACTTCCCTCAGAGCAAGCAAGAGAAAGCAAGCACCCAAGACAAAAGCCACAGCCTTTTTTTTTTTTTTAACATGTATAATTCACTGGGATTTCTTCTTTTATCCTTCGCATATGTAATAGGTGGTGATATTACCTACTCCACAGAGTTGTGCATGAGAAATAAACAAGGTAACTTGAGTGAAGAGCTTAGCATATCATAGGTGTTCGATAATGGTTAACTCGGGACTTCCCTGGCGGTCCAGTGGTTAAGATTCTGTGCTTCCACTGCAGGGGGCACGGGCTCGATCCCTGGTCAGGGAACTAAGATCCTGCATGCCACATGGCGCAACCAAAAAAATGATAATAATAATGGTTAACTCAATTCCCTTTCCCTAGACACAGGAGGCCTGGCCAGTAAGTCCAATTCTAGGAAAAATAGCTGGTTGCTGCCGACCCTAAAGACTTCTATTTCCTTACGGCACAGTCTTTTTATAGCATAACCTCCGAAGTGACATGCCATCACTTTTGCCACATTCTGTTTGTTAGAAGTGAGCCAGTAGGTCAGCAGATCCAGCCCACACTCAGCAGGAGGGAATTACACGAGAGCATGAACACCAGGAAGCAGAGATCCTCAGGCACCACCTTAAAGGCTGCCTCCCATAACGATGGTCTACAAAGAGACCAGAAAACGAGAGCCAATAAGAGGCTTTCTCTAGGTGGCTCCATGAAAGAAAAGCAAAATCACACAGAAAGGACACCTGAAGGGAGTGTTTTTGTAGGGAGCAGGAGTGACCTCTAAGACTTCTCAAAGTCCCGATGGCATAGTCCCTGATCAGCCAGGGCTCTGGCCTCAGACAAAGCTCAGTTCAAATACCAGCCCTGCCACTCCCTAGCTGTGAGCTCTTGGCCATGTTACTTAACCTCTTTTCAGCTTTAATTTCCTCCTCCAAAAAACGGGACTCGGCATAGAGCCTGCCTCGTTGGATTGCTGTTAAGATGAAATAGACACGCTCATGAAGAGATGGGCACAGCACCCTGCACAGAGAAAATAGGTAGTGAATAATAATTACTAACGAGCTTCACAAGCAAGAAATTGTTCATTTTGCCTCCCAGATACCCTCCATCACAAGAGGGCAACTTGTAGGGTCGGGGTGTTGTGGCCACTGGAAAAAATCTCTCCTCAACCAAAATTTAATCCAGTGGCCCCTGGCTCCTAAACGAGCATCTTAAGAGACTGACTCATATAGGTCCCCCACCTGCCCACAGGGAAATAAAAGATAGGTGTCTTACTCAGCCTGGGCTGCTGTAACAAAGTACCATAGGCTGGGTGGCTTAAAAACTAGAAATTTATTTTCGACCAGTTCTGGACACTAGGACTCTGAGATCAAGGTATTGGCAGGTTTGATCTCTTCTGAGGCTTCTCTCCTTGCCTTGTAGGTGTGTCTTCATCTGTTCTTCCCTTTGAGCTTATTTGTGTCTTAATCTCCTCTTATAAAGACACCAGTCAATGGATTAGGACCCACCTTCATGAACCACATTTTAACTTAATCACCTCTTGAAAGGCCCCTATCTCCAAACATAATCACATTTGGAGGTACTAGCGGTCAGGACTTCAACATATGAATCTGGGATTCATATGTTGAATCCCAGATTATAACCATGGGCAAAGCATTTCAAGGTGTGGAGTCCCGGGAGATCACAGCCTTGCTGCAGAAGCCCGTGCAATGTTGGCCTGCCTGACTCTGTTGCATGAACACAGGACTTGTTCACCTGCCACGGGGATCTCACCTCCACCCGGCCACTGAGGAGGCCCTGGCTATCAACAGCTGTGTCTCGAGTTCTCTCCATTACATGGTCAGCACTCACATTAGGAACAGCGGGAGAAATGCCTGAAGAGCCTCACAGGAGGATGTGAGAAAAACTGTCATCCCCCACCTGATGTGACACTGGTCTACATTCCTCTGCCAGGCCTTCCCAGGAGCAGAGAGCACTCCAGGGACAGCAGGTTTGGGACAGACATGGTTTGAATAAGGGAGGCGTCTCCGAGGGTGCAGGGCAAGGCCCCCTGACCACCACCATCTCTACAGTGGGTGAGGAGGTGGCCTCTCTGTGCCCAGGGTGGAGAGGTGGGACAGGCAGGCCCCACAGAACTGGGCCTCTTAGGCCATGACGATGCTCTCATCAGTGGGCGGTTAGAAATTGGACGTGATTGCTGCAATAATTATAATTATGCTGACCTTTGAACAGAGAGCTGGGAGAGGATTTTATAATAAAGCACTGATGAGGCTGAACAAGGAATGAAGAGCTCAGAGAGAAACTTGAAGAGGGTGCGCAGGCCTCTGTGTGTGTGTGTGTGTCTGTGTCTCTGTGTGTGTGTGTGTGTGTGTGTGTGTGTGTGTGTGTGTCTGGGAGATGGTGTTAACAGGTCTGCTTCTTGCCCAAGGGCATTTCTCCCGCAGAGCCAGCCCTTCAAAGAACAGAGACAGGAGCTCACCCGAGATGTAGCCTAGAGCCTCACAGCGCTCCCTGACAAGGAACAGGATGCCCAGCCTGGTGAGATGCGCTGGGACTGTCAGCCTCGTGCCAGGGCCTCAGGCTAGCCAAACTCAAGAGGAAGGAGAAAAACACTGATATACTTACCGTGTAGCAGCACTATTGTGCTTTAACACACTCCAGCTCGGTTTGATCCTCATAACAACCTATGATGTAGGGGCAAGCCCATTTTACAGGTAGGAAAATGAAGCGCAGAAAGGTTAAGTTACTTGCCCAAAGCTATACCACTAGTAAGAGGCAGTGTTGGGATTTGAAGCCAGGCAGCGTGGCTTGAAGGCTTGAAATTTCCACCATCTTAGACTATACTGCTTTCCTTGATTGAGAAACAAGAATGAGTTAGGGGGGCTTCCCTGGTGGTGCAGTGGTTGAGAATCTGCCTGCCAATGCAGGGGACACAGGTTCGGGACCTGGTCTGGGAAGATCCCACATGCCGCGGAGCAACTGGGCCCGTGAGCCACAACTACTGAGCCTGCGCGTCTGGAGCCTGTGCTCCGCAACAAGAGAGGCCGCGATAGTGAGAGGCCCGCGCACCGCGATGAAGAGTGGCCCCCACTTGCCGCAACTGGAGAAAGCCCTCGCACAGAAACGAAGACCCAACACAGCCATAAATTAATTAATTAATTAATTAATTAAATTTTAAAAAAAGAATGAGTTAGGAATCATGGCAGGTGGAGATCAGGAAACCAGGGATTGGATTCCACAAGCCCTCCAGGGCCACAAGGAGGGGTCTGGAGCAGGACTTCAAATTGCCAGAGGTGGCAGCTGCTGAAGAAGAGGGGTGGGGGAGGCTTGGAGGGTAAGCTAGGATGAGGGCCCCAAATGGGCTCCCCAATCCCCCTCTTTGGCCCATTCACAGGTGCTTCCACCTTCAAGTATATGCCCTCTCCTCTGCTCTGCCCTGGCCCTGGCTTAGCCAGACTTCACTTCCTTTATTCTCAGGGCAGGGCTTCCGGTTATAGCCCCATAGCTTATGTGCTGCTCCACACGGTGCCATTCACATCATAGTTTATGTTGTGCCAGTCAACCCTGCTCAGAAGAAAAAGGAGACCGGGGTTGGAGGAGCCCTCAGGAGAAGTCCATTAGCCCTTGCATCAGAGGACCATTTTACCTGGTATACCACGGGGTAAAAAGCAGAGAAATAATCAGGCTTGGGCTTCCCTGGTGGCGCAGTGGTTGAGAATCCGCCTGCCAATGCAGGGGACACGGGTTCGAGCCCTGGTCTGGGAGGATCCCACATGCCACGGAGCAACTAGGCCCGTGAGCCACAATTACTGAGCCTGCGCATCTGGAGCCTGTGCTCCGCAACAAGAGAGGCCACGATAGTGAGAGGCCCGCGCACCGCGATGAAGAGTGGCCCCCGCTTGCCACAACTAGAGAAGGCCCTCGCACAGAAGCGAAGACCCAACACAGCCATAAATAAATAAATAAATAAATAAATACTAAAAAAAAAATAATAATAATAATCAGGCTTGGTTGACACTCTCAAATGTTGTATAAAAAAGTTATTCATGAACTTATTCACCCAACACATTTATCAAGCCCCTATTATGTGCCTAAACACAAGGGAGACCCAAATGGCACAATTCTCACCCTCATGGAGCTTGCTAGAACTCCTCGTGGAGCAGGTGAAACTGACATCAGACAATCACATGAATAAATGCAGAATTACAACTGTAGTTAAGGGCAAAGATGGAGGGTTACGCTGTAAAATGAGAGCCTGGAAGAGGGAGCTCTGACCTAGCCAGGGGAGTAAGGGAAGGCCTCTCTAAAGCAGTGACACTTAGGTCAAGGTCTGAAGAATGAAGGGGGTCAAGGGAGAAAGATACCACCAAGCAAATGTAAAGTGTGTTCCAAGGTTCTATGGCTAGAGGGAGTGTATTAGTTAGCCATTGCTGTGTGACAAATCACCCCAAAACACAAATGTTGAACAACATAAGCAGTGATATTGCTCATGGGTCTATGGGTCAGTTGGGCTTGCTCATGTGTCTGCTGTCCACTGCAGGTCATGGAGGTGACTCTGCTGATCTTGATTGGGTTCTCTGACAAGTACGGTGTCAGCTGGCTATAGACTAGTCTAGAATGACTTCAGCCCAGACAATTGGGTGGGCTTTCATCCACCTTCCACATGGTCTTTCATCCTGCAGCAAGCTCACCCAGGATTAGAGTTAGGCAAAAGGGGTGAGTCTTACCAGTGCAGGGTTAGATGCCATCTTCATTTTAACTTTTGATGCTTTGTTCAACACAGATTTATTGTATCCATTTTTATTTTTTTCAAATATCCTCTATCTTGATTACTGACACTCTTGTGAATTCTTGTACACTCTTCTGGACACTCTTGTAAATTTCACCCCTCACCCTCGTCCCAGCCCTAAAAGAGGGACAATACTCAGCAACTACATGGAGGAAGGCAATTATCTGCACTTGAACAGACCCAGGAATTTTCTAGGGGAGGCAAAGCCTGAGGTGGCAGGAGGAAATGGGCAAGTGGACAAGGCAGGGCTCAGCATACCAGGCAAAGGGAACAGTGTGTGCCAAGACTCAGAGACGTGAAACAGCTGAGTCATAAGCTGCGGGGTAAAAAGGTACTGAGCAATTGATTTTGAAAAGGGAGGTAGAGGCCAACTAGCCAAGGCCTCACATGCCCAACTGGCCAGCTCAAACTCTGCCCTGTGTGATTGGGAGGGACAGAGTCTTTGAAGCAGTGAGACGATATCATCAGTGGATTCAATTTATTTAACAAATAAGCACTCTGTGCCAGGTGCTGTTCTAAGCACGTTACAGACATTAACTCATTTGATCATTGCAACAACCCTACGAGGTAGGTCCCTCTAGCAGATGAGGAAATGGAGGCACAGAGCGGGTAAGCGGCTTGTCCAAGTTGCCACAATTAACAAGGGGCAGATACAGGATTTCAACCCAGATAGCCTGTCTCTGGAGTTCCCATTCTTAACCACTACACTTTACTACTTCTCTGCCCACTCTTATTTTAGAGAGGTTGATTTGGCCAAAGTATGGATGAACAGGAAGACAGAAATTGAGGGGGCTGGGGGATGAAATGCAGGAGGAGACTGGTGAAGAAGTTGCTTTAGTTGTCCTGGAGGAAGACGTAAGTGACCTGAACTAGGCAGAAACATCATGCAAGAACTCTAGGTGCGTCAACCTCGTAGACAAGGGAGAGGCCCAGGGTGATGGCTCAGAGTGGAAAGGCAGGCTGGGAGCCAGCCTTCGGTGGATGGAGCCTGGATGGGGTCAGTGGGAGGATGGTGAATGGTGCATGAAAGGTGACAGCAAAGGGGGTGCCAGATTGCCACGGTAAGGGCTTCAAAGCAAAGGGGCATTTTGCGTCGAAAGGAAGAGCCTGGTTTGCAAGTGACAGTAGGAAATCAGGATATTATTGATGTTGCCTCCTGTGACCATGGAAAGCATGGTCTGTGGGAGAAAGAACCCCCTCCACTCAAGCAGGCAGCAAGAGGTGCTGCACCCTGGGGAAGAGCCAGGGTCTTGAAAGGCAGGAGACAGACAGAGCATCCTGCAAAGCAAAGAGGGTTTTGCCATGGAAAGGGAAAAGGAGAACCAGTAATGGGTCATGATGCTCTATAGGAGAATGCAGGGGAAATACAAATGCTCATTAGCCCCCCAATTCAACCAGATGACCAGTGTGCTGGCCCAACACCAGGCTGGACAGCAGGCACAGGTGACAAAGAGTGGAAGGGCCTTAAAGCTTTTTTAGTCAACACTGCTCACTGTATAGATGAGGTCTTTAGCTCACCTCTGCAGGCCAAGAGATGCTTACTGGAAACACATAACTCTGTCCAAAGACTTTTTTCCGACTGCAGAAGAGTCAATGCCCCCAGAAATTGCCCTCTATCAATGATGGCCTGGAAGTTGGGGAATAAATAACCCAGCTTCCTCGACCCTTGGGGGAGATAACTGAGGTGTGTCTTCCCCAATATTTCTCAGCAGAATTGTACCCCAGTTGCTCCGAGGGTAAGCTGCTTGATGTTACACTTCATTAAATTCCTACCTCTTTCCTGGTTTACTTTCCCAGTCCTTACTGGGGCTTCTGGTGATCACCTCCCAAATAAAATATTTGCACTCAAATCTTTGTCTCTGGGTCTGCTTCAAGGGATATCTAACTAAGACAGGGATGCTAGGGCCCAGAGAGGGGAAGAGATTTGCCATTGGTCACACAGCTTCTCAGTGCAGAGCCATGACCCAAAGCTAGGTCTCCCAACTCTAAGTCCATGAAGGCAGAGATTAAAAGCACAAAATATCTAATCACAAAGGACTGAATTCAATCACCTGTGTAGATTATATTATTGTCCTTTCTCTACCTTCCCTGTAAGAGGATTAAATATCTCTCCCCATTGCCACTAACTGCAGTACTTCCCTGTGGGAGAAGTAAACTTCCCTGCCCCATTGAAAGAAGGTTTGACCATGGACCTCCTTGGCCAATGAAATCTGAGAAGAAGCAATATATGCCAATGCTGAACAGAAACCTTAACAACTATGGCTGGCTACACCAACTTTCTTGCTTTTTTTTTTCCTCCGCCATGATAATAGCATGTCCCAAATAGGGGCTACTCTTTCAGTCTAGATCCTGGAATATAGATGGATAGAGTAGGGCAGCTGGTCTACGAGTGGTATAAGATAGGAGTGAAAAAACTTTAATTATTTTAAACCACTGAGATTTTAGGCTCATTTGTTACCACAACGTAACAAAAAGCTGACTAATACATTCAACACATATTGGCTATATTACCCAAAGCAAGTAACGAAACCTCTGTGAGCCTTAGTTTCTTCCTCTATTAAAAATTAGACTAGGGCTTCCATGGTGGTGCAGTGGTTGAGAATCCGCCTGCCAATGCAGGGGACACGGGTTCGAGCCCTGGTCTGGGAAGATCCCACATGCCACGGAGCAATTGGGCCCGTGAGCCACAACTGCTGAGCCTGTGTGTCTGGAGCCCGTGCTCCACAACAAGAGAAGCCACCGCAATGAGAAGCCCACACACTGCAACGAAGAGTAGCCCCCGCTGGCTGCAACTAGAGAAAGCCCGGGCTCAGCAACGAAGACCCAATGCAGCCAAAATTAAATAAGTAAAATAAATAAATTAAAAAATAATAATAATGGTATCTACTTAATAGGATTTTTGTGGGAATTACATGAGATAATGTATGAGAACACTTAATACGGTATCTAGCACAGAGCAAGCATCCAATAAATGTTAACTAATATTATTATCATTGTCATGATCATTATTATTATTATATTTTTCTCTACCCCACAGAGAGACTTCTTCAGAAAGCAAGTTCTCCTTGGGACTTCCCTGGTGGTCCAGTGGTTAGGACTCTGCGCTTCCACTGCGAGGGGCATGGGTTTGATCCCTGGTCAGGGAACTAAGATCCTACATGCCATGTGGTGTGGCAAAAAAGAAAGAAAAGAAAGAAAGAAAGAGAGAGAGAGAGAAAGAAAGAGAGAAAGAAAGAAAGAAAGAAAGAAAGAAAGAAAGAAAGAAAGAAAGAAAGAAAGAAAGAAAGAAAGAAAGAAAGAAAGTTCTCCAGAGAAAATATATTGTTCCTGCAGGGCTCGTCCCGGCTTGTTAGTAAAAAGTACTTACTTTCCCCTCCAACTGTCCTGCTCAGAGTGTGTTGCCCTCACCACAGTGCGAAGAGAAATGCCAAGGGAGGTGCTTGCCCACGTCCCAGCAGGCCTGCACACGGGAAACCCATAGTACTTAATGAATACCCATGGAGAGGTCCAGATTAGCCCTGGTTTATTACTCCAAAATGGCAGGGAGTCAGTTATCCATGAGCTATGGCCTCTCCCTGTTGCCATTACAACTTATTTATGAGGCAATTTGCACAGTGTCACGCTGGCTGGCCATTATGCTGCTGCCTGCTAACCACTAGGAGGGTGGCTGAACGCAGAGACAAAATGGTCCTCCCCTTGCCTCTGCTTTGCTAGTGAAAATGAGCCAGTGGTTCTCCCCCAGTGCGGCACGTTTGCTCTTCATGGAAGAGAACTCCTTCTCCATCACCAGCCCAGCAACTCAGAACACAGCTGGGGGTTTGTGATGAAAGGCCAGCCTAGAAAAGGCTGCTGGGAAAGCAGCAGAGAAGTTGGGTTGCAGAGAATTTTAAATTTAAATTTTACTCATGAATGATTTTTTTTTCTTTTTTTTTTTTGGCTGCATTGGGTCTTCGTTGCTGTGTGCGGGCTTTCTCTAGTTGCGGCAAGCAGGGGCTACTCTTCGTTGCGGCGTGCAGGCTTCTCATTGCAGTGGCTTCTCTTGTTGAGGAGCATGGGCTCTAGGCACGCAGGCTTCAGTAGTTGTGGCGTGTGGGCTCTAGAGTGCAGGCTAAGTAGTTGTGGCACAGGGGCTTAGTTGCTCCGCTGCACGTGGGATCTTCCCAGACCAGGGATCGAACCCGTGTCCCCTTCATTGGCAGGCGGATTCTTTTATTTATTTATTTATTTATTTATTTATTTATTTATTTTGGCAGGCGGATTCTTAACCACTGTGCCACCAGGGAAGTCCTGCAGAAGTTATTTTAATAAGCACGATGGAAAGACGGTTTGCAGGCTGCCATGACACAGACACCCCTCCAACTATTCTCATAGGAAAATGACATAATCTTGTGAAGTGTTTTGCACATGGCTTGGCACATAGAAAACTCTCAATAAGTGTTACCTGTTGTTGTCATGGTTATGACCTGCATCCCAGCTGGTTCCCATCACCTTGGGCATCATGCTCTATAGTAACTGGTCACTTGCTGCTACTACAACTTCAGCCCATGGATGCAGAAGCTTTTGATTCTAGGTACATGGGCATCATCAACTGTACAGAGGATCCTCCTACAAACAGGTTAGGACCTGAGAGACAGTTTCAGAGTCTGCATGTTTACACCGAAGGGACGCTATCTCCACAACGCTGTCTACTGCTGACAAGTTGTTAGCTTTGAAGTTTAACCTCATATCTTTGAAGTTCTTGAGTAGAATGGCTTCTGCGTTCCAATGGCTACTGCAAATTCTGTCCCTAATTATACTGCGGCTCCAATGCAATGGGACTCCACACTCGCCGCCCGCAGAAGGGGGTTAATAGATCTCCACATTTCAAGCATGAAAAAGAATCTATTGGAGCTGAACGTGGCCTGACTCCAGCGCCCTTTCTTCCATGGGTACTTCCTGTCTGCCATTCTCAAAACATCCCACCTCTGCAAGGACTGGCCCCCTAGGGTTTTGTTCATGAATTATTTCATTCTACATCACACAGCTATTGGACACAACCTTGGGTCACTATTTCTTGTTCCTTTTCCCCCATAACATCTTCTATGTCTGAATGTTCCCCATTCAATTTCAGTGGAATAAACATACTAGTTATTAACAATAATAGCTAAAATCGATTGCTTGCCTAGTGCCAGGTACCCTACAAGGGTCTTGCACACCTCTCTCTTTTAATCTTCATGATCACCTGGTAGGGTCTGTACCATCATATTTCTTATCCAACAGATAAGACGAGAGAGGTTAAGTAACTTGCCCAAGGTCACACAGCAAATATGTAGGAGAACCTGAGGTCTGAATCCTGGTAGTCTGATTTCAGAGTGGAAGCTTGTAGCAGTTTCTGTAGGTGCCCCACCCATGTTTCCTTGAGCCTCACCATTTCAGGACACATCAACCAACTGCTGTCTCTGGGGTCCACCAGCAAAGCAGACTAAAAATGCGAGTATCAGCTAGTGACGAATGGGAGTTGGTGTATAAATATCTCAGCTCCCTCTTCCTTTGTGGGGCATAACTCTGAAGTGTGTTTCTCTTCTGGCTCCCAGGGTTCCCCAAAGGAATTAATCTTCATTTGCCCACAGTGATAATTGCCTTGAAAATGCCTGAGAATGTACAGGCTTCCTTCCCTTCCCTGTCTCGCTTCCCAGTGTTTCCTACCAGTGTTTCCTGGAATCCAGTTCCAAATGGAGCTCTCGCTTTCCAATCTGTGTCTCAGAGTTGGCTTCCAGGGAAACCCAAACTAGGACAATGATCTTTTCCCAAATCAACTCAGTTCATTTCCCTTTTCCTAGAACTGAAATTCTTTCCTCATTGAAGCTACAAAATTCCTGAGCAGTTTTTAGGAATTCTGTTCTCATTCCACCCATAACTGTCCACATAGTTAAGGGGCAGCTGGTGCGTAAAGGTGGTTTAATCTGCCTCATGCAGGCAGAGTGACTATTCCACATCTTGATTGGCCAAAATCACCAGTGCCACAACTAGAAACGTTTTCAAACATACCATCTGGCTCCTGTATGGCTGAGTCTCATTCAAACGAACCCAAATTACAAGTGATTCCCATAATTATAACTCCCAAGTGTCCACTTTTCTGAAGCAGCTTATCTTTGTTTTACGGATGCACATCAACAAGAAGATGATGGGGGCTTCCCTGGTGGCGCAGTGGTTAGGAATCCGCCTGCCAATGCAGGGGACATGGGTTCGTGCCCCGGTCTGGGAAGATCCCACATGCCGCAGAGCAGCTACGCCCATGAGCCACAACTACTGAGCCTGCGCGTCTGGAGCCTGTGCTCCGCAACAAGAGAGGCCGCGACAGTGAGAGGCCCGCGCACCGCAACAAAGAGTGGCCCCCGCTCGCTGCAACTGGAGAAAGCCCTTGCACAGAAACGAAGACCCAACACAGCCAAAAAATAAATAAATAAATTTATTTTTTTTTAAAGTTAAAATATTAAAAAAAAAAAAAAAACAAGAAGATGATGGGTTTGCTGACAATCCCAGTCACTAGATAATGCAGGGGGGATTGAAGAGGATAGGATAGGATCTGATTAAACTGTGGAATTTCCACCAAGGAGGAGAAGTTGAGAGGAAGCAATCTTTACTACCTTCAGTGAAAACCAGTCCCAAACACCATAGGTCTTCCCAGAAGGAGAAAAACTTTATCCTCAGCAGGAGAACACTGCCCTTCATAACCCTTCCCACCTCATGCCTGTCCTGAACCCAATAGCTTCTACCATCGCAGGCAGCCAAGCCCTGAGTAAGTTACTTCACTTTTCTGAGCCTCAGTTTCCTCACCGAGAAATGGGAGTAACACTACCGACCTCATTCATTCAACAACTTCTTATTGAATGTCTACCATGTGCCAGACATTTGGAAGGACCAAAAAGAGATTAGGTATGTACACACACACTTAGCACACAGTGAGCGCTCAATAACCTTTAACTAAAATCATTATCACTGTTACTTTATTTGATCCCCAAAACAAAACTACACTGAGACTCTCTTATCTCCATTTTATAGATGAATAAACCAAGGCTAAGAGAGGATCCATGAACTTGACTAGGGTTGCACGGCCAGAATTTGTACCCAGATCTTCTGATTTTAAGACCAGGTATACTTCCACCGCTCAGTGTCTTGGGGGTCCCTGGACTATTTTAAAAAATACTCCCTAGGCTTCCCTGGTGCCACAGTGGTTAAGAATCCGCCTGCCAATGCAGGGGACACGGGTTCGAGCCCTGGTCCCGGAAGATCTCACAAGCCGCAGAGCAACTAAGCCCATGCGCCACAACTACTGAGCCTGCTCTCTAGAGCCCGTGAGCCACAACTACTGAGCCCACATGCCACAACTACTGAAGCCCACACACCCTAGAGCCCATGCTCCGCAACAAGAGAAGCCACCACATTGAGAAGGCCGTGTACGGCAACGAAGAGTAGCCCCCACTCAACGCAACTAGAGAAAGCCCACGCACAGCAACAAAGACCCAATGCAGCCTAAAATAAATAAATAAAATAAATAAATTAATTTAAAAAATACTCCCTAAGGGAGTAGAGTGTAGACCAGAGGTCAGCAAACGTTTTCTGTAAAGGTTCAGATAGTAAATACTTGAGGCTTTGGAACCATTCTGTCTCTGTTGTACCTACTCAACTCTGTCGCTATAGCACACAAGCAGCCATAACATAATGTAAATGGGTGAGCATGACTGTGTTCAAATAAAACTTTATTTACAAAAACCGGCTGTGGGCAGGAAATCACCTGTAGTTTGTCAACCTCTGGTGTGGACGAAAAAGCCTGAGCTTTGGAGCCGGGCAATCCAAGGTTCAAATCCCAGCTCAGACAATACTAATGCATCCTCAGGCTACCTAAACGTCCTAAGCTGTGCTTAGCCAGGCTTTCTATTATTAGTCAAAGCGGAATCATAATATTTAGTTTGTACGGTTTGTCAAAGGTTCAGGTTAAGGCTTTGGTGCTTAAACCCTCCTAGTCATTCCTCTTCCCCTCTGGGTTTCTGCTGAGGAACCAGTCACTTGAGGATCTGTGGACAGATAAGAAACAGAGTCTCAGCTTTATTAATGGCCAGGCACATGCACAATGAACAAAAGCAAGGGTCTCTAGGAGAGCACGGACAATTCCCGAGGTCTGAGTGAGACCTCCTATTTCTCGACCCCAAATCTAAATCTTGGGATGGGCATGCTCACCTATGGGAAGAAAGCCACGTGGCAAGGTCATCAGAGCAGACCCAGAGCCCATGGACCCCACCAGCCATGTGGACCTAGATGGCCAGTCCCTACTTCCCAGTGGCAGGAGTAGCGGAGATCTGGCTCATGGAAACGCAGTGACCTCACTCACTGGCAAGATGTGAGCCAATGCACATTAAGCTCTGGACAATTGGGTTGCCAACCATACAGGGGGCACAGAGGAGTCTGGAAGCCCCCTGTGTGGCCAGGGGAGCAGTGTGGGGCATTCCCTCCTTCGGGCATGGTTATGAGGACCCACCATGGCACCTGGCACAGAGAAGGCATCTTGGGGTGAGTCCCCTGGAAGCAGAGCCTGAGACAGGGATTCAGATGCACATGATGCATTGAGGGAATGCTCTCAGGAGAAACCAGCAATGGAGGGAGGGAAGGAGAGGGGCCCAGGAAGGATGGGGTTTGGGATAAAGTCTAGCCTTAACCTGATCCACAGGGGCCTCTGAAGCATAAGTTACACTGCAGTGTTGACCTGGTTTGGGGCCAGGGGCTGACATTTTGGAAACCTGGGACCTTTTACAGACAGAAGTTCTCACTAAATAAGCACTCTCTTCTCTTCCTCCCCACCTTCCTGCAACAGGTTCCCCAGCAAATGACGACAGAATGACCTTTGTCATAAACAGAAGATTTCTCAAATACAGCTTTATCTTCACCCATGCATCACTGGTTGCCAGTCCAATGAGAGTTTGAAGAAGGGAGATCAAAGTCTAGGCTTTCGGGAGTTCCCTGGTGGCATAGTGGTTAGGATTCCACACTTTCACTGCCATGGCCTGGGTTCAATCCCTGGTTGGGGAACTGAGATCCCACAAGACACAGGGCACTGCCAAAAAAAAAAAAAAAAAAAGTCTAGGCTTTCACAGGTGGAAACTGGTCTCATCCTACCCTTACCCCAAACCTCATGCCCCCTGTTATACAGGATCTAGTGAACCATTTCGTCAACACGAGGAAGTGTTGTCAGGTTCCCCAGGAGCTAGAAAAGATGTGTTTTGCAACCAGGGGGGAAAAAGGGAAAGAAACAAGAAACAAAGATTCTGCCTTGTGGTTGAGAAATATGAGTGTTTATGTGCATCCTACCTGAAATTGGCTCAGTTGCCATATGCACACCAAGAGGCTGTTCAAGACACCAAGACTAAACTAAAGCCTCTTTCAAAACACTATGCATTATGCAGGCTCCCGACACAATCATTTAAATACAATTATTAAATAGTCATTTCTGGTGGTTTATATTCCAATCAATTCCACAAATATTCATCAAGCACCCACTGTGTGCCCAGCACTGTGCAATAGTCTAGAATTAAAAGATGAATGAGTAAGAGGTCAGAGGCTGCTGGGGGAAATTGATGCATAAAAAAGCACATAGAATACAACGCAGCTGGCTGTCACAGAGGCAGGCACATAGAGAGAGGGGAGGTGTTGTTCCTGCCCAAGCACTTCATCTCCTTGGGGGTTGCTGATGGGGGGCTGGGTCTACAAGGAGAAGCAGGTCACAGGAAGAGAAAGGTGCTCTAATAGCATGGAGGCAAGACAGGGCATGGTCTAGAAGGGTGAGTAATTTGACATGGCTGAAGTATCACCAATGTGGGACGAGGGGAAGGAGATGATTATTATCACCAGCCAGGCCCCAGCTTGAATGTCACCTCCTCAAAGAGGCCTTTCCTGACGAGTCTACTAAAATATTGTTATTTCCTACGGCCTCTCCCTGTTTTGCTTTCTTTGTAGCACTTAACACTCTCTAAAGTTACCTTAATTACTGGTTTATTTGTTTGCATTCTCCCCAACCAGAATATAAATCGCTTATAAGAGCAGGGCCTCTGTTTGTCTTATTCACTGTTGTGTCTCCGGCTCTTAGAACAGGGCCTAGTAGGTACTCAAGACATAATGCTTTTAAATGAACATTGATTTAAATCAATTGAGATGAATAAATCAATCAATGGGGGATTTGCAACCTGAGTTTGTGGAACACTTCAAACCAGTAGATCCACTTTATATATGTTAGTTAGAATAACACGAGCTGCTATAACAAATAAACTCGACATTTTTAGTATCTTCACCCAATAGAAAGTGTTCTTGGTTGTAGGTGGTCTTCCTCTACCTGCTGATCAAGGACCCAAGCACCTTCCATTCTGTGGCCCCACCATGTCCCAGGGCCTCGATGTCCTTTGTTTCCAGCCAGTGGAAGCAGAAAGAGAGCCTCGGCTCAGAAGTGAAACACATCACTACCAGTTACATCCCTTTGGGAAGAACTAGTCCTATGGCCCCATTTGGAAGCAAGTGAAGCTGAGCTAAGGAATCTCTGGCTGGACAGGCACCTCTCAGTGACAACGCCACACTGTGGGAAGGGGAGAATGAGTTGATGGTGGACAAACAGCCGTGTTGGCCTCAACAGCCCTGGGCTCAGACAGGCGAAGCCATTTAGCCTAGAGCATGCCACTCACAAATGGTGTGACTGTCCCTTCAGTTTAAGAAGTGGCCAAGTCCCTCCCCTCCCTTAGCTCTCACTTATGCTAATTTTCCAAGCACTGGGGTCAGAAGGTGACATTTCTTGACCTTGCCCTAAGATGCTAAAGAAATTTCTTATCAGAATCCTGTAGCCCCTACAAGCAGAGGTTCATTTGTCCTGTTCCAGGGGCAAATACAGATCAAGTTTTTGAGCTAAAGGGTCAAGAAAGGAATGTGCTAGGATTTTGCCATGAGTGGAGAGAAGAAGCCAACAGGTGCAGAGGACAGGATGCTAAAGGAGAAGAGGGAGTTTGCTTCCATCCACAGCAACCCGCTAATAATAATAACAACAACGACAACTGGCAATGATTTAGCATTTTCTGTAGGCCGGGCACTGAGCCAAGTGCGTTATAATCATTCTTTCATTTAATCTTCAGAAAACCTAATATGATAGCCACTGTTATTCCCATTTTTGCAGATAAAGAAACTGAGGCTCAGGGACTTCCCTGGCGGTCCAGTGGTTAGGACTCCAAGCTTACACTGCAGGGGGCACAGGTTCGATCCCTGGTCGGGGAACTAGGATCCCACCTGCCACATGGTGTGGCCAAAAAAAAAGGAAACTGAGGCTCTGAGAGGCTAAGCAACTAGCCAAAGGAGACCCAGCCAGTCAATACAAGAGGTGGGATTTGAGGAGTTTGGTGCCAGAGCCTAAACTTTTCAGCATCTCATTCAGTGGTCTCAGCAGTTAGTGGGGCTGGTGGCCAAGGCTGAAACGTAGACCACCGAAGAGGTGTGGTCCAGCAAAGGTCGTCATCTTCAGTGATGGCCTACCATCTTTTCTCCGGAAGGTACCTGGGGGAGGTGGAACTCTGTTGGCTCCGAGCAGTCAGAGTGGCCTCTTTGCTCTACCAGGAGAATGAGGCATCTTTAAGCCTTGGGGTACCTCCTGGATCACAGCAGGGCTTGCTCCACCTGCCCTAACATCCCTGCTTTGCCTCTGATACACGAACATTTTTTCTTTGCCCTCATCGCAACAAACTGCGCTGCACTTCTAAGCCAAACAGTGTGACGTACATTCAAATTACAGTCCTCACTTATGATTATTCGGGCCTCTTAAGTAACCAATCATCGTGACTTTGAATGAGTTTAATTATCAGGGTACTTCAGTGCATAAGTAACTATGCACACCCTGTTAGCCAGGCTGACAGCTCTAATTAACTCCAGCAGTCTGGTCTCATCTGGTAGAAACCATTGGAATTTGGTCCTGACACTTTACACTGCATTGTCAGGACGACTGGAAGTGTTCACCCAGTGGAACTGCAAATCCCCAAGCCTGGACCTTTTTTGGAAAGACTCAAGTCACTTCTCTTCAAAGGTCAACTTGATTAAAAGCAAAAAGAGATGATAATTTAAAAAAAAAAAAAACTTCAAAGAGAGCATCCATTTTCGGAGCGCTTTCAGACACAGCATCTCACTTAATCCACTCAGTGACTGTAGAGGCACCATCCTCCTACTCAGTGCTAGAAGGATAATCAATACTATTGAATAAATGGAGATTCATAGATGAGGAAACTGAGGCTCAGAAGCCGGTCCAAGCTGACGCTGTCAGTCTGGGGCAAAGCCTGGCTCTTGATTTCAGATCTGCCAACTCAGTTATCAGATGGAGAATCTGGGACCAATGAGGCAGCCAGCATCCCCATCCTAGCTCATCCTCCCAGACCTACGTCCACCAACCTTGAACAACAGCTCCTGGCACCCAGGCCCTTCCAGCTCCGTCTTCTGCACTAGGGTCTGGAGCAAACCTGAGGACCACCCAGCCACAGACCGCAGCAGCAGTGGGTGGTCAAAAGTCCAGACACAGGTCCTAGCACATCCCAGAGCATCTTCTCACTTTTCTCTTTGACCGAAACCTCGTCCCCCTGGGCTCAGAGGGTAAGAGTCTCTCCAGCTATCTGCCTCCTTCCATGCCACGTTACCCAGAGTTTCTTGACTTTTTTTTATCCAAGGACTACTTTGGCAATCTGTTGAAATCTATGAATTGCTTCTCAGAATATTTCTAAGTGTGTAAAATAAAACACAATGGATTACAAAGGAAATGAAAGATAGTAAAATACATTTATCATTGTGTTTTTAAAATGTGATATGGAGACTTCCCTGGTGGCGCAGTGGTTAAGAATCCGCCTGCCAGTGCAGGGGACACGGGTTTGATCCCTGGACCAGGAAGATCCCACATGCCGCGGAGCAACTAAGCCTGTGCGCCACAGCTACTGAGCCCGCATGCCACAACTACTGAAGCCCGCGCATCCTAGAGCCCGTGCTCCACAACAAGAGAAGCCACTGCAATGAGAAGCCCGTGCACTGCATCGAAGAGTAGCCCCTGCTCGCTGCAGCTAGAGAAAGCCCGCGTACAGCAACGATGACCCAACGCAGCCAAAAATTTTAAATTAATTAATTAATTAATTAATTAATTAAAATGTGATATGGGAATATATTAATGCATTAAACAGAGGATCTATCCGAGGATCTAATAACTTTCATAACTTCAAAGTAGTGATGAACATGAATGATGTTTGAGATCTCTGCAATAACTACAATGTGAAATAAAATAAAAATATCGGTGATTTTCATTGGTAACAAAGTCACAGATACTGCTAATACTAATATAGTTTGTTATCTATGTTTAATCATTGAAGAAAATGGCAAATTTCAATTAGGTGTTAGTCAAAATAAAAATATAATATTTTCCTAAGTTCACAGACTCCCAGAATTCTATCTAAGACCCTTCAGTGGACCCCACGTTAAGAATCCCTGCTCTTGGGGCTTCCCTGGTGGCGCAGTGGTTGAGAATCTGCCTGCTAATGCAGGGGACACGGGTTCGAGCCCTGGTCTGGGAAGATCCCACATGCCGCGGAGCAGCTGGGCCCGTGAGCCACAGCTACTGCGCCTGCGCGTCTGGAGCCTGTGCCCCGCAACGGGAGGGGCCGCGATAGTGAAAGGCCCGCGCACCGCGATGAAGAGCGGTCCCCGCACCGCGATGAAGAGTGGCCCCCACTTGCCATAACCAGAGAAAGCCCTCGCACGAACCGAAGACCCAACACAGCCAAAAATAAATAAATAAATAAATAAATAAATAAATAAATAAATAAAAAAAAGAATCCCTGCTCTAATCCCAGACTGAATCACCCCCTTGTAAAAGGAAGGAGAGAAGAGCTTTCTAAGTCAGCATCCTTGACCGAGGCTGCCCCGAACCTGCATCCATCCTCACAGGCTCCTTGAGCCTCGTCATCCCAGTACCCTGCCTCCACTTGTCCATTTAGGCTATTTCCTAGAACCATGATTTCATACCTGCCATTCGTTTTATTCCTTCTTTTATCACATCCCTTCTTACTAACTTTTCTCTTTATTTGTACAAAACCACACCCCACAGTTCTTTCCAGCCTCCAGCTCACATCACCCCTTTTTATAGCATCTTCACTTGTGTAAAGTGCATATCACACTTTACACAGTCACAACACACAATGGCAAGAGGACGCCAGCCCCCACTCATTTACAACAGGCACCTCAAGTCCCAAGCTGGGGCAGCCTCTACCGCGTGATACCCATCACTGCCCCAACTGGGGGAGAACAAGCCACTGCCTTGGAGGTACCCTGTAACATACTACGAAGACCAGCCCTGTCTCCCTGAGCTGACCTTACACTGTGGTAAGACGCATGGACTCTGTGTGAACACGTAGGATAGTGACAGATTCGCCTCAGTTAAGTAAGAGTACGTGTTCATACACTGACCTAGGAACACTTCAAAATGAAAGGAAGCCAACAGGAAGTGCGTTGGAGAATTAAACAATCAATAGGCCAAGTGTGTGCAAAAGAGGAAACAGAGATGCCGCTAATCCCTGAAGACACACCTTCCCTAACCCAACCCTGGCCTCCAACCCGCCCTGTAGGAAGGGACTTGCTCTCTTGCCAAAGCTCTGTCCTCTCAAGTGTAGACTGAAAACTTTGGAAATTATCTGAGCATATGCTTGAGGGTTTTCCAACTCAGTTCCTTTTGCCATTTGCATTTGGGATTGAGCAAGGAGTGGCGTTTATTGGATCCACTCATGAGTTCTCTTGGCTTTTTGCAATTTGTAATCAAAGAAATGGTTAAGATCCACATCTCTTGTTCCAAATATTTCCAGATAGGCATGCAAAATAGCCAGTGTCTCTCATTGTTGCTGTTGTTGTTTGTTTTGAGGACATTCAAAGTTGTACAAACAATGGTTGATTTTTAATTAGGGAACTCTTCAAACCATCAAAACTTTATAACAAGGGGCGGGAGGAAGATAAGATCTCACACTGCTGTGTGCATTGTATCCAGAACCACCAAAAAAAAAGAAAAAACAGCTAACCTCTAGTGTTTTAAGTGTCTGACATGTAGTTTCTCCTATAATCCTCACAACAAAACTATAAGATAAATGGTATTTTATCCTCATTTGACAGTTAAGGAAATGAACTCAGGGAAGGGAAGTAAAAACTTAAGTTCACACAGCTAATAAGCAGCAGAGCTGGGATATGAACTCAGGCACTCTTGTTCTAGCCTGTGTGCTCACAACCACATAGATGTATAACATGATAGAAGAAACCCTTCATTTAGGAGTCAAAGCACCCAAGCTTTAGCTGTAGCTCTACCAGGAGTTAAAGCATCTAAGCTGTATCACTGGTTCTGCCACACACTTGCTGTGTGACCATGGGTAGGTCACTCCCCTTCTCTGAGTCCCATCCTGCCTTATTGTATCGAAGAGTATAACACTCATCCTATATTGTGAGGCAGGGAGTAGGTGTTAGCAGGCAATGAGAGCCTTGCTGAAGGTCAGGAAGGATGTGGAGGAAACGAGGGGATGCTGAGATCTGTGGCATCGTGGGAGGCAGAGAAAAATGCTGATACAAAAAGAGATTTTTTAAAAAGCAGGGTGCTGACAAACCTCTCTGAAACGTACCCAACGAAATACAGGTGCACCTTAGCCTCACCTTATCTTCATGGAAGTAGAGAGGAAGTGGGAGGCTGATAGCCCTACTGCCACTTGCCCAATTAGACCCAAGTACCCTAGAGAATTCACCAAACCTTGGTGCACCCTCCTTGAAAAATGATGCTGGTTACCCATGCAGACAGCTGGGGTGGTGTGGGCTTCTGCTGCACACCAATTTGCATCTGGGGTGGGCCCTCAGGTTCCAGGATGCAAGAAGGAGCACCCAGAAATGAGCCGAAGCTGCTACTATCAGAGGACCAAGATGCAGGAAAAGATGAAGGAAAACAGCTTTGCTAGATCTCTCCCAACTGACTAGTCCTTTAGGGGAAAAATTAAGCTGGATGCCTATCTCACTCTTTACACCAAAATAGAATCCAGACGAATCAAAGATGTAAACATAAAAAGGATATGCAGAAGAATACCATAAGGACATTTAGGCAAATAGTTTTATAGTTCCAGAATGGTGAGGACAATTTTTTAAACATCAAGTCAAGAATAGAAACCAAACAGGAAAGACTGACAGATTGTACTACATAAAAATAGAAACCTTCTGTTTGACCAATAAATAAACTTGGAAAAATATTTTCAACATATGTTACAGACAAAAGGTTACCATTACTCATAGAGACAGAGAACTTTACCAAAAAGTAAGGGAAAAAATGAACATCACCAAAAGAAAAATTAGTTAGCATATGACCTAGAAATTCCATTCCTAGGTATATATCCAAGAGAAGTGAAAACATATGTCCACACTAAAACTTGTACATGAATGCTCATAGCAGGATTATTTATAACAGCCAAAAAGTAGAAACAACCCAAATGTCTATATATAAAATGTGATATATGCATGCAATGGAATATTGTTCAACAACAAAATGAAATGAAGTACTGTTTCTTCATGAATACAACATGGATGAACCTTGCAAACATCCTAGGTAAAAAAAAAAAGCCAATCACAGAAGACCACATCTTGTATCATTTCATTTATATGAAATGTCCAGAATAGGCAAATCAATAGAGACAGAAAGTAGATTAGTGATTACATGAGGTTCAGAGGATTGGGGAAAATGGAGAGTGACTGCTAATTGGGGTGTAGAATTTCTTTTTTGGGAGCAGAAAAGTATTCTAAAATTGATTGTGGTGATGGTTACACAATTCTCTGAATACACTAAAACCCATCAAGTTGTAGTCTTTAAATGGGTGGATTATATAGTATGTGAATTACATCTCAATAAAGTTGTTATATTTTTTAAATATTTTTTTTAAATATGTATTTATTTATTTATTTTGTCTGTGCTGGGTCTTAGTTGCGGCATGCAGGATCTTTAGTTGCAGCATGTGGACTTCTTAGTTGCAGCATGCATGTGGGATCTAGTTCCCAGACCAGGGATTGAACTTGGGCCCCTTGCATTGGGAGCATGGAGTCTTACCCACCAGGCCACCAGAGAAGTCCCAATAAAGCTGTTATATTTTTAAAAAATCAATGTTCTTGATAATAGGATCAAATTTTGATTCAAAGTAAAAAGATATTAAACTGGAAGAATGGAGCCAATTATAGTGAAAGTTTAATTCCACAATGAAAATACAGATACCTCGAAACTTAAAGTACCAAATAGCATGTCATCAAAATATATAATACAAAGACTGTTGTAAATACAAGGAGAACTTGAAAAAAAAAAAAGGACTCAGTTCTTATCCCATGACATATCAAGGATACTAAAGATAAGCAGCTCTACACAGGACCTAATTAATCAAATTGATGAGAGAACCAATAGATAAATTTCAAACTCTACACCCTCAAAAAAGCATATTCTTTTTAAGTACCTATGGAATACTTACAGAAGTTAACTCTAAAGAAAACCTTAGTAAATTCAACGAAGTAGAAAGAGTACATAGCATATTTTTCAAATACAAGACATAAAACCTAATAACAAAAACCTAGCACAAAAGTTGACACAAACAAAAAAAGAAAGAAAACTGTATCGTTAAGAAATAAATTACCTCTTGAAATACTTTTGTTTCAAACAGAAATCAAAACTAAAATTGCACTAGACTGTATGCTCTACAAATTTTAAGACTTGGTTACTCCTTTCAAGTGTTTTGCAAACCATACTTTTCCAAAGAAGCATAACTAGATGGATGTTATGTTTCCATCCCACTATATGTCATTGGCTCCAGTTGGTGTTAAAACTAACCTATGCCCTTTGATCTGTCCTTGTACACCTAATTGTGCTTTTTTTTTTTAAATAAATGAATGTTGATCTTTTTTTTTAAACGTTTCTTTAATTAATTAATTTATTTATATTTATTTTTGGCTGTGTTGGGTCTTCGTTTCTGTGCGAGGGCTTTCTCTAGTTGTGACAAGCGGGGGCCACTCTTCGTCGTGGTGCATGGGCCTCTCACTATCGCGGCCTCTCTTGTTGTGGAGCACAGGCTCCAGACGCGCAGGCTCAGTAGTTGTGGCTCACGGGCTTAGTTGCTCCGTGGCATGTGGGATCTTCCCAGACCAGGGCTCGAACCCATGTCCCCTGAATTGGCAGGCAGATTCTTAACCACTGCGCCACCAGGGAAGCCCTAATTGTGCTTTTTTATTACTTTTTTACATATGTCCATTTATTTCTAAACCATCATGAAACCTACTTTTATAATTTGTTTATTTTCATTCTTTCTGTTTAGTAAGTCTAGTATTAAAGGCAATTGATTTTCCACTGATGGTAGCTTTGGTTGCTTCCCGGAAGACAAACATTTGAAACATTTTTCCTGATTATGAAAGTAATATTTTTTGTAAATAAAAAAGTAAACATTCAATAATGTATGACTTAGATGAGAAAGTACTCTGTTTTCTATCATTTTGCCCCCTACCACAACACCCACTCCCTTAACTAATGTTACTATTTGAATATTCCTTCAAATTTGTTCTAGAATATACATGTATATAATAATAATCTCTCTTTAACTGAAATGGAATTATACTTTCACACTTGACATAAAATTATTTTCACTTAACCATATAAATGGCAACTTTCCATATTAGTACATACAGGCTTCTCTCAATGGTAACATGTGAATACAATCATTAACAGGCCTGCCATTGATTGATGTTTTGGTTGTTTCCAATTTTTGGATATTACAAATACTGCTGCAATGAACATTCTTACACATCTTTGCACACTTGTACAAGTATTGATACTATAAGATTTGTAGTTTTCTCATTATTATTTCAACGGTACCAAACAAGATTGCCTAAGACCACAAACAACGTTGTCTAGGACCACAAACCCCATTTTAAAATAGCATGATAGGGGGCTTCCCTGGCAGCGCAGTGGTTGAGAGTCTGCCTGCTAATGCAGGGGACACGGGTTCGAGCCCTGGTCTGGGAAGATCCCACATGCCGCGGAGCAACTAGGCCCGTGAGCCACAACTACTGAGCCTGCGTGTCAGGAGCCCATGCTCTGCAACAAGAGAACCGCGATAGTGAGAGGCCCGCGCACCGCGATGAAGAGTGGCCCCCGCTTGCCGCAACTAGAGAAAGCCCTCGCACAGAAACGAAGACCCAACACAGACAAAAATAAAATAAATAATAAAAAAATAAAATAATAAAATAAAATAAAATAGCATGATAGGAAATTTCTTGGCGGTCCAGTGGTTAGGATTCCACGCTTTCACTGCAGAGGGCCTGGGTTCAATCCCTGATTGGGGAACTAAGATTCCCACAAGCCGTACAGCAAAAAAAAAAAAAAAGAAGCAGCATGATAAAAGAAACCACAATTGCATGCCTAAAATGGTTTCAGGATAGGTGGCAATGGAAGACTGCCCCCCCCTAAGACAGCTACAAATAGAGACCTAAATGAAGAAAAACGTAGGAGGATTTCAGTTTTCTAAATGTGTGAAACCAAAGTTGTAGGTTTCAAAACTTTGGGGCACCACAGACTGCCTTCTCCCTACTGACTCTCAGCAGTCAATGCAGGTAAAAATTCACAAGCACGCTGCTTTGACCATTCTACCAGTGCATGTGACTGCACAGAAGTAACCATGCACTGTAGAGGCAAATTCCAAGATCGAAGCAAGCAAGGAAGACTTCTGCTGGGATGCTGTTCCCACTGTTACTCTTGCCAAGGGAGACTGAGCCCACCCGGAGTGGGGAGCGGAATAGGGAGCCCACACAGTGAAAAAATCCTGTCTAGAGGGGACAACAGGAATAACCCAAGATAACAGGAAGGAATTCACTTGAAAACAGAAAAAAGACTGAGCTATTTATTTTTAAAAACTCCAAGAGGAAAAAAAAAAAAAAAAAACTCCAAGAGCTCAAATTTCAAAAAATGTTAATAATAAAATAGATAAACCAGTATACTATCAGGCTGAGCAAAGTCTACGCTGGCGTAGAAGAAGGAATACCAGTGGGGTGCAAGGCAAGGTGTAATGAGAGATAATACGGGAAAGGTAGGCAGACCCTAGATCATGGAGGGTCCTGGGCATCACAGTAAAGAATGTGGACTCTCTCCAGGGGGCGTTTGGGACTAATTGTGCCTTTCTAAACAGAGGAGTAAGTTTAATGAAACTTAAAAGCTTTTGCACAGCAAAGGAAACCATAAGCAAGACGAAAAGACAACCCTCAGAATGGGAGAAAATATTTGCAAATGAAGCAACTGACAAACCAACTGACAAATCTATCTCCAAAACTTACAAGCAGCTCATGCAGCTCAGTATCAAAAAAACAAACAACCCAATCCAAAAATGGGCAGAAGACCTAAATAGACATTTCTCCAAAGAAGATATACAGATTGCCAACAAACACGTGAAAGAATGCTCAACGTCATTAATCATTAGAGAAATGCAAATCAAAACTACAATGAGATATCATCTCACACCAGTCAGAATGGCCATCATCAAAAAATCTACAAACAATAAATGCTGGAGAGGGTGTGGAGAAAAGGGAACCCTCTTGCACTGTTGGTGGGAATGTAAATTGATACAGCCACTATGGAGAACAGTGTGGAGGTTCCTTAAAAAACTAAAAATAGAACTACCATATGACCCAGCAATCCCACTACTGGGCATGTACCCTGAGAAAACCATAATTCAAAAAGACGCATGCACCCCAATGTTCATTGCAGCTCTATTTACAAGAGCCAGGACATGGAAGCAACCTAAGTGTCCATCTACAGATGAATGGATAAAGAAGATGTGGCACATATATACAATGGAATATTACTCAGCTGTAAAAAGAAACGAAATTGAGTTATTTGTAGTGAGGTGGATGAACATAGAGTCTGTCATACAGAGTGAAGTAAGTCAGAGAAAAACAAATACTGTATGCTAACACATATATATGGAATCTAAAAAAAAAAAAAGGTTCTGAAGAACCTAGGGGCAGGACAGGAATAAAGACACAGATGTTGAGAATGGACTTGAGGACATGGGGAGGGGGAAGGGTAAACTGGGACGAAGTGAGAGAGTGGCATGGACTTATATATACTACCAAATGTAAAATAGCTAGCTAGTGGGAAGCAGCTGCATAGCACAGGGAGATCACTTTGGTGCTTTGTGACCACCTAGAGGGGTGGGATAGGGAGGGTGGGAGGGAGACACAAGAGGGAGGAGATATGGAGATATATGTATATGTATAGCTGATTCAATTTGTTATAACGCAAAAACTAACACACCATTGTAAAGCAATTATACTCCAATAAAGATGTTAAAAAAGAAAAAGATTATATAGATTGGGTTTGCTTTAAAGTTAACCTACACCCCACTTTGTTCCAGAGAAGATTTAATGCCACTTAAATGAAGGTAACAGATGTGGAAACCTGTAAAAGCTCCCCACAAGTGTGAAATCTAACCATTGATGACTAGCATTGACACCTTCTTGAACACCTGGGTGTTTAGTGACGGTTTGCAGTGTTGTGCAGGGCAAGCAGAGGGGTTGACGTTACCCAGCAGGTGGTTACAAGTGTGATCTTGGGGCCCAGAAGAAAGGCCAAGGTTTAAGAAACAAGTCTGGGAGTGGTGAGCTCAGTGGGTCTGGAATCAGGGCACTCACTGTGAGCTAGACACTACGCCAGACCTATTGTACCTGTTTATCTCATTTAATCCTGGAAGCAAACTTGCAAGGAAACTGTTATTTTTTTTTAAAAAGACATTAAAGATGAGAAAATGTGAGGCTTTCAGAGGTTAATTAGCCTCATTGGTGGGAATCCAAGGGACTCACGCTGACTTCTCTGTCCTTTTCCAATGATGCATAACACTCTGGGTCTGAAAGGGCAGAGCTGTGGTTCTACAGAAATATGACCCCAGCACCTCTGCCCAGCTGCAGCCCACACAGGGGTCGAGGGCTGCCTGGTGGGGGAAGGCCACACTAGCAGGCGGTGAGTCTGGGGGAAGAGCAAGCCTTGTCTCCTCTCTTTGTGGTTACTCATTCTCTTTCCTCTAACAGCAAGCAACCCCTGGATTCCTCCCTTCCCTGGCAGAGGAGAGCATAAGACCCTGCCGGTGGCTCTCATGCTCCCCTCTGTGGTCACCCCTGGCCTCATCTCTCAGTGATGCTGACCCCCACCGCCCCTCCCAGGGGCCTCGCTCAGCTACAGGTCATAGCTCAGTCTTGTGGCTGCAGCGGGACCCCTCTCCACTGAGGCTACGACTCTCCCACTAGGCTTGCACAACAAGGGTATTTCATTGTTAATTCCTTGCAGGTGGGTTAGGTAGGACTCTGGAGTTGGGAGGATTCTTTGCCACTCCGACAACATCTCCAAGGGAAACAGATGCTGTGTTGAACCAACAAAACATTTGACAAAATTCCCCAGTGTCAATTTTAACTAGTCACCTACTCTCACCTTTGACAGCCAGCCACCTCTCTGGTTCCCAACTCCACTTAATCCTAAACTTGGCGTTTCCGGCTGGCCCCAGGAGTGGGGAAATCCTGCTAGGACCCCTCCACCCCCGCTCACCCCTGAGATGACTCTCAGAGGTCAGGCATGGCTTGGCTCTATGCCAGGACCCCTCACACTAACCTGGCCCAGCCTTCATTCCGCTTCTACTGAGTCCTGTGGTGCCCACCCAAATTCCCCACCCCCCATATATGCACACACTTCCCATGAGACTGGCTGTCCTGGGTGACCACCAGCCACCAGGAGTCGGGATCTTTAGGGCTGGATCTTGGGCAGCCAGTTTTACCCAGGACAGCAGGAGGAATAAAAGAAGTCCGAGTCTGTGGGTTCAAACGCTGGGGGCAGCAAGTATAAATCCCTGGTCTAAAATCAGGGTCACGGAAAGAAAGAGGAGGGGGAGGGAAAGAGCCAGGTCAGAGCAGGGGAGGAGGTAGGGGAGGCAGAGCAGAGGCCCGGAATCTCACCAATGCTTTGTGGGCAGCAGGTGCAGGATGCTTGCGAGAATCCTGCCAGCAGAAAGGGCAAAGCCAGGTTTGGGGCCAACAATCAGGGTGTGCCAGGGACAGGGTATAGCCCCTTGTGACATGGTGTCTCAGCGGACCCATGTCCCTCCCCAAAGCTGGGGTTGCCACCTCAGTCCAGAAGCAAGTCCTGGAGCACAGATCAGCATCCAGAACCTGGAAGAGCAGGACTCAGAAGCAAAGAAGGTTCTAGAGTCTCAGGAGCAATGCTCAATGAGGCATGCTGGGAGCTCACCTAAGGTAGAGACACTGCAGTTCAGGGAGGCAACAGGACCTGCCCACAGTCTGGGTCACTCACTCAGCCTCCACTGGCGCTCCACAGGGAGGCATGGTCTGATCTTCGGGCACCCTTGGAGACCCCCGGGACCAGCGCTCAGCCAGGGTCTTAGAGACTCGCCTTGGGTTGGCTCTACGGGAGGTGAGGGTCCTGGGCAACCTGGCCCCCCTGCCAGGGGTTTCCAGTCCCCAGTCCTAAATGAGTACATGCTCATAAATATTTGCTTAATAAATAAATGAGGGGAAGGGACAGGAGAGACTGTAAGGGGAAAAAAAGGCAACAATCATAAGGAAAATGGGAATCGTTTTGAGTAGCTACTGTGTCATCGGCATTATACCCACACCAGCAGCCAGGGCTGAGTGAAAGGGGGAGTGTCTTTGCAAAACGCAAACCAGGTCGGGACATCCCCCTGCTTAAAAGCCTTTAATGACTCCCTACTGTAATCAGAGCAAAATCTAAATGCCGTAAGGATGCTTACAGGGTCTCCTGTGAACTGGCCCCGAGCTGCCTTTCCAGGCTCACCTCTGGCTAAACCCAGCCACACAGCCCACCAGCCAGCCCTGCCTGCCCTGCCCGCTGCATCCCAGTCTATTGAGTATCAGACTTACATTCATACTGTTCTGCCATTGCTTTTTTCATTTAATACATCATCGACATCTTGCTACACCCACATTTAGGTACATACCTGACACTTTACACGCATAAACTCATTTAATCCTCTCAACAAATCTGTGAGACAGGGATATTTATACCCATTTTACAACCAATGAAACTGAGGCTGAGAGGTTAAGGGACTAGACCAAAGTGATATCTCATGCTAAGCTATGCTCCTCCCATGGGGCACCGGCCAATCAGCTCCAAAGCTGACAGTAAGCACAGGACAGCAGGGGCTATAACAGGCTTCTCACAGTCTAATAATAGCTGGGATCTCAGAAATACTGGGTGGTGGTCTTCCTTTAGACAGGCCTGTCAGGAATATGACCGGGAAAACTGGCCTGGGGTGACCAACTTGTCACAATTTGCCTAGGACTTTCCAAGTTTTAGCATTGAAAGTCCCACATCCCAGATAACCTGTCAGTCCTTGTTTTGAAACTCAAAGTTCTGCATCCTGGGAATACCCCGCCCCCCCGCCTCAGTCCCAAACAAGTGGGGTCACCTAGTCACCCTCACTCAGGTCACTTCCTTGTCCATCAGATGAGGTGTCCAGGGATCAGCAGGGCTCCTGGAGATGAGCTCAGAGGCAATATTAAAGCTACAATTCATATAATCAAACTGGGTAAGACATCCATTCAGGCACAGCAAGACCCAGCCAAAAACTGAGGCAGAGGGAAAAGGAGCCCCCATGATGGTCAGGGGCTGGCCAGGAAAGGCTGGAGCAGGGCAGGGCAGAGGGGAAACCCCGGTCTGCATCATTGGCTGTATTATGTGCAGCTGTAACCCCAGTTGCTAGCACAGTGTCTGGCACGTACCAAGAGCTCCATGCATATTGCATGAGTAGATACAGGCATGCCATGCTGGGCCATCACAATTCAACAGCCGACTTCCAACAGATCCTCAGAACACCAACGGGACCCAGCTCAATGGTACAGCTGCTAACCCACGAGTTGGATTATGGGAGAAGATGCAAGGGGCCAGGATGGACAAGCCCATTTGAGACAGGTTTGGGAGCCTTTCTGCTAGAGGGCTGACAGCTGCTGATGCTTCAGAGGTGAGAGGCTGCCTTTTCAGGATCTGGCCATGTCTTCTTCTCTTAGGGGAGCCCAGGCAAACATAACCAACAAGACAAGCCTTTCACTGAGGCCTTCTCCAAAAGCCTTCATTGTGGGTAAGCCACCATCATTAGGTAAAATTCAAGGCCAGTCAAGCAGGGTTTTCGTTAGGCAATCACTTCTAACTTGTAAAGCGCTTTTAACAGTCATTACTGCAGCCACTACTTGCCTGGTCTCTTCCCGGGTCAGGCCTGGGAAGCAGCAGCAGCGCCATCTGGTGGCTCTTTTGAGAACATCAGAGGGCTGTTTCAGCCCCTTCACCCAACTGGGTATGTACAGCACATGCTGAGAATCCACAACTTTGGATATCTTAATAAGGACATCTGCCCTACTATTTAACAATCTGATCCACCCTTTATAAAGATCAAAACCATAAAATCCATCCCCAAATTCAGTGTGAATATTCAATGACCTTTGTGTTTTCAGGAAACTCAGAGCTTCCCACAGTAAATCCGCCTTTGCTGAGCTAACTGGGAGGCAATACCCAGGTGCCAACTAGAGAAAGGCTACACTTCCCAAGTATTCATTCTCTCCCTATGGTGGCACACCTATTTGCTCATAAAAGGAAATATGGTAGTTGTCTGCCATGCTGCTTATAGTCTAGTCGGGATGTCTGGCATAAGTCAAATGATTCCTGAAATAACAGTGCCCCGGAGAAAGTGCTATAAAGGAGGACACAGGTGCCGTGAGCCAATGTGATGGGGCAGGAAGTGTGATGTAGTCCAGGGGATCACATAAGGCTTCCCCTGTGATGCTTAAGCCCAACGTAAAAGTCTGAATTCTCTTCCAGGAAACTCAGACAGGACAAGAGCTTTTGGTGCATTATTCTACAAGCCTGAGGGAGATGATGGCTGAGAACAATGGGATTTGAAATGGTCCCCAGTTTTGGGGGTGTTTTATCTGGTTCCCTTTCACGACCCCACCACCACCATGAGATACACACACATCCACACACGTGCACATGCACAATTGATTTCTCATCTCTTTGTGCCGAAGAAGAATTAAATTACGTGCAGATGAGAACTGCAGTCAGATGGAGTCCTGTTCAGGTGGGGAAGAGCTAAGAGGTTCTTTAAAAGGAAACTTTATCTCCGAGGCTCAGACAAGGTAAGTGTGTAGAACAGAGGCTGAGACAGCCCCAGGGCAGTGAGTCTCCAGCCTGAGTCCCCCGAGGAAGGGGAGATGGGGTTACAGCTCAACACAGTTGGGTACTTCAGAGGTGCAGAAATTCAGGGACCTTCAAACTCAGCTCCTTCTGTTATTTGACGGATAGTGGAATGCATGTGAGTCTTAGAATCAGACAGACGTGGGTTCTAACCCTTTGGTTCCAGCATGATTTGACAAACTAAATTCTCTGAGGCATCTCATCATTTGAAAAATGAAATTAAGAATCTCTATGCTGCAACAGAGACACACTCTCTGTTCTGGTCCCCAAGGCTGGGCTCCTTCCCCTGAAAGCCCCTGCTTTCTCTTGCCCTGCATGATATGGAATTGTTTCACTAAATATTATTGGTTCTTTTTTTTTCTGGAAAAAGAAACCCTCAAAATTCAAGATTTTTACTTTGTATCAATGTTGTAAAGAGTAGATTTTTAGAACATGTTTTCCATACTGATATATATAAATCATTGAATAAATAAGCTAATAGAAAAAGACAGCTCTCCCTTGCAGAAGAATATCAGTTAATAAATGTAGAAGGAATGATGGAAATAGAAAATCACCAGTAAGCAAACTCCATGGTAATAACTGTCACAAGCAAATACCGTGGAAAGTACAATGAGAAACGGGATATTTGCATAACTTCAAAGTATCTCCCCTAAGATACTTATTAAATACAAACAGGAAAATAGTAACTTCATAGTGAAGAAACCTAGCAGACACAAGAAATAAGACATTTCAACATCTGTGATATGATGTCCTGAGAAGGGCATAACATGACCTCTGTGATATTCTTGCCAAAAATGCATAACCTCAATTGAATCATGAGAAAACACCAGACAAACCCAAATTGAGAGTCATTTACAAAAGAATTGGCCAGTACTCTTCAAAAATAATCAAGGTTATGAAAGACTCCTCCCACCCGCCCCCCCAAAAAAAAACCCTGAGAAACTCTCACAGATTAGAGAAAATTAAGAAAACACTACAACTAGATGCAATGTGAAGTCCTAGATCAGATCCCGCACCCAAAAAAGGGCATTAGTGGAAAAACTGGTGAAATTCGAATAAAGTCTGTAGAATAGTTAATAATATTATATTGATTGCTCAACATCACTAATTATTAGAGAAACACAAATCAGAACTGCAATGAGGTATCACCTCATGCCAGTCAGAATGGTCATCATCAAAACGTCTGTAAGTAATAAATGCTGGAGAGGGTGTGGAGAAAAGGAAACCCTCCCACATTGTCGGTGGGAATGTAAATTGGTGCAGCCACTATGGGAAACAGTATGGAGGTTCCTTAAAAAACTAAAAATAGAGTTACCATATGACCCAGCAATCCATCTCCCGGGCATAAATCCCAAAAAGATAAAAACTCAAATTTGAAAAGATACATACACCCCAATGTTCATAGCAGCACTATTTACAATAGTAAAGACATGGAAACAACCCAAGTGCCCATCAACAGATGAGTGGATAAAGAAGATGTGCTATATCTATACAATGGAATATTATTCAGCCATGAAAAAATGAAATAGTGCCATTTGCAGCAACATGGGCTAGAGATTATCATAGTAAGTGAAGTAAGTCAGACAGAGAAAGACAAATATCGTAAAATATCGCTTATATGTGGAATCTTAAAAAAGGTACAAATGAATCTATATACAAAACAGAGACAGACTTACAGGCATAGAAAACAAAGGGGAAAGTGGGGCAGGGGGGAGAAATAAATTAGGAGTATGGGATTAACAGATACAAACTAATATACATAAAATAGATAAGCAACAAGGATTTACTGTATAGCCCACAGGGAACTATATTCAATATCTTATAATAACCTATAATGGACAATAATCTGAAAAATATATATATGTATATATATATATATATATCCAACTCACTTTGCTGTACACCTAAAACTAACACAACATTGTAAATCAACTCTACTTCAATATAAAATAAAAGTTAAAAAAACAAAGATGATATTAAAAAATAAATAAAACAAATATATATATTTACATGTTTTATGTACATATACTTAAATGGAATTCTAATATATACATACATATATATGGTTCTATGACATGCTATATATCTTAGATTATATATCTGTCTTGTTTTCATGACTATATAATATTCCATTATAATGATAAATATGTATTTAACCAATCTCAGATTTGTCTCCAATTTTTCCCTATTATGAATGATACTGCTATAAAAGCTTGTGTATGTGTTGTATGTGTTTCAGTGTATGTGAATATATATAGAATATAGATAATTATATATAAATATTATATACACTGTATTATATAAGTATGTATTTTATATATATATATATATATAATAGAGTCAGAATGAGAGAACTTGAGTCAAAATGTAAAAAAAGTTTAAATTTGGAGCATACTTCCACCAACAGTGAATGAAAAGTGACCATTTTCCCATACCCTGACAAATAATAATTATCAATATTTTTCCAGTTTTTCAATAGAATGCCCAAAAAATGAATTATTTAGCCTATCTGAATGTCACTCCAAGGCCTCTGGCCATACTGCAAGGGAGATGTGGGTGCCTTGAGTGAAGTTCCGTCTCTCTGCTTGATGGCCAAGTTACTAGGCTCTGCAGTAGCCAGTCTCCAGGAAGGCCCCCAGTGATCCCTGTCTTCTGGTATGCATGTGGATTCCCCTCCCTCACTGTATCATGGTGGGTCTGTGTGCCCAATAGCATAAGGCAGAAGTGATGGTATGTGGTTTCTGAGGCCATTTCATAAAAAGGCATGTGGCTTCCCTTTGCTCTCCCTTGGATCACAGCCCTGGTGGAAACCAACTGCCATGTTAAATTGACCCTCAGGCCCCCTATGGAGGAGGTCTCATCAGTATCGCACAATGAGAAACCAAGGCCTCCTGCCAACAGCCATGTGAGTGTACCATCTTGAAAGCAGTTTACCCAGCCCCAGTTACATGTACAGACGATTGCAGCCCAGGCCAACATCTTGATTGCAACCTCATGAAAAACCCTAAATTAGAACTACCCAGCTAAGCCACTCCCAGATTCCAGTGCTCAGAAACCACGTGAGATAATAAATGTTTGTTATTTTAAGCCTCTAAGTTCTGGAGTAATTTGTTATGCAGCTATAGATAACTAATACACTCTCTGGGCCTCACTTTCCTCATCTGTAAGCTATGAGTGATCATAATATAAAGCCCACTTCACAGAGAGAAAGTAGCTGAAAGCAACTGCCACCTGCCTGGCCCATGAGCACAAGTGTCTGTTCACCTCTCTCATTGGGAGGCCCTTGTCACAGGCTGTCAGGTGCAACTAAACAGAGAGGAATGTTTTGAGTTGCAATGCCTTTGACCTTGTCATTTAAAATCCAGGTCAAATCAGCTTCTAATTCATTTCCAGACACATCATTTTGAGAATGAAGCGGGGAGTGAACTTCGTTGCAATGTGTTCTCTGCTCTTTTATGTGATGAAATTACAAAAGCAAACGGTCCAGTCGCTCTGGTCTTCGGAGAGCTGTCAAACTCCTCTCTCTGTGACCAGGGAGTGGCTGCTGGGGACCCTGGCCAGTGATGGGCTAGTGTAGTGTGGAGGGCTGAGGAGGGAGAGCCTGGCTTTAGTGTAGAAGTGTAGATGCCAGTACAGGAAACACACCTTAGTTTCCAAACAATGTGGACACACATACAAAAGATAAATTGCTCCTCCTTTCTCATCTGACGGATGTTCCCAGCGAATGGACTGAGCCCAGTGGTAGTAGGGGTAGACAGAGGGAAGCCAGGAACCATGAAAACCCCAAGGATGCTGGTCCCCAAGCATCCAGCCCAGTGGACTGAGCTAGGGACACAGGAACGACTGACTGCTCCTCTCCCCTTGAGTAGCCCACACTCTGTCAAGGCAGGGCAGCTTGGGGCCTCACTGGAGCATCCTTGGAAGCCCAAGCGCCTCCTGCCTCCCTCCCACAGGTCAAGTTCCACCCAGGCTGTAACTACCAGCGCTGCTCTCCACTCTGCCATCTGGTGGCCAGAGTCGGAAATTGCAGCTTTCCCGCAGGACAGCCACCTTCAAAGGCATGGGGATATCTCCCTCCAGTTGTGTTAGCAAATATTTCTCCTCTTCCCAAAGAGTGACCAGGATATTTCTGCTTAGTCCTCCATGCCAAAGAACTTAGGTAGATTTCCAAGGAAGGAGTCAGAATGTTTTAGATAGACACCATTCTGAGTCTAACTCAAAATGATTCCTCACCCTAGCTGCCAGCCAAAGCCTAGGTCAGAGCCTTTGTCTTGTCTCCAGCCAAGCTCCCTACTCCCCCCAGGACACTTTTCCTGGAAAGTGGAGTGGCCTCTGTCCCTGTCTTTGTTTCGTTCTTAATAACTATGTCCAGAGCCATTAATCCCAACAGTCTCTCCATCCATCCCCTGAAAGTACTGTGAGCTCTAGACACTGTGCCTAGTGGATAAATCCACCCACGCCAGATGCCAAAGGCCAGAGGCCACCTCTTTCAGACCATTCAGTTTCTCAAGAAAAGACTACCCCATTTTGTTGCTTGGCTACTCTGCGTTGGGGGAGGGAAGCTGACTTTTCTATAAACAAAACTCTGTTTAATTCCCATTTTTCAGCCACACGCCTTCAGCTCAGCCTCTGCTGTAGCCGACATCTTCAGGGCTCATGCACTCAAGCAAAAGTTCCTTCAGACACCATCTGCCATCTCCTTTCTGACCTCTAGAACTTTCTTGAAATCTTTTACCCACTAATGATCTTTCTCCCATTCTTTGAGTCACCGTGACTTGCTTCCTTTTTCATTTCTGTAGTGGGGTCTCAGGAAGGAGAAGAGATAAATACATATCATGAATCCACCATCTTTAACCAGAAGTCTCTTCACATTTTATCATTTAGAATGCTTTCAGCTGCATGTACCAGAAAAACTAACTCTAGTTGGCCTATTCAATAAGGAAAGGTATAGGCTTGTGTAAAATGAAGGTAAGATGGGCTCCAGAGTCAGCTTGATTTAGTACTGCAGCTCCAGCCCCCCGAATCCCCTGGGGATGCTGTTCTACCAGGGGCAAATGGCTGAGCAATTCCTAACTACACACCCACACCATGAACCCAGAGGACGATTCCCAGTCATTCAGTAGTGCCAAAGCCTCAAAGAAGCAGCCAAAGTGGCAGCCAGCTCTACGAGGGAAAGCATAGCTCTGAAGGGGACAGGACCAGCCTCGCAAGCTAAGGCAGATTGGGACATATGTTTCCTGAGCCCCTGAAGAGTGTCATTTAAAGAGTTCCCATCCTGAAACGAGGGCCATCTGGGAAGAAGCAGGACCACAAGCGACCTCTGTCTACTCAAGCAGATACAAGTAAGCTTTGGTAAGATGAGTCAACTATCAGACAGGCAGCTGATGGGAAAGGGTGGCAGGACCTGGAGAGTGAAGCAGGACCCTTGGCCTCAATGGACCATATAACAGACCAATCAGGTGCCCAGATAGGATCCTACTTAGACAGATCCTACCACACTGTATATACTGCACTGAATACCACCGTATTTCCTCATTTTATAGAAGGTGAAACTGAAATACGGAGAGTAATTGGCTTGATCAAGGTCATACAGCTAGAAACTTCATTTACTGAGAGTCGGCCCTGGAAATGACCCATCCTTATCTGAAAAAGGAGGGGGGCGGGGAGGAGAGGAGAAGAGGGACATTGGGATTTAAGATGGAAAGAAACATTCTCATTGAGGGAATGTGTTGGCTTCAGGTTCAGGGGCCTAGGATTCTGGTTCTCACTCAATGGTATCCAATGTGTGACCATGAGTGATGGCCATCCCCTTCTGAGACTCAGTTTCTTTCACTGAGATTCAGGGAGACAGAATAATGCCTAAGTGCATGTAAATAGTAAATGCTGGAATCAGGGCCCAACTCCAGATCAGCCAGCTGGAGAAGACCTGACTCTTGAATCCTGTGGTCTGGGGAGAAAGGGGGATGGGGAGCCCCAGGTGGAAGTGGTGTATGTGGCCGGCACAGAGGCTAGAAGTCATGTCCTGGAGACAAGCTGGGTGAGATCAAGCCCAGCTTCAAGAAACTGGCTGCAGTTAGGGATAGGAACCAGGTGTGGAGCCAAAATGTTAACGTAGGGGACTGAGGGCACCTAAAACTGAGGACCAGAGGATCAGGCAAAGGGTTGCAGCCTGGAGAAACCTGGAGGTGACGTGAACTGAGAGCAGCTGCTGCTTCTCCAGCCCCAGCACAGGCTGGCCGAGAGGAGCAACCCTTTCTACCCTACACAGAACACGTGGACCCTCAGCAAACCCCAGTGCACAGAAGCTATGGGACCCTAGTCATTCTGGAAAGTGAAGAAACTCCCCTCGGGCTCCAAGACCTCGGAAGAACTCATTCCTTCCTTCATTCTTCCCTTGGTCCGATATTTTTAGGTCAGCCATACAGAGGCCTTTTGTTGGATGCGGGGGCGGGGGGCGGGGCGGCCTCAGAATGGTCCTAGAGAGTTCAGATGCCACACTCCAAGGAAGGCAAGGAGGAAAGAACCATGGAGCCCATTGGGGGTGTGGTGATACCCAGCTGTGGCTCTTCATTCACTATTGTCCTGGGAACAACCCAGCAGGTGCAGATTTGCAGTGTGGAATGAAAAAGCAGGCATTGTGCTCACGCTGCTGGGGTTTTTGGAACCACACAATATGTTTGATTGAAAGGCTCTTTTAGAAGTTTAATTTTTTTAACATTAAAGAATTAAATCAATAATGTCCCCATTTTGCCTTCTCTGTGATTATGTCCTTTGTGTCCTGTTTGTTATTTAGTAACAAGCTTTCTAAAAATCACAATCTATGTCATCTGTACCAAAGATAGTCAAGGGAAGAGGGAAAGAGGAAGAGAAAGGAATTATCATAGAACAAATACCTACTATGTGCCAGGCACTGTTCCAGTGACATTACATCCATTGTCTTAGGTCGGCCTCCCCACAAACTCAAAAGGAATGTGTGGCTGTAATCCTCGTTGGATAAATTAGGAATCTGAAGCTCAGAGAGGAAAAGAGACTTCTCCAGGGTCATACAAAAGAGCAGAGCCTGGTTTAGAACTCTCCAGTCTGTTGGATTCCAAACCCATCCTCCTCCACTGCTTTCTTTGTTCATTTCCTCCACTTAGAGCCCCCCATCCAATAATACGACAACTTGGTACCAAGGACCTTCCTCTGGCAGGAAGCTCCCCTGTTTCCAGGAATGGCTCATGGAGCTGATGGGAAAGATCTTCGCATCTACCTGGCTGGGCCCCTCAGGTGATGCTGAACTTCCTGAATAGCCCTTGGGTTGGGAGGGGGAGGCCCAGGTCTCCTGTCTACAGAGGGTCAGGGAATTAGCCTGAATTCCTGAGAAGCAGGAATTTTAACATGCAGGGTCCTCAATTTGGGACCGGGAGTGGGGTGACTGACAGGGTTTAAATCCTAAAAGAAAATAAGTGATGTCCTAGGACTGAATGGCCAGCTATACAACTGGAGACAGGAATCTCAGCTTCTAGAGACATCTTTGCTACTATCTAGCTGGGAGACTTTGGGTGAACCACTTTTCTGAGGCAGAATTTCCTTGTCAATAAAATGAGACCAAGGCTATCTTCCACGAGGGTTGGAATGATTAAATAATAGGTTGTACAGAAGAGTTTTGGGGGGTTTTCCTACATGGTGTCCACAGAAGGGGTCAATGTTGCGACGCCCTATGCTGGGGCCACTGGTTGGCACGGGGACGCAGAATAACTCAGTGGTCAGTGTGCTGGGTGAGGTTTTCCTGTGTCTCGTATGAAGATGTGTCCTTGAATCATAGGTCAATTGTGTGGTCACAGATACCCACACTTAAGGTATAATAACAACTTAGATCAATTAAATCAAAATACTTGAGGGTGGCACCCAGGCATGAGTATTTTTTAAAGCTCCCTAGGTAATTGCAATATGCATCCAAGGTTAAGCTGCCCCCTGAACACCCTCCCCCAGGAGGCCTACCTTAGAAAAGCAGGCTCCTTAGAGCACCTAGCTGAGCCCAACCAGGCAAAACGATGCACTCACCTGCACTGATTGGGAAACCTAATTGCCTTAAGGTTCTGTGCAGAGCCGGCGGGGACTTAATCACTCCACTCACATCAAAATATTTACTACAAATAGTCATTACCATCTGGAAGGGGCTTGCAGGTAGTGAGGCAAGAGGGGGTGGGGGAGGCAGCAGAGTTCAGCATACCCTGAAGGGAAGCAAGCTGTTTGTAGAGGCTGCTGTCCCCCGTCATCCATTGCTCAACTATCCCTCCCACCCACCCCTCCCTGAGAGATTTCCTGAGTTAAGTGTTTGCACTTTAATGCTCCAAGGCCTGAATCATCCGATTCTGCGTGGCGCAGGTGCTGGGGCTTAGGAACATACCGTAGATGATTTACACAAAGTGAGCTATTTGCATGGAGTGGAAAATTTGCATGCAGTAAATAGCTAAGGGGAGGATAAAATGATGGCCCAGAAATGGCCTAAAATAATGTGTTAATTTGCAGCCCCAGTGTAATCTGAATGCTTCTCAGAAAAGTGAGCATCTATCTTCAAAGAGAGAGAGAGCTACCCACGACAGCTGGCAATCACGGCTCATGTCCTGAGAGTGTGACGGGACTAAGAATGAGGGGACACAGGACACATGGGACCATAGGTATCCTGGGGGCCAGGCACCTGACCCTTCTGCACCACCACTCCCTCTCAGCTCAGTATTATCAATGCACTTGGTTCATGTCCATATGTGGCTCCAAAGAGAAGCTCCTCCACCTGACTATGAGCTCACAGAGGGCAGGAGATGTATCCGATTCAGCTCCACACCCTGGCATCCAGCACAGGGCACAGCACTGTACTGTTTTCAGCTGCAGGTAACAGAAACCTCAACTAACAATGGCTTAAACCATAAGAACATTCGCTGTACTTAACAAGAAGTTCAAAGGTAGACTGGGGGAGGGGCAACTCGACAATCTCATCAAGAACCTAAACTCCTGGAATCCTCCCATCTGCCATCCTCGAGCCTTTTGTCTTGTTAAAACACTCAGATTTGAGGACTGATTTGTTATAGCAGCATAACCTAGCCTATCATGATTAATACAGCTGTAGATGCAGATTCTCATAGGATCCTAAGCAAAGAAACTGGAATCCTTTCTAATATCAAGAGGTCTAGATAGAGTCCCTAGGAGATTCAGGTTTCAATACCCTTTGCAGTCTCCACAGTGCTTAGCAGAGTTCCTTTTAATACACTCTCCACCAGTAATTTATTGCATGAGTTACTTAGCCTCCCTGTATTTCTGTTTCCTCATATATTCACTGGAAATTATAATAGTGCCTGCTTCATAGGATTGCTGTGAGGACCAAAGAGATAAGACCTAGCAATTTTACTTTTAGGAAATTTTTCTATGGATAAACTCACACCTATATGCAAAGAAATACATAGAAGGATTTTTCACTGCCCTGTTTTCTGTAAAAGCAGAGGACTGTGAACAACCTAAATACCCCTCCAAAGGAAAACAGTTAATAAGTTATGACATATCCACAAGATGGAATACCATGGAGCTTTAAAAATAAATATGTACAATAGATCTCTTTGGGCTAAAATGAAAAAAATTACCAAGATATATTGTTACATGTAAAAATCAAGGAGCCGTACAAAATACACGAAATACAATCGTTTGTTTTTTATCTAAAGGACATGCCCATATATGGTGGTTCATGAATTTTAAAAATTCTAAAATGAATCCAAGAAACAATCTTTGCTTCTTAAGGAGGGAAACTGAGAGCCTGGGGTGGGAGGGGGACTTATATTTTACTGCATATCTTCTTAAACTATTTTAAGTTTACATTTATTATTTTTAACAAGTGATCATGTAAATAAAGTGCTTAGCACTCAGTGCCAATGAGTATTAAAGATTATTGTCGTTGATGATGTTATTGTAATGGATTCGTATTGATTTCTTTTGGCTAACATGGCATTTGAGGGACTCCTGCCTCTGGCTCCCTTGAAAGGTCTGGCTCCTACCTCCTTGCCTTCTTCCCTTTTCTCCAAGGAGAATGAGAAACAGGAAACTATGGAGACCAAATTCCTATTTTCGGTCTTCTCTGGAAGGAACAATTCCACCTGGACATGTGTGCATGCCAACACAGCCCCACCTGCCTCTCAGAAAAGATAATGAGGTTCCGCTAAAGGTGCTGGGAATGTGACAAGATTACTCCAGCGGATGGAATCCTGCTGCTGCACTCCAGGAGATGGCTCCTGGAGAAACGCTTGTCCTTGAACTGAAGCCATGACTCCAGAGTCTATAGTCAAAGGTGACTTCCATTGCTGCTGCTCTATGTTCTGTCACCTGGGACTGGCACAAGCAGGGGAGGCTGGCTGAGAACATTTCACCCCCAATGTGGCCACCCTGCCAGCCTGGCAGGATCCAGCCGGGAGGCTGTCAGTATGGTAGGCTGAATAATGGCCCCCCAAATATGTCCATATCCTAATCCCTGGAACCTATGAACGTTAACTTATAGGGCAAAAGAGACTTTTCAGATGTAATAAAGTGAAGGCTCTTGAGATGGGGAGATTATGCTGGGTTATCTGGGTGGGCATGATGTAATCACAACGGTCCTTGTAAGAGGGATATAGGAGGCTCAGAGTCAGAGGAGAAAGCCACGTGAGAATGGAAGCAGAGATTTAAATGCTACACCACTGGCTTTGATGATGGAGGAAGGAGCCACGAGCCAAGGACTGGAACTCTAGAAGCTGAAAATAGTGAGGAAATACATTCTCCCCAGAGCCTCCTAAAGGTATATAATCCTGCCAACACTGTGGTTTTAGCCCAGTGTAATCCATTTCAGACTTCTGACCTCCACAACTGTATGGTAATAAATGTGTGCTGTTTAAACCCACCAAGCTTGTGGTAATTTGTTACAGGAGCCATAGGAAGCTAATACAGTCAGAATCCACTTCTCATTGTCTCTCTGCTCAGCTCTATTCACCTTCCCCTTTCAACTGCCTTCTCAGGCAAACGTCCCCCTCATGGTTCCAAGATGGCTGCTGCAGATCCAGACCTCCCGTCCTCTCAGCTTCAAGTCCCAAGGAAGATTCTCCTTGGCTAATTGATGCCACCTGCCACTCTCCAGCTCTACTGGAATGTGAGAGGAAAGATTTCTCTCAAACTGTAAGGACACTTGACTTTGCACAAGTCTGCATACCATGGCATTAAAGTAATGGTACAGAGCATGGATTCTGAAACCAGACTGCCTGTTACTACTGTGAGACCCTGAGCAAGTTATTTGACCTGCCAGTGCCTCTGCCGCTACACTTTAAAATAGGAATAATGATAGCACTCAGCTCTATGTTGTTACTAGGTTGAAACAAGTTAATAAACATAAAGCACTTAGAACTCGACCTGTGACATAGAAGGAGCTATAAGAGGATTTTATTATGATCTTCCCAAAGGAAATCAGGTGTTCTGAAGAAGAGGGACTAGATGCTGAATGGTCCAAAATTGATGAGTATCCACTATGGGGGCAGGAGATTCTGGGTAGGACAATGTGTATTTGTCTATTTCTAAAGTGCTAATGCAGGCTTTCCAAGGCTCAAAGCTTAGTACTACGGTGCAACAAAGAGTTAGAGCTCCTGGCCCAGCATGACTGCAAGTAACAAGGGGAGAGGCAGTAGATAGAGGAGGGAAGAGGAGATGGTAAGGAAGACAGAGTCTGGAGAGAGCTCTCAGTCAGAGCCTTCACTGCACATTCATACTGCTGATGTTGACTGGATGTTGGATACAGAGCAAGGAGGCACACACTGGCCCTGCCTCAAGGAGCAGAGGGGGATGAAAGACAGACTCAGAAATATAAAATAATGATGCAGTTAACCACTGCAAACATAACTGTATTTACAAAGAGCTGAGACAGCACAGAGCTGGCTCGCTGCCCACTTAATCCTGAAAGGCTTTGGAGAGGAGGTGTTATGTGCGCTGGGTATTAAAAGACGTGTGTGAGGGGGTGGGGGGTTGGAAAGAAGCTTAGATTGCTTAGTTGGATGAAAAAAATAAAAAAAGGATGCCTGAGCAATCTTTGGACAGAGAAGGTGAAGAGGGTGTCCTAGGCAGAGAGAACAGCCTGTGCAAAGGCACGGAGGTGTGAGCATTGTTACCACGAGAGAAAGGACACTTAGATCCTGGTCTTACGGAGAATCCTAGCCGAGGGCTACGTTGAATCAGCAGGCTGAACAAATAACATACAGTTTCCTCCCCCAGCCCCAAGACTCTCCAAGATCTGACCTTTGCCTTCTCTGATCCACTCTAAGATGATTCTCCCTCTCGTTGGCCTTCTGTTCCTCAGGTTCTCTAAGCTCAGTCCTGCCTGGTAACTATCTCTGCCTGGAACAGCAACCCCCATGCCCAACATCTTCTCATGGCTGGCTCCTTCTTGTCATTTACATGTTTGGGTGTCACCTCCTCAGAAAAGCCTTCCTTGATTACCCAACTAAAACAGTCACCCTCTATCATAACAGCCTATGGGGGAGGGTGGGAGCAAATGCAGACAGGCTTCACATGGACAGACCCACCCTTTCCCACTCTTGTAAATTTTCACTTCCCTGACTCTACCAAGTTCCACTCACCCCCTTCCTATCCCTTCATTCTCCCTTTAAAATGCCCAGCCACCTGTGTAAACACCCCTACAAATCAGAGTTGAGTTCAGTCCACGCTGGACTCTTTTCTCTATTGCAATACCTATGTTACTGATTAAAATCTGTCCTTACCACCTTTAACCAGTGTCCAGATTTATTTATCTTTGACACCAGGCACGAAGCTAAGAGTTTCCCATTACAGCATCTCATTTGATTCTCACGAGAACCCTATGAGATGAGGTCTCTTCTTACAGATGGAGAAACTGAGGGTCAGGGAAGTCATCTGCTGAAGACCACAGAGCAGGTGAGAAGAAGAGCCTGCAGTCCCACCCACTGCATACTTCCTACCAGGGCCCTGTCACAGAGAAGAAAGAAATCATTTGAATCAGAAAACAACATTCTAATCCCAAAGGTTACAAGGCTACAGGTTCCAAGCAGAGATTGGAGCTGTGCACAGGTGTGGGAGCCGCTGGCCCATCATCCATCAGCAGTAGGAGACAGTGCTGGCCGCCAGGACTGAGGTTTGCAGGGAGCCGGGTTCCAGGCTTCAGCAGTCACACCCATTTTCCTGAGATCAGCGCAGAAGCTCTGCTTCTCTGCCTCTCAAGTCATCGATTCTGACCCTGGCATCCAGCCACAAATGTGATTTTACAGCATCTTAGGGCTTTTGTGTGAAACCAGGTTTAGGTGGCAGGATGAAGGGCTTCCCATCCTCTTGCTATTACCTAGAAGAAATTTGCTTTGCCTCTTTTCTGTGAGATTAGAAATACAGCCCAATACTCCTGTGAAATCTACTGAGCCAAGAATGGGCATGAACAATGTTGCTGGGTCTGGTCTCTGCTCTAAATAGAATCACAGATCTTTGGATGATTTGACTGTTTAAAAACAATGTTGAGAAAGGAGCTCTGTACTTGAAATCCCAAGACTCAGGTTTGAGTCTTGAATATATCACATGAGCCCTCTGGGTCTCAGTTTCCATAACTCAAAAATGGTAGCAGTATCTCCAGCAGCACCTGCCTTAACTGCTTGGTGTGTCCATGCCCCATGGAAACGATGGTGGTCAATCCAAGGTCAACAGTGTCCATCCTTAACAACCCAGTAGCCCTTTCACAAGCAAAACAGAACCTAATTGTTGAAAGTCAGCCTGCTATCTCCCCCAGGAAGAGCAATGTGTTGTATTGAAAGCTCCATTATTTTAAATAGTTTAATTTCTATGCATTTTACCTTTGGAGAATAAATTCAAGTTTGAGAGATTCACTTTTTAATGCAAATTGACTTTGACTTGGAAAGAACTGAGACAGAGTTCTGGGGTGGGGCTTCCCATCTTAATGACCACATTTGCATATCAATGACCTCTCACTTCATTTGCTGCCTTGGCCACCCTCCGAGCTTAGATGGCTCTAGACATAATGGAAAGACAGGAGAAATGCTGGTCGTTCTTCCTTTTCAAAAAGTTTAAATATAGGAACCGCTCTGAAATAAAAATTTCCCCATGGACTTTTGAAGTCAGACTGAGCAGATAAAATAGATAATATTTTATCAAATTTACCAAGATTGTAAGAGAGTGTGGAATAAATCCTTTTACATTTGCATGGGCACACATTCCCTTTGGAATTCTCATTAGGCTCCAGAGAGGCCATTCATGCATCCCCAGATATTTGTTGAGGGCTAACTTAGTAGGAGAGCAGAATTTGCCTCCCCAAAATATAACTCTTTGGCAGATTAATTATTTTAAGCTGGTTATTTTCTAAGAAACAGCAGACATGGGAGAAAGTGTGAAAACTAAGTAGGAGTGACCCTTTTGTAAAAAACATTTACATTTACAGGGAGGGGAAATCTCCATTTGTAAGGGTGTCTCCCAGGCTGTACCACAAAGCAAGCTGACCAAATCTCTAGAAACTCATCAATGAAGAAGGCAATGACTTAAATCCGCATAACAACCTTACCTTTGTTTACTGTGCTTTTCTTGGTAACATCCCATAACTGACTCTCTCCACCCTCAACCTCTGCTTTTGTCTTTTGCTGGTATTTAAGGTAGGACTTCAGCCATTTTGGCGAGTCACTCAGTTTTTCTAGGTCTCTCCCACGTATACATGTTATTAAACTTTTGTTTGATTTTCTCCTGTCAGATTTTTAATCCGTTTCATGTCAATTTAATTCTTAGACCTGCCAGAAGAACTTAGAAGAACAGAGGAAATTTTCTCCCTCCCCAACAGTTGGCGGTGTCGGCAGGCTTCAACTTTACTTGCTGGATTTTACTTGCCCCAAGGCTGATGCAGTTAAAAGATCCTGGGACAAGGGACAAAACCAGCAGGAGGTAAGAATTCTAAAATTAGATTAGCAGGAGTAAATATCTGTGGAGCTAGTTCCTTGGACTTAGTAACTCTTGGTTGGTAAATTTGGTAGAGTACCTTTGGCTTTATCGATCCTTTTTCTCCCAGAGTACTCACGGTTTTTCTTTGTCTCTGTCTTTTGTGTCATTTGTCAAAAGGAGGAAAAACATTGGTCTGATTAGGCTTTCCTTTCATCTTGTTCTATGTCTTAAGAGCTTGGCTTTATAACCAGAGAGAATATTCTCTCTGGTCTCCACCATTCCGGAAGGTGCACGTACCAGCATGCATATGGCAGTCGTTGTATAGACTGGGATTCCAAGCAACTTTAGCCAGTTGGTCAGAAGCACAGGTAACAACCTGTGCTTGTGACTGGTGCCCCTTTGTCTGGCTGTGCCAGTTCTCAGGGGAGTTTATCATACCAAGTCCCAGTCCTTAAGGGGACTTTGTGGTCCCAACCTTTGTTGCTTTGTTAGCACACCATCCTTAGCACCTGTGCAACAAAGAACTTTGCTTTCTTAGAAATTTCTGTATCTTGTGAGGGCTATATCCTTTGCACTCTCTAGTGGGGATCCGCTTTCACCCATGGTTAAGACATAAAAAGGCTTATTGGCTTGAGTTGCTATTAAGATCCTACTCATCAATGACCAAACTTGAATCCTTGAATTGGAAAAACTTCTAAATTGGTAAATTTTTAGACAGCTCTCATCATAAACAGCTGTTTTACTGGTGCCTATGGAAAGATTAAGAAGTGGATACAAAGAAATAAAACAGCTAACCTTAAAAACTCCCTTAATTTAAAAAAAAAAAGTTTGGGAAGACTTACAGAAACTTTGGTCTCAGCTTCCCCTCATGGTCTTACAGATGTTAATAAAAACATTTTGTAATTAAAAAGAGAATGAGAAGAAGCCAAGGGGAATGTCAAGGGACTCCTCCTAACAAGGTGGAAATTTTTTGAAGGGTTATTAAGAAACGAGGTAAATAAAGCAAATATTGAAAGAGACAGAACAAAGAAGAAACAGAAAGAAGAGTCACAGGACTCATCCCAGCACAGTGGAAATTTTTTGATAGTTATTATAAATGGAATGAATAAAATGGACATTAATGGCGTTAAACAAAGGTCTTACTACAGCACTACCTAAGGTTGGGTGGACCAAAGAAACTCCCAGTTAGTCCCCCAATATTAAAGGGTCCCAAAAAACCCCACTCTATTTACCCCAGTTTGGGGAAATTTAAAAAGCCGAAAGGTAAAAATTACAGTGAGAAACTTTACCAGCAATTGCCTGAAGGCAACAGTTAGGCTGGCTAACCAAGTTAAAGACTGAAAAAAGGGCCTCCTGTAGGAATAGGTAATGTGAAATCAAATTTATATTTATGGCAAGACAAGAAAAATTTAAACATAAAAATTCTTCTCTGCCCTTTGGCCTCCCCTCTCTCCCTCTGTGCATTGTGTATCTGCATTATGCATTGACCAGACTTCCCCCATCAGCAGGAATACCTGCTCAGCCATAAACAGCAGCATTCTCCCAGCATCAACAAGACAACTCCTTAAAAGATAACATTCCTTCTTGATCTTGTGAGGGGTCACATGACCCACCACGATGGCACTTAAATCTGGATTATGTAAATTGTCAATACGTCATTTAATGTACAGCCCTATGTCTCAAAAAACTTATATAAACTGTGTCTTGACTTCTAACAGGTGGAACAGTTCTCAGAGCTTTCTGAGGTGCTCTTCCCGGGTTATAATCCTCAAATTTGGCTTGAATAAAGTTTTCCAGTTCTTTCTTAGATCAACTGATTAAATTTTTGCGACAGTAAAATGGCCAGGGGGATGGAGAGAAGTTTCTGGGATTTGTTGATGTCAGCATCCCATGAGCTGTGGTACTAAAACCCACAGCGGAACCCTGACTCAGGCTACAAGTAGATTGAGAAACATAAGTGCAAGAGTTGATAGGATTATAAAGGTTGGAATGTCTGAGCAGCTGTTACATGAAGAGGTTCTGCAACATTGCCTAAGTGTTTTATGGGAATGGATGTGATGTCTGGCCAATAACGCTTCCCCTACCCAGTATTGTAAGACCAAGACTTGCTGATGGGGTCCTAATGGAGGCTATGATTAGACATTAAGATTTGATGGAATTGAGCTAAAAGTGTAGAAAAATGATGTATCTGAATGGTGGTTATGTTAGGGGAACCACTGATCAAAACTGCCCACCCTGGCCAGGCAAGGCAGTAACCACTTGCATGAGCTATCTTACAACAGGAGGTCCTGGTAAGGAACTCAGAACTAACAAGTCACCACCAACTGGAAGAATTTGGGAAAGATCAAAAGGAGAGAGGAGACGCCAGTCCATATGTCCTACCAACCTCTCAGAATCCTTTTCACTAGACTCCATCTTGGCTGAGCTATGCGTGCACCACCAGGAAGGACCCTGAGTCAGAACAGTTGTGACCAGAGACAACCCAGAAACTAACCCCATTACCATAAACCCGAGACTGCGAGCCAAGTGGCAGAGCACTTCTCCCAGATTCCCTTACCCTGCTGCTCTCCGCCCAGGTGCCCCTTCCCAATAAAGTCTCTTGCATGGTCAGCACGTGTGTCTCCTCGGACAATTCATTTCCGAGTGTTAGACAAGAGCCCACTCTCGGGCCCTGGAAGGGGTCCCCTTTCCTGCAACAGTTATGTCTCTTTTACCTTGATTGTATTCTGGGGATGAACATTGTGTCTCACTGGTGAATATTCCCCTGCCTGGTATTGTAAACCAGGGTATATAAATCTGCCCCTTGGGCAATGTTAATTGAACATGCTAAAGGGAGCCAGGAGCGTTGCCTGAGCCCACACTCGTTAGAAGCTGGGAATTGATATTCCGGGGCTGGTAGGAGTAATAATGTAAGCTTTTTGCCCCTAAGGAGAATTGGTTTATGGTTGACTGATGTGCTCCGAAAGAGGACCCCTGTCAAAACGCCTTTGTGTTCAACTTTTTGTGCAGACTTTTTGAAGGCATGATGCACTGAACTCTGAAGTTCTAGAATATAGAAATCTTTGGATTTCCATTTCAATTGGAAATCTTCCCTCTGTATAAAGAAGCAACTTAAAAATGTAGTTGGATGGGCAGATCGGCCTTTTGATATCATTTAGGCAGCAGCCCAGTTCTTTGGGGAATTGAAAACAACTGTCTTTGTCTTGCAAATCACAGCCTCTTTAAATAACATTATATATCAAGGACAAAAAGAGTTTACCCTTGAACAACACAGGGGTTAGAGGCACCGACCCCCTGAGCAGTCAAAAATCCACATGTAACTTCCAACTCCCACAAAACTAAACTACTAACAGCCTACTGTTGACCAGAAGCCTTACCGATCACATAAACAGTTGATTAACACATATTTTGTATGTTATATGTACTGAATACTGTATTCTTACAGTAAAGTAAGCTACAGAAAAGAAAATGTTATTAAGAAAATCATAAGATGGGAGCTCCAAGTCCAAACCGCTGGACTAACAGAGAACCTCAGACCCCAGGGAATATTAATCAGAGTGAGGCCTCCCGGAGGTCCTCAACTCAGCACCAAGGCCCGGCTCTATGCAACCGCCTGCAAACTCCAGTGCTGGACGTCTCAGGCCAAACAACCAGTAAGACAGGAATACAACACCACGCATCAAAAAGAAAAAAAAAAATGAAATGACAAAAAATATGTTACAGATGGAAGAGTGAGGTAAAAACCTACAAGTCCAAATAAATGAAGTTGAAATAGGCAACCTACCTGAAAAAGAATTCAGAGTAATGATAGTAAAGATGATCCAAAATCTCGGAAACAGAATGGAGGAAATACAAGAAACATTTAACAAGGATCTAGAAGAACTAAAGAGCAAACAAAGAGTGATGAACAACACAACAACTGAAATTTAAAACACTCTAGACTGAATCAATAGCAGAATAAATAAGGCAGAAGAATGGATAAGTGAGCAGGAAGATAAAATGGTGGAAATACTTATATAGACTACCAAATGTAAAATAGATAGCTAGTGGGAAGGAGCCACATAGCACAGGGAGATCAGCTCAGTGCTTTGTGACCACTTACAGGGGTGGGATAGGGAGGGTGGGAGGGAGACGCAAGAGAAGGCGATATGGGTATATATGTATATGTATAGCTGATTCACTTTGTTATAAAGCAGAAACTAACACACCACTGTAAAGCAATTATTCTCCAATAAAGCTGTTTTTAAAAAAATGGTGGAAATAACTGCCAGGGAGCAGAATAAAGAAAAAAGAATGAAAAGAATTGAGGACAGTCTCAGAGACGTCTGGGACTACATTAAACACACCAACATTCGAATTATAGGGGTCCCAGAAGAAGAAGAGAAAAAGGAGGGGTCTGAGAAAATATTTGAAGAGATTATAGTTGAAAACTTCCCAAACATGGGAAAGGAAATAGTCAATCAAGTCCAGGAAGCGCAGAGAGTACCATACAGGATAAAGCCAAAGAGAAACATGCCAAGGCACATATTAATCAAACTATCAAAAATTAAATACAAAGAATAAATATTAAAAGCAGCAAGGGAAAAACAACAAATAATATACAAGGGAATCCCCATAAGGTTAACAGTTGATCTTTCAGCAGAAATACTGCAAGCCAGAAGGGAGTGGCAGGACATATTTAAAGTGATGAAAGGGAAAAAACTACAACCAAGATTACTCTACCCAGCAAGGATCTCATTCAGATTCGATGGAGAAATTAAAACCTTTACAGATAAGCAAAAGTTAAGAGAATTCAGCACCACCAAACCAGCTTTACAACAAATGCTAAAGGAACTTCTCTAGGCAGGAAACACAGAGAATGAAAAGACCTACAAAAACAAACCCAAAACAATTAAGAAAATGGTAATAGGAACATACATATTGATAATTACCTTAAATGTAAATGTATTAAATGCTCCAACCAAAAGACATAGACTGGCTGAATGGATACAAAAACAAGACCCGTATATATGCTGTCTACAAGAGACCCACTTCAGACCTAGGGACACATACAGACTGAAAGTGAAGGGATGGAAAAAGATATTCCATGCAAATGGAAATCAAAAGAAAGATGGAGTAGCAATTCTCATATCAGACAAAATAGACTTTAAAATAAAGACTATTACAACAGACAAAGAAGGACACTACATAATGATCAAGGGATCGATCCAAGAAGATATAACAACTGTAAATATTTATGCACCCAACATAGGAGCACCTCAATACATAAGGCAAATGCTAACAGCCATAAAAGGGGAAATCGACAGTAATACAATCATATTGGGGACTTTAACACCCCACTTTCACCAATGGACAGATCATCCAAAATGAAAATAAATAAGGAAACACAAGCTTTAAATGATACATTGAACAAGATGGACTTAATTGATATTTATAGGACATTCTATCCAAACACAACAGAATAAACTCTCTTCTCATGTGCTCATGGGTCATTCTCCAGGATAGACTATATCTTGGGTCACAAATCAAGCCTTGGTAAATTTAAGAAAATTGAAATCGTATCAAGTATCTTTTCCAACCACAACGCTATGAGACTAGATATCAATTACAGGAAAAAAAACTGTAAAAAATACAAACACATGGAGGTTAAACAATACGCTACTAAATAACCAGAGATCACTGAAGAAATCAAAGGGGAAATAAAAAAAATACCTAGAAACAAATGACAATGAAAACATGATGATCCAAAACCTATGGGATGCAGCAAAAGCACTTCTAAGAGGGAAGTTTATATCAATACAATCCTACCTCAAGAAACAAGGAAAATCTCAAAAAAAAAAAAACAATCTAACCTTACACCTAAAGCAATTAGAGAAAGAAAAACAAAAAACCCCACAAAGTTAGCTGAAGGAAAGAAATCATAATGATCAGATCAGAAATAAATGAAAAAGAAAGGAAGGAAACAATAGCAAAGATCAATAAAACTAAAAGGTGGTTCTTTGAGAGGATAAACAAAATTGATAAACCATTAGCGAGATTCATCAAGCAAAAAAGGGAAAAGACTCAAATCAACAGAATTAGAAATGAAAAAGGAGAAGTAACAACTGACACTGCAGAAATACAAAGGATCATGAGAGATTACTACAAGCAGCTATATGCCAATAAAATGGACAACCTGGAAGAAATGGACAAATTCTTAGAAAAGCACAAACTTCCAAGACTGAACCAGGAAGAAATAGAAAATATAAACAGACTAATCACAAGCACTGAAATTGAAACTGTGATTAAAAACCTTCCAGCAAACAACAGCCCAGGACCAGATGGCTTCACAGGCAAATTCTATCAAACATTTAGAGAAGAGCTAACATCTGTCCTTCTCAAACTCTTCCAAAATATAGCAGAGGGAGGAACACTCCCAAACTCATTCTATGAGGCCACCATCACCCTGATACCAAAACCAGACAAAGATGTCACAAAAAAAGAAAACTACAGGCCAATATCTATGATAAACATAGATGCAAAAATCCTCAACAAAATACTAGCAAACAGAATCCAACAGCATATTAAAAGGATCAAACACCATGATCAAGTGGGGTTTATCTCAGGAACGCAAGGATTCTTCAATATATGCAAATCAATCAATGTGATACACCATATTAACAAATTGAAGGATAAAAACCACATGATAATCTCAATAGATGCAGAAAAAGCTTTTAACAAAACGCTCCAGAAAGTAGGCATAGAGGGAACCTACCTCAACATAATAAAGGGCATATATGACAAACCCACAGCCAATGTCGTTCTCAGCAGTGAAAAGCTTTCCGTTTCCTCTAAGATCAGGAACAAGATAAGGTTGCCCACTCTCACCACTATTATTCAACATAGTTTTGGAAGTTTTAGCCACAGCAATCAGAGAAGAAAAAGAAATAAAAGGAATCCAAATCAGAAAAGAAGAAGTAAAGCTGTCACTGTTTGCAGATGACATGATACTATACATACAGAATCCTAAAGATGCTACCAGAAAACTACTAGAGCTAATCAATGAATTTGGTAAAGTAGCAGGATACAAAATTAATGCACAGAAATCTCTTGCATTCCTATACATTAATGATGAAAAATCTGAAAGAGAAATTAAGGAAACACTCCCATTTACCATTGCAACAAAAAGAATAAAATACCTAGGAATAAACCCACCTAAGGAGACAAAAGACCTGAATGCAGAAAACTATAAGACATTGATGAAAGAAATTAAAGATGATACAAACAGATGAAGAGATATACCATGTTCTTGGATTGGAAGAATCAACATTGTGAAAATGACTATACTACCCAAAGCAATCTACAGATTCAGTGCAATCCCTATCAAACTATCAGTGGCATTTTTCACAGAACTAGAACAAAAAATTTCACAATTTGTATGGAAACACAAAAGACCCCAGACAGCCAAAACAATCTTGAGAAAGAAAAACGGAGCTGGAGGAATCAGGCTCCCTGACTTCAGATTATACTACAAAGCTACAGTAATCAAGACAGTATGGTACTGGCACAAAAACAGAAATATAGATCAATGGAACAGGATACAAAGCCCAGAGATAAACCCACACACATATGGTCACCTTATCTTTGATAAGGGAGGCAAGAGTATACCATGGAGAAAAGACAGCCTCTTCAATAAGTGGTGCTGGGAAAACTGGACAGGTTGCATGTAAAAGAATGGAATTAGAACACTCCCTAACACCATACACAAAAAAAAACTCAAAATGGATTAAAGACCTAAATGTAAGGCCAGACACTATAAAACTCTTAGAGGAAAACATAGACAGAACACTCTATGACCTAAATCACAGCAAGATCCTTTTTGACCCACCTCCTAGAGAAATGGAAATAAAAACAAAAATAAACAAATGGGACCTAATGAAACTTAAAAGCTTTTGCACAGCAAAGGAAACCATAAAAAAGATGACAAGACAACCCTCAGAATGGGAGAATATATTTGCAAACAAAGCAACTGACAAAGGATTAATCTCCAAAATATACAAGCAGCTCATGCAGCTCAATATCAAAAAAACAAACAACCCAATCCAAAAATGGGCAGAAGACCCAAAGAGACATTTCTCCAAAGAAGATATACAGATTGCCAACAAACACATGAAAAGCTGCTCAACATCACTAATCATTAGAGAAATGCAAATCAAAACTACAATGAGGTATCACCTCACACCGGTCAGGATGGCCATCATCAAAAAATCTACAAACAATAAATGCTGGAGAGCGTGTGGAGAAAAGGGAACCCTCTTGCACTGTTGGTGGGAATGTAAATTGATACAGCCACTATGGAGAACAGTATGGACGTTCCTTAAAAAACTAGAAATAGAACTACCATATGACCCAGCAATCCCACTACTGGGCATATACCCAGAGAAAACTATAATTCAAAAAGAGTCATGTACCACAATGTTCATTGCATCACTATTTACAATATCCAGGACATGGAAGCAACCTAAGTGTGCATCGACAGATGAATGGATAAAGAAAATGTGGCACATATATACAATGGAATATTACTCAGCCATAAAAAGAAACAAAATTGAGTTATTTGTAGTGAGATGGATGGACCTAGAGTCTTTCATACAGAGTGAAGTAAGTCAGAAAGAGAAAAACAAATACCGTATGCTAACACATATGTATGAAATCTAAAAAAAAAAAATGGTTCTCATAAACCTAGGGGCAGGACAGGAATAAAGACAGAGACGTAGAGAATGGACTTGAGGACATGAGGAGGGGGAAGGGTAACCTGGGACAAAGTGAGAGAGTGGCATGGACTTATATACATTACCAAATGTAAAATAGATAGCTAGTGGGAAGCAGCCACATAGCACAGGGAGATCAGCTCGGTGCTTTGGGACCACCTAGAGGGGTGGGATAAGGAGTGTGGGAGGGAGATGCAAGAGGGAGGGGATATGGGGATATATGTATACATATAGCTGAATCACTTTGTTATACAGCAGAAACTAACACAACATTGTAAAATAATTATACTCCAATAAAGATATTAAAAAAAAAGACAATCATAAGAGAAAACACATTTATCAATAGTGTAAGTTTATGTTGTCTGTTTAAAGATGAACTGTCAGTACTTACATCAATATCGTCTTATATGATACAAAACACTGTATATGTTATATATATTACTAACACTAAGCATTAAAAATGAAAAGATAATGTGAAAAAGAAATTCATATGTATTTACAGGTATAACAATTCACACACTGATAATGAAGAAGCAGCAATGTGATTACTTTACAACAGCCTGGTGTATGATTGCCTCACAGGAGCCTAGTCTATAGATTAATAAATGAATCGTTATAAAATTTTCATGGCATACGGTATTACAGTCATGTTAATAATACAACATGGGAAACATTGTTACCTTTTTTTGAAACCACTTACCTGTGATGATAGGCTGATACACAGTTTCTCCAATTATGAGAGAGAGAAAGAGAGATGCTGTATGGTAATGTAATTCTTTGAAAGCAAAGTTATAAAACCGTAAGAAAACTAACACATTATTAACTTTGTATTACATATCACTCAGCTTATGCCTATGTAAGGATAGGCTGTCCACTTCAATACAAGTCTTGTATATGATGTTCTACATGACGAATACTTAGGTGTTGATGATGATGATGAGGATGGTGATGATGATGATACAAAAATGTCTCATACATTTCTTGATGTATGGTTATTAGATTTTCACACAAAGATATACTCATACACAACAGGTAAGTTTATTAACTGTATGGCACGATGGTCATTTACTATTCATTAAGTGGAAGTGGATCATCATAAATGTCCTTATCCTCATCTTCACATTGAGTAGGAGGAAGAGGAGGAGTTGGTGGAAGGGGAGGCAGGAGGGGCAGGCACACCTGGTGTAACATGTTTCTATAGGGTACCAATCCATCTTCCACCATCTGCTTTAGTTTCAGGGCCTGTATCATAGAAAGGTCCATGCTGTAAAAGAAGTCAAAAGCAGTCCTGAATAGTCGGAACCCTTCTGCCTGATTCTCTAATATCAGTTTGTTTTCTGGCGCTGCTTATTCATCTTCTTCCTCATCATCTGGCACTATACAGAAGCACTCATCTCCATCAAGTTGTCTTCTGTTAATTCCTCTATTAGCTCTTGAATTCAAGATCAATATCTTGAAACTGTTCAGTCCCCACCTTTTATGCCATATCCACAATCGCTTCTATGTTTTCCTTGATTGGCTCTGTCGTAGATCCTGTGAAGTCATGCACAACATCTGAATACAGCTTTCTTCAGCAAGACTTTACTATTTCAGGTTGGAAGGCTTTCATGGCTTTTTCTATAACAATGATGGCATCATCAATGGTGTAGTCCTTCCAGACTTTCATGATGTTCTATCAGGGCTCTCGTCCACAGCACTGACAAATCCTTTCCATAGAGTACTATGTGTAATGAGCCTGAAAGGTCCTTATGATCCCCTGATCTAGAGACTGAATTAGAGGCCTTGTGTTTGGGGGCAAGTAGACCACTTTGATGCCTTCCGTGTTGAATTCATGGGGTTCTGGGTGACCAGGGGCATTGTCCAGTATCAAAAGAGCTTTAAAAGGCAGTTTCTTACTGGCAAGGTACTTCCTAACTTCAGGGACAAAGAAATCCAGAAAAATCATTCTCATTATCTAGGCCTTCTTGTTGTACAACCAAAAGACTGGCAGCTAGTGTTTATTTTCCCTTTCAAGGCTCAGGAGTTAGCAGCTTTATAGGTAAGGGCAGTCCTGATCATAAACTCAACTGCATTTGTACAAACCAGTAGACTTTGTTTCTTTTGTTCGGTTGGTTGGTTGGTTTTTGTTTTTTTAAGACTAATGGAGACAACTCCCCATTGCCTATTTTTTTAATTTTAATTTTTATTTATTTATTTTTGGCTGTGTTGTGTCTTCGTTGTTGCACGCAGGCTTTCTCTAGTTGGATCGAGCAGGGGCTACTATTCGTTGCAGTGCGTGGGCTTCTCGTTGCAGTGGCTTCTCTTGTTGTGGAGCACGGGCTCTAGAGCACAGGCTCAGTAGTTGTGGCGCACGGGCTTAGTTGCTCCGCAGCATGTGGGATCTTCCCGGACCAGGGCTCAAACCCATGTCCCCTGCATTGGCAGGCGGATTCTTAACCACTGCACCACCAAGGAAGTCCCAAACCAGTAGACTTTGACTACCCCTTCCTGCCTTAAATCCTGTACTCACTTCTCCCTTACTAATAAATATCCTTTTTTCCAGGCATTTTTTTCCCAGAACTAGGCACTTTCATCTGCATTAAAAACCTGTTCAGGCAGACATCCCTTATCCTCAATGATCTTCTTAATGGCTTCTGGGAACTTGTCTGCTGCCTCTTGGTTGGCAGAAGCTGCTTCTCCTGTTATCTTGATATTTTTTTAAGCCAAACCTCTTTCTAAAACTATCAAACCATCCTTTTCTGGCATTAAATTCTCCAGCTTTAGATCCTTCACCTCCCTTTTGCTTTAAGTTGTCATACAATGACTTTGCTTTTTCTTGAATTGTTAGAATCTATAGGTATGCCTTTCTTATAGCAATCCTACATCCACATAAAAGCTGCATTTTTGATGCAAGATTAAAAGGTATTTTGCAAAAAGTGCAAGGTTTTCATGCCTGATAGAGTAGCTGTAGTGACAGATTTACAAATTTCCTTTGCTTTTGTTTTTTTTAACATCTTTATTAGAGTATAATTGCTTTACAATGGTGTGTTAGTTTCTGCTTTATAACAAGGTGAAACAGTTATACATATGTCCCCATATCTCTTCCCTCTTGCGTCTCCCTCCCTCCCACCCTCCCTATCCCACCCCTCTAGGTTGTCACAAAGCACAGAGCTGATCTCCCTGTGCTATGCGGCTGCTTCGCACTAGCTATCTATTTTACGTTTGGTAGTGTATATATGTCCATGCCACTGTCTCACTTTGTCCCAGCTTACCCTTCCCCCTCCCCATATCCTCAAGTCCATTCTCTAGTAGGTCTGCATCTTTATTCCTGTCTTGCCCCTAGGTTCTTTGAGACCTTTTTTTTTTTTTTTTTTAGATTCCATATATATGTGTTAGCATACGGTATTTGTTTTTCTCTTTCTGACTTACTTCACTCTGTATGACAGACTCTAGGTCCATCCACCTCACTACAAATAACTGAATTTGTTTCTATTTATGGCTGAGTAATATTCCATTGTACATATGTGCCACATCTTCTTTATCCATTCATCTGTTGATGGACACTTAGGTTGCTTCCATGTCCTGGCTATTGTAAATAGAGCTGCAAATGGTCCTTACACTGGATTCATTTATCTTGAGATGGCAAGCAACTACAGCTGCAGACCTCAATCTATGGTATGTATCAAGAATTTTTTCTTGTAATGTCATGACTTTTCTCTGCATTCAGCATCACTAGTGATACTTCCTATGGGTCCCCTGATGTTACTCA